>NC_137771.1:85091776-85691776 GCF_963455305.1 Plecotus auritus
TGGTGATTCTTCCTGAAATATATTCCAGATTTTATACCTCACTTTTAATATGTGGAGACCAGAAATGAATGCAAACTTTCAGGTAAGACCAGAGTGCAGGGTGTTCATGCCCTCCTTAACTATAGGTTTTTTATTTTTATTAGAATTGTAGTTGGTCACTTTCAGGTTTTTTCGGCAACCATATTGCTTTTAACTGATATTAACTTAATTATTTATGAAGACTCTCAAGGTTCTTAAAAATGTCATCTGCCTTTATGTCAAATTTCTCCTCTGTGCACTGTAAGAGTTTAGGATTCAAGTGCTAGAAAATTAACTTTATTAAGTCTAATTATTCTTAGATTTTGCTTATCATTCTAGTCCATCAAAAATCCTTTTAGACTCTGGTTCTAACTATAAAATATCTACATTCTCATGCCAATCTATGTCTCCTGTAGAAGTGATGAGATAGTCTTTGAATGTTCATCTAGGTCACTGGTATAAACATTGAGCATGCACAGAGCAATGAACTATTTCTTTGTCAGATCATCCGGATTCTAGGAAGCCCTCACCAGGTATGACATCAATCCATTCTTTGGATATGACTTCTGAATGGTTAATAACCCACTAAAATATTCTAGCATCCAACCCTTTTTTTCTCTATCTTAATCCCACGTATATTACGAGAGACATTGCCAATTGTTTTGCTGAAGTCCAGCTGCCTGAATAGAAATGTGTGCACATTGTCTTTATCTGCCAGCCCCCCACTGAGGAATGGAAATGCGAGGGGCTTGCTTCTGTGAACCCATGCTGGGTCCTATAATCACTTTTTTGTCATTTGGGTGCCTATTATAACATGCTTTTAGTAATCATTCTGGAACCTTGTCTGAGATCCATATCAAGCTCAATCATCCATAGTTTACAGAATCCACATTTCTATCCATTTTAGAAAATTCTAAAGATATTTGCCATTTCCAGCCTTCGAAGGTCTCCTGGCTCCTTCCAGGCAGCATGCCTAGCCTGTCTCTGCTCTGCAACTAGTCCCAAATACAGCTGAAAATACTTTGTTTTTATGTTTTTATTTGTTTGCCAACTTTAGGTCATTTTGATAAAATTCTATCAGTGTCACTTTCTTACACACTTCTTTGGTGTGTGTCCTTCAAAAGCTGAGCTTCCAGAGCAGTGGTTTGCAACCATAATTGAATATTGGAATCATTTGAGGAGATTTTTAAAATGACTCATGCTGATTTCCCTGGACAAATTGAATCAAAACTTCAGGGAGTGATGGAGGCATTTGTATTTTTTTCGAAGTCCCCTAATGGACAGCCAATGTTGGAACAAAAATGGAGTAACACATTAGTTTTGTTTTTTCTGTGTTTACTTGCTGGGTTTTGTTATTTGTTTTAAATTTTCTTTTTTTTTTTATCATTTGCATCACCTGTATCTGCATTGTGAGATTGAAATGTTGGAGGAATTATGCTTTTCTTTACCTTTGAGTTTTATCTCTGAATTATGCTATCTCTGTGTCTTCTGGCTCACATGATGTGAACTCAGTGACTGCTTCCCTAAAGCCCCCTTCTCCTCTTTGATGAATATTATTCTAGTAGGTCAGAATTAAATCTAGGAGAGTAGTTTTTTCATTTGTGTGCTTGATCTTTTTAGAAACTTAGCAACCCAAGTTTTATGCAGCTAAATGGGGCTTCTAATAGATGTTTATATAGTTCAAATCCCCACATCATTACCAAATATGCCTATATGGCATTTTAAAAAACTATGTTAGGAATCTATCCTCCTTTTTATTCACCTGGCCCAGGAGCCCAGTCAGTATATTACAGAGTCACACATATAATTAATTCTCAGAACTACTTGTAGAGTTGTAAAAATACTGATTTTAAGATCCAACCCCTGAATTTATGATGTAGTTGGGGCTCAAGAAATTGCATCTTAAAGGTCCCCTAAACAATTTTGATGATTGGATAAATTTAAGACACACTGATCTGTACCACAACAATATCCTTTCTATTCCTGTCCCTTTATCTCTGCTCATCAGCATGCATCCATCTACAGGTTCATGGATTTGCACAAAGATGTCTGTCTTCTTGACATCTCTCGTCAATCTCTTCTTTGAGCTGGCCATTTGTCTTGAATAAAGCATGTGCTTCCATCAACATATTTCAATTTTGTGTCTCTTCTTTCCCAAGCTTTGTGAAACAAGTTCATGTTTATTGCCCCATGCTGTAAGAATTTCTTTTAAATTATCTCCAATTCATTTTGTTATGCTCTGCTGACTGGCATAAAGTAAAACTTCTAAGATAGAACAATTTTTTCTGTTTGCCTGCCCTGACTCAATTACTTTCTAGTTAAAAAAAATAACCAGACACTTTACTGATTTTTATTTATTTTTTTCTGTGCTATATCTTCTAATTTTCACAGCAATTAGTTTTATAGACTTATCTGGGCATTTTTATTTCTTCTCATCTACAGTTAATGTTTAAGACATTCTTTTCCCCATTTCAATTCTCTTTCCTTTTAAAATCTTTTCATTGTAAAAATGTTAAAAAAAATTATAAAGTAGAGAGACTAACAATGAAACTTCATGTGTATCACTTGGCTTTAATGGTATGTCAGTTATTTCCTTTGGGAAACAAATATTGAGATGGAGTTAAAAAAGCAAAAGTTTCATTGAGAAGTTATACCCATGGAAGAAAATGGGGAGAAGCAGGATTGCGCAGAGGGTGCCATCAGTTGGCGATGCAGATCTGACAAAGTTTGTCATAGTCCAATGAGGAGATCTAGGACCAAGACTGTCTTAGCAGGAGCCCTATATTGGCAGAAATGCCTGGACCCTTGGACCACAGTCTTACTTAATCATTGGCTATGGCCACCCTCATAAGATTGTGATGTCTGATGTACCTGAAGGAATTAATAGCTAGAAGATGTCAGCTGACCACACTTGTAAAAGCTGGGCAAAGTGTTCCTTGGTAGACATATCTTTCTTAAGTCAAGGTTGCTGCATGTTTTCATTCACAATCACAGTTGAGCAAGAATGGACCAAGAGGTACTCAGGTAGATCCCCTGGGTCACATGTGTTCCTCTCGACTTCCGCTATGTAATGGCAGCTTTATTTCATCCTGTTGATTAAGGCCAATTACCAATGCCAAGGTGGTAACTACTCTGCTTGTTTGCTGGCCCCTGGACACAGGAGTTCAAAGTACCCAGGCAGTAGTCCTAGCTTGTGGTTTAATAGGAACCTTTAGGGACCATGACTTTTAACCCTTAAAAGCCCAGAATTCATGGGCAGGAGGCATAAAGATTCCCAGGGGTCACTGGGAATAATGATGAGTGGGCGACTCCTGGTTACATCCCTTGTTTTCCAGATCCACTTTTTTTTTTTTAATTGGGGACACAGAGTCCTACAAAGGTATCTGATTCACTACATCAACTGCATCCTAGAGGATCTTTGCTTCTTGTCTTTGCAGATGGCGCTTCAAATGCTTCTTCAGCAGGCCATTCCGAACAGTTTCCACAGGGGTCAGACTGATGAATTAAGTGGAGCTATGTTACTACCACTGCACCTTTAGATATTTAACAAGGGCACTAACCTGTCATCATCTCTCCCCAACAGTGCTGATGACTATTTTTGGTCTCACTATTTTGCCCAGAGGAAGTAAGGAGGGCAGTTACAGAGGCTTCTACATTTTGCCCACTATGCTAGATGTACTTCAGACCAAAAATCTGGGGATTGTCCCAATTGCGGAGTTTGTCAATCCCATTTATACATTTGGGGACTGGAGACGAGGCTACTGGGTGTGTTCTTAGATCCAGTGGACACAATATAAACTGCACTTTGGCCAAGACTCTGTTTATTACTTCACCCTGCTTACTGTAACAGGGGGGCAGATCTCTAAATATAAATGTCAACTCAGATTTTGTGTTCAATTGTTCTCAAAATATCTAAGTACTTCCCTTCCCCTAGTGTGCAGTGAGGGGACTTGTTATACTATATACTTGCCATGGTGTTCCAGGGTCCCTCCACCTTAGGACCCAGCCACCTTTGCAGTAAACAAATTCTGGCTCTGAAAACTAGCTCAGGTCTGGGAACTGGGCAAGGGATCATGACTCTTTTATCGAAGTGAACTTCACCAGACTCCAACTCACTCATTCTCTTTACTTTGATTATATATGTTAAGCAGTGCCCTTGTTGACTGCCCATTTATTTTGCCTTATGGATGCTATGCTCCTTTAATCATCTTCACAATTCTCCAACTCTGTTGCTGCTACTCCCATATTGATGGTTATTTCAATAACTTCAACTCCTGCCTTCTGACATTCAAGACCGCCCCTTAGACTCTGTTTCATCAATGTTCCATTGTTCCCATTGTTATCAATGAGTCAAGTTCTGTGACAGCCTCTCCTCCCGTGGGTCAACCATGACCTGCAGAGAAGAGCCAATACTGAACTTCTTAGTGATGCTGGTGCCCCTCACTTGTGCCTTCCTGATGGCCTTCCTGAATGGTCTGCTGTCAGGTCCTTCTTGGTGCACATAAAGCTCAGGTGAGTCTTCTGACCTTGTATAATACTCGAGCACACCCACTTTTCTAAGCCTGTATATCCTTTCCTCCACAATCTTTGTTCAGCAGGGATCACAGCTTTCCCCAGGTTTTTAGTAGTCATCCAGTACATAGTTTACACCCTCTCCTGGGGGCTGACATCATTCTACTTTATGCCTCTGTGAATTTGGCGACTCTAGGTACCTTACAGAGTGAAATCATACAGTATGTGTCCTTAGTGATTGGCTTGCTTTTACTTAGTATAATGTCTTGAAGGCTCATTCATATTTCCATTATATATTCCATTATATAGATACTAGAGGCCTGGTGCATGAAATTCATCCATGGGGGTGGGGAGGAGTATTCCTCAGCCCAGCCTGCACTCTCTCCAATCTGGGACCCCTTGAGGGATGTCTGACCACCTGTTTAGGCCCGATCCCGGTGGGCAGTTGGACATCCCTCTCACAATCCAGGACTGCTGGCTCCAAACTGCTCGCCTGCCTCTGCCTGATGACCCCTAACCGCTTCTGCCTGTCAGCCTGATCACTCCCTAACCACTCCCCTGCCAGCCTGATCGATGCCTAACTGCTTCCCTGCCAGCCTGATTGCCCCTAACTGCAATCCCCTGCTGGCCTGGTTGCCCCCAACTGCCCTCCCCTGCTGGCCCAATCACCCCTAACTGCCCTCCCCTGCAGGTCTGGGTCCAACCCCCCACAACTGTCCTCCCCTGCAGGCCTGGTTCCCCCACAACTGCCCTCCCCTGCAGGCCTGGGTCCCCCCCAACTGTCCTCCCCTGCAGGCCTGGTCTCCCACAACTGCCTTCCTCTGCTGGCCAGTCACCCTTAACTGCCATCCCTGCTGGCCTGATCACCCACAACTGCCCTCCACTGCAGGCCTGGTCCTCCCCTGCAACTGCCTTCCCCTGCAGGCCTGGTTCCCCCCAACTGTCCTCTACTGTAGGCCTGGTCCCCCCCAACTGCCCTCCTCTGCTGGCCTGGTCACCCCTAACTGCCCACAAGTGCCCTCCCATGCTGTCCATCTTGTGGTAGCCATCTTTGACCACATGGGGGCAGCCATCTTGTGTCTTGGAGTGATGGTCAATTTGCATATTACTCTTTTATTAGATAGGATACCACATTTGTTCATGCATTCATCCCTGATGAACACATAGCCTAAACTGCATAATACTGCCTGATTTTTGGATCTCTTCTGGTACCATCTTTGGGAGGCAGATGCTGAGGTGGAGTTAGGAATGCAACACAGCCATGAAAGAAAAATAGTGAAAGCAGGAAAGGGTAGAGAAAAGCTGTCAGACTTGCATGCCCATCTAATAGACTCTCTGCCAGCCCAGTGGAGAAGGCTGGAGCCCATTATAGGAGTCTCGAGTTAAATTTAAATAGATAAACCCTTGGGCCATAGTCTTGCTCAGTATTGGCTGGGACTACCCTGAAAAGAGTGTGACCTTGGCTCAGAAGCTGAGTTGGAACAAAAGTAGTTACCATCTGAAGACTGTATCTAACCACCCTCTTTGCAGCTAGGCCAAGCATCCTTTCTTAGAGGCAGTCAGCCTATCTCTCTGCCCTAAAAATATTATCAACATTTTGCCATTCTTGAATTATCAAAACACTTTTGATCAGGTTAGTGAGGCTCAGGAAAAGTTCTTTTTCGTCCTCATGAAATGCATTCTATCCTCAGGCAAGACGCCATCCTTTGAGCATCTTAAACTATGGTCCAGCAATCTAGATCTAGCCCACAATACCATCTGCAGAGCCAACTGATCAGCTCCTCCGCTTCCCTCTCTCATCTTGAGCCCCAGCTAACTGATGTGAAGGAGCAATGAAAACACCACCTGGACTTTAAAGTCCTTCAGTTGTTGCTTCAAATTTCATAACCCTTAAAAATATATTCCTGGTCACTTCAAATGACATTATATATACCCCTAGGGTTAATAGAAATGGATATGGTTTGTGAATTTAATAAATCTTGGAAGGCTTTTTGTCACCCCACATACTTGGTCCAGGAAATTCAGTCATGACCATTCTACAAGACATTTCCTTCATTCCTCAATAGAGTTTCAATAGCATAGCATGCCCCTTTTGTCTTAAGCTATAAGGGAATTCACTTACATTATCAAGGATTGGTTAGACTCCTCACCATTCCACCTTTTTGCCCCAGAAGTTTGGGTCTCACCTTCATTGGACAAGTCTCATATTACCTGCAAAACTCTAAGGGTGAAAAATGTCTTCCCTCAGGCATTTTTCCTCAATGTCACATTTCCCTAATCTCTCCAGTTTATTTTTTTCCCCCACATTTTAAACTTTCTGGTTTTATTTTTCATTATCCCTTGCATTTTCCCTAAGAGTACCCCCTAATATGTAACATACAAAGAGACAGTTCTTACACCCTTTCCATGAGTCTCAATTGTGAACAGTAGTTTGCATTTGCAATGAATGCTGCTTTCTCTTGCAAACATCTTCCTGCTGGCTTCACTCTGCCTGGTTAGGATTGAGACTCCAAAGGTAAGAATACCTGTCCCAGACTCTGGAAGACCTTGCTCTCAGTGTTACTTTTTACAGCCACCCCATCATCCAATACCTCTCATGATTACGTTGGTCAGAGAGAATTGCTTGGTGATTCTGCATCATAAAATTACCACCAATTATAAGTGTTTGCTTAATGTTTATTGAATTGTCAATAATCAATACCACTCTGCTACAGCCACCAGATTGCAAAATGTTGAGGACCCAGAGGGAAAATCTCTGAGGATTTTAGTGATTCATTCCCCTTCTCCCACATGCTGCCTCTGCTATAGTGTCAGATTTAATCTCTGTCTCCCTGGGCTCAGGCCAGCAAGAACAATTCCTTTAAATTGACTATGTGCACATGCAAAATGGGATCAACATTTTTGTCTGAGTTGAACAATCAATTCTTAGAAAAAGGTAAAACAATCAGTTTGACTCTTTTTCTTCTCACTTAATTGTTGAACTGAATTGACTGATCAAATAGTGACAGATTTTAAAGTAATGAAAAATACTTTTGGCATCTAGTCACATAATGCAGGGAGCTCTTCCCCAGGAGTCCTGACAGATTCTTTATTATCCCGCCTGGTCTACAGGCTATTTGAATACTTTCAGGAATGGAAAAGCTTTACTGACACTTTACTGAGTCCATTTATTAATAATTCATCTAGGTCAAGTTGCCTTGGACTTGGTTTGGAGATATTTAATGGACACACATGTTATTTCATTTAAAAAAGGTGTTGCCTTCAGCTTAGTGTCCTAGAACAAAGTCCAGAAACTGCAACTTCACACCTATCTTGCCTCCTGGAAACCCAATTTTGCTTTGGAGTACTCCTCCTAGTGCCCATGGCCTCTCCCCCATCTCAATGCTTCCTAGGACCTTTTCGCTGTTTCCCAGAACCATCTGGACTCCATGAGGGCCTGTTCAGTATCACCAAATGTTCTCTACACTTCAAATCTTCCTGTAATAAAGGGACACCCAAGAATTGCCACTATCTTCATGTTACAGAAGGGGGTCATGGGGCTCTATGACATGATGGCATCATTGTACCACATCACCAGCAACCACCAACAGGCTTATCTTACTGTTACATTCATCCACACATTCATTCTCTGTCTTATAATTTAAGGCAACATATACAATGCATACAATAAGAAAAAAAATTAAAAGTGGTTATAAAAAAATATGGGGAAGGCTAAGAAAAAAACACATAGAACAATAGCCTATACTTTTGCTTATAATTAAACCACAAGTTTCTTTCTAAGCTTTGCTGTAGATCATTGATAATTAACAGGGCCATGAAAGTTAACAAGTACTTATTGCATACCAAGTGTTTGCTAGGCATCATGTTAGGCAATGAATGACATTTGAGTTATAAGTCAATTACAAAAACAAAGCTTTCTGTTTTTCCACCATCTGATTGGAAACGCTAAAGAAGAATGGTAACACCTGGAGTGAGGTGGGGGAATGGTCACTCTCAGGCTCAGCTGTTAGGTCCTGGAAGTACTCCAGTCCTGCATCAAAAATGCACACACCTTTGGTCTTGGAAGTGCATTTCTAAAAGTGGGTCCTAAGGAAATAGTGTACAAGTATACAAAGACATATGTCAAATAATAATTATTGGTGTCTTGTTGTTAATAGTAAAAATTGAAAAGAATCTAAGTGGTTGTGCTAAGCAGACAACTATGCAATAACTAAAAATAAAACGTAGCTATACTTACACTGATCTGGACAAACATCCATGACATATATATATATATGGTTAACAGATTATGTATAGTGCAATCACATTTTTATAAAAGAGGAGGAAAACTTTGTAAAAATATCTCAAAGAATATGTATCTAAAAGTTAATAATATTTATTTGAAATAATTTTTTTCCTTTATACTTTTCTGTATTGTCTAATTATTTTACAATGAGAATCTACATTACTTTTATGATCAAAAACAAAAAGAAAATCTTGTTTCCAGCACTGAGAAGTGGTAGAATTAATCCAGCTGAACCTCCTTACTTTATAGATGAGGAAATTGTGGTCCAGAGAGTTAGTGATAAGGCTTTCATTAAATATCTGTAAGACATTCTAATTACTGTTTTGATGCCTATATAGTACTAAAAAGCTATACATTTAAGGGGAACTCTGGGTTACAATCATCAGAATTCACACAATGACAGATTATGTTCAATTTTGTTTTTTGTGCCTGATATGGGGAGGGACTCAGGAGATTTGATGGAGTATCAACAATCATTTGCAGCTTGGTCTCAGTCCAGTAATTAACAATCATAGAACTGTAGTTCTCACCAACAGTGGCCACTCCCACCTCTGATCCCCCTCCAAGGTCACTGCTTTCTCTGCCCATCTGAACAGGGCCCCTGCTCCCAACTTGCTATTCATCTCTGGGCGATGCTATATCCCCCCAACAGTAATGTATGCTGACATGGGACAAAGCCCTGCTTTCGTATTCTCGTGTTCTCATTAATTTATCAGTGTTCGTGCTGGACAAAAATAATAGAGAGAACACTGGCTTGTGAAATAGAAAACCCCAAAACAAAAATCCTGTCCCAAATTGTAAATATAAAATAAAAGTTAGCAAGATGTCCCTATGTACTGTGATCGGTTGGGAATTCAGCTTCTAGGTATTGGTGGTCACTCAGATTCAAGAAATTGCTTGAATTTTATAAAAATGAGTTGGATTGGGGGAGAAGAATGAGAAGGGACAGTTCTTAGACTCCCATAAACCTTGGCTTGGAAATACAGGCAATTTTTTACTTTTATAATATCGGTGAATCATTTATTAGGACAACTTTCCACTCTCTTCCCCTTTTAAAAACATGTCTCCATAAAGCATTTATGACTAAATAAACTGTTCTTGGTGTGCTGGTATAGGCACTGGGCCCCACTGATAATGTACTTTCTTCTGCCTGGGCTTGGCCTTGGGAAACCTAAGTTAAAGGGAGCTCAGGAAGATTCAGCAATGGCCTTTGCTAACACAAATATGCTGAGAAGCTGACAGGTCATCTCTGAGCTTTTGGGGTGGGATCAGGGCTCCAGGCTTGACAGGCTGGAATGGGTTAGAACCTAAATATCATGTCTGGGCTCCTGGAGGAATGTGGGAGACCCAAACAGAATGTTGCTTTTCCCTGTTCTGGAGGGCCCATGCAAGTAGGGCCTATCTATGTGCAATATCCAGAGTTTGAAAAAAATTCTGGAAAGAGCTCAGAGTTTGTACAGACCCTTGCAGACCAAAGTCTATGCCTTTGACTCCCACTCCCAAGAGCACGGCAGAGTAGGGCTCCAGCCAGTTTTGAACCTTCTTTGCCTCTACTCTCCACAAGCCTCGGCTTTGGGAAATTATCGCCATTGTGTTTACAAATACCCCCGCTCATTATTTTTAAGCATGAGAACTAGGATCAGGTCTGTTTCTGTCAAATCTCCAGCCATGTAGTCCCTGACGTCATAAATGGTGTTCCTTTTTTCTGTGCAGAAATGTTTTAGTTTGATGTAGTTCAATTGATTACTTTTTATCTTGTAGCTTGTGCTTTAGGTGTCATATCAAAAAAGCATTGCTATGAGTAATGTCAAGGAGCTTTGTTACTATGTTTTCTTCTAGGAGTTTTGCGGTTTCAGGTCTTACATTTAAGTCTATAGTCCATTTCAAGTTAATTTTTGCTAGTGGAGTAAGAGAGGGGTCTAGTTTCATTCTTTTACATGTGAATATTCAATTTTACCATCACCATTTATTGAAGAGACTGTCTTTTCTCCATTAATATTAGTGATAGTATATGCTTAGGTTTGTTTTTTAGCTCTCAATTCTTCTCCATTGGTCTATGTGTCTGTTTCTATACCAGCACCATAAGAAGAAGATATTAACCAAGGATTGCAGCAATCCTATATAATAAAAGGTTAATATGCAAATTGTCCCCTTGGGATTTCAACTGACCAGGAGTTTGACCACTCACTATGATGTGTGGTGACCACCAGGGGGAGGCATGGAACTAAGAAAGGCCTCAGCAGGCAGCTGGCAGCCAGGGGAAGGAAGGCCCTGATCGGCCCTGATTGCCAGCCAGGCCTAGGGACCCTACCCATGCACGAATTTTGTGCACTGGGCCTCTAGTAGATATGTAATGTTAAAATACTGCAACTGCACAGTGAAGAGGTCCAAAGTGCCATGGGTTATACAATGAGGATATGAGCCTTCCCATGGGGGTTGGAGGAAGGACTGCCATTAATGCTTGCTCCCTTAGTTCAAGGAGCTGATCCAATTTAAATCAATAATGCCTGGCTGTGTGACACTCAGGAATGAGGGAGACAAGTCTGTGATTTACTGGGTACTCACCCTATGCCAGGAACTTCACACATCTTGTTCACTTGAGTCTCAAAAAGCCCTGTGGGATGGGGCCCATTATTCCTCACTGACAAATGAAAACCTAGTGGGAAAGGAGTGACTTGCCCATGGCTACATCCCTTGTGAGTAAAGAGCCAGGGTTTAAGCCCAGCACCTTATAGCAAGTGGGATCCCTAGTTAATAGGAGATTCTTTCAGAGCATTAGGGAGAACAAGGAAGCCTGAGGGTGGGAGAAGAGAACAGAGTTCCCAAAGAAGTGGGGGAAAGGGAAGGATGCAGAATTGGGACTTGATTATTTTAAGCTATGAATTGCCCAGCAGGGTCAGTCCTGCCCTATCTAACTGCCTGAGGGCAAAATGAAAGAGTTAAAAGTCTTGCCATCAGTAGAACACTGCTGTGGGGTGAGGATAAATATATTTACCCACTGGTAGGGCACAAACACCAACTAACCAGAAGAGATGGCAGCCCAGGGCCAGAATAGGCCCCACCTGCCCTGGGGGGGCCTTTGGTCTCTGCACCAGGTGAAGCTCTCAGGTCCTGGGGAAGGGCAGGCACCTGGAGATGTGGCTGGAGGGAGGGGAGGCACTGGAGATGGTGGTGGGGTGGGCACAGTATCCATTTACCACATGGCACAAGTACATTTCAACATTTTGACAATTGTACCCAGGCCCACCTGTTAGTACTATTTTAATGACAGCTTAGCCAGAGGTAAAGAATAAAAAGCATGAAAACCAACTAATACTAGTATATCCATGTTTCTTGGGTGGAATCTGGCCTGAAATCTTGTCTTGTTTACCCCATCTATACGAATAAAAGGGTAACATGCTAATTAGGGTGGACGTCTTCCAGACGACCATCTGGACATCCTTCCGGACAAAGCCACAGTGGCTGCCTGAGGCTCAGGCAAGCTGCAGATGGCGGCTGCCCAGGGCCGGCCTGAGGCTCAAGCAGCCATGCGCGGCTACGAGGCCCAAGGCTCAGGCAGCTATGGTGGCCGCCAGTGGCAGCAGCAGCAGGGTTATGGGGGTGGTGCCTTCCCCTGATTGGCCAGGTTGCCTCCAGCAGAGGGAGGCCAGACTGCAGCTTAGGCTGGGTGCTGAGGCAGAGGTGGTTAGGGGTGATAAGGCTGGTAGGGGGGCAAGGTAGGGGTGATCAGGCTGGCAGGGGGCAGTTAGGGGCAGTCATGCCGCAGGCAGGCAGAGACAGTTAGGGGAGATCAGGCAGGCAGGCAGAGGGGTTAGGGGCAATCAGGCAGGCAGGCAGGGGGGTTAGGGGTGATCAGGCAGGCAGGCAGGTAAGCGGTTAGGAGCTAGCGGTCCTGGATTGCGAGAGGGATGACCAGCAGTCAGACATCTGCTGAGGGGTCCCAGGTTGGAGAGGGTGCAGGCCGGGCTGAGGGACTTCTCCGCCACCCCCCGCCCCGTGCACAAATTTCATGCACCAGGCCTCTAGTAGGGTAATAAAAAAAGAAATACAGACCAACCTTCAAAATGGGGGAAAAGTCTATTTTCAAAAAGCCTGGCATCGGGGCACCCCAGAGCCCACAATTCCCACCTGGCAATAGTTGCCTGGAGCTGAGTAGCAGCTGCCTTCTGTGTACAGGGCTGGCTTCCTAGGGTGATCGTGTGGCCAAGCATGGGTGGTATTTCAGCCTACACGACTGTCTCATTGTCGGGAACAATTTCTCCTTGTCCATGTCTATTTCAAAGTAGAAGGCAAAAGAGGGACAAGAGCAGGCTGTCTCAGGAAATATGGGGAAAGCATAATTCTTTATAGAATAGAAAACACTTCCTATACATTTTTAATACTACAAATTTTTGTCTGTGCCAAAACAACAGACTTGTCCTACTTATTCACCTGTTCCCTGCCTGGTGTCTGAGGGTGCTGAGTTTGTGACCCAGCATAGACTAAGTTCCAGACAGTTCTTTTGATGCACCCTCTGTGGCTGAGGTTGGATGGAGCTAGAGATGTAAATCTGCATTTTAACACTGTGATTCTCATGCAGGTGGCCCAGATATCACATTTGATCAGGTTTTCTGTAAAGGGCCAGAGCATAGATATTTGAGGCTCTGTGGGCCATATGCTCTTGGTTACAACCACACACCTCTGCCACTGTAGTTAGAGAGCCATGTAGATGGTACATAAATGAGCCTGGATGGGCTTCAATAACACTTTATTTACACTGTAGGAGGCAGGCGGGCAAAATTTGGCTCCTGGATTGTAGTTTTCAGATACCAGAGGATCAAATAAGATAGCTTATGGCAGCTGGGTACATGGTGGTGCCTTAGCTCCCCCAAAAGCAGAACCTGAGACAGACTGCCATGCCAGGTGAGTGGTTTGGGTACTACAGGGAGAAAGAGATTCCATACAAAGTACGTTATTGATTTGGCCACCACTAGAGCAATTAGAGGTTTATTTCTCAGGACTATCTGAGAAGCCTGATGGAATGCATCTCAAAACTACTCACTCACCATGGCTGAGAGACTCAATTGGTTAAAGTGCTGTCCCATATACCAAAAGGTTGTGGGTTCGATTCCCTGTCAGGTAACATACCTAGATTGTGGATTCAATCCCCAATCCGGGCATCCATCAGTCCAGGAAGAAAGTGATTGATGTTCCTTTCTCTTTCTAAAAAACAATCAATAAAAACATATCTTCTGGTGAGGATTAAAAATATAATAATAAATAATAAAACTATTCACTATTAAAAAACAACTACTCACTCAAGAGATGTTCATTTATTAGACAGCTCACATTCCCCACTGGCCACGGTTTGCCCCATGAGTTTTCAACTCTCCTGCACTTCTGGGTTTACTTGTGGGTGTAGAGTGAACTCTGCAGATGTCCTGGGGTTAGAAATGCCCAGGGATAAGAAGCATGAGGCATGTATGGGTCATTATTGAGGAGGTGGCTGGGATTAAATGCTGAGGCCAAAAGGGTATGAAGCAGTAGACAAGTAGGGTTTGATTCAGTGACCATTCAGTTATCCTGAATTTTAATTCACTTAGTTATTTTAGTTAATTATTAGTACTTTAATTCATTATTCTAAGAGGACTGCAATGGTGTCCAGACTTGTCACACCTGGAAATGGTACCATACTTTGAAGCCACATGGAAATCTCAGCTATAGAGTTGTCCACTTTTAAGGGTCACAAAGCACTAGGTGACTAAAATATGTAGACATTTCTAGTATCTTTTTCAATTTTATTGTTTTGTTCTTTACATAAATATTTATCAAGCATTAATCACTACAACAATCCTGTTCAACAGCTATCATCACCCCCCCATTTTACCGATAAAGCTGGAGCACAGAAAAGTGAAAGACCTTGCACTATTTAACAAGCATTTCTTGACTCTTTATGTACTAGCCCTTTAGCTACAAACTGGCAAAGGAAGATTTTAAATCCAGGCATTTCGATTTACACTCCTGGTTCTCTCTACTATAGATTTAGAAGGATATGAATAGACCATTCACTTCAACCTTTCACCCAGTAGAATAATTTCTCTTGGTGCACCCCTGGTGTTGAAGGGAATGACAACTTACCTGCCAGCTTATTTTTTCTCTAAAATGTATTTAGTGTCCATTTACATTCTTTATCAACCACTGATTAGAACTAAGCTGGACATGAGAGAAGATATGAGGTCCAGAGGGCGAACCATCCATCCGTCATTTACGTGGCGTGTGTGGGGTCCTTACAATGAGGCCACTGTGTGGAGAAGGAGCCTGGGAAGCTGAAAAGAAGGGAAAGGAGGGTGCTGGTACTGAGCAGCGCTAGCAATGACCTCAGAAGGTCAGATGTCCTTTGATAACTGTTGTCTCTGTTAAAGGCAACCTTTGAAAGTCACCTCAGTTGAACTTGGAACAGGCCCTGAGAATAGGATTCTACTGGAGTCACTCCTCTCAAGCCCTCTGAGCCATGCTGAGAATAACATGGGGTAGCAAACGTGCAGCTCGAGGGGACCAGCATCTGTGCGCAAATTAATGCCGACCTTGTTGGAATAACTCGCACTCTTCAGCGTTCGCAGCTGTGGAGTCCCCAGGGAGTTGTCTGGTTACATGTGATTTTACATATCTGACAGCTAAATCAGAGATCCAAATGCCAAATCCGGCGCTCAGGAACATTATGTGGATTTGTGACTCTCCCAAGGGGACGTTGGATCCATAAAGCAATGAATGGATTACAATGAGCATAAATATAGCATTTTCATCTGTGACATACAATCCTGCTCTTTTATTTCTCACATTGTTATGTGAAGGAAATCTATACCCATTCTTTCAGGTCTATTCTTAGAAATTAAAATTTTACAAAAAAAAAAAAGAGCTATAAGAAAAAATGCTCTCAATGCATCAGGAATAAACTAAGAATGAAATACCATGTGCAATTATTCCATTGAGGTAATTTGCAATATAAGGTACACTCCAGGATTACACACATTGTCAGTAAACAGCGATTTCAGACCAGTGTGTCAGCCCCATTACCAACTAGCTGCATGGCTTTGAGCAAATCACTTCATCTCTCTGGGCCTCGGTTTCTTCATTTGTCCAGTGGACTACAAATTTATGGGTACATATTCTCATGGGATAGGCAAAATGATTCACTGTGTGGTACAGGAGGGACATAATAGAACTTCCTTTGAACTTTAAAATTTCTAATTGCAAATGTTTTTATAATGCACATGATATATTAGCATAATAGTGCATGTCTGTTGCTTATAAATGAATAAATATGCATATGGTGTAAGGGTGTGCTGATACTGCTTTACTGATGGAAACATGTGGACAAAATCTTTGGAGACCACTGATTTAACCTATCCTGGTCATTTCACTGATGGCGGGAGGGTCCCTTTGGATTTAATAGTCCACGAGTCTCTGTGTTTGAGAAGCATCCTCACTTGTTTTCCTTAGAATCCCCCAGTAAAGCTGAGTGCATCAGCTGTCCAAGGAAAAAAGTTTGTGCCCACTTGTGTTGGGCAGCAAATGCGTTGGCTCAGAAAACACAAGATGCAGTTAATGGGCCCCTCAGAGCTGTGCCTTGCACAGTCAAGCACGCCACTCCTCTATCTTTACAAATCATCTTAATCCCTTATATTGCTTCACACTGTAGAGTTCACAAATCAATATCAAAAGTAATTTCATATGTAAGTACAAGACAAGTAATAGTTTCCTATTTTACATGTGAGAAAAGAGATTCAGAAAGGCCCACAGACTTCCCCGGGCCACCCGGCTAGGATGTGACAGGTCCACAGGCAAAACTATGTTCTCCTGACAAGGACTCCAGGACTCTTTGCACTTATAACCAAGTGCAAATGTGCTCCCTGGGTCCCAGGGAGAATTAGGTGACAGTGTGTGAGGGGGCCAGTGTAAAGGCAACCCCCAGCTATTTGAAAAACAACACAGAGCTTGGGGCCTACTGTTGGCAGATCAATAGCACCATTCTTGTGTACACAAGACCTGCCATTATCCAGGGAGGCCTGCCAGGGAGAGGAAAGCAGATGCGTGGGCTCCTCATGCCACCAGCTGTCGTGGCTCGCTCTGCTGCAGTTCCTGACAAGTGCTGTTGTGACAGTCCTCGTGGTTGCAGGGAACAGCTTGATAGGAACAGGAGCAAAAAGCCTTGTTTGCAGAGGTGCAAAGGAACAAAGAACACCTGTACTTAAAAATGTCTTTTAAGGAGGCCTTTAGTCCAGCCTGGTGTGCCAGAACTAGAGGATGGCAGTGCAGCCACACCCCTGAGCTGGCCACTTTGTGCCCACCAGGAGGTAGGACCTGACACCCAGGATAGAAGCTTTTCCCATTGCTCCTCTTCTCTCAAGCATGTGATAACGACCAGCAGAAACATTTTGTCCTTTTACCCTAAAAGTGGCATCACTGAGGTAAGACACTGATACTGTTTTGCTAACCATGATGGTGTTGATGGTTGTAATAGAATTTAAATGGTTATTTGTGTTTCTTCCTCTAGATTGAAAATCTCTTAAGGGCAGAGATCCTGTATGGTTTATTTCTGTATCCCTAAATCTTGCCCCATGGAATCTAATTCATAGAAGAAATGCAACATTTGTCAATACTGATCAAATAAATTGTAACCCACATGTTGGCTGTCCATCTGGGAAACCTCTCTTTTTGCCAGGCATTAGCCTTACAGCTGGACTCAAAACCTCCTAAAATTCACCAAAAAGGATTACTTTATTTAATACTTGCATGATGCATATCACCAGTAAAGAATTACTATCATAATATGTAAAGAAGATTTACAAATTGACAGAAAAAAAAGACAAATAATTCAACTGAGAAACTGATGGATCAACCATTGAACAGAAAATTCACAAAGAGGGAAACCCATACAGTCTTAAAAATACAAAAAGAAAGCTTTCCTTACAAGTGATTGTGGAAATGCAAGTTCAAAAACCTGATATTCTATTTTACTCCCTTCAGAGTAATGAGCACTTTAAAAATCTGACTGTTGCATTTGTTGGCAACACCATGGAACAGTGGCTGCTTACATTGTTGGTCTGAGTGTAACTGGCACAACGACTTGGGAGAGCTCGTCTAGTACCGTCAGTATAAAGGAAAATTGAAATTGTACAAACCCACAGCAGCCTTGCTCCCAAGCTATATCCCAGCAGTTTCCTCAACCATTTATGAAGAGAATTAAGCCCTAATATCCTGAGGCATCATTGAATGAAATGAATTAACTTCTCATTTATGCATCTAGAATGGTGCTTCTTGTACATCTTTCATTGGAACGTGAGAAATTAGTTATTCCAAATACCCTCTTTGTTCTGTGATTCAGAGGAGGAACCCTGGTTGAGAAAGGCTGTCCACTTGGCAAGTGCACAAGAAGACATAAAGAATGTCATGAGAACATTGTTTGTAAAAAAATTTTTTTTTCAAAACAACCTAAATGTCCATCAAAATGAGAAAAATATCATGGCATATTCCAACAATGGAAAGCTATATTATTAAAAAACAACAACAAACAAACAGATGACCTAGAATCACATATATCAATAAGGGCAAATATAAAAGAGTCTCATGGCAAATGTAAAATCAAATTGCAATAAAATATATATTATATGATTGTACTTATATGAAATTTAAAAATAGGCAATATACCATTATATTTTACTCCTATGTACTTACATACATAGTAGAAGTTTTAAAAAAATGTGTGGGAATGATAAACACCAGAGTCAGAAGAACGGTTACCATTTATTTTGTTTTTTTATAGTATAATATATTATTACTAGAGGCCCGGTGCACAAAATTTGTGCACAGGGGGTGTGTCCCTCAGCCCAGTGTGCACCCTCTCCAATCTGGGACCCCTCGTAGGATATCCGACTGCCTGGATATCCTGGTAGGATCGGGCCTAAATGAGCAGTCGGACATCCCTCTCACAATCCAGGACTGCTGGCTCCCAACTGCTCGCCTGCTTGCCTTCCTGATTGCCCCTAACTGCTTCTGCCTGCCAGCCTGATCACCCCCTAACCACTCCCCTGCCAGCCTGATTGATGTCTAACTGCTCCCCTGCCAGCCTGTTTGCCCCTAACTGCCCTCCCTGCAGGCCTGGTCACCCCTAACTGCCCTCCCCTGCAGGCCTTGTCCCCCCCACAACTGCCCTCCCCTGCAGGCCTGGGTCCCCACCAACTGCCCTTCCCTGTGGGCTGGTCGCTTCCAACTTCCCTCCTCTGCTGGCCTGGTCACCCCTAACTGCCCTCCCCTTCAGGCCTGGTCCCTCCCCTGCTGGTCATCTTGTGGCAGCCATCTTGTGTCCACATGGGGGCAGCCATCTTTGACCACATGGGGGCAGCCATCTTGTGTGTTGTTATGATGGTCAATTTGCATATTACTCTTTTATTAGATAGGATGTCATAATATATAGTCATATATTAAATATATTATATTTTATATATGATATAACATACAAAATATATCCTATATAATAAAAGGGTAATATGCAAATTGTCCCCTTGACCAAGAGTTCAACCAGAGTTCGACCAGGGGGCGAGGCCAATCCACCAACTGCCTGGTGTCCCTCCCCCTGTCCAGCAGCACCCCCAATAGGCCCCCCACACCCTGATTGGGGCAGGCCGGCTGAACCCCACCCATACACGAATTTGTGCACTGGGCTTCTAGTCATATTATAAAATATGACATATAAATATATATTATCAATATATTATTCTTTGTATTATTTCCTATATTTTTAATGTATGTAAGTAGAAGATTTTAAGAATGCACAATGTTAAAAATATAAGTAAAATATATACTAATCCCCTCCTCCCAAGTCGATCTGCATGAAAGCAATTGCGATGAAAGACACCTCTCTCAGGAGACAGAGTAAGTTTTCTTGAAATTATTTTAGACAGAATCTGATTATTTCATTTCTCAGTTCAAAAATATATGCTGGTTTTTGAGTGCTGCTTGATGAAGTCTGAATTCTACAGTACGGCATTCAAAGCTCTCCACAAGCTGGCTCCCAAACACTTTAGAGGCAGCCCTTCAATCTCTTGTCTCCAAGCACTTTACATTCCATTCAGATTGTAGTGTTTCCCATTTTCCAGGTATACCCCCATGCTTTCCATTTTATGTTTTTGCCAATTATATTTTTACTTCTTAAGGACTCCTTCCCTCATTCTTGCAATTTGACATTATGTACCAAAGCCTTAATATTATGCCTATTCTTTGACACAGCAATTCTCTTACAAGAAAAATAATGTTTACTATAGCACTGTCTCTAATGTTAAAATATCCTGTATTATAAAAGGCTAATATGTAAATAGACCAAACAAATGAACAACCAGTCACTATGATGTGCGCTGACCATCAGGGGGCTTGTGTTGAACATGGCAGGCGTTGGCTGCAGTGGGATGGTAGAGCAGGTGAGTGGGGCACCAGACCAAGGCATGGCACCAATCGCTGTCATTGGTGCAAGCCTCTGGTGGTTACTGAAAATTCTTTCTCCTGCGTGCCACAGTCCTGCCCGGTGTTCGCACCTGCTTCCAGCACTGGCCCCACTCACACCCACTGCCGGCACCAAAGCCACAGCTCACACCCACTCGTGGTGCCCGGCATCAGCCCTGATCACTCAGTATTGTTAGTAGGTGTGAGCAGCTGGTGGCCCCCATTGCCCCTGAGGGCTTCTCTACCTCCCCTGCTCCTGAGGGGCAATTGGAGCCAGCAGCCACTGCTCACACCCGCTGCTGGTACCCAGCACCGGTACTGATTGCTTGGCGCCATCAGCAGGTGCAAGCAGCGGCTGCCAGCCCTGATAGTCCCCGAGGGCTTCTCCACTTCCCCCTGCTCCTGAGGGGCACACAGGGAGGAGCTGCCACTTGCACCTGCTGATAGCGCTGGCCCTGTTTGCACCTGCTGCTGACGCTGGCCCCAATCATTCCACGCCTTCAGGGGATACAAGCAGGACCGGTGCTGTCAGCACCTGGGAGCAGCGGCAGGAGCAGGCCTGCCGGCAGACAGGAAACAGGGCTTCAGTAGGAGGGGCTGGGCGGGGGCGTGGAGGATGGGTTGACACCCTTCCCTGTGCCTACTGCAGCCTTGCAGCCCACTGTTCCTTTCAAGGTGCACGAATTCATGCACTGGGTCCCTAGTTTAAAATAACCTTACACAAGGAAAGTTTAAATAGATCTATTTTGCCTGGGACACAGCACATTGCTAGTAAAGTGAAGACTCTGGAGCCAAAAAGCAGACTACCCAGGTCAAGTCACCATTCTGGAACATTCTGGAGCATTCCACCTCTGTGATCTTAGCCTTTCTGTGCCTCCTTATTCAAATCTGTGAAATAAGAATAAACTAGTACCTCCTTTACAGAGTTGCTAGAAATATGTTAATATTTGTTAAAGTACTTAGTATCTGATACACTATACATTGATTTACAAATAGCTAGTTCTGGACATATCTCATCTGAAAACTCTTGAAGTGAAAGAATGTCACTTGGTGTCCTAAACCTGTGAATGGTACTTTGTATTTAAACCTAGCATGGTACTTAGCACAATGAAGGGCTTAAGACATGTGTGTTGAATGTTAGCATCAATCCTGTTCTAGCTGAGTGCTTTTTAATTTTGGATTCTAAAGTAGTGAATACATTTTGAGAGGGCAAGTAGAAGAACCTGGCAGTTGGGAAGTGAGTCTTACAAGGAAAATAAACAGGAATAGATTATGATAGAAGGCAAAATCACTCTTGAAGGAGTGTGGAGTGAGGGACTAAAAGAAGTATGTGGGTTCTGGAGTCACCATTTCCCACTCCACCACTCACTAGCTCAGTGCCTTACACCAATTTCCCTAACCTCCAATTCAGGTTTCCTCCTCTGTCAAAGGACAGTAATACTCACCCTTATAGGAATTTAGAAATAATAGTAATATTGTGTTGCAATGTGCCAGGCACTGGTCTAATTTCTTTTCACATTATCTCATTTGATTCTTATAACAAACCCATGGGGGTACTGCTGTGGGTTGAATTATGTCTTCCAAAAAGATATGATGAAGTCTTAACACCAGGTACCTGTGAATTTGACCATTTTTGGAAACAAGGTCATTGCAGATGTAATTAAATTTAGATGAGATCAGACTGGAGCAGCGTGGGCCCTTAATCTAATACAACTGGTGTCTTTAAATATATATATATATATATATATATATATATATGTATATATATATATATGTATATATATATATATATATATACACACACACACACACACACTAGAAGCCCAGCACGCGAAATCATGTGGCCTCGCCCACGCCTTCCCTGAGCCACCACTGCCGAGGGCCTTGCAAGCACATTTGTGCCTGGCTGGTCCCCATTCCTTTCTCTCCAGTGTTGAGTGTCTTAGCCATTGGCTGCTCTAAGCTGTTTGACTCTTTCCCTTAGTAACAGCTTTTACCTTCTGCCTCAATTCCTCTCCCAGCTTGCACCCTTCCCCCGTGCACCGCCTCCCCCTGCTGTAGGCCACGTGACCCCTGCCCCTCCCCCGTGGAGGGAGCACCTCCACTTGCCACCTGGGGACCCGCGCCATGCTCCTCGATCCCGCCCGCCCGGCACCCATCCCCTGCCCCTCTTTGCCACATGGCCTCTGGAGAGCCGGCAGGGGCCCCCTGAGTCCCAGAGTCCTGCCCTGTGGGGCCAGTGCCACAGGACTCCCTTATGCACCTCCTGGTCAAGTCCCCACTGGCACCAATGGGGATGCAGCATTAAGTCTCTGCCCATCTGTGCGCACCTCGCAGCACACACAGCCCTGCCCACCCACATGCTCCTGTCATGCACGCAGCCTCCTGCTGATCAGTCGTTACGGCGTGATGGTGTGACAACCACAGGCTTTTTATAATATAGGAGCTATATATATATAATTGATTTCAGAGAGGAAGGGAGAGGGAGAGAGAGATAGAAACATCAATGATGAGAGAGAATCATTGATTGGCTGCCTCCTGCAAGCCCCCTCCTGAGAATTGAGCCTGCAACCTGGCATGTGCCCTGACTGGGAATTAAAATGTGGTCTCCTGGTTCATAGGTTGACTTTCAACCACTGAGCCACACCAGCTGGGCCAACTGGTGTCTTTATAAGAAGAGGAGATTAAGATTTAGACACAAAGAGAAAGCCATGTGGTGATAGGGGAGGATTGAGTGAAGCATCTCTAAGCCAAGAAACACCAAGGATTGATGGTAAACACAAGAAGCTGGATGAGACAGGAAGGGAGTTGGGAAGTGAGTATTACAAGGAAAATAAACAGGAATAGATTATGATAGAAAGCCAAGTCACTCTAGAAGGCGTGTGGAGTGATGGCCCTGCTGACAGCTGGATCTTGGACTTCTAGCCTACCGAACTGTGAGAGAATAAATGTCTGTTGTTTTAAGTCACCAAATTTTAAATCACAAAATCTGTGGTGACTTGTTAAGGCAGCTTAGGAAACTGACACAGATATCATTTTGACAGATGAAGACACAGCTGTGCAGATGGCCTCAGTGGCCTGAGTAGACACAGACAGGGTTGCCTTCAGACCCTGCTTAGCCTGTGGAGAGCTCTCGAGAAACCAGGGCTGACTTGGTGTCTGTGCTCTTGATTATTAGATGCTATTCAGCTAGGTTCTGGGTAACTTCATTGTTTTTTGGGGGTGACCACAAATGTTTTTATTTTCAACTTCTACATTTTGATATACTGTACCATACTCCAATATTAAGAGGCATTATTCATTCGGATGGTTATCTGAAGTTTTGTCCTCCTTACCCCAGCTGAGTCTATGTTCAAATCATGCAATTTTTATAAGCTTCACATAGCAAGGCCCCCAAGCTCAGCTGGGTACAGCAGGCTGGTACTGAGGTTCTTCCTCCGTGACCCTTGGGGAGATTGTTCATACAGCATATGCCTCCCATACCACAGCAGAAGCAAGCTGCTAGATGCGAATCATTTTATAGCCACTCTTAGAGGACTCCACTGACTTAAAGAGAGAAGAAGGAAGCAAATAATAAGAAATATGAATTACTCCCAAATTCCATTTTGCCCAAAAGCTTTACCTTCCTTCCTCTTCCATTGAAATTATTTTTCTAATTGCAAACATTAGAAAGTTTTTCAGATTATTTTTAAATTTATTCCATTCTCTCCTCTCCCCACCCCCCCTCCCCTCTGCCTGAGAAATGAATTCCTGAGAAAGAAGACTAGATGAGTAGAGGCAATCCAAGACTGGATTTCCATTCCTGGCATAGCCAAGGCTTGTGTAATTAGCCATACCTTAGAAGACACAGAAGTTTACTGGGCAGCCACAATCTACCTCCCTGGTTCTTTTTACCTGTGACCTGCAGCTGTACCCAGAGCCTCCCCAACCTGATTCCCCCTGAGAATGTCAGCAATACAATCCGTGCAGGAGCACTGGCTCTTGGTTTTCAGATGCAGGGCAAAGAGAAACCTATTCATCAACTTCTGTGGGCTCCAAGCTGCTGCACGTTGTTATTCAAGTTGATAAAAGCTTCCATTCCTGAGGGAAAACTTCTCTGTCCTGGTAACCATGACCCTGACTCAGTGTAAGCTGAGCCCAGGCGCACCTGGACATCTGACAGATGAGCCAGGCGCAGAAAAGCCTCTGCTGACAAGCTTATCGGACAGCAGACACCTGCAGAGGGGCCCACACCTTTTTCGTGAAGGCCTCACTAGCAGTCTTGATCCAACAGGTCTGTGCGCATGGTCAAAGGGAGATTACCTGGAGATGCACAAAGGAGTTGGCTTATGCCAAGCCTGAATGTCATGTTTGGAAGGAAACACAGTAGCCCATTCATAGCACAGGCTTTGATCAGGGGAATTTGTTGTACACCCTTCACTGGTTTTGTTCCAAATCAAATCCTCTTTGTCTCAGTGAGATAAGGGTGAAGGCAAAGACAATTTAGCTTTATTAAACCTACTGTGTGCCCTCATAGGAGTAGGAGCATTCGATTTAACATCCTGTTTAATCCTCCCAAAAGTCTATGTAATGAAAGGGTGTTTACTATCATCAGATTTTACAGAGAAGAGAGTGAAAGTCACTTTGTAAGACTGTACAAGTAATTAGTGGCCAGAAAGAATTTGAAAGAGCTCTCCAAATGTTTTATGTCCACTAGCCGCTATTCCTAAGCACAGCAACTCTGGAAACCCAAGGCCCAGGTGTTTGGAGCAATTCATTCTGTGTTGGGTCTTTCATTAGTGGGCTCATCTTGTTATGCATTGACTCCATGGAGAGACAACCTGCAGGCATGATCCTGTTACCCAGAACACCAGGCAGATGTGCAGATGGCCTCGGGGGACCTGAGTAGACACTGACAGGGTTACCTTCAGACCTTGTGCTTAGCCAGAACTACAGGCAAGTAGTACCATTGCATTAATTTAGAGACACATCAGTTTATACTTTAAAACAGTGGTCCTCAACTGGGGCAGTTTTGTCACCCAGGAGACACTTGGCAGTCTGGACATCTGGAAGCATTTTTGGCTATCATAACTGGGAGTGGGTATGCGGCTGGCACCGAGTGGGTAGGACCCAGGGGTGCTGCTGAGCATCTTAGAATGCACCAAACAGCGCCACAGAAAGGAAGAGCTGGAACAAAATGTCAGCAGTGTTAGGTAATTCTGCTTTGAAATCATATCCTGCCATTGATGGGAAGTTCTTAGCACAGTGGCTGGCACACAGCCAACAACAAATGTTAGCTTATTTAGCATCAACATCACCATGTCGGTGATCCTTGATAGGCAACCCCTGGGGCCCTCTCAGGGGTGAGCGAGGAAGAACTGGTTACTGTGCCCTCTCAGTGACTGCGTAAGTCACTAGAGCCAGCACACACTGGAATCTGGCCCCCCAGCTGCACCTCTAGCACTAGTTCTCTCATTAGCCTGTGTAACGCCTTATAAATTAATACATTCAGTGATGAGGTTGTGTTCTTGTTTTTTAGAGGAGACAAGGGATGTGACTAGCAGTGGGTGACATGAATTGAGTTTGAACTCCAAGACTTGGGTGGGCATAGGGGTCGGAGGCTCTAAAGGCTGTATTGCCAAGGGGAAAGAGCACAATTGTGGGGGTCAGAACTGGCTTTTGAATCACAGTTCAACCCCTCTTCAGAGTTACCACTTCCTAAAATGTAAAACTAGAGTACTAAAATTAGAGTACTAATTCTTACATTCAAGGGTTGGTGTGAGAATTAATTGAAATAATAAATGTAAAGTGCCTAACACAGCAGGTGGCATAATAGACACTTAAATGGTTCTATGCTTAGGACAAGATTAGGACGGGCTGGCCTTGGAGGATTGTTTGAAGTGTGGCTATTTGTTATAACAGTGAGCTGAATGCTGATTGGAGAGCTTTACTCACCTTTCTGCTGGTCCCCGCATGCCCAGGCACATGCCTATGCAGTTTGGTGCCATGAGTTGAGATGGCCACTCCAGGGCTGCCTGAGAGTTCTCAGCAGTAGACTTAGCCAGCCCTTGCTGAAGCATGTCTTGAGGATTGTTAAAACACCTTGAGAGCCTGAGGTAGCATATGGGAGAATGCTGACCATGACCCAATTCTCCTGCCCTCTGACCAGGAAGGCAGCTATGGTGCAGAAGATGGTGTGTGACTCTCAGTTCCACCTACACAAGAGCTGCATAACCCTGGATGAGTCTGTTATACGGTTTGAACTTCAATTTCCTTCCCTCTAAAATGGGTCATATAACTTCATAGTATTTTTGTTAATAGTAGATGATGATGATGATGATGATGATGATGATGATGATACACAATTAATATGAATGTAACTGGCTATAGTGGAAACTCGATAAAAGTTAATATATTTGTTTTACTTTTCTTTAAGGAAAAAAATAAATTCCTTATGCAACTGGGGATCTGTCTTCATGGTTGTACTTAACCTGACTAAATATACTTCCCTCCCCCTTACTCATGGTCATGATCCTTCTGCCCAAAATAGGCTAGCCACCTCCCTTTCTCTTTCTACATCCATTCTCATTGCCACCTCTACACCTTTGCCAGTAGTGGGATACTCAGAGTAGCCTTCTTTCTCTTTCCATCCAAATTCTCTCCCTCTCTTGAACCACAGCTCTGGTCTCATTTTTCCGGGTCTTTCCATCTTCCCTAACAGCTTCCATCAGTTTCGCCTGAGGACCAGAGAATGCCTTTTTTGCCAAGTAGAACCAATATGCCTATGTGGCTGCCATGAAGGGCCAAGATGTAGAATTTATGGACTTCCTGCTTAGTTTAGAATGTTTGTATCTAGGGACATCTATTAAGCAAAGACAGTTCACCTACTACTAGTATATCCTTTAAGTATTCCTTGCCCAAATTTCAACACATAAGTTTTCTCGCTATAAAATACGTTGACACTTGAACAACATAGGTTTGAACTATGCAGGTTCACTTATTTATGAATGTTTCTCACTAAGTACCTGTACTGTTTTCAACAGTGGTTGCAAGTCTGCGGTGTGGATGTAGAAGGCGAATGTATGCATTGATCCATGCCATTTTATATAGGGAACTTGAGCATCTGCAGATTTTGTTTCCACGTAGTGTGTTAGGACTAATCCCCAGTGGATACTGAGGACAGCTATGTTTTGGGGGAGTTCAAAGTTATACATAGATTTTCAAACCCGGCAGGCCTCTAACCCTGTGTTGTTCAGGAGTCAAATGTACTATTTATTTAACAGAATGAAGTGTGCTTACATAGCTCTTCCCTCCCCTAAGCCTCAGGGGCCATGTGCTATTTGGTGTTGAATCTCCAGACTTCGACAAAGAGTCAGAAATAGAGCATGCAAACTTAGCAAGCATGGATGAACATATAGCCCATGTGTAGTTTTTGTGATAAACTTTCCTCCTCTCTCCCCCATGAGACTCTCCATCTCATAAGTTTTATGAAGATGACAGGAGATGTGGACAGGAGGACATTTGGGCTTCCTCACGGCATTTCTGGGAACCTCTGGCACCTATAGTCCACTCAATAGCATGCTGATCAGAGGCACACCTCACTATTTTCACAGGGGGTAAGGCACTGGGCCTTATTTTTCTTCTGTTCTCCTGAGTATTCCCTAGGCAGACAGGCATTCTGCCTTAAATAGATGTGTTTTTCTTCCCTAGCCAATCTACTGGCTGTCATCCAAATGAAATGTCCCCCAATGCTTCCAACTCCAAGGACTTGTTACAGTTACCTTGTCCATGCATTTCAGCCCCTTGCCTATTCAGTTGAGAGCTGCATGCTGGCTTCAATTACTCCTCAGCTGGTTTTGTTTATTTGTTCTCTGTTTCATTTTATTTTTTGCTTTTCTTTTTAAGAGCATTCTTCCTGATTGAGGATACGTTCTCAGGAGGCATATACTTAACGGTCCATCTCTTCAGAGTAGAGCACAGGCCCAGGCAAACAGCAGGTGTCCATCAAGTATGGCTGAATCCAGTGGAGTTAAACAAACCCCTATCTTTCTAACTCATCTTTCTTTGAGCTTAGCCTGATGACTACGGCCAGAATGTAGCAAATAGTCCTGAGTGGGGATTTTTTAAAAGGTAAAAAAATGCAGGTGAATTGAAAAGTAGAAGAGGATGGGAGGCATCAGATGAAAACACCAAGACTGACAACCACCCCACCTGCTCCTTCAGCTCCCAATGAAAAGAAACCAAAGCCATCCGATGCACTTCAATTGCTCTCCTGGCCTGAAACGGCTCCCTCCCCCAGGCCTGTAAGAAAATTCAATTATAGGGTCCATCTGCGAGGCAGCAGCTGAAGAGGAATGACTGTGGGGAGGCCCATGTTTTTATCAAAAAGATCCCCTGTCCTTCTAGCCTGCCCCCTCCTGCCTGTACCGCTCCCCCTCTTGCTTATTAGGCCCAGCCCTGACCTCATAACCGCAATTCTCCCCAATTAGGTGGGCTCAGAGAAGCAGCTTTCATCCGCTCCTTTCAGATGCATGCTCAGTAAGGACTTGGTACATCCCACAGACACTGGCCTTGCTGGGAGAGAGCAAGAAAATCCACTAAAAAAGCCCACAGAGATTAGGGATTGCAAGGCTCTGGCCCAATTAATCTCATTGCATCAGCTGGCTTAAAGGCCACCCTGCTGCTGGGTGTGAATTCTGCAGGCTCCTCTAAACCAAAAGGCAGGATGTGATTTAAAAAAATAAAAATAATGACCAGGCAACCTTTCTGGCCAAAAAGCAAAGAGAAAGGCAGAAGAAAAGGGTTAGATGGAGTGACCTCCAGAATGAGGCTTCTCACACATGGGGCTACCTCCTTGTCTTAGTGTTTCTCTTGGAAACTGGAAGTGGGCCACACTGCTGGCTGTGGGGACCATGGGCTTGGTGGCCAAGGGGCAGGTGAGAAGCCCACCATCCTCTGGCTGAGTTGCTCTGCCAGGATTCGCTAGGGCCATCTGAACATGAAGGATGGTCCTTCCAGGGACTACTGCTTCTTCACCCCACATTCCCTTCAAAATACTTCTGACAGTGTCTGTGGGGAAAGACTGGGCACAGACCCCACAGAGGCCACTCAGTCCTGCATCCAACAGTTTCCTATTGTCCCCTAAAAGGACTCCATGTTTATCCCATGGTCTTCTCAGATTTGTGTCTAGCTTCTTTCTGCAACCTTGTGATAATTTTTGATTAGAGAATATAGGGAAGAGGACAGCTCACTGCTTTTCTCTATCAACTCAAGTGAGAGGAAGTAGCATCATTTTGATATTGATGCAGACTCTAGATAAGGCTGAGCGCTTGGACTCCTATTATGTGGTTGAGAAATGGTACCTAGTCCTAGGGCTGCCATAGACTGGGGGCTTAAACAACAGCAAGGTGCTTTCTCACGGTTCTAGAAGTGGAAGTCTGAAATCAAGGTGCTGGTGGGTTGATTTCTTCTAAGGCCCCTATCTTGGCTTGTAGATAGCTGTCTTCTCCCTGTGTCTTCACATGGCCTTTCCTCTGAGTGTATATATGTCCTAATCTGATCCTCATATAAGAATACCACTCATATAAGATTAGGGCCCATCCTACCAATTTTATTTTACTTAATTAGTTTTTTAATTTATTTATTTTAATAAATTAATTAATCTATTTATTTTTATTTAAATTATTTATTGTTGAAAGTATTACATATGTCTCCTTTTCCCCTGTTGACCTCTCCCCGGCCACTCCCACCCCCTAGCACATGCCCTCGCCCCTCTACTGTCTGTGTCCATTAGTTATTTTTATATGCATGTTAGAAGAGCAATTTACAATAGCTAAGATTTGGAAACAGCCTAAGTGCCCATCAGCAGATGAGTGGATTAGTTGTCTTCAAACACCCTATCTCTAAATCTGGTCACATTCTGAGATACTAGGAATTAGGTTTCCAAAATAAGAATTAGGGGGTAGGGTGGGATGGAGCACAACTCGGCCCATAACAGAATGCCTCGGTAATTCTGCCTAAAAACAGACTTGTTATTGGCCAGTTTATTTGTTTTACATCAGGACTTTTAGCACTTGGAGGAGGTATCAACTATACAAAGGACCAGAACCTTCTCAAGAAAGGCCTTCAATAGGTGGTACTAGTGTATTCCTACTTTATTCAATATAAAACAGAGTTTGAGAACCTATCCTATATAATAAAAGGCTAATATGCAAGTAGATTGAACGGCTGAACAACCAAACAACTGGTCTCTATGATGTGTGCTGACCACGGGGGGGGGGGGGGGGGGGAGGGGGGGCGGGGGGGGGGTTGCGCAGAACATGGCGGGTGTTGGCCACAATGGGATGGTGGAGCAGGTGAGTGGGGGCATCAGACCAAGGCAGGACACTGGTCGCTGTCATTGGGGCTAACCTCTGGTGGTTACTGAAAATTCTTTGCTCCCACGTGCGGTGTGGTCCCGCCCGGTGCTCGCACCTGCTGGGGGCACCAGCCCCTCTCGCACCCACTGCTGGCATCAGAGCCACCACTCGCACTCACTGCTGGTGCCCAGTGCCAGTCCCAATGGCTCAGCGCCATCAGTGGGTGCAAGCGGTGGCTGCTGGCCCCAATCGCCCCTCAGGGCTTCTCCACCTCCCCTTGCTCCTGAGGGGAGATTAGGGCCAGCAAGTGCTGCTCGCACCCGCTGCCGGTGACAGCCCTGCTCACACCCGCTGCTGGCACCGGCCCTACTAGTACCCACAGCCACCACCGGAGCCACCACCAGCACCCGCTGCTGGTGCCCGGTGCCAGTCCCAATAGCTTGGTGCCATCAGCAGGTACGAGTGGTGGCTGCTGGCCCTGATTGTCCCTGAGGGCTTCTCCACCTCCCCTTGCTCCTGGGGGGCAATTGGGGCAGCAGCTGCCGCTCACATCCACTGACTGCACTGGCCCTGCTTGCACCCGCTGCTGGCACCAACCCCAATTGCTCCACACCTTCAGCAGGTGCAAGCGGGGCCGGCGCCATCAGCCCATGGGAGTGGTGGCAGTGGGAATGGGCTGCCAGCAGACAGGGATTACAGTGGAAGGGGCTGGGCTGGGGCGTGGAGGATGGGCTGAGACCAGCCCCTGTGCCTACTACAGCCTAGTGGCCCACAGTTCCTTTCAAGGTGCACAAATTCATGAACTGGGCCCCTAGTAACTATATATAATATTGGGTTAGAGAGATTCTATCACACAAACATCATTAATTTGATCAAGATGGAGTCTGAAAAATCTATTTTTTTACCCTGAGATGGTTCATGCATCCCACAATTTGTACAAATCAAGCCAGCGGCCTCGCCTCCCTTTCCATGTCCCTCAGCCCCACCAACCTCGCCAGACCCCCATCACTCTTCAAATGTGGTCTCGTTTGACATTTCTCTGCACAGGTTGTTCCCTCTTCTTGAAATGTCCTGTGCCTTCTTAACCTGCACAGTATCATGGAAGGAAAAGAGAGAACCAAGTAGTTTGTTTTTTTTTTTAAATTTCTTTATTGGTTAAGGTTTTACATATTTGTCCTCATCCCCCCATTGCTTTCCCACCCCCCCCCCTGTTGTCTGTGCCTACTGGTTAGGCTTATATGCATACCTACAAGTCCTTTGGTTGATCTCTCCCCCTTACCCCCACCCTCCCCTACCTTCCCTCTGAGGTTTGACAGTCTGATCAATGCTTCCCTGTCTCTGGATCTGCTTTTGTTCATCAGTTTATGTTGTTCATTATTTCCCATAGATGAGTGAGATCATGTGATATTTATCTTTCTCTGAATGACTTATTTCACTTAGCATAATGGTCTCCAGTTCCATCCATGTTGTTGCAAATGGTAGGAATTCCTTCTTTTTTAGCGTAGCATAGTATTCCATTGTGTAGATGTACCACAGTTTTTTATTCCACTCATTTGCTGATGTGCACTTAGGCTGTTTCCAAATCTTACCTATGGTGAATTGTGCTGCTATGAACATAGGGGTGCATATATCCTTTCTGATTGATGTTTCTAACTTCTTGGGATATATTCCTAGAAGTGGGATCACTGGGTCAAATGGGAGTTCCATTTTTAGTTTTTCGAGGAAACTCCATACTGTTCTCCACAGTGGTTGCACCAATCTGCATTCCCACCAGCAGTGCACAAGGGTTCCTTTTTCTCCACATCCTCACCAACACTTGTCATTTGTTGATTTGTTGATGATAGTCATTCTGACAGATGTGAGATGGTACCACATTGTCATTTTAATTCGCATCTCTCAGATAATTAGTGACTTTGAGCATGTTTTCATATGTTTCTTGCCCTTCCTTCTGTCTTCTTTTGAAAAGTTTCTATTTAGGGCCGTTGCCCATTTTTGGATTGGATTGTTTATCTTCCTTTTGTTAAGTTGTATGAGTTCCCTGTAGATGTTGGAGATTAAACCCTTATCAGTGATAACATTTGCAAATATGTTCTCCCATGTAGTGGGCTTTCTTGTTGTTTTGTTGATGGTTTCTTTTGCTGTGAAAAAGCTCTTTATTTTGATGTAGTCCCACTTGTTTATTTTCTCTTTAGCTTCCATTGCCCTAGGAGCAGTATCAGTGAAAAAGTTCCTTCGGCATACGTCTGAGATTTTGCTGCCTGTGGATTCCTCTAGTATTTTTATGGTTTCCCGTCTTATGTTTAAGTCCTTTATCTATTTTGAGTTTATTTTTGTGTATGGTGTAAGTTGGTGGTCTAGTTTCATTTTTTTGCATGTATCTGTCCAATTTTCCTAGCACCATTTATTGAAGAGACTATCTTGACTCCATTGTATGTTCATGCCTCTTTTGTCAAATATTAATTGGGCATATTCGTTTGAGTTGATTTCTGGGTTCTCCATTCTATTCCATTGATCTATATGTCTGTTCTTGTGCCAGTACCAGGCTGTTTTGAGAACAGTGGCTTTGTAGTACAGCTTGAAATCTGGTATTGAGATCCCACCTACTTTGTTCTTCTTTCTCAGGATTGCTCTGGCTATTCAGGGTCTTTTGTTATTCCAGATGAATTTTTGGAGAGTTCAGAGAACCAAGTAGTTTTAAAAACATTCTTTGAATCCCCTACTGGGAGAAATGGTGCTGGTACACAAGTTATTGGGTGCTGCAGACTCAGGTTTATTCTCCTGTCTCTATTCCCTCTTCCCTGCTCCTAGCAACAAACAGCTCACTTGGTGAGTGGAAAGACATAAAGATTCATTACCCTGCTACAGTACATGTATAATGTTTTGTGTGTTCTTAGGCAATGTCCCCTGGGCACAGCTCTTCTTGGGAGTCTGAGTAAAACTCTTCGGCTCCCAGTTTCTTTTAAGAGCCCAAACCACACAATCCTTAAATCCAATTTAGCAAACTTGTCTAGTTGTCTGCTATACTTTCAATTAGATGTTGGATCGGACAGATTTAAATCCTTTCATTCTTCTGAGATTGTCAGTGGCCTGGTGTCCCAGGGAATGCCTGGCCCATACTTTTCACATGCAACCTACTCTGTTTTGGGTGAGAAGCTTATGCCAACAGGCCTCTGATGACCATGAGCTTCAGCATCTTGCTCACCCTCCTCTTTCCACACCCTGGGCCCCAGGCTCCCTGGAGCATGGCTTTTCCTTTCAGTCAGGGCAGCAGAATGGCTAAATACTTAGGCTTTCTTTCATATTGGGTAGGTTCATCTGATTCAGCACTTCTTTATTATATGACCTTATTCATCCCCTAGACCTCACTTACTCATCTATAAAATGGAGATAATGAGAGTCAACTCTGTGTAAGGACCTAGACTAGGGCCTGAAATCAAGCATGTATTCTATGTGTTCTTATTGCTGTTAAAGGTAAAATAGCATCAGGAACTCCTGGATCTCAATTACTTTAAAACAAATCATAATTGGAATGTTTGGGGATGATGTCAGAAAAAGAGCAGCATTCAAAGTTCTCTAATGTCATGTTCTATTTATTTACCTTCAATAAAAGCAAATTAGGCATCCCTTTTCTCCTGCGATATCAGACCAACTCTGCATTCAGGACACACTGGGAGCCCAGGTACTTTGGGAGCTCCACTCCCCTGAGACTGAATTGGGTTATTTGTTGAATGGGTCAGTCAGGAATCCTCTGGGGATTTGTTTGCATGACTGATCTACCCAGTTGCATTTGGTGGGAGTGGGAGGGATGGAAGGAGGAAAGAAGAGTTGTATGGCTGTGTGATTTGTAGACAAGACCACTGAGGAGAAGCATGGCATCTGTCTCTTACTACAGTGCATTGACTGATTGGGGGATGTGATCAGGAGTGGGGATAGAAGCTGAAGGAACTGTTTTCATGCAAGACTTTATACTTTGGGCCGAGAAACAGCTGGCAGTTGGGAAGGAAACCATTCTCAATGCTTTTGCATAGACCCCCTATTCCAATGGCTGCTCAAAGATGACCAGCTAAGAAAATGTGAGAAGACTAAAGCCTTGACAAGGACAGTGATCATCTGATGATGGTCACAGTGTAGTGAGGGTAGGGACTGTCCCTCAGGACACTTTGTGAGGCACAGTTATGGAGAGCCTGGGAGGTGAGCAGAGTAGACAGGCAGGTTTGTAAAGGGCTCCTAGTGATATATGGAGAGCAAGAAGGAATCGTGGATAAAACCCTGCAGGTTTGGCATTCCTGACTAAGCAGGTTGGAGATTTTGGTTAGCAAAACTTAACATGACATACGTATTTGAACTTAGAAGCTATGGAATCCTAAAGATACTTGAGTTACATGTCTTTCTAATGGCATAATCTTCTCCTTCCAAACACACATTAGAAATATATCCAGGCTAGAATGCCTGCTATGACTGAATCTCAAATAAGAAGAAAGGAGGAAGGGTGTGCTAGCTGCTTAGTTCATTACCCCAAGAATGAGATTCACAAGTGCTTCTTTGTCTGTGTCTCTGTGACCCTGACCTTCAGCATACATTGTTCTTTCTAATCTCCCTTCCCCCCATAATTAGAAAAAAGGACATATCAAAGGTAAAGAGAAGGGACTCTCACCACCATTTTGGACCAGCTTTTTACCTGATCAAAATGAGACACAGAGCTCCTATTCATTTACTTCCAGCCTTTTGAGTTATCTACAAAATGGGTTTAAAATGCTGTAGGTAATAAAAATATACTAATATATTCAAAACGTGCTTGACCTATGGTTTTGTAATCTTGTATTCAACCTCCATCCACACCAATTCTACTATTAACTTTCAAGTCATTCATTTCAGGAAACACACAGTGAGCACCTGCTGGATGCCAGGAACTATGATAAGCTGGGATTTTTAACAAGCAATTTATTTAACTAAGCTGACTTTTTCCACCATTTGCTTCATCACATTCTATGCAGCAGAGGCATTAATATGTGCAACATGACAGAGAGGTAGGTATTAGTTTATAAAATGTAGAGAAAAAATAGTCATGTGAAAATAAACAAAAACCTGGATTACCTGTGATAAATTCATGGGCCCCTGAGTAAGTGAGAGTGAGAGTTGACTCTGTTTTTTCTTTTAATTGATGCATAATTTACATATAGTGAAATGTACAGATCTTAAGGATAGAATGATGTGAGCTCTGACTAATGACACACCCATGTAATCCACACCCCTGCCAAGCTATACAACACTTCTGTCACCCCAGAAATTTTTGTGTGCCCCTTCTCAATCAAAACCCACCCCATGTTTATTTTCAAGATTTCTAAAATGCCTTTATATATGAATCAAGAAATATCCTGGACACTTAATATGGCCCTAAGGTAGTGTGTTTTTGTTTTTTTAATCAGATTTAGACATTCTGAATGAGAGTTTCACCAAGTGTTGCTAGACCTTTCCTCTCAGGAAGGTAACTCATAAAATTGATCTATTAGGAACTTAGGAGGACACCACTTTTCTCTTCCTGGGTTCATTCAGCAATAATCCCTCAGCTGGACTCTTTCATAAAGAGTCAAATAAACACATTTGGTCACTGCTGAATGCTGGCCTTTGAGCCCACTCCTCTCTCTATGTGAAAAAGGTGAAAAGTTAACAGACTGCTACTGGGAGCCAATTCTCCATGGTACTCTCATCATTTCAAAGATATTTGCGTAGCAGACAGCCTTAGAAGATACAGAAACGGTGTCTTATTCCAAAACAAAGGGCAGAGCTGTCCAGTATAATAAAGACAATGTTTTTTTCCAGGGCAGAGGGCAGGTTGTTGGCAGCCTATTATGAAAGATTCAGATTTCCTAGGTTGAAGTTCCTCTTAGTACAACCACTGTGTATGCAGGCAGCCCCTGGCCTTTTGCACACTATCCTGTGGGAATTGGGGCTCAGGAAACCAGAGCAAGGTAATGATGACCCTCTGAGTACTGGTAGTGCTATGAGAAAAAAACTGTTCTTTATCTGACTTGAGGGTCTCATGTCTTCTCCCAGAATCCAGGGAGCAGTTGCAGACTACCTGGTTAGCTTGCAGGGAGAGTTAAATCTTAGATGCCTTGCAGTTTCTGAAAGCTATAAGCCAAAACTGTGTGTGTGGCATATTCTGTTCTAGTTAGATCATAACTCTGTTTTAACAGTTGGCCAGAGAGGATGGCTCATGGACTCAGAACATTCACTTTGAGATCAAGTCTCAGCACAGGTGTGGGTGTTCTTCCTTCTAGAGCAGAATGGAGCCCAACACTTGGCTGCAGAGATAGAAGTTCATGATCTGGGTGGATAGTTAGCTCCAAATAACCCATGTTCTACCTTCCCCTGTCTAATCTGCCCTCTGCCATCCTGCCTTACTTCTGTGAACTTGTCACACCTGACATCACCCACACTGTATTTTCCTGTCACTAGGTCTCCTGGGAAGGCAGGTCAGTGAACTGTGAGCATTGAAGAAGTATTGCACTGAAACCGTGAGTTGAATTTTTATTTTGTACTACAATTTGTGTAGGTTTATTGTTTTATATACTTGTAAACATAATAGGTGATGATTGTAAAAAAAAAAATCTAAGCTTTAGAAAAAGTATAAGAGAGTAATATAGATTGTTTATGATCATACCCCATAGGATATTGTTTCACCTCAGCAGTTAAAACATGTAGCATAATTTTAAATAATTGTATAATATAAAGATATCCTATTTTTATTTATTTAACCAGTGTCTTTTCAGTAGACATATAGCTTGTTCATTATTTTTTGCTATTATAAAATGTTTTTATGACCTCTCTGACTCTCTCTTTGTATCTATCTATCATCTATCTAGCTAGCTAGCTATCATCTCAAACACTAGTTTTAAATTTTCAGTAGAATTAATTCACAGGAATGGAACACAATCCTATAGCACAAGCAACCTACAAATTCCCTCAGAATGACAAAATAGGCATGATTTTTCCCCTGTGACACACAGCCTTTTATACATATTATCATTTTTTATTACACAATGCATTCATTTTAGTTAGATGACACTAGTGTAAAACCATCAGCAAAACTAGAGTTAAAGAATGAAAGTTGAACCTGTGTGTTTAGGAAATGCTTGCACAACACCCTGCACCCAAGTGTAGTAACAAAATCATTAAACATATCATTTTGTTAATGATAGCAGATTAAACTCATGCATATACTTGTCCTCTCTCATTAAAATTACAAAAAAAAAGTTTTAAAAGAACAAGCATTGGGAAACAGAAAAGGGAACACTCAAATATAAAGTAGGTAGGATTAGATCTGAGTTTCTTCAACTCAGCACTATTAACAATTTGGATTAGATCTTTCTTTGTTGTGGGGACTGTCCTGTACATTGTAGGATGTTTATTAACATGAGCTTTACTTACGAGGTACCAGTGACAGCCCCCTAAGTCATGACAACTATCTCCAAACATTTCCAAATGCGCCATGGGGAGCAAATGGCCCCCAGTGGAGAACCACTTGCTTTGGTGGATTGGGGGAATTGGGAGTAAGAAAAATGTCAGAGTCAGGTGCAGATGGAGCAGGAGTGGGCTATGGAGGTGACATGCAAAGTTAGTAATGGAAGAAGACCTGTCTGCAGAACAGCTGGGACAGTCACAGACTTCTCCCTCCTGGCCCACAGAGACTGACTAGCTGCAAGAGATTTGCTTCCAAACCAAAGCTCATAGAGCTACCATTGAAATAAACTGAAGGATCTGGGAGGAAGAGCTTCTAGTTTAGATACTGAGGATGGAGAGAGAAGTAGAGACTGAAATGTTAACAACAGCATGGAAGGAAAAAGCCAGAAGGATAGCTCTGCCTAAAAGGAAAATGAAGACCCCAGCACAAAGCCTTCTTTCCTTGGAAAAGGTGCAGCCTGTAGCCTTTGGGCCAGCCTCCCACTATGGACTGCTCACCCCCACCAGAGCCCTCCACAACAGAAAGGCTTATTGAGAAAAAGAAGCTTATGGCTGCAGAAGAGATGCAACCCAACTGCTAACACTGCTGTACTTATTAATTCATTCATAAAGAGGAATGATCAACAAAGGTTATCAGACATTGGATAAAAAAAACAGGTGTAAAAGAGAAGACAAACAAAATTCAATACTAATAGAAATACTTTCCACTAGTAATATCAGGTAAATGCAAATTAAAATATCTAATTTTTACCTATTAGAAAGGCAAAAAATAAAAAGGATAATAACATCCAGTGTGGGTAAAGCTGTGAGGAAATGGACACTCATATACTGTCAGTGATAGGAAGTTAATTTGAAAATACCCATCAAAAATAAAAGTATACAAAATTTTGGACTCAGAAATTCTTCCAAAAACTTTCCTACAGAAATATTCATATGCACACTCAAAAATACATGTGCAAGAATGTTCACTGAAGCACTACGTATAATATAAAAAAATAGCCCAGCCGGCATGACTCAGTGGTTGAGCATCAACCTATGAACCAGGAGGTCACATTTTGATTCCTGGTCAGGGCATATGCCATGTTGCAGGCTCATTCCCCAGGGTGGGGCATGCAGGACACAGCTGATCAATGATTCTCTCTTCTCATTGGTGTTTCTCTCTCTCCCTCTCCCTCTGTGAAATCAATAAAAATATATTTAAAAAAAAATAAGGCACAACTCAAGTGGCTTTCACCAGAGGAATAATGATGATAAAATGCTTATATAGAATACTAGAGGCCCGGTGCATGAAATTCATGCACAGGTAGGGTCCCTAGGCCTGGCTGGCAATCAGGGCCAATCAGGTTCCCCACCTCCCTGCCTTCCCCCCTTTCCTTCCCTTGCTACCAATCAGGGCCTGCCAGCCAGGGGGAAAGGCCACAGGAGGTTTTGATCCCCAGTTTGGAACATGCAGGAGGCAGCCAATCAATGATTCTCTATCATCATTTATGTTTCTAAGTCTATTTTCCTCTCCAAAATCAATCAAATATATATTTTTAAATGCAAGGTTTTTAGAAGAAGAAATGTAGGGCAAGAGAGCTATTGAAGAAAAAAAAAAAAGGACAGGGGGGCATTTGAGATCTTGCTCATATTTCAGATAGGATAACATAAGGTGGTCCTCAGGGGCTGACAAGTGAGGAGTGGCAGTGGGTGGAGCAGGGCACTGCAGGCTGAGGAATGGGCTGTAATGACTGGGAATGTCTGTGACAGTGACACTGAGTGTGTATTGGGACCATTTCTGGGATCTTTCATCCTCAAGAGATTTTGATTTCAGACGGAGGAAAAACATGGAGATCAGCAGACCTTTCTTAGCCTAGAAGGTGACAAGGGTGGCAGGACCAGGCTGCCCTGTTTCCCTACAAATGTAAACAGTGTAACTGGACATGGATGTCAGTCACATGGCCAAATCAATGCCCAGCCAGCCATGGTGGCTATGTCCTGCCACTCTCTGGCTGTGTTGTCTTGCTATTGGCTGGGGAGGCCCAAGCCATGCCCCAGAATACACGTAGTATACAAAGGGGCAGGCAGGAAGCTGGAAGCCAGAGCTGACACAGTGCAGCCCGGCAGCACTGTGTTTGGAGTCAGAGGGGCTGCGCTTCCTGCATGTCACCAGTGAGTCACCACGAGCCATGTGACCAAGGGACAGCAGGGTGGGGGGTACTACCATGGTTGGTGCACGGTCCTTCACAGCATGTCAGCTGGGCCGGGCAGGGCCTGGGGAGGCTTTTCCCTCCTGGAGCCACTCTTCCCAGGGCTGCGGCATCTGGCCATTTTTTTTTTTTTTTCAAAATTTTTTTATTGGAAATCAAACTCTGGACTTGTGGTTCCTGGGATCCCTGGGACATAGCATGCACCTCAAGGCCTCACTGCATCCCTCTCCCCCTCCTCCTGCATTGAGCATCAGCCCGGCCTGTGCCCTCTCACAATCTGGGACCTCTCGAGGGATGTAGTAGTGCACCAAGCGGCAGGTGGCCAGGGAGGAGCCTGAACCGGGGCTGGGTGCCACACGGTTCATGCTCATCCCGGCCACTGCACCTGCCGCGGGTCACCAGCCATAAGCCCAGCTTCTGGCTGAGCAGTGCTCCCCCTGTGGGAACGCACTGACCACCAGAGGTCAGCTCCTGCATTGAGTGTCTGCCCCCTGGTGGTCAGTGCACATCATAGTGACTGGTCAACGGGACATTCTGGTCATTCAGGTCATTCTGTTGTAATGGTCACTGAGCTTTTATATATAGAGACTAGAGGCCTGGTGCACAAAATTTGTGCACGGGAGGTGTATGTCCCTCAGCCCACACTGCACCCTTTCACAATCCAGAACTGCTGGCTCCCAACTGCTCGCCTGCCTGCCTTCCTGATTGCCCCTAACTGCTTCTGCTTGCCAGCCTGATCACCCCCTAACCACTACCCTGCCAGCCTGATTGATGCCTAACTGCTCCCCTGCCAGCCTGTTTGCCCCTAACTGCACTCCCCTGAAGGCCTGGTCACCCCTAACTGCTCCCCTGCCAGCCTGTTTGCCCCTAACTGCCCTCCCCTGCAGGCCTGGTCACCCCTAACTGCCTTCCCCTGCAGGCCTGGTCACCCCTAACTGCCCTCCCCTGCAGGTCTGGTCACCCCTAACTGCCCTCCCCTGCAGGCCTGGGTCCCCCCAAACTACCCTTCCCTGCAGGCCCAGTCACCCCCAACTTCCCTCCTCTGCCAGCCTGGTCACCCCTAACTACCCTCCCCTACAGGCTTGATCGCCCCCAACTGCCCTCCCTTGCAGGCCTGATCCCTCCCAACTGCCCTCCCCTGCTGGCCTGATTACCCACAACTGCCCTCCCTTGTAGGCCTGGTCCCTCCCAACTGCCCTCCCCTGCTGGCCATCTTGTGGTGGCCATCTTGTGTCCACATGGGGGCAGCCATCTTGTGTGTTGGAGTGATGGTCAATTTGCATGTTACTCTTTTATTAGATAGGATTATTAGATAGGATAGAGGCTTGGTACACGGGTGGGGGCCAGCTGGTTTGTCATGAAGGGTGTCCCAGATCAGGGTGGGGGTTCCCTTGGGGCATGGGGCAGCCTGGGGCAGGGGCCTGTGATGGTTTTCAGGCCGGCCATGCCTCCCGGTGATCCAAGCGGAGGCCCTGGTATCTGGGATTTATTTATCTTCTATAATTGAAACTTTGTAGCCTTGAGCAGAGCCAAACCTCCTGCTCACTCCGTGGCCACAGCCATTTTTGTTGGGATTTATTTATCTTCTATAATTGAAACTTTGTAGCCTTGAGTGGAGGCCTGGGCCAGCCAGGGTGTGCAGAAGGCTTGGCTTCCTCCATTACCGGGGACACCGAAGCCTCCTGCTTGCTCTGTGGCCATAGCCATCATGGTTGGGTTAATTTGCATACTCACTCCTGATTGGCTGGTGGGCGTGGCTTGTGGATGTAGTGGAGGTATGGTCAATTTGCATATTACTCTTTTATTAGATAGTATTATGTACCCCATTAGTGGGATAAAACAGATCTGATTGTACTGATAAGAAAAGATGTATTAAGCCCTAACCGGTTTGGCTCAGTGGATAAAGCGTCGACCTGCGGACTCAAGAGTCCCAGGTTCGATTCCGGTCAAGGGTATGTATCTTGGTTGCGGGCACATCCCCAGTGGGGAGTGTGCAAGATGCAGCTGATCGATGTTTCTCTCTCATCGATGTTTCTAACTCTCTATCTCTTTCCCTTCCTCTCTGTAAAAAGTCAATTAAAAAAAAAGATGTATTAAGAGAAAAGAGTAAAGCTTTGAACAATATGTATATTATTATTTTTTAAAATGTATTTTTATTGATTTCAGAGAGGAAGGGAGAGGGAGAGAGAGATAGAAACATTAATGATGAGAGAGAATCATTGATTGTCCTTCTCCTGCATGCTCCCTACTGGGGATCGAGCCTGAAACTAAGGCATGTGTCCTGACCGGGAATCGAACTGTGACCTCCAGGTTCATAGGTCAATGCTCAACCACTGAGCCACAATGGCATGGCACAATAATATGTATGTTATGATGTCATTTATTACTAAAAACTCCCTGTGTGTTCACATGCACACACACGTGGTATATAGAAATGCATAGGGGTCTGGCAGGGAGGAGTAATAAGGAATGGTCATTTTTATAAGGGACATATGATACCTTGTAAGCTTGGGAACAACTTTTACAAAGAAAAGTAAACAAGAAATGTTAAATCTTACAGAATTCATGAAGATCATACCCAGTCTGTTTAAGACAAGGAAACTGAAGTCCCAGTCTGAATCAAGAACATCAATGTTCTGATTTCTGATCTTATACTCTTTCCATTTCTCTTGTTCCTTTTAAACTTCTGAGAATTTCACCATTTATTTTAAGCCATTTATTACAGCTGTTATCTCAATCATAATTTTGCTTATTTAACAACCACTATGGCTTATAATGTATTGATTTAATATATTTTGTAAAATAAGCATGCCCTTTACATCAGATTTCAGGTATTACAAAAAAAAAAAAAAAAATCCTTATATAATTTGTTTTTCCAAGCATAAAATTTTCACATGATTTTTAATCATGGATTTCCTGTAGCAGATCAAAGGATACATTCATTTTGGTGGCTAGTGCAAACATTCAGAGTGAGAGAGTGAGACAATAGGAGTTCTGGGGGCAAATGGGGGCAGATTCCTGCCTAGGAGCTCTGGGGGAGACCCAGGCTCTTCTCAAAGATTGCCTTCCAGCAAGGGTGAATGGTGTGCACACCTGAGAGAAAAATGCAAAGGTTCTTATAAACCACAGGATAAATGCAAAGATTCTTATAAACCACAGGATGACTACAGGCAAACAAATATAATCCTGTCTGAAAATGTAAGAGAAAAGGGTAGGAAAGGTGGAGATTTCATTTCCAGGGTGTAAGATATTCAGAATTGGCTTCAGGAAGGCAGGTTAAGTTTGAGCCAGACTTTGAAGGGATATAAGCAACTTCAGGAACTCCTGGAAGAATGTCAAGTAATTTGAACAGGATCTCAGATCAGATTTCTTTTGCCTCATCTTCACTTACTCAATATGGTTGTTCCCTAGAACCTCGTGAATCTGAGCTGAAACAAACAAACAAGCAACATAAAAACCACAGCTGACCCACCTTGGAGAAGTGGAAAATTAGTAAATGATAATTTTCCTAAGACATTGACTAACATTTTTTTTTTTCAAGGCTAAAAATGGATCCTCTTTGGCCTTGGAAAAAAATTACTCAATATCTTAAAATAGATGCAATTTCACATAATCACTTAGAATTTGACCCAAATGTCTAATACTTATTTACTACCTTTGATCTATCTTTAAAATGACATGTTTATTTTCAAATATGAACTGTTCAGGGTTTGGTGTAAATGCAGACAAAATGTGCTCACACAAATGTATATGTTTCATGTTGTTTAGAGCTGGAAATCTCTCTAAGAGAGGGTCAGTACAACGCACAGCTGTCAAAATATCACCAAAATGCTCCATAGGGAAAATAGCATGTATACATAGATGCTTTTAATTTTCTCCTTTATATTTTTGCCTTATGTGGAAGAGCTATTGAGACACTCCCTTCAAAGACACAAGGCTTCTAGTCCCTTGCAGAGGTGCTGTTTATTTGGGGGTTTGGAATCTTTGCTAATAGGCGCTTGTTGCCCTCATAAGTGCTTTCTGCATTGGCAGCAAGAGAGGGAAACGATGGAAGCGCTGATGTCACCAGCTAATAAGTCCAGGAAGCAGCCTAAACCTCCAGATCAATAGGGATGCAGACAGCTGCCGGGCAGACAGCCTGGTGTCTGCTCTGATTTCACTTCCTCCTTGGTCAGAGCCCATCGCTATGGCAGTGGGGTCAAAGGAGAGAGCTTGTCTAGGTTTCAGATACGTAGAGCAGTTGTCCCTATGGAAGTGACTGTGATGTGAACTTCAAATGCACAATGAAAAGCCTGGGCCTCCACCCCCATCCAGACGACGTTCTCACCAGGGTGCAGCCACCAGCCTTGTTTTTGTTGGGAGTTGGTGTTAACTCCGGGCCAGCTCCCTGGGCCTGAGACCCTGTGCGGCCACACAAGACTCTGCTTGGTTTCATGTGCTGCTGTCTCCATCTTGAAATCCTCACTATTTCTTTAACAAGGGGCTCTGCATTATCACTTTGTGGAAACTGGGTTCTGAAATCATGCACCCAGTTCTGACTGCACTCTTGGATTCCTCACTGTGGTTGGCGAATGTATGTGTCTGAAGGGTTTTGATGATGCTTTCTATCAGAGCTTGAACAGAAAAGGAAAGACCCTGGTTCTCCCACTGCAACTCACTTTCACGTCAAAAGAGAATTCTCCAGGCTGCCCTTTTCCCACTATGTCTACCAATGGAAAGTGTTTAGCAGGAGCTTCGGAGGGAGGCTGGAGAGCCAGAGGCCTTGAGCGTGGGGGCTTGTCTAAATGCTGACTTTGGTCTTCCTTGGGTGGACACTGCCCAACCCCAGTCATGGGAGCATGGAATCATCTTGTAGCCTGCTAGACATTTTATTTCTAAAGGAGGTGATTTCCACCCATCTGGATGATCTGGGCTATGTAATTGAATTTGCTTTAACATCAATGCTAATTTTCTGGTTTTGATGTTTTACTACAGTTATATAAGATGTTACCATTGTGGGAAACTGGGTGAAGGGTACAATGAGACCTCTCTGTACTATTTTTACTTCCTGTGGATTTATAACCACTTAAAAATAAAAAATCATTATGATAACAAAAATAAAATAAAAGCTTCTGGGTTTATGAACTGAGTTTGAAATAAATAACCCCCAAATCTTTCACCTTTAGGTCTACAAAGACATCCTTAGCTATAAATTTCCTACCATTCAATCAGGGAGGTGAGACACAGGACACTGAGAGAGCTGTGAACTCTTCCCGTTCACTGCTTAGCAGTGCTCACTTAGAAACTTAATTATAATCCTTTACCCATCAATAGTGTTACCTTGTCACCCCTGATCTCAGATTGAAGAAATGTCAACCACAAGTGCCTGTGTAGTTCTGAACACCTTGGGGCACAGGCTAGCAGGGCTGAGGTAGAGAATAAATTAAAAGAGAATACTCAAAACTTCTCTAAAAGAGATTTGACCATATTTTAATTTTCATCAAAGTAATATATATGCATGATTTACAAGGTCAAAGAGTACCACAAGGCATTTTTAAAAAGTATCCGTTTCTTTTGCCTTCCACACTTCTCAATTCCTACCCCCAAGGCAACAATTTTAATTCTTTTCGTGTTATTTCTGGTATTTTCCTCCACTTTTATAACTAACATGCTTATTATTTCTTTACTTTTCTAACTGGGATATTATCTATTGACTTCTTGTATAAAAGATATATGGGAAATCGTATATGGAAAATCTCATAGATACCCATAGTCACACACACCTGTACCTGTTCTGTCCCACCATCCTCCCAAAACAGCTATATGATAATACATGGTCAGATTAGGTGTTTACATAATTATGACTAGAAATTTTGTTCACAGTGGAGATATGTAATCATAACACATTTTGATTATATTTTCTTTCTTCTACAAATTTGTTTTTCCTGACATTAATAATTAATTTCTTTATTACTTAATTTTATGTCTTCCTATAACTAATATCGCTTTCAGACTACTCAACAAAAGAGGCCCTTTGATTTTCTTAGAAATATCCCCCCGGAGCCTTCTACCCTCTCTGACTTGATGCACAGCTGTCATGCTGGTATCTGTTTTTATCACCTTCTAGAGACTTTCATTTGCCCCTCTTCCTTCGGGGACTCCCTGTTTCCAGACCCCATAGCTTCTTTATTCAGTTTATTCTCTTGTTTTGGGAGAACATATTCAGCAAGGCATTGAGGGTAAAGTTTCAGACATTGCATATTTGAAAGTGTCTTTATTTTAACACTTCCACTTGTATGATCATTTTGCTGAAATAGGATTTTTGGTTGGAGTCTTTTCCTCTCATCATTTCCAAGGCACTGCTGCACCCATTGCTGCACCGTTGTCCTGCTCCCAGCGTTGCAGTGGAGAAGTCCACTAGGGATCTTGAATCCTGATCCTTTATAACTTGCTTCAAAAAGCTTTGGGGGCCTTCAGAGTGTTCTGATTCTGTTGTTTCTGTCCAGCATCTCATCCTATCCTCCTTTGGTCTGCTTTCCCCAAGGCCAAGGCGCCTTTGCTTGCATTTCTCAAAGGACTAAACCTTTTTTCTTCTACAAGAATGGTGCAGGGTGATCACCTGGATGCTGTAAGATGTTCCATTAGTCTTCCTGCTGACACCCTGATTGCAGGCTTCTTGCATCCAGAACTCTGAGAACATAAATTTCTGTTCTTTAAGCCTATGGTGCTTTCTCAATGTAGCCCTAGGAAACTAATGCACTGTATGAAATTTTACCTGTTCCACAAGGTTTATCCATAAGAATTATGTCTGTGTTCATAATAAGTCTGACCAAATTCTGTTTTAAGACCATATTAAACACTGACCAGGGCATACCAATGAGGGTTGATGGGCAGGCACTTCTTTCTGCTTGTCTGTTCACAGGGTTTTGATCACCAGAATCTTGTGCATAATTCCTGCCCTACTGAAGTTACTCTGACACAATGACTTGTGAGCAACTGAGGCTCCCTCCACCTGGAATGGGTCAAGGTGCTACAGTATGTATCTTCACTGAGCCCAAGGGCCGGGCAACAGTTGAGAGCAGGGTAGGTTGAGGAGACTCAGGTGGCTAAGCCATGAGTCTTCTTAGGATGGACAGGAGCCCATCAAGACATGGCGTGGCAAGATGAAGAGTGTCTAATGGAGAAGGTCAAAATGAGAACCCTTGGTAGCACACACATACAAGAATAGGCAGAGAAGATGAGACAGCGAAGGAGACAACGGGGTCCTGTGCCCCAGAGAGGTCATGACATGAAGACCAAGACAAGGTGTCGAATTTGTGAATTGGGAGCTGCTGGCCTTTAGACAAGCAATCTGTGCCATGGAAGCTGGAGTAAGTTGCAAAGAGGAGAGACTATGAGTAGATACTTTAATGGGATCTCATGGTACAAGGAATGAGCGAGATGAAATGGTAGTTTGAACTGGAGGCAGGACTATAAGGAAGGGTTTATTCTCATTGCTATTAGTTTATTTTTAAGGTTGGGAAAAGAATTACATTTTTGTGTTCTGAGGAAAGGAATTTGTGGAGGGGGAGAGACTGAAACTGAAAGAGAGAAGAGATCGTCAGAAGGAAAATCTGAAGCAGAGGCAGGGGCATGAGATCCACATTAAAACACTATGTCCACTGAGCTGAGGAGGAAGTGCATGTGGGTACAGGCTCCTCTGCAGGGCCTGGGCGGGGGTACAGGGGTGGGCAGGAAATGGACTTTACTTTGACAGGAAAGTAGAAAAAAACATCGAGGGAGCTCTAGTTCCCTCCAACTGTGATTTAGCACAAACTGCAGGCTCCCTTTCCAAGATCAGTACTGGAGAAACAGAAAGGAAGACAGAGGGAAACAAGGAAATAAAATTTATTAATGAAAAGATAAATTTTCTAAAGTTAGCATTTTGCTTAAAAAGCTCCAAATAACTCATGGGTGAAAGAAGAAATAATATGGAAGATTTAAAAATACTCAGGACTGCGTGATAATAAAAACACTAAATATTAAAACTTGTGTATGAAATGAATGTGGAATCACAGTAAAGTCAAAGCATTCAATGCTTCTAGTAGAATAGAAAGGCTGAAAATAAATGCCCTATGTTGTCTAGCTTAAAAACCTACAACAAAAGCATAAACCCAAAGAGAGTAGAAGGAATAAAATTACAAAAAATGAGAGTAGGAAGCAATGTAGTAGATAATGTAATTCAATAGAGAAGAGTAATAAAGCCTAAAGTTGATTCTTTGGAAAGATGAGCAAATAGATTAATCTCTGATGAGCCTGATCAAGAAAAAAAACACAAAAACAGCAAGAACAAGTATGAACAGGGATACAAAGACAGGTAAGTAGAATCCAGAAAGTGGAGAAGTGGAGAATATCAACAAGTTTATGCTAAAAAATGGAAAATGTAGATAAAGTGGGCTAAATATACCTTTTAGGAGTACAGATAAGTGAGATAAAGACTGTATTTTTAAAAAGCAAAGCAATAATAAACACAAGCAGTTATCTGTAGTGAGGAAGGTCAGGGAAAAGAATAGGAGAGGAGGACATAAATAAATGTAAATTCCTGTCAGTGTTTCTCATGTGGGATGAGGGGGTCAAGGGAGTCTATATTCTAATTAGTTATTTAATTCTTTTAAAGGAGGGTCATGCATGTGCCAATGGTCAGAGTGTTTCAAGAACCGAGAATTATAATAAATCCAATTCGGTGCATTTGAGACTCAAAAAGAAAATTCAAGAAAGAAAATAAGGTCCTCTCATCAGACCTGGGGAGAGTGGTAGAGACTCCATAGCTGCAGTGAAGAGGAAAAATAAACATACAGTGTAGAGCCAAAGAAGAAAATGGACATGTGCCGAGTGACTGCTCTGTGACAAACAGGGCAGTAGTGTTTTACAGTGTAGCAGGATGCTGTACTGGAGGGTAAACTTGTATTTCCTCCTCTGTTCAGGGTAGTGAGGTATCTGAAAGTGACCATCATCACTGTTCAGAAGGAAAGTTTTCACCAAAGCAGTGAATAGAGCTGTCGATGGGAGCCCACTATTGTCCAGGAAAAGGTGTGTAAACAGACTTTTGTGGTTTAAGGATCCTATATCAGTTTGCTAGGGCTTTCATAAAAAAGTGTCATAAACTTGATGACTTAAACAACAAAAATTTATTTTTCACACATCCTGAGGCTGGAAATCCAAGGTCAAGGTGTTGGCAGAGTTGTTTTCTCCTGAGGCCTCTCGCCTCGGCTTGCCGACGGCACCTTATCTGTGTCATCACATAGTTTTTCTCTTGTGTGCAGATTCCTAGAGTTTCTCTCTGTATCCAAATTTCATTTTCTTATAAGGACACAAGTCAGATTGGATTAGGACCCACTCTACTGGCCTCATTTTAACTTAATCATTTTTAAAGATCCTATTTCCCAAAACAGTGACATTCTGAGGTGCTAGGGGTTAGGGTTTCAACATTTGAATTTTGCATAGACACAGTTCAACCCATAACCAATCTGAAGGAGAAGCATCCGGACCCCAGGAGGAGACTGAGAAGAAAGGAGATTTGGGGTGCCCTGTGTCTGGGAATTAGCACATACCAGGAAGTTCTGACCAAGTACTCAAGGATCAGCATGCAACCCAGAGGGTGAACAAGAGTGAGTGAATATGGGAACGAGAAGGGTCTGGAATGAAGCAACCAGCCAACTGGACCAGCTCCCCAGTTCACTAATCCTTTACCACCAAGGCTCCCATCATAGTCACAGTAACAAACCCTAATCCCCTAGGCCCACATGAAAACAAACCCTAATCCCCTAGGCCCACATGGACAGAGACTGGTGGTTCTAGTACTAGGCAGTTCCATGGGCAGGGGGGCATGCCGGCTGCACATTGAAGCACACAAGTGACAAACATAGTGATAGTGATTATGGTCCATTGTGGGTCGTTAAGATAAGTGAGTCTCAGAGAGATCATGTAAATTCCCAGAGACCCAGACCTCGTAAGTGAAGGAACCAGAATTCAGTGCATAACAGCCTGATTCCCAAATCCATTCACATTCCTTGGCATGCAGGGAGGTATTGCTTTAAATACTCCATAGATAATCTTAGACTCTGTGATGGTGAATTTTATGTCAACTTGACTGGTCACAGGTCCTCAGATATTTGGTTAAACGTTATTCTGGGTGTACGTGAAGAGGCTTCCAGATGAGACAAACATTTAAATCAGTAGACGGAGTAAAGCAGATTGCCCTCCCTCATGTGAGTGGGCTTCATCCAATCCAGTGAAAGCCTGAATAGAACAAAAAGGCTGAGAATTCTCTCTCTGCCTGTCTGGGAGCTGGGACATCAGTCTTCTCCTGCCTTTAAACTCAGACAGATAAACTACACCATTAGCTCTACTGGGTCTGCAGCTTTCCAACTGCAGAGCACGGAACTTCTCAACCTTTATCACATGGGCCAATTCATATATATTTTCCCAGAGAAATAAAACCAAAAATATATATATTGGGTGGGAATATATACATATAAATATTTATATATATATATAAATAAAACCAAAACTATATATATAGTTTTGGTTTTATTTCTCTAGGAAATCTAGACTAATACAGACTCCTAAACACTTTACAAACATTTTTCCACATAGATCCTATCTAATAAAAGAGTAATATGCAAATTGACCATCACTCCAACACACAAGATGGCCACCCCCATGTGGTCAAAGATGGCTGCCCCTGTGTGGATACAAGATCACCACCACAAGATGGCCTGCAGGGGAGGGCAGTTGTTGGAAGTTAGGGGTGACCAAGCCAACAGAGGAGGGCAGTTGGGGGGGGACCAGGCCTGCAGGGGAGGGCAGTTGGGGGTGATCAGGCCAGCAGGGGAGGGTAGTTGGGGGTGACCAGGCCAGCAGGGGAGGGCAGCTGGGGGGGGGGGGCAGGCCAGCAGGGGAGGGCAGTTTGGGGGGATCAGGCCTGCAGGGGAAGGCAGTTAGGGGTGATCGGGCCAGCAGGGGAGGGCAGTTGGGGGCGATCAGGCCAACAGGGGAGGGCAGTTGGGGGGGACTAGGCTTGCAGGGGAGGGCAGTTGGGGGAGACCAGGCCTGCAGGGGAGGACAATTAGGGGGGACCATTTAGGCAGGGGAAGGCAGTTGGGAGTGACAAGACCTGCAGGGGAGGACAGTTGGGGGAAACCAGGTCTGCAGGGGAGGACAGTTGCGGGGGACTAAATGGGCAGGGGAGGGCAGTTGGGGGCAACCAGGCCAGCAGAGGAGGGCAGTTAGGTGTGACCGGGTGGCAGGGGAGGGCAGTTAGAGGCAATAGGGCCAGCAGGGGAGCAGTTAGGCATCAATCAGGCTGGCAAGGGAGTGGTTAGGGGGTGATCAGGCTGGCAGGCAGAAGTGGTTAGGGGCAATCAGGCAGGCAGGCAGGCGAGCAGTTGGGAGCCAGCAGTCCTGGATTGTGAGAGGGATGTCTGACTGCCCATTTAGGCCCGATCCCACAACCGGGATTGGGCCTAAACAGGCAGTCGGACATCCCTCAAGGGGTCCCAGATTGGAGAGGGTGCAGGCTGGGCTGAGGGACACACACCCTCGGGCATGAATTTCGTGCACCAGGCCTCTAGTAGGTTGATAAGCTATTTACAAATTATTCTTGCCAGCCTGATAAAAAATTAAACAAAATGTAATTTAATTAGCTACTTCTACTTATTAAATCTAATTGAAAATAACAAAGTTGCTCTTATAAACTGTTTTCTAGTTCCAACTTTTATGATGTAAGATTGGCTTTTTCCTAAACAAAGCTGAATGAAGGAGCTTCTTACTTTTTAATTCTCAATATCAAATCTGTGTTTGACAGGAGGATGAGACTGACATTTGCTGAGCAACTACTTAGTGTCAGACAGTTTCATTCAGTCCTTACATGTTATCTGTCTTATGATCTTCACAAGCATCAACTTGCTTGCTGTCTTTCTTGATGGCATCTATGAGAGCAGAGAGTAGCAGGGTGAACCAGGTCCTTGGTCTGGAGGCTGCTCCAGTTGGTCAGAACTTTATAACCCCACAGAATATCTTTAGAAAACTAAGGGCTAGATTCCAAATAGGACTGGATCCAGATGAACTTCTAAGGACATTAACAATTGGACACGTGGGAAAGAGCAGCACATGCCGTGCAAAGAATCCTGGCCAAGCGATTTCTCCCAGATGCTCCCTCTCCATCCTGCCCAGCTATCTGGTCTGGAAAGCAGCAGTCCCGTGAAGGACCTCCAACTTCAGATGGCATCCCAGGAACGGTCTGAACGCTGTGCTTGTCAAAACCCCGAGGTGTGTGTTCAGCCTTAATCACAGTTCTCCTCAGTAGCACTTAAAAGTATAGTTGATGAATTTAACAAGAAACACGTGTTTTCATTTAAATTACAATTAGCAATTAGAGAGTTAAGTGTGCCCTAGATAGAATATATAATTGTTGTCGAGTTTGTGGCATAGCTACTTTACTGTTGCTATTTTCCTTTTATGTTTTGCTTTATGATTTTAGAGTAAATTTATGCAGAAACTGTGAGAGAAGCCCAAGCTAAATAAAGCTGCTGGGTTGCAGTTATTTGGCTCCTGAAACAAGGTCACCAGGTTAGGCCCACTGTAGACTCATGGTTTGGGTGATTCTCTTTGTTTTAGCAAATGTGAGAAGGGGAGACTTTTGACTTGCCCTCTTAGCAACTGAGGTTGGATGATTTGGGGGAAAGGGCTCCAGCGTAAATTTTGTTTTTCTGAGCTCTGTCTACCTACTGGTTGGTATGCTTTTCTGGAAATCCAGAGAAGGAAAAGCAAGCTATCTTCTCCTTCATGTCTTCGGGAATGTTTCATAGAGAAATTAATATTCACTTTTGTGGTTTTTTTTACTTAAAAAAGGACGCCAAAAAAAGGTGCCAATACATACAATTTGGGGGCCAAATCAGGTGCATTCCAGATGGTGGGAACCTGGCTAATGGCCTCGCCAGGGGGAAATCCTCAGGGCTGAATAGCCATAGCTCAATCTCCTTTGATTCATAAAAGGTTTCTGTTGCCAAGCATGTTGGCGATTTTAACGAAGCCATGTAATGAGAAAGTTGTTCCTAGTGAGGAGTCCCTCCCTCCAAATAAAATGAAAGGAGAGAGATTTGATTTATAGTGACCACTGGGACTGGGTACAGTACAGATCATAGCCAAGACAAGTAATAGTAGGTGGCTCGGAGACCTGACTACATAACTCCTTGGCACCATTTAAGGAACCACAGCAGTTTCTAAATGTTAACAAACCAGACACAGAGGTGAGGGGAGATTGCTCCTCATGGAGACTGTCAGGAATCGGAGACTTTGGGCTGTGTTTGCTGTAGCTGGCAGAGTAGATGGCCACCGGGCCACTGGACACTGGAGAGAATCATTTCTGGATTTTTTTAAAGGACAGGCAGGTCACGCAGGCTGAGGGGACTGTAAATAATCTCTGGTTTCCACAAAGCAATATAGAACCTGTCCCTCAAAACAACCCCAGTGGATAGTCTTTCCTTATTTCCCAGCAAATGTTTCCCGCTGAAAATACCAGGCTAAAAAAGTGTCCCTGTCTATTGTTGCAGGAGGACACCGGCTCATGAGCATTAATGGTATGGAAGTGCGCCCTCCACGCCTGGAGTAAACTTCCTGGGGAAGATCGAGAGCCAGGTTCTACTTTCTCCGCCGTGCTGTTTTTCATCGCATGGAGTTGTTTGTCTCCAGCATCAGAGACAGTGAGTAAATTTCCTCCACGTGCTGACAGACCCCGAGGAACATCTGCATAAGGATGGAATTTATTTTGTTCATTACGACCACTGCAGAGCACAGGCTTTATTTCACTCCCGCAGACGCATTCTGCTCTGTAAACTATGCAGCGTGCTCTTTGTCTAATGGCCGGTGGTCTTGGGAGAACTGGCAGATAATCTGAGTTGTCTCTGCTTCTTCAGTTTGGTGACTCCTGTATCATAAAAGTTATGACATATCAGACAGACGAAGGATCAAGAAGGCCTCAAGTAAATACTTTCTAACAAGCTCAAGACAAATCGTGTAACAGAGCTACAGAGGCTTCGAAAACATTCTAAATGCTTCCCCCAACCCCAAGAACTCAAAAGCAGATGCACCTTTCTCTGGGGAAGCTGGCACCCATCGCTGCTCCGAGCATTTTATTTTATGTGTAATGATGGAAACTTCATCTTGCTCTCTTGCTAAACTGTCCGGCTCTGTAATGATCTGTGTGTTCCTAATGATGGATCTTCCCTTTGATTTTTTTAAAACATAGCAGATATAAATAGAAGCAGCCCTTAAGTGCAAAACCACACAATGGCCACCAGTTTTGGCCAAAAGCATGACCCACACAGGAGCTCATTCAGATGTTTCACATCAATCATGGCCTCACATATCATTTTCTTCCCCCTCCTGCTCTCATTTATCTTTTTCGTAGGATTTGGCACAAAAACACAGGCCTGGAACCAGAGTTGCAATTTCAGGCTACTCTCTGAAGGGTTTCCCAGTGCTGTATTACTGAAAGATGTATAGTCCCCATGGAAGGCAAATGTTGGATGAAGAGGGAGCAGGACTTTGGGAACTGGGGGATAGGGGATGTGTTAGTCAGGGTTTTCCAGAGAAACAGAATGAGAGAGAGAGAGAGAGAGAGAGAGAGAGAGAGAGAGAGAGAGAGAGAGAGAGAATATAAAAAAGTGGCTCAGAAATTAGGTGGGCAAGCCCCAAGCTCCGCAAGGTGAGCCGGCCAGCTGGGGAGCCAAGCTCCAGTTGGAAGGCCAGCAGACTCAGGACTCAGGAAGAGCCAATGTTTCCATTTGAATTCAAAGGCAGAAACAAAGTCAATGTCCCAGTCCTGAACGCAGTCAAAAATAACTTTCTCTTGCTTAGGGGAGGGTCCACCTTTTTGTTCCATTCAGGCCTTCAACTGATTGGACAAGGCTTACCCAATCAGGCCAAATGATTTGCTTTATCCAGAGTCTACCAATTCAAAGGCTAATCTCATTCCAGGACACTGTAATAGAAACATACAGAAATATGTGTGATGAACTATCTGGGTATCTAGTGACCCCATCAAGCTGAAATATAAAATGAACTTTCACAGGGGGTGATGTGAAATTAGGCCCCAGGTATCATGCTCTGTGTCTTGTTTATCTGAGACACCCTGGAAACATAACCAATGGCAGGATAAATTGGGAAGACTGTTGTCTATCTGGAGGTATTAGTGAGCAAGAAATCATTCTACCCACCCCCACGCCTCTGTATCCACCAGAAATATCAAAGCTCTTCTATCATGAAAGACTCATTTTTGTATGGAAGTTTTCAGACTGCTGGATTATGTGTTCTTATGGTCTCAGGATTCCAGGAGGAGGTCGAAATAGACCAAAAGGGAAGACAGGGAACAGGGAGTCTTGCTTCTTTGTCTGTGTCGGTCACTCTCTTCAGTGCTGTTGGCTGAAGTGTGATGTTGCATCTTCACACCAAGGGGGCAATGCGTGATACCACAGAGACCTTCACTGCGGCTCCTTGGACCCACGAAGAATAAAGACCTGTCCTTCTGGGTAGCCACCCAGCTGGAGCCATGCAAAGGCCTGCCACCTCCCAGGTGTTGTCTCAGCAAAGCCCAGTATGCCACCGTAGACATGATTGCCTTTCCCCTTTCATTCCCTGTTCTCTTCCCAGCCTCCAGATATTCATCGTTAGGGTCAGTCCTGTCTGCTATTCAACACAAAGATGAATTCCCCCAGCTGAGCCTTGCCTTGCTAAGCAAAAGTCTGGCTGCCAGTTATCTTTAAACACAGCTCCTGAAACACATGAAAATCCATTGACGCCTCTTGGGGCAAGGCAGCCCAGAATTCAAGGTCTCAAAAGACTCACAAAGATTCACAACTGTGTGGGAGGTCAGGGGTGGGGCAGGGTGGACTGTAGAAATAATAGCAAAAAATATATGTATATTCCTTATTGAAATTGTAGAGGTGACGATCAATAATAATTATTATTATGTAAATGTATTATTATTATTTCTCAAGCTTATCCTACGAAATCTTCCATATATCAGATATAATACTTGATGCTTTTATATGTTTTTCATGAAGTCCTCATAACTTTGTGAGGAAATATGTCCCTCCTGTTATGGATTAAGCTAGGGTAGAGGTGGGGAACGTCCAGCCCACAGGCCATATAAGGCCCTTGAAATCATTTCTTATAGCCCTGCTAGGGCATTAGGGATGAGTTTGACCAAATATAGCAGACTCATTTTTAAGTTGATAATTTTGTATGGTCTCGAATTATGTTATAAATATCCAAATGGCCTTTGACAGAGAAAAGGTTCCCCACTCCTAGGCTAGGGAACAGAGTTACATTTTTCATTCCAGGTACTGTGCTGAATGCTTTAGATGTTTTTTCATTAAAATCTCACAGCTCTATAACATATGTCAAATTATATCTACTTTATAGACAAAAAAACTGAGGCAGCAGTCCTGTTTAGGAATAAAGCAAAAAATTGTTTATTTAGTGAAAACCAAGGGGAAGGGTTTCTAAGTACTGGTTTTGAAGACCAAGGCCATAACATCAGTTTTTTGGAATGTCAGTGCTAGGCTAAGGTGCCTTGGATCTTCCAGGCTCTCCCTGGGTATTCTTCTGGAAGTTTCTGGGAGCCCATAGTCCTGGAATCTTCCAATGTGAACCCTCAGGCCTCTGTGTATTATTTGAAAGGAAGGAAGGAAAGTAAGAGGGGAGGGAGGATGATTAACTTCATAACCCAGAGACAGGGTGCTTATTAAGTAGATCCAAGTCTAAGACAAATGAATACTAAATGAGAAATTTTATTTTTAGTTCTCACTTCTGCCTGCTGGACTGCTCTACTCTCCCTGAGGTAGCAATGGCAATATTATATATAAAAAAAGACTGTATAATTTCCGTTCATCGTCACTGAACACTGTATTGAATGTCTATGTGGACGTACCAGTTGCCGTGGGAAATCAGGGTATCTGCTGATTGACGAATTCATAACATGTGCATGAGGCTGGGCCCTGGGTGCCTGGTACAAAGCCACAAGTTTTGAAATAAGTATTTTGGAATTCCTTTCCCAGTGCACCATGCTGAGCCATCTGTCTCTTGCCAACCCAAAAGCAGACAGAGTACATCCCCCTCCCCACGCAGCACTCCCCCTCCTCCTTTCCCCCACTTCAGGTCCAAGGCATAACACTGGGCTATTTGTTTCCCCAAAACCACAGCATGAACTTTTCCAGCAATGGCAGGAAAAGGTTTCCCATTCTCTGCCTCTCCACCCCATCCCCTTCTCCAATTAATACTAAAGGTTTCAATTATCCTGGAAACCTGAGATCTGGGGTGTTATTAGAATCCTGTTCAGGAAAACGCATTCCCGAGCCCCCAGGTCCTATGAAGAGTTTTCTGGTCTCCAGGAGTCACTGGCAGGACCCTTCTCTGAGACACTCATGAGGGTGGTTTGTTTGCCCCTTTTCTGGAGAGGAGCAGAATGCCCACCTGATGGGGTCAGGGCTGCCTGGTGGTTGGGAAGAGCCAGGAACTTGATATTCCCTCCTGGTGCTTGGAGCCATGAACATCAGAGAACCTGCTTCACCTGGCTGCCACCTGACACTTCACCTCCCACCAATTAGTGTGCTGCTCTGGTGTGCAGCTTTGGGAAATTAGACTTCTGTCTTTGTTTTTTTCTCTTCTTATCCATAGTATAAATTCCTTAAGGGAAAGATAAAATACTTCATGCATTTTTAAGAAAAGTAATAAAGAACTAAGCCCGAGAGACATGAAGTGGAAGAAACTACGAATCCCAAATTAGAAAGAACTACACTCATTTGTCCAAGGTGGAGCTTAACCTGAGAAACACTACAACAGGTTTGCTTATGTAGTTACAGCTCAGCACTGGACAAACCTAAACTTTGTTTTTGATTTTTCAAATAGCTGATAGCAACTTTGCTTCTCAAGCCCTTATGGGTTGACCAGGAAAAATGGAAATTTTCCTAGTTAAAGGTATAATATTCTCTTCATCTGAACTTCAGTCCTATCTGAACTTCCCAGGCTCTTCTGGTTAAATCAATTACTTTCTGGTGTTTATTAAGTCAACTCAAATATAAACTCAAAAATGCCAGCCTTCGAGATGGCCCCCAAGGATTCCCACCTCCTGGGAGTCACACTCCTGTGTAGTCCCCTTCCACATTCCATCAGGGCTGCTCTCTGTGACCCATAGAATATGGCGTAAGTCCTGGCGTGCGACCTCTGAGGTTAAGCCACTTAAAGCACCACTGCTTCTGTCTTGCTGCTTCTGCTTCGGATCACTTTTTCTGGAGGAAGCCAGCTGCCATGTCATGAAGATACTTAGGCAGTCCAAGGAACTATGGCTTTCTGTGGATGGCCAGTGCTGACCTGCCATACAAGTGAATGAGCCATCTTCAAAGTGGATGCTCCAACCCCAGTCAAGCTCCCAGCCAGCTGTTACCCTGGCCAAAATCGTGACTGCAAACACAGGAGATACCCCAAGCCAGAACCATGCAGCTAACTCACTTTCACATTCCTGACTCAAAGAAACTGTGTGAGAGAATAAAAATGTATAGTTTTTTAAGCCTCAAGATTTTGGAGTAATTTGTTACACAGAAATAAATAACCGGAGTGCTGCCTCGGGCTTTCACTCTCACAGCACCACACTGTCTTTTCAAGTTTTGTTCAGCAGGCTCATTCCATGGGACAGTCCCCTATGGTGTCTCAAAGAGGGGGCAGGGAACTCAGCCCGCTGCTTTGGGCTTCCCCATCAGCTCTGGCTTGCTGGAAAGTCAAGACATAGATCCCGCATCATTGGCTTCAGCACGACTGCCTCTCCTCTTACACTTCACAAGGGATAGGGCAGGATTTCCATTTCTGTCTGCTACTCCTTTCCTGCTACCTCTACCTTCTTCCCTCAGGCAGTAAACCTCGGGGCCTGGCAGTCCTGGGCAGGAATCACCTCTCCATCCTGCAGAGGAACAGTAGGAATGGGGCTGTGGGCTGTGCTCTTGATTTGGGAGCTTCAGTGCAGTGAAGAACTTGGCTATTAAAGATGAAAATATATGGATTTAATATGCTTAAATTCTCCTCTCTACTCATTCATTCATTTGAATTATAAAATACAACCTAGATTTCCTCAATAAACAAACTACACATGTGCATGAGCACACGCATACACATTCAAACAAACCATGGAACCAAACTGGAACTGTACGAACAGATTTTCTTTAATAAGTTTTTCCAAGACAACTAAATCCAGCATATCAAAATCACCTCCAAATTGAACCTGAACTTTACTGTAATTCATTCAGTTCCAAACCTTGTGTCTCAAGTCACAATGGTGTGGGGATAGGCAGAGTCAGGATGCATGTAGCCTATGGTAGAGGTAAATATCTCTGTAATTTGGTTCACCCAATGTGTTCTGAAATATTTGATCACAACCACCTTTTTAAAAATTACACTTGTTTATATACACGGCACTATTTTTTTTTTTTCATGGCATACACTGGGAAATAAGCTAGAGTCTTCTGCTCACTGGACCTGCCAGGAAAACAATTAGAAACTTGGAACTAATCTCTTTGACTCCCGGGCTCCACCTTTTGAATGATATAATGATGCCACTCCAAACTGTTATTCAGACATTCTTCTAGATCAGGGGATGCAAAGCAGCAGCCTGTAGGAGAAAGCCAGCCCTGAGATGTGTCTTGCTAGCTTGAGCACAATCATTTTAGTTCTTGTGCATTTGAGAACATTCAGGCTTTGCAAGTACTCTCCAGGCTACAGGGACAGTCACTCATATGTTATAGGGACTAAAAGATAGTCTCTGCTCAGAGAGAGAAAGGAGGAAGTGGCCATGTTTATCTGGAAAGATCATGAAAGAATTCATCAGGGTATGATACTTGAATTGAATGTAAGAAGATGAGGCAGGGTTTGCCTAGAAGCAAGAGTCTGGAGTACATTTCAGGAATAGTATTATTATGGAAGTCAACTTTTAAAACTAATATAAAGAAAGGGGAATTTAATTTTTTAAAAAGTGGATGGTGGTGGTATGTGTGTGCGTTTGGGGGGTGGGGGATAGTCAGCAGAGTCAAATGGTTCAGAAAGGGAAAGTAAAATAAGCCCTGAAAGAAATTTGGTTGGATTTATAATATCAAGTTTGTCAGTGATATCCTTTGTGAGCACAAGGTAGGTTCTGTAGTTGGGAATGAGCCAGGATGATAGAATGTCATGGTGGAAGACGAGGAGATGAAATATAGACTCATTTTCCTATGGGCTTGGTGTTAAGAGGACAGACATAGGATGTAGCTAATAAAAAGTTGACTGTTTTCTTAAAAAAAGAGAGGCAGCCCTAACTGGTTTTGCTCAGTGGATAGGGCATCAGCCTGCGGACTGAAGGGTCCCAGGTTCGATTCCGGTCAAGGGCATGTATCTTGGTTGCAGGCATATCCCTGGTTGGGGGTGTGCAGGAGGCAGCTGATCGATGTTTCTCTCTCATCGATGTTTCTGATTCTCTATACCTCTCCCTTCCTCTCAGTAAAAATCAATAAAATGTATTTTTTTTTTAAAGGGAGAGGCATTGAGCATGTTTGCAGGCTGTGGGGAAGGAAATAGGGGAGAGAGGAGGGTTGAAAATACAGATAACTAAGGGAGCTACTTTCTTCAGTGAGCTCAAGCAGAGCTCAGCAGTGCAGCTACAGGCACAGAAGTGGTTGATGACTAGGTTGGTCTAGGAGTTGGATTTGCTGAATAGGATTCATGGAAAGGCCAGGGGAGAAGGACATTGAAGAACACTCAAAGCAGAGGGGTTGGAATCACAGACGTTAGATCCTAGGTTGGACAGGAAAGTGAGTAAAGTATGAGGGGAACATCATGGCCTCAGAAGAGAGCTCTAACAGTAGATATTTTGAAGTCAGTATATGGAAGCCTGTTCATGGTCAGGTGCACCTAAATAAAATTTGGTGAAGCTCATTTACATCTATTGGGGTTTATTAGAATTAATTTCAGAACAAAACAGAAGAAACAGTCTACTCTCCAAGTGGAATGTAGTTCTCTGATTTTTCTCTGCCTTTTTGAGTAATTGAAACAGTTTTCTCAAGTCGGAAATAATTTTATATTTCTATTACTACAAGCCTTTGAAAGATGTCATCTGGAGAGTGACATAGGAACATCCTTACTAATAAAAGACAGTATTCATCTGGATGTTCAATGACCAGAACTTATGGCCTACATCTCCTCAGGTTTCACCAACACCTGTGTGTGGACAAGGTCCCGCAGCAGCACCTAAAATTTCAATGGCATATCACAGCTGCCTGTGTGATGTCCTCAAGACCTCCAGCCTCGCTGCCTATACCATGCCACCCCAGAAGCCTCTCATATGGACCTGTAAACATTTCTCCCAGATGCCTTGCCTACGGTAATGTCTCCCAGCATCTCCCAGCTGTAAATCCACCTACTGCCAATGTGATACAGTGTTTATTTCAGTCCTGTTGAAGCAGATAGGGAAAATGCCCCTCCCTTACTCTGCCTGCCACATTGTCACCTGGACTATGAAGCAGTCTCTCAGGGAGCCCCGCCCAAGCCTCTCTTTCTTCAGGGGCTCAGATGACTTTGGTGTCAGACTCCATCTACTCTTCCTATCTGTGGTTTTTCTCTCTTCCCAAAGATAACCACACACAAATTATCCTTCTCACAGGCATCCTTTGCCTTAAGACAATCTAAGATTTCCACAGTTTAGTAGCCCATCAGGGCATCTCACAGGATGATTTTGATTTCATTCTAGTCTTACCCGGAAACCCCTGTTAAATTCATAAAGTAGTGTGGATATGCCTATAGGGCCTTTTAAGTTTGCAGCCCTAGCAGCAAATCTCCCTAATGAGAAATTCTCACAGGTGTAGTGGTATTTTTTTTCCTAGTATATGTTTTTCAGGTCTGAGAACTTTAATTTAATTACTCACAAATGGCTGCTTGTATCTGATAAAATTGATTAGAAGAAGGAGCTTGTGGTGGGAAGGGCAAAGACAAGTGAGTGAAGAACAGAGTCAGGGAGAGAGAGGCTTTGGAACCTGATTATATTAGTTTGCTAGGATTGTCATAACAAAATATCACAGTCTTAAACTGGGAGTCTTAAACAACAGCATTTTACACAGGGAGTCTTAAACAACAGCATTATATTTTCTTACAGTCCCAGAGGCTGGAAGTCCAAGATCCAGGTGTTAGCAGAGTTAGTTTCTCTCTTGGCTTGTAAATGGCCATCTTTTCTCTCTGTCTTTACATAGCCTTTCCTCTGTGTGTCCTCTTCTTATAAGGACACCAATTGGATTAGGGCTGACACATTTGACTTTATTTTTCCTTAATTACCTTTTAAATGGATCTATCTCCAAATACAGTTACATTTGGAAGTTCTGGGGGTTAGGACTTGAACATATGAACTTGAGTGAACACAATTCAGCCCATAACACTGGCTTGTGGTGGTCAAAGAGCGGTGAAGGCAGGGAAGGGCCTTTATGTGAGACCCTAAGGTCTGCTGGGCTGAGGAGGCCTGCATGGGTTCAGTGGCAGGCTGAGCTGGGGAAGTGGTCTGCCATCCTCCACTCTGCCTGCCTTGCCATGTTATCATGGGCAGAACTAAAAGTGCGTAACTCTATGTCCAAGAAAGGGTTCGGTAAATCCTTGTGGAATCATGGGTTTTTCTTAAGTAAAGGCTTCCCAAAGATTTATCATCCTTGATCAAACAGATGACTCTGTCTTTGTGACCACGGGGAGCCCTGAAGGACAGGAACTGACTAGTGGATATCCACAACCTTGGAACTCAGGACCAGAAAGGCATAAAGTGTTTGGACAGATACAGAACATGCAAACCTCTTCATGGCGCTAGTATCCTTGAAACTATCGGAAGGGTTTGAAGTGAGTGAAGAACAGTAAATAAAAACTGTATGTGGACTATATCCTCATTTAAGGACTGATAAATGCCAACTCCAACCTATTGATTTATTGTGCTACCTTTACTGTTTTATTTTACTGAAAAAAAAAAAAAACAAAAACAACAAAAAACCTGTATACAGTTAAGTAGGTTTACTTGGTACCCAAATCCTAAACTCTATTTTTTCTATGAAAACCTTAGTTCCAAAGTGGCACATGCTCATGTGTAGCTATGGCTGGGACAGGGTTCAATGGTACATTTGAGACACAAGTCCAAGATACTATTTTGGAGGAGAGTCACAGACTTGAGATATATGGTCTCAAGTGAGGAGTGAATACCAATCCAGTCTTCACTCCTCATTTATTAAATAAATTTCATTAAGTAGCTTCTATATACCGGAAATTGCATCCACAGCCATGAACACAACAGACAGGCCTCTCCCCAGGGGATGTGTAGTGTTAAGTGCCCAGGGTGACATGATAGGGAGGGGAGGTGACAGGGAGAACAGTATGATGAGATGGAGAAGTGAGCAGAACTGAATCATGCAATGGGAACCCAGGATGCTTTAACACATAAGAGTGAGAAGCTTCATTTCCTATTTTCAAAAGTCATTTGGACTGCTGTGTGGACAAATGACTGTCTGAGGTCAATGCTGAGCAGAGGAGTGAGTTAGGAGACTACAGAGAGAAAATGTGCATGTCTTCCATGAGGGCACAGGAAAGGGGCTAGAAAGCCAGTCATGTGTTGAACGATTTAGGGTGGCCCTGCGAGGAGAAAGGGAGCTGGAATGAAAAACCTGAAGTTGCCCTGGGCATTCATTCCAATCTGTGGTATTTTATGTGTACACTGGCTGAGATCCTTCCCACGGTGTTGTCCCATATGGACATTCACTAACGACATGTGGCCATTGAAATCTAAAATTGTTAAATTAAATTGAAAATTCAGGTCTTCAGTCATGCTAGCCACATTTCAAGTCCTTAAGTGCCACATGTGGCTAGTGGCCACTCATTGGTTAGCATTGCTGCAGAATGTTTCCATCATTAAGGAAGTTCTATTGGACAGTGCGGCCATAGACAGTTCTCATTTTCTTAGATCAAATATCTCTGGGAATATTTCGAGGCACTGCCTGATAATCCCAGCTTCATCTTACCAGTTCTCTGTCACTGACCTTTTTGTTTTAGAAGCTGGTGTGGTCTGAATTCATATGTTGAGATCCCAACTCCCAAGGTGATGACATTAGGAGGTGGGGCTATGGGTGATTAGGCCATGAGGGTGGAGCCCTCATAAAAGAGACCTCAGAGGCCTTCCTCACCCCTTCCACCATGTAAAGACACAGCAAAAAGCTGGCCATCTATGAATTAGAAAGTGGAATATCACAAGACACCAAATCTGCCAGGGCCTGCCTTGATCTGGGACTGCCAGCTTTCAGAGTTGATAAATAAATTTCTATTGTTTATTAGCCATCCAGCAGTGGTATTTGTTACAGCAGTCTGTATGAGCTCATACAGGTGTCCTGCCTGCTTTCCTAAGCCACCCATCCTTGACCATATTTAGTGCTTGGTTTGCCCTCTTCAGGGATATGGACTCCAGGTCCTCTTTATTCCAAGTCCCACAATCATACACCAGTCCTGTCTACTCCCAGGCCAAGAATCCGCTTTTGCATGTCCTGGGCTCAGCTGTGAGCCCCATTTGCAAAGTCCAGCAGGTAGCACATTCCAGAAGAGGCTGTGATCAGGAAGCAGAGATCTTAGACTGAGTGGAAATCACATGCTGGTGCTCAGGCTCCAGGGATACTGGCTGGGTTCTTAAGGGGGAGTATTGATGAGCAGGAGGCAACAACCCATGGGGGAAATTGATGGGGAGGAAATGCCATTCTCTAGGTTGTAAAGAAGTTCAGGCCTCAGAAGAGAAACACTAAATAAAAGAAAAGGTGCAATAATTTTGTGCTTTCCCTGTACTTCAGAGAGCAGACTTCATATATATTTCAACACCCGGTGTCCTCAAGAATGGAGCAGACATGCACGTGCCTGCAAAACCAAAACACAGCTGGTGGCTCTAATTTTAGGTTGCTAAGCATTGGCAGTGTCCCTCTATCCAGTGAGCTCTGTGTGATCTCCCGGAGGCTGTGCCAAGAGCTGGACTCAGCTGAATGCACTGACAGTCCCGTGGGCAAGTGATGGAGTGGCCCTTTTCTGAGCCTGAGTTCCCTGGGACAGGACAGGAGGCTAGCCCGCTCAGGTGTGACCTCTTAGGACCAGGGAAAAGACAGCTCTTCTCACAGGCCTGCTCCCGGGCCTCAACTTGTTTTGGATACCTCTGAGAAAGCAGTCCAAAAGGGAGTCTTAGAAAAAATACACAATACCAGGCTTGTCTGGTGGGCTAAGTGGGGACATTCAGAGAGAGAATGTTTTCCGGGAATAGCAGTTCCATGGAACATTATTCTCCATTTTGCCTGAATAATTAGAGAAACAGGAGCCTGGCTGACAGAAGCTTCTGGAATCATGCTGCTTGGGTTAGAATCTGGTTCTGTCATTGTATTAGTTATATGACTTTGGGTTACTTAATCTCTCAGTGTCTTAGTTTCCTAATTTGTAAAATGATGCTAATAATAGTACCTGTCTTGCAGTACAACCCTGTAGGGTTGTTGTGGAGGGTAAATGAGGTGATGCATGTGATGTTAGAATACTGCCTGGCATATAGCAAACAGTAACTGTTGGCTAGTATAATTAACTGATTATTCTGATTTGAAGCACTTGGCATTAGTATAATGAGACAGCAAAGGACAGTGGTGAAATGTGCTTGCTAGGATCCAAGCCCACTTCTACCCCTAATCAGTTATGTGAACTTAAGCAAGTTATAGTTAAGCTCTCCTTGTCTCAGTATTTTCATTGACAAAATGAAGTCAATAATATGGGCAAATTAATAATACCTTCTCCAGACAATAGTTAGGAAGATTAAAGGAGCTAATATATGTGGAACAGAAGAATGCCTGATATTACAGAGTAGGAACTTGATAAGAGCAAGTGGCTATTATTATTATTATTATTATTATTATTATATAGATTCTCAAGTTTCAAAGAAAAGAGTGCAGTAAAGTTCCCTGAAGGCTGAAATGAGACTAAGCCTCATGTACTCTTGCTTTGAGGAAGCAGAGAGAACTGTGGGATCTTCCAGGTACCAGTTCAGTTCATCAGCAAATATTTGTAGAACATGTACAATGTGTCCAGAACTAGTCATTGTTGTAAACATCCAATAACACTGTGCTGGCAAGTTGCTGACTAATGAAGTTGTCAACATTGCTGCCAACACAGAGTTCAATCTAGTCCTGTGTTGCTTGCCAAGGCAAAGTGTTCCCGATGTACAAGTATTGTGTTGTCTCTAAAACATCACCAGTCTCAAAACCAAGAACAAAATAAGGAAGACCTAGTCTTAGACTTTTGCACACCCCTAACTCAAAGTGTAACCACAATCCTAAGCACCCCAGATTGCAAGTATAGCCAAGGCCTGGCACAAGGAGACAGAATCAAGTTGAGAACGTGATATTTCCTGGTCCTCCCTCTCCTACCCCCATGCCTTTTCCTGTCACAATGACGTTCTGTTGTATTGCATAGATGACAAAACGAAGGCAGGAGACTGAAGGGGCTAATGATGATGGTGATCCTCACGTTCCTCTGTCATCCCTAACTAAGGATCTGTCTGCACTCAGGAACCCTCGTCAGTGGCAGGTAATGCAGCAATAAGTCAGAGGAGGCCACGAAGGGCCCTTCCTCCTTCAGCATGCACAGCTGCCTCACCTTACCCCATGTCGTGCTGTTGACTGGCTGAGGGATAGGTTTATAAGTCATGATACCGCCTTCACATGGGCCTATGACACCCACTCTGTGAAGAAGTGAAAGCTAAAGGCAAGAACACAGGTGTGTATTCTCTGCAGGGTCATTGTCGGCTTCGGCTACCCTGTCCCACTTACACACCTTCCTTTTTGTCAGCACTCTCCTTTCTCAGTGGAGAGGACCTCCAACCTGGCTCCATCATCTAGTTCTGAGGGAGAGGAGGATGGGAAGGGAAGCTTGCCAGGTAAACCATAGGAATGAATGGAGCTTCTGGCACTTCAGATGCAAATATGACCCTAGAAAATCCAGCCCCTGCCCTCTTTAGCAATTTCCTTGCCCCAGTTAGGCCAGTCCCACTTTCTAGGACCTTCATACCTCCCAGTACTATGAGCCTCAGCTCCAAAGAGCAAGACTGAACACCCAGAAAGTGGTCGACAGGCATAGAGACCTGTTAGATTCCCAAGTCCATCCTCCGCAGGAGTTAGGGAAAACAAGGGAATGGACTTGGGATTTCCCTTTCTGGCTCAGAATGGAAAAGGAAGGCCATTTCTCAGGCTCAGGAGTGACATGGAAATAGCACCCTTCCTGCTCTTTTTCTCTTGGTTGCTTTCAATTTAAGTCAATTAGACCGAAAATAAGATTGCAGAGCCTATAGCTGAACATGCCTGGGGTTCTTATTTACCTAGTTATGTATTTACTTATTTGCCTTTTTTTATTTCCTTCTCCCCCCAGCACCTTGTTCTTGAAACTTGTCTGGTTCAACATTTCACCGGCCTGGTTAAGTCTCTTGTAAGGAAATCATTTATAATAAAGCTGGGATGCTCGGGTTTATCGTTTCTAAGTGTGGGTCAGGGTTTAGTTCGCTGTGTTAAACTCTCCATGCTGCATGTGATTTGTCAAGCTTTGTCAGGAACAAAAAGTTCTGGGATGTGCAAAGCAGGACTGCTTGGTTTCCATGGAGATACTGCTAGTTAGGCTATGGAAATCCTGAAAAGGCCAGAGGATGAGTGACAATACAAGGATTTAGCGGCTGATCTGAAGAGCCAGACTGAATTAATGAGATATTTCACAGAGCGTTATTAGCAAGGCTCACACCGTATGGCTCTCTGGCCCTCCTTTTCTCAGCTGCAATCTTGGAAAACAGAAATGGAAAGATTTAATTGCTGTTTTTTAAACCCTTTAAGATTATTTTAACCTATAACATTTTAAGGTCATAATAAAGAAACGGTGTGTGTGTGTGTGTGTGTGTGTGTGTGTGTGTGTGTGTGTGTGTTTTCATCACTCGGCTACTGTTATTACTATGTTTTTGGTGGTGGTTGCCCTTTATCTGCATGGAGATGGGAAATTCAATAGCACTTATTATATTGAGCAGTTAATTCCCACATACTGTGAACACATTACTGTTCAAAGTAGGTTATCTGGAGTTCCATTTAGAGCCGAGATACCATGTCACTGGCTTTACATCTCCTAGGGCTATATTAATTATTTATTATAGACTGCTGATGTAAACTGTTAGCTCCGGCAGGTCACAATTTGTTCATGTATCTATCCGGCACTCTAGTTTTTGGAGTTTGAATGTGGATTTCTGAAAAGCAGCAATTTGTACAGTTTAATTCCACATGCTGCTGGTGCATGTAACACCAAAGGAAAGAAGCTTAGAAAGAACCTTCCCGACCATCATTAGGTGGCAATTTCATCTGAAGTTTGGGAACCATGCTGTCGTCTCCCCTTTCTTTGCAAGAACTGAGCGCAGAAATGATGGGTGTGATTAGCCAGGTTGCCTTGCCTTTTCGTCTCCAACATGTTTCCTGCACCAACTCGGTAAAATGCCAGTCTCTGCCACCTCTTGCAGCCAGACCGCCTGGTGCAGGGAAGCAGCAGGCCAGGCGCTGCTCTTTCCTGCTGGTCTGCGGAAGGGCACGTGCCCATATGTTCCTGGGAGATGGAAAACCATCCTGTTGCTGCTGAGTAATCACAACAAAAGCACATGCAGCCGCATTCCCCGGATTCCTGTACAGTAGACTAATCCACTTAATCCCACTGTTAGCTTCCCCAGACGGGAATTTCACAGTCTCTTTTGATTTAGTGGTTTGTAAAATCTCTGATTAAGTGCCTCTGCCCTCCCATTATTGTCTCTCTATTCCCTAAATGATTTTGTGAGGAAGATACCTGGGAAGTTGAAACAGGTCAACATGCTCTCTTCCTTTTCTATCCGGTTTTTCTTTATTATTGCTATTTTTGAATTTTAAGCTTTTTTTTTTTTATTGACTCTACTATCGTATGACGGTATTTTATTTTTTAAATGATCAAATATGCAATCTATGCAAGGTCCTCCCAGCTAAGCTGATCTCAAATTTAGCTGTCTTGGATTTGTATGTTACCATTTTCAATCGGCATCTAAGAATCCATTACTTTGTGTGTCTTTAGAAGGGCAGTGGTAAGAGCAGGGGTGATGAAGTCAGATAGACTCGGCCTTAAGACCTCGTCTTGTCATTGGCTAGCTGTGTGGTTATGCACAAGTCACTTAACCTCTATGGTCTTAATTTTCTCAGCTGAAAGTGAAAATTAAATGCCATAGTATATATAAAGTACCTACTAGTACGTACCTACACATAGTAAATACTCAACAAATTATGACAACCATAGCTATCATTCATATGCGTGCACATATTATGCACAGCAATGATTTGTTTGGGGCATTGTATTAAGCCCTTTGATGTGCTTTTTCTGGTATGTCAATTTAGAGTAAGCTTTTTGAAGTTAAGAGCCTGAGTTTTCTAATTATTTTGTAATTGATAATTGCATTTGGTTTGTTCTATTGTCTGCCTGATTCTCTGCCTCTTAAAAATGCTGATCAAAACATTTGGGGAAATTTAACTTGGACCAAGTAGTATAAATTACAGAAATAACAGATATTTATTTGAAAAGCTGCTAGTTATATTGAGGTTCCTACTGAAATTTTAAGTTGAATAGGAAAACAGTTGAATTTGTGCCCACCCAAAAGGAAAAATTCAAGATTCAAAACAAACAAACAAAATAACAAAAAATGCAAAGAACAAAAGCCAAAGAAAAGGGGTTTTTGCTGTTGTGTGTTTTGTTGTTGTTGTTTTTCTCATGTAATTATCTTCAAGACCTTCCAGACTAATGAAAGCATTTCTACTGCTTCTGGGAGAATGTTTCCTCCTTTTTCCATATATTCCCAACAAAGGGAATTTGGAGTTTTTTCCATTGACACTGAGGAGTATGAGCGGTCCTGTCATAAGCATAGCTCTGCTCAAACTCACTCCAGTTCTACAAATAAAGCTCCAACCTCCCATCAGGGAGTAGGAAGCATAACAGTTTTTTAGTCTTTAAAATCAAATTGCATGGGGCTACAGGCTCCCACCCAGAGGGAGGTCCAAGACCATCCAGTGCAGGTCTGCTGGGCTCTGGGCTGCATCGCTAAATCACCACTGGGTGTTGGCAAGTTGCTGAACCATTCTGTGCTCAGCCTCTTCATTGGTAAAATGAGGGTATTACTGCCTCTCTTGTCTATAGAAGGTTGTTGTGGAAGATTGAATTAAACCATATGTGTAAGTGCTTAGAACAATGACTGTCTTATATCAAGTATTCAGAAAGTATCATTCTGATAATAACTTTGATGATTATTATTATGAATTGAGAGTCTTATGTAACAGCAGTGAATGGGGCAGTAGCCTGATTCTTAGTCTATAACTATGACCCTCCCTCACCAATTCATTCTTCTGCTCTTTGATGCTCTATCCTGTGCTGGTCTTCTATCACCAGCTGTACACCTGTGTGTACTCTGTGCATGTTACAGAGTGGTCACCTAAGCCAAGGTCAGTCCTGGTGGACACTCATGTGGAACTGTACTTCAACAATATAGTCCCCCCAAATCCACAGGCCATCCCCACCAGAGAATTAGCTGCCTCCCTGTAGCAGAATGGGGACAAAGTTTTTTCTACTCACTCAACTGCCCATTTTCAGGTCTCTCTCTCTCTCTCTCTCTCTCTCTCTCTCTCTCTCTCTCTCTCTCTCTCTGCCAATGGCTTCCTGGGCAACCCAGTTCTATAGTTTGCGGGCCATAGTCTTTAAGCAAAAGTCTGTTACTTCTCCCCTGGAGCAAAAGATGTTCCACCTACAGATATGGCTAAAGAGTTTGATACGACCCAACCATTTATTACATGTTCATCTGCATGTAAAATGATGCTATTTTGAGACAGCGACTGAGAGCTTGAAACCCTAACTCTGTTTACGACTCTAGACTCTGTTAAAACTACCCTGCTCCAACTACCCTGCAGCTGCACACTAGGCAAATTTTTGGATTAATTTTGGTCCCAGGCATTCTTTTGTTTAGCTTCAGCAGCTTGAGACTGTCAACCAACACATAAAATATAGCACAAAAACCAGCTTAAAACTGTCACTTCTCTCTTGCACACCCAGCAGCGGGAAAGATCTACCATTCTCAACACAGATCCTCTCGGTAAAGGGGAAAAGGAAATCACCAGTAGTATTTCTAACTTTCATGGGACTCTATTCCAACTTACAATAATAAAAGCTAATCTTTGTTGTGTTCACCTGTGCTCCAGGTATTGTTCTAAGTACTTGAAATGTATTAACCTTTTTTGAAAACATAATAATTGTATGAGGTAGTGTTATGGGTTGAATGTTTGTGTGTCCCTAATTCCTATGTTAAAACCCTACACCGAAGTGTGATGGGATTAGGAGGTGGGCCTTTGGGAGATGATTAGGTCATGAGGCAGAGCCCTCTTGGTAAGATTAGTGCCCTTGCCTAAGAGACCCAGAGAGCTTGTTTCCTTTCTCTCTGCTCTCAGCCAGGAGAGGACACAGCAAGAAGACATCTGCAACCCAGGCAGAGTCTCTCACAAGAACCCAACCCTGCGGGCACTCTGATTTCAGACTTCCAGCCTCCAGAACTGTGAGAAATAAATGTCTACTGTTTAAACCACCCACTCTATTGTATTTTCTTATAGCAGCCCCGACAGGCAGAAAATGTTATCTGCCCCATGCTACTGATGAGAAAACAGGCAGAGAACAGTTGAGTTTTCTGACAAAAATCACACCAGCAGGGATGCCAGCAAGTAGGGCTCTTTCCAGAGTCCTGCCTTTACACACAAACATTAGACAAGACACAAACAACAAATGTCAAGTCACACACAGTCTTGGCGTCTTCAGTTTTGGAAGGTCCAGAAGGGCACCTGCAGTGTGGAGATTTCTCTGCAGCACTGGCTCTGTGCAACAGAAGGAAGCCTCATGATTCAGTTCTCAGGTCTGGGACAGTGAGGGACAGGGAGGGCGGTCCCTTCTTTATCTCTTGGGGATAGTGGCTGGTTAGCAGAGTTGTAGATTTTGTTTGTTTGTGGAAAAAAATAAAAAGCATCACAGAGAAGGGTAAACATTGGTTAATTAAGGTTGGAGCAACAATGACAAACTTGTTAAAAAAAAAAAAAAAAGGAAGCCTCGCTTCTTTCATTGCCCAGTGATTCCCCCTGCTCCCACCTCGTGCCTTTCATCAGAAGGGCCATTTACTGAGTTCTCAGCGGTAAACTTAATAAAGATTGATATCAGCAACAAATTCTGTCAACTTCCATGCTGTAAAACTTAGTCACTGTGCAAAATGGACCAAGGAAAATAAATAAGCCGAGGAATGACGGAGTGTGTAAATATTGATGTGGACGCTGGGTGCAGGGAAGTTTGATGAAGCAGAAGAGACTTAGTGACTGCAAGTTCCTGCACCCAGACTGAGTGCGGAGAGATCTCATCACATCCACTTAATTCTCCGGCAGTATTCCCAGGGTGGGAGTGTGCGCTGGGCTAAGCTGTAAGTTCTCAGATTCCAAAATATCTCTCTAGAAAAAAACATGTTTTAATTGGATAAAAATTATTACGAAAATAGTACTTTATATAGAAAAATTTAAAGATATACTGGAATAATTAGAATAATAAGAGATACCCACAACTCCATCACCCAAAATACTAGCTCTGAGCATTTTCCAGAATTTTACTCCATGCTTAGGTATACATTTCCTAATTTCGAAGAGGCAAGTTTTTCAAAGTTTGGTATTCCTGAAAATAGATAGAATATATGAGTACATATACTGAGGCAGCATTCTCTTTTGTCCAAAAAGGCTGTTATTAAGTTAACTAGAAGCCTGGTGCATGAAAATTCATGCACTGAAGGGGGGCTCCCTCAGCCTGGCCTGCCCCCTTTCACAGTTTGGGAGCCCTCAGGGGCAGGAGGTGACCCGGCGATCAGGGGAAGGCAACGCCCCCATCACACCTCTGCTGCTGCCACTGCCAGCAGCACAAGTGGCCGGTCCTGGTTACCTGAGCCTTGGCTGGCCCTGGGCAGCTGAGCAGCTGCCATCTGAGGCTTGCCTGCACCTCAGGCTGGCCCTGGGTGGCTGGGGGGCTGAGGGGACTGGGCGACACCATCTTGTGGCTGTGGGTGCTGCCATCTTTGAGGGCATGGCAGCAATTAGCATATTCCCTCCTTATTGGCTGTGGGTGCCACCATCTTTGAGGGCGGGGCAGTCAATTAGCATATTCTCTCCTTATTGTCTGTGGGCGCCACCATCTTTGAGGGCAGGGCAGTCAATTAGCATATTCCCTCCTTATTGGCTGTGGGAGCTGCCATCTTTGTGATGGCATGAGGGTCAATTAGCATATTCCCTTTTTATTAGATAGGATGTTGTTTCCTACAAATGATGACATCTTAAAACCAAAGAAATATGTGGGTCATATATTTGTAGAAAATATATTGTACATACTAATTTTTTCTTTTTTCTTTTTCATTGTGGTAAAGTATAGTACATAACTTAAAACTGATTATTTTAATCATTTTAAGTGTATAATTCAATGGCATTAAGAACATTCACAATGCTGTGTAACTATCACCAATGTCTATTTTCTGAACTTTTCACCATCACAAACAGAAACTCTATATGCATTAAATAATAACTCCCTCTTCTCCCACCTCCCAGGCCCTGATAACCTCTATGCTACTTTCTGTCTCGATGAATTTGCCTATTCTGCGTACCTCATATAAGTGGAATAACACAATATTTGCCTTTTTGTGTCTGGCTTATTTTACTTAGCATAATGTTTTCAAATTTCATCCACGTTTTAACATGTGTTACAATTTCATTCCTTTTTACAGTTGAATAATATACCACATTTTGTTTATCTGTTGTGGGCACTTGGGCTAATTCCACTTTTTGACAATTGTGAATAATGCTGCTATGAACATTGATGTACAGTATCTGTTAGAATTCCTGTTTTCAAGTCTTTTAGGTATATACCTAGGAGTGGAATTGCTGGATCACATGATAATTTGTTTATCTTTTTGAGGAGCTGCCAAACTATTTTCCATAGTGGCCATACCATTGTGCATTTCCAGTGATTAATAAGGGTTCGGATTTTCCCACATCCTCACCAATACTTGTTATTTTCTCTTTTGTTTTTAATAACAGTTATCCTAATGGGTACAAAGTAGCTATACACACTATTTTGAAATCTGCTTTTTCCTGTTAGTGATATATCCTGAACATCTTTTCATGTCAGTTAATATTCTTCTATAATCCATATCAATTGTCATTTTAATGGGTGCATTTGGTTGTATGCATGCACATACATACTTTTTAAACACAATTATTTATTGTTGAATTTTTGGCTTTTTCATATTATCAATTGAGACAAATGTGACTACTTTATGGCTATTTTTTGTACTCGTTCTTAGTTATTTTATTGGTATAAATTTCTCGATATGTTATTGTTGAATCAAAGATGTAAATGTGTAAGGCTTTTAATGCATAATTCTAAATTGCCTCCACTTAGTTTTAAAAGGAAAAATCAACAGCCCTTCAGTGAAGAACCACTGGTACCACCACCACTGACCCTGCAGATTTAACTGGAAAATATCCACACTTATGAGGAATAGAGAACATGATATGAGAATGTGATGGGTAAAATAGAAAATGTAGTCAGTCAGCTCTTTTGCGAGATGGCTTGACAATTCTGGAAAGATGAATTTCTTTATAATATTCATCTGGGGTCTGGGATAAACTTTTTCCAAAGAAATGTGATTACTTTCTTTTTAACCCCATTTTCAGATTTCTCCTCTGCCATTTTTGCCTGGGATGCAGTAGGAGAATGAAAAGAAAATCGAGTGAAAGTAGACACTCCACAGAGAGTTTCTCTAGCAGTAACTTAAACTTGAAATTCTAGATAATCTGTGCAAAATTTCTGTAGAAAAGAAACAAAAACTTTTTGATAGGTATGTATAACTAGTACATACAATGCACCAAACCTATACTGTACTAATTCTCCGGGGAATTTTCTTACCTCTGAAAAATTGCATGATTTTACTGAAAGCATCACATTTCATCCCTCATTGCTCATTAGGGTAGATGCTGCAACATTGATCAGAGGACAGGTACGAGAGCCATCATCCTAAGATTAGAATTACCTTCTCTAGCTAATTCACCTGTCTTAGTCCATTTGGACTGCTGTGGCAGAATGCCATAGACTTCCCAAAGCTCTGGAGGCTGGGGAGTTCAAGGTTAAGGCTCTGGCAGGCTTGGTTTCTGTTTAGAGCCTACTTGCTGCTTCAAAGATGTCTGTTTTTTCACTATAACCTCACATGGCAGAAGGGACAAGGGAGATCTCTGGGTATCTTTTATAAAAACACTTATCTCGTCCATGAGGGCTCTGCCCTCCTGATCTAATCAGCTCCAAAGGCCTCACCTCCTAATGTCATCGAACTGGGAATTAGGTTTCAACATATGAATTTGGGAGAATACAAGCCTTCATCCTGTAGCATCACCATATTAAAATATTGTGGTCCTGCCCAGCCAGCGTGGTTCAGTGGTTGAGTGTCAACAAGAACCAGGAAGTCACGGTTTGATTCCCAGTCAGGACACATGCCCAGGTTGTGGGCTCAATTCCCAGTTGTGGGCGTGCAGGAGGCATGTGATCAATGATTCTTATCATTGCTGTTTCTATCTCTCTCTCCCTCTCCCTTCTTCTCTCTGAAATCAATAAAAACATATTTAGAAACAACAACAACAATGGAAAAAAAAGTTGTAGTCCTTAAAGCGGTGGATCTGAGACTTTTCAGTGTGCATAAGAATCACTGAGGGCTGTTGACACAGATCACTGGGCCCTCCCCCCAGAGTGTCTGATTCATTGGTTCTCTGTGGGGCCTGCATATATGCATTCCTTACAACTTCCAAGGTGCTGATGTGTAAGGACCACACTGTGAGAACCACCACCTTAGATGATGTTGCCTCTCACTCACTTCCCTTAGAGCAGTTTTGATGATCATTAGATGAGTGTTTAAGAGCAAGGAAAATGAATAATAAACAAAACAACTATGTAGATTGTGATAATTATGGCATAGAACTACAACTGTGTTTATTCATGGGACATTTCCCCCCCAAGAGAATTATTGGAGTTCTCATATTTAGAATTGGGATAAACAGACAACAAACTTTGCTGCACAGAAATTATAGGTGTCAATCTGGATCACGTAATAATGCTGATAATTAAATTGTTCATTGTGCTTCCTTCAGTGGCTCTTCTAATATCTTCATCGTGTGCATAAATAATGCTGATGGATGGCTTAAATCTTTTCAAAGATGTATATTGTGTATCCTTAAATGAAATATGTAGTCCTTGTGGCAAGGATCCTATTTTCTATAACTCCAGAGCACCTGGCATCTGGTCAGTGTTCAATATATGTTGTTGATCAATTCCAGGTAAGGGAGTCAATCTCTAAGGTGCATTAGAGCCATTAAGAAATGAGACAAGGGAATTTTATGAAGGATGGGAGGTGCGTAGCCTGTCACTTGCCCTTGTGTGACTCTGGACTTTGCCATGTGACTTGTTTTGGCCAATGGAACAACAGAGATGTGATGGAACTGAGGCTAGATAAGCACTTGCCCAGTGGGGCTTGTCCTCTTGAAATTCTTCTTCTTAGAATCCATCTGCCATGCTATAAAGAAGCTTGGGCCAAATCACTGATTGATGAGCAACTCCATGGAGAAGGACCTCAGAGGATGAGGCCACCCAGGATGTTCCAGCCCCACCTCTCAGCTGTTGAACTTGGTGCTGAAAAACCACCTACTGAACCTTGACAACTATAGACTCACAAGAAACTAAGAAACTAATGCGGGGGATGAGAGGGGGAGGGGTTGTTACAAAGTAACGGGTAACCACAACAGGAGGAATGCAAGAGCAGTATATTTTAAAATTGAAAAAGGAATTAAATGATCACAGGCGAGGAGATTTCCCTCAGGTCATTTCTGTGATACTTGTACAATGTTGTCCTTTGTTGAAATCTGGGGGGAAGAAAACTAGATGTCATGAAAATTTCATTCACTTATTTGTTCACTTGACACTCTCCTGTTGACCTTCTTTTACATGCCAGGCTCCATGTGAATGGAGAAGAGGGGGAGGGAGGAAGAGACAAGGAAGCCAGTAATCAGGTGCAGTGAGGTAAGTGCTGTGAAGGACCAAATCCCAGCCATGGGGGAGGATGGGGAGGAAGGGCAGAGCTGAGGCAACGTCTCAAGACAGGCAATCCCAGAGGGAAAGATCTGGTTGGCTAAGGACTTCTATGAAACCCTGACTTGGGGTGATTAAATTCCAGGTGTCTTTATGGAAACTCAGGATAAAAAATAAAAACAAAAATACCTGGAGAGGCAAACAAGGAGGAGAGACAAGATTCTGTTATTTATATAAAGATTTCAAACACAGCTCTTCACAAGATATGAGCAATCCTTCCTGGCTTCCTTAAAACACATCCTGGACGTGTGGCCAAGAAACTGTTTCCTTCAGTCCCTCATTGAGAGAACGCCTCATGTACCGATGCAATGGCCCCTCCCTGATCCTCCCCAGCATAGAAAGCCAGAGCTCAGATTCACACACCCTCGTCCCTGCCCCTGACACTAACAACCTGGGGATTACCAGCTGGAAAACCGGGCACCTGTGGGAGCCACGACGAGAGAAACTGTCCCAGAAGAGAGGAGCTAACTAGGTGAAGACATATGACTCTGAGTGCCATGTCCTAATTGGAAGGGAGGGAGATTCTGGCATTGAGCCAGGAAACAGAGCCGGCATGAAAGCAAGAACTCACTTGGAGCTGCTGAAGTGGGTGTTTTCCAGCTTATTTAAACACAGAGATATGGAATTCAAGCAGGGAGGAGAAATCTGAGGACCAGATGGAGCTGCCGGGTGTCAGCAATGGAGTCAACAATGCCCGGCTGGGCACGAAAGAAGGCATGCAGGGAAGCCATAGAAAGAACAGTGCTTGGATTGGGTGGGTTCACCTTATACTCAGTATTTTATTTCCATTCCAATCTTTCTGAGACAGAGGTTGAGGTTATTTGCTTAGCCCCACATTAAAGAAAAAACGCAATCCAGCCCTTCATGGGCCTTCAGGGGTACTAGGGAAGCAAGTCAAACACATAGCTAACAGGCAATAGAAGGACCTTCACTGACGAGAATTTATTGAGTGCCTATTATGAGGCAGACGCTGTGCTGGATTTTAGGGACACATTGAGGAGGGTCACCAATAGATTTCCTGCTCTTAGGGAACATCCATTCTAATTGCCATGGAACATGTGGAAGGTACGGAGGTGCGCAGAGCACAGGGAGGTCAGAGGTGAGCGGTGGTGTAGTGAGAAGCTACAGAAACTGTCTTGGAGTGCCTCTAGGCAGCTCACCTGCTCTGTGACCTTGGAAAAACCCCCAAAACTCTCATTTTCCATCTGCAAATCAGTAATAACAATACAGACCTTGCGGGATCGTATTGAGGAGTCAGTGAGGCAATGTCAAGTAACAGTTTGCTGGAGGGGAAACAGGCTCCATGCTGTAGACCAAATGGGGATAGAGACCCTGTGTGTGGTGGCTCTCAGGAGGTGTGACTGCCCATGGATAAAAATGTGGGAATTAGACAGAAAAAAAAAACCAAAAAACAATAGTCAGGAAACTTAGAGGAAAGAGAGAGAACAAGTATGCTATTCACTTCCAGCACAATTCTGTAGAGTCTGGAATTCATTGTTTCTCCCTCAGCATGATTTTGTGATACATGTTTCTCTGGACATTATGTAAGGTGCTCTGTGATGTTTACTGCACGGCATTTCAGGGATGGTGTACTGAGCCATGTTCAATGTCAAAAATCTTGGAAAATAGTCCTTGGTTTAATTTTAACTCTTTATATAAACAGTGTCCTAATTTGAAGACGACTCAGGCATCTCAGCCCCTACATTTCCTCCTTCCCTTCACCCTCATTTTCTGTCTGTAGTCCAACTGTCTCGCCTTTATCTCACATATGGACTTTGCAAATAAGTGTGGGGTGATCTGTGTGCTCAGCTAACTTGAGAAGAGAAAAAGTATGTCAGCAAAGCAATCCAGCCAAGTCATGAACCTCTGCAGGAGGGAGCCACCTCCTCCTTTCTCATTGTGAAATGTTATCACAGCAGGGGGATGGAGGGCCAGGCAGGGACTCACTCAACACAATGCAAACAACAGGCTGTCCAAAGGGAGCCCCCCTTCTGTCCCTCCCAGCCCCAGCTCCAGCTGTTTTTTTTTTTCTCTTAAACAGTAAGTCAAGTTCTCTCTTTATTCTTTGTGTAAATTAAGTGAACTAGGAATGATGCTTGTGGCTGAAGACTACCCTCTGGTTGTTATGGCTTTTTCCTCCTTAATTCCACACACCATCAAGGAGGTCGAGCCTCATTTAAATTTACAGGTGTGCCCCATGTTGGACCACAGAGGAATAGAAACCACCCTCTCATTGCTCAGGCACAAACAAAGGATCTAAACTTCCTACTGAGAGCCCACTCATGAGAGATGAATTTCAGTTACTTAACCCATTGTTTGGGTAGGAGTACGTCAAGGGGGAAGGGAGAGTGGTGGGATGAAGGGATGGGCAAGAAGCAGGGGTTAAAGTGTCCTGCCAGGTCTTGAGAAGCAGTAACCTAGGTCAGGGTTCAGCAAACTTTTTCTGTAAAGGGCCAGATAGTAAATAATTTGTTCTCTTTGTGAGCCAGTCGGTCTCTGTCGCAACTACTCGACTCTGCCCTTGTAGGACAAAATCGGCCACAGACAATTGGTAAACGAATGGGTGTGTCTGTGTTCCAATAAAAGATGGTTTACAACAGGCAGCCAGCGGATTTGGTCTGTGGGCTGCAGTCTTCTGAGCTCGGACCTAGAAGAATGCCCCTTCCCTTTGGCCCTTTCCACGGTTCTATTTAGCTAGCCATATCAGGCAGAGGAGGCCAGTTTGCCTCCCTGCTCCCCAAACCTTTCTGTGACTCTGCTTTCTCCACCCTGCTCCTTCAGTACAAACCCCAGGGCTGGCACTGGCCATTTACCTTCACAGGGTGACATGGTGGCCTTCTAAATGAAAGCCAGCAGGGTGCTGACTCCAGGTGTCATGATTTTGTTGATAAATTTCCTACCACTTGTAGGAACCAGACAGGTAGATATTATAGGTGCTGAAACTCACCCCACCCCTTATCAATTCAGAAGAGGTGTAAGGACATTCCTTAAGCAATTAGAATCATAGAATTCTCTTATTTTCCACCTCTTTTTCTCTTTCCAGTTCTTTTATAATCTCAGTGTTGATACTGACTTTATCCTATCTATTAGCTTTTCTTTGATATTTTCTATCACTTTACACATTCCTCTTCAGCCTAATATTCCAACCCATGGTTCCTTCTTTAGCTGCCTCCATTCCACCACTTTCTCCTTCCACTGTAATCTTTAATCCAACATGAGAACAGGAATAGTGGTCAGGGCTCCACTCAGAAATAGACTGTTTGTCTTCAAATTCTACCTCTGTCTATAATTATAAGCGTTACTTAACCTCTCTTTGTCCCAATAACCTCATAGCACCTGTCTGCCCAGCCAGTGTTGCTCAGTGGTTGAGCATGAACCTAGGAACCAGAAGGTCACTGTTGGATTCCAGGTCAAGGCACATGCCCAGGTTTCAGGCTCCATCCCCAGTAGGGGTTGTGCAAGAGGCAGCTGATCGATGATTCTCTCTCATCATTGATGTATCTCTCTCTTCCCCTCCTTTCCTCTCTGAAATTAATAAAAAATTAAACAATTAAAAAAGAATAGCACCTATCTCATGTTGTTGTGAGAAATAAATGAGTAATGTGTGTGGAGCACTTAGGACAGTGGTATATCTGAACCCATGTTATTTTCATACCTAGTGCTTCAACTTTTCTTATCTTTCTCCACACTGTTTTATATTGATAATACCTTCCTGTATTTCACCACTTACATTTATCATGATCAGTTTGAATCCCAGCCCTTCTAATACTTCTGCAACAGAGGATATTTATTGTGCGGTTTACAGTCGTTTTCGGCAGTAGGACTCCTCCGAGGTCTAGCTGTGCTGGGCGAGCTCACAGTCCCCTGGGAATAAAATAGCAGCTGCAGTTCTCCAATGCTGTGTGAGGTTAAGAAGGCATCACATAAGCCATGGGGAGCCCCCAGTCACCCCAGGACCACTGTCTGTCATCCCACAAGAACCTCTATGGTTAGCTTTGACTTTGACCAAGTAGAGTGAATCTGCACCGGGAGGGAGAGGCGACAGTCTTCAGGGGGGGGAACCCTGAGGGACTCAGGGTGGGGGAGTGAGAACCTGGGGGTGGCTGCTCAAACATCATTACTCCCCCTTCCATTGGGGTTTCTTCTGCCAGCACTGAGCCAATGCGACCAATCCGTAATGTAAGGGCAGTCAGTCTACTAGAGGTGGGGGTGGGGTGGAGCAGAATTCCGAAGTTTTCTTTCAACCTCTTTCCCCACTACCACTTCTGGTCACTCTCCCCAGCACCCAGACTTCAGTCCCCTGCCTCCCACATGCACACCAAATGAAGATGAGCTTCGTCACCCAGTGACTACTTAAGGTTTTGTGTGGTTATTACTGTTCTCAGTTCCTGGAATCCATCTTTCCCTTCATGTCTATGGTTTCTTGAGGATTGATTTTGGTGGTGGGAGCTTCCACACAGTGCTAATTCCCTATCTTAGGAAGAACCAGAAAGTAGAATCATAAAGTTCAAGGAAACTGAGATGCTGCCTGGCTCTCTGTCTTAGGTATGAATCTCCCATGATTGGTCAAAAAAGATGCCTCTGGGGCTCTTCCACAGCTCACAACAGGAACATGGACCTGTTCATTTTTTAAAACCATTTACTTAAAAAGAACACTATACATAACAGTGCACAGGTCATTTTTCACAAACAGAACACACCCAAATAACATGCATCCAAATTTAGAAACTTGACAAGTAGACTTGCTAACTTTAATTCACTAATTGTTAGATAAGTCTTCCTTATTTTAGCCAAAAACTCCCTTCCTCTGATTTCCACCAACTGTTTGAGCACTATAGAGTTTCACAAAATAAATGCAATATTTTCTTACATTTAAGCATTTGAAGTTAAATATCTGACTCCCCATAAGTTTTTCCTTTCAGTTATATAATCTTACTTCTTGCAATCAATTTTGCTATGACACGATGGTATTACCATGATGAAGTAAGGAAATGTACAGGGCAGAAGACTCATTTAGGCAAAGAGATGTTTGGAGAACAGATGTTTGGGGACAGGAAGTGACTCTCTGGTCTAGTTGGGAGCCATATAAGGAGAAAAACAGAAACAGGCTGGTGTCTGCCAGCAAAAGGAATCAAGTGACTCTCAGTGGGGGTTTGGTGGCCCTGGGCCTCCCAGGTGGGGACATGAGGTGGAGAGAAAGCAAGGGACCAGCTGCTGTCCAGGCAGATGTCTTCCTGGAGGCCTGATGCAAGGCAGTTGAAGCCCAAGAACCCAGGCAGGTGTAATCAGAACTGACAGTGGGGAGATGATCACTCAACTGAGGTGGAGCTGGGCGCGTGCTCCAGTTGTTTCCAATACTCGGCAGCCACTCATCCACTCTTCTGGGGGCTAAAAAGAGAAGCAAGTGGCTGCAGTTCTCACTGGACAGCCCAGGAGATGGGATAAAGCATTCAGTTTTGGGGGTGACACAGATTTAAGTTTATAGAATGGGGTACCCATGGAATTAATTCCCCGGGTATAAATACAGCCCAAATGCTTGTGTGGACAACATGCAGTCTGTTTTTGGGCCTTCTGCCAATACCTGGGGCCCTGCAGTAGGGCCCTGGAGCCGGTGAAGGGACTGGCCATGTGGGTTGGCAAAGGGAATGTACTCAGCCAGGACCTGTCTTAGCCTCTCTTTCTGGGCTTGCAAAAGAGAGCATGAAGTTATCTGTTCCACGAGAGCCTGGGGAAAACCAGGGCCATCTTCTTGTTCTTCTCCCCTTCCTCCTTCTTTTCAAAACACTGGGTCAATTTAATACAAGGTATAAAAAACAGGGGAAAAGAGTTCTTAAATTGTGTGTTCCCAGTTACCCATTATATTTATGTAGATGTTTGTTATGTTCCTTTTTATACTATTTCTCCTTCAGTTTAATTGTTGTTCTTCCTATACGCAGGGGATGACTGAAAATGATAGTGGTGGGATTAGTCTCCCCCACGTACATAAACTACCTTGCGTTTGCTAGTAGGATATGTGTTTAAGATCCTCTTATGTATATACTTCTGGCCTTTGGTCTCCTGAATTGTAGCCATTCTTTCTCAGGAGGAACTGTCCATTTCTCTTTGCCACGTGCTTAACTTGCTGCTCATGGATGTTTCCCCTAGCATTCCACAGCCAGACCACATAGTTTAAAGTGTCACGGGCATTGGCTATGGAGTGTCCAAAAGACTGCTAGAAAAAATAATTGCTGGTTAAACAAAGCTAGTTGTTTTTTTTTGTTTTGTTCTGTTTTTGTTTGTTTGTTTGTTTGTTTGTTTGTTTGTTTTTACGTATTGCAATAAGGGGAATATCACTTTGATAGAATTTAGAAGCAACTCAGAAGGGAGAGGTCAGGTGTGGATTAATCAGGGTTCAGAGCCTGTGCTGGGAGATTTTAAAGTGGGTCTTGCAAGGCAGAGAACTGGTTGGGATTGGACAGAATGTCTGACATAATAGCTATGGATTGGTAACACACAGAGGTGAGAATCTAAAAGTGAGCCATGATGAGTGACCTGCTAGTCTTCCTAAGGTAGCTATTTTAGTAGTTACACAGTCTAATTTTTCAGGAGCAAGTATTTGTTAGAACAAGTAGCTAAGTTATTTTTGCCTGAACCCAACATTGTTCAGCTCAAAACCAGGAAACTATACTTTATCCCAGAATTGTTTAGCACAGAAACAGGAAAATATGTTAGTTTCAGTGCTTATAGGTTTGCAAAATTTGCTTATAATTTATACATGCAGAGAAAATGCGGTTTTAATATTTTGCTCACAACTGGTCTGCTCTTCTGGGTGTGCTGGTTAGTGGGGAAATAACAAAGTCAGTGATGCAGTCATTTAAACAGCCCTTTAGCTAATACTCAGCCTCTCTAAGTAAAAATGCCCAATCTCTTTAATTGTCACACTTCCACTCTTCTCTCCAGCTCTGCTTCAAGATTGTGTCTGGGTGTATGAGGAAGCGATGTGACTTAAGTATTGTCTTAGACAGCTAAGGCTGGTTCCTCCAGAACAATGACCCTTGGCCACCTGCTTGCTCCCTGCCCTGTTGGACTTACAGCTAAGGTTGCTGGGCCAGAATAGCACTTGTTCTGATCCTCTCACTTGGTTCAGGCCTGGCGGCTCTCTCTGGGTGAATTAGTCTCCTCTCAGCGTTGGCCATTCCTAACACTTATAACGCTTATTCTTCATTGTTTCCCAGGAATGATGGCCTATACACTGTGTCTTAGTCTGTTGGCGCTACTATAAAATACCACAGACTGGGTGGCTTATAAACAGTTTATTTATTACAGCTCTAGAGGTTGAAAGTCCAAGGTGAGGGTGCCAGCATGGTTGCATTCTGAAGAAAGCTCTCTCCTGGGTTGCAGACTGCCGACTTCTCACTGTGTCCTCACGTGATGGAATGGGCAAGGGATCTCTGTGGGGTCTTTTTTATAAGACCAATCACATTTATGAGGGATCCACCTCATGACCTAAGCACCTCTCAAAGGCCCCACCTGCTGATACCATTGCATTGCCCATTAGGATTTAAACATATGTATTTTAGGGGGCGGTCACACACATTCAGTCCAAGGCACCCTGACATAGGGCCCCAGAAGAGATGAACTGCTCCATTTTAAGCATCTCTACTTAAAATAAAAAATAAAAGCCCAACCAAATAAGTAAAGCAAAGACTATTTATTCTGAGCTTGTTGTAGCAAGGGAGCCAGCCACTATCATTTGCATTTTAGCAGAGACTCAAAGACAGGCAGGGGACTTCAGGGGTGTCCTGATTGAACGAGGCAGTTGGCATGGAGAGGCTGTAGGCTGGCTAACTAGAGGTAAGTTTTTCTATGTGACTGGTTAGAGGTCATACTGAGCTTTCTCTGGTTGGGTCTAAGTTGGAAAACAGAAACAAAAATTAGAGAAACTGTCAGTAATTAATCAGTTCTTGGCCATTTGGGGCTGATTGTTACAGAAGTTTATTGTTTAGCTTCCTGGATTGTTACTAGAGATAGCAATCTAGCTTCCTACAAGACTGACTCATAGCAGGCTGCCTTTCTAGACTGATTATTATGGATAAGGGGTTGGTTTTCTGGGCAGACTGCTGCAGATGGTCAGTCAGAGTTCTATTTTTAAATATACTCTGTCCATTGTCTAATTGTATATTCTATCTCTCACTAGGGGCTGACATAATCTCCCCAAAGTGTTAACTAGAGCCTATCCTTAGGCCCACCCCATCCCCTTAACAAGGGGGGAGGTCTTCTATTTCCTCTCAGTGCCCCCTGGCTCTTGATATATGCATCAACTCCTTTTGGATATTCTTGAATCAACTCCTCCCCTCTCATCTCCTCATTCTTCTTCTCATAATTTCCTGGGACAAGAAGGACAGGACTTCCTGCCTTCCCCATAGCATCTTCTCCTTCCATGGAGTAGCAAGTCTCAAGGCTTATGTATACCTTCAGAGGACTAACTTTTCTACCTGCAGGAATAACTTTTCTAAGATTCTGGGTGCCTCTGGTCGGTGCTTAATAGGCCAAAGGAGGAAATTATCTCAGATAAAAACTAGTCTTCTTGCAAGACCATTAGCTTGCTTAAAATTTTATGTTGAATATCAAAAGCTGAATGTCAATATTTTTTCTCTTTGCATATCATTTATGACAGAGCCCTCTGTGCAGATGACCCTGGGACCAATTAGGAAGAAGGACCTATACTTGCAAACTGAAACAGAAAATTATATTAATATTTGTTCAAAATATGGCTCCAATTCCAGAAGGCATTCTTCACTGTGTTCCTATAGAATTCTTTTGTCCTGCTTGCTTCCACTGATTTTCTTTGGGGAAACAGAGGTTAATAGGGAGAAATGAAGCTATTTCTTGAGTCTGGTTCAGAAATGATCTCTTTCTCTTCATTTTAAGTGCTGAAATATAAAGTCTCTTTTATCTTCTCAGTACAGGGTTCCATCTTCTCAAAAGGGTCTCCACTGGTATTTCTATTTCTTCCCCATTATTTGAGCTCCCCACCTCCACTTGCTTGAATCTTAATGGAAAATAGATCTGTAACCCACCCCTTTTTAAGGATCTTGTTCTTAGGGCTTCCCACTTACCTCCCCTTTACTGCAAACTCCCTTTAAAGTTTGTGTGCACATGTGTGTGTGTAATAATAGGCCCTCCATCCCTTCCTTGTCTTGATCGCTCTTATAGACTGCATGTAAGAATAATTTTATATCTGACTTTGGCTGTTACTTCATTCCCTCTAGTTCTAACCCATTATTTTACATTTTCACAGGCTCATTATGACTCATTGGGCAGCCGAAAAAACATAATGAGTCCAAGATGATTGCACATGGTGGTGCTCCACAAATAGATATTAAACAGCTCATGAAATCTATAAATGTCCTCGCTATCCTGGGTGCATTATATAGCTATGAATCAATAATTCAGCCAAGTTCTTTTATCTTTTCTAAAAATTTAGCCTTCTGGACTCTTTTCCTCCTGGAAATGGAAGCTATAAAATATTTGAAAAAGAAAACTGAGAGAGAGGAGGGAGGGAGAGAGAGGGGGGGGGGATACTAAGGGGAAAAAAGTAGAAAGTATTTTAATAGTATAAGATTTTTTTTTTTACAGCTTTTCAACAGTTGTCCACATAAATAATAAACAATGGTAGACACTCAAAAAGTATTTGTTGAATGAGAAAATAAGTTTTATGATTACTTTTTATTGAATTTACACACATTGGTTTTGATAATAACCTTTATTGAATATTTATTCTGTGCCTATAACCATGCATGAATTTACTCATTAATTCTTAAATATGAGGAAGGAAGTGATATTATCCCCATTAGCTGAGTAATAAAAACAGAAGTCACTGAAGGAAGAGCAATATACAAGCCAAATGTTTGATGAAAGCTAATAATCAGAGGGAATTCATTAGTACACTGAAAAGAATGAATGAAGAGTGAATTGAATTTGGATTCCCCCTTAGGATTTCCTGTTGACAGAATTATTTCACCATCTATCAACTTGTCTCATCTCTAAACCTGAGAATCATTTTAGACTCACTACTACCATAAGCAGTTCCCCATCAAATTCTCACTATTCCTCCTGGTTCTCATATGCATCCACTCATACCCCACCACCACAGACAAATAACAAATTGTCATGTATCCTTGCCTTGGTCATTGAATAAACTTGCCAACCAATCTTCCTGCTTCAATCTTGCTTTCTTTCACACTGCTCACCCAGAGTAATCTTCTAAAATACAAACCTGGCCCTAACTGGTTTGGCTCAGTGGATAGAGTGTCAGCCTGTGGACTGAAAGGTCCCAGGTTCGATTCCAGTCAAGGGCATGTACCTTGGTTGCAGGCACATTCCCAGTAGGAGGTGTGCAGAAGGCTGTTCATTGATCTTTCTCTGCCATCGATGTTTCTAACTCTCTATCCCTCTCCCTTCCTCTCTGTAAAAATCAATAAAATATACTTTAAAAACAAAACAAAATAAAATACAAACCTGATTATGTTACTCTTCTGTTTAAAATTTTTTTTTCAATATTTCTTATTGTCTTCAGGGTAGAATCCAAACTCACTAACATGTAAACCAAAATTCCAAAGAAGTGTAGAAAAGGAGAGACTATTCGGTGAAACAGTTTGCAAATGGGGGAAATGCAGCCTCTAGTGGAAACCGAAAGTGCACTCCACTGAGACAAAGAAGAGGTCATCTTTTAAATGAAATATTCCTGCCCAGGGACTCAATCAGATCCATTTTATGTAAATGAGGTATTCAAATTCATACTGTTCTGATTGGTCTGAATTGTGCAGTCTAATTGATTGATATTAATGCATTCTGATTGGTTGTTATGGAGCAGTTCTGATTGGATGGCACAGGTCTTAGTCCATTGGTCAAAAAATGAAACCAGGTCTTTCCTCAGATGGAGTAAATGAGCAGGGCATAGTGTGAGAAGCCAAGAGTTCAGTCTGACCTTCTTCCTGGTACACAGAGTACATGAGCCCCTGTCAGAAATTACTGCTAGACTCTAATCATTCATAAAATACGGGCCCTCAGTTGACTATCTCAGCAGATAAACTCCTTCTCAGGTTCACACCAAATGAATCTTTCTTCTTAGGGTCCACAAACACAATATACAGAATCCTTCATGATCTTGCCCTTTCCTTTCTCCCTCCCCCAGTTTCATGGTTTACCATCCCCCCTGCACACCAATTCTTCCCTCCAGTCATCTTGAATATTGCACCTTCCCCAGAAAACCCTCGTGTCTCTGAATATCCACATTTTACTCTCTTAAATTATCTCTCCCTTCTCATCATTTCTTTAGCAGGCTGGTGGCAAGACATCTTTCAAGACTTAGCTTTGTTTCTCTCTGAGACATTTTTTTGTTCATCTGTCTTGCCCTTTCCCTCTCTTCATCTCACTATTGCCCTGACTACCTCTAATGTACACATATCTCAAAAGTGGGTTTTATGCATGCATTAGCCAGGGTCCCAACAGGAAACAGATGGCACACTCTGATCAGTCTAAATTTGAAGAGGACTTATTTATAAGGGACTACTTAGGAAATAGTGGGTGGGTATAAGTGGAACCACAGGAGCTGATGTAGAAACTAGGCCAGTAACAGCCACAAAGCTGCCACCATCCCTAGGTCGAAGGGAGTAGGTGAAGGAGAGAGTAAGTCATTCAAGATGAGCAATAACTTTGATTGAGTTATCCTCCCAGTAAGGATATTTATTTAATACTCTGAGCTCCCATCTTCTCTCCCTCTGATCTTCTGAAATGGTCCTTATTGATGGAAGCCAACAAGAAGCTAGAGGGCCCAGGAGCCTTGTTGCCATGGTCCATGTAGACCCGCCTCCTAGGGAAGACCAAAAGGTAGTAGGGAGGAAGAAAGACATTTCCTCTACCCCTTTTTACCCCACTTTTCTACCTTTTTTAAAACTTGAATTTAGAGGGGGTGATAATGGTTAATAACTTATATAGGTTTCAGTTATACAATTCTACAATACATCATCTGCATATTGTATTGTGTGTTTTCCACCTCAAGTCAAGTCCCCTTCCCCCACCATTTATCCCTCCTTTACCTTCTTCCACCTCCCCACCCCCTTCTCTCTGGCAATTACCATACAAATTCTGTGGCGGTCCTGAGAATTACTCTGACAAAAGACAGGTTAAGAGGAGAAAAACATGCACATCCTATTTGATGTTAATATCTTTACATGACACACGAACGTTCATAGAAAAGAAATGAAGACCCAAAAAAGTGGATAGTCCTGAGAGCTTAAATACTATTTTCACAAAGAACAATAAATTGAAGATATATGACAATACAAGGAAAAAAGCATCTGGGCTGGGGTGGTAAATTATGGGAAAGTGACTAGAAAATATATGCGGGAAACAAGTGGAAGAAAGGGGTTATTTTAGTAGGTTTGCTTGTACAGATGCATCTTGGTGTCATCACATTTGGGGCAATGAAAGTATTCACATCCTTTTGTGTAAGGAAGGCACTTTTCTCATGGGAAATTTGTATCCTACTTTTAAGGTAGAAGTTGAAAACAATTGATATGCCAAAGTTTAAGGTAGCTAGCCTGCTTGATTTGCCAGAAAGTTATAGCTTCACACACATTCCAGTGGATCAAAGCATTGCACCACCAGGAATTAACACCTCTCTATTCCCCCTGATACTGGATTGAGGGAGGGGGGAGCAGGGGAGGTAAGGACATGAGCAATATAAGTCAAAATGGCACAAGAGGATATGCTGGGCCATAGAGGCCAGTCATTTTAACCTGAGAAAGGGGTTGTTGGCTAGGAAATGGACCCATCAGAAGCCTGGGAAAGCTTGGGAAGCTGATTGATTATTTTGAGAAAGCTATTGGTTTTAACCCCAAGGTGTTATTGGGTGGGAGGAACAAAGAAGCGCTCTCTCCCACCCAATAACACACTCATCTGTTTGTTCCTTCACTCTCTCGCCCAGGAACATGACCACACAGGTCTAGCAGCTACCAGGGCCCTTGGCAGACCTCTAGGGTTACAAAGGGCTAAGCTTTAATATGAAACAGAAACTCTGGACCCTGGCCTTTGTTTTAGCCTCAATGAAGACAAATTAGACTTTTCCATGGTGGGACAGAGGGAGATGGGGCATTGGGTACCCAGAGAACTCCTGTGATTTTGCATCACAAATAAATCTTGCCACCCCACAATCTCCCAGAGCATGGGTCCTTGGAATGCTTTCCTCGAGATCCTGTAGAAGACCCTGATTTCTACCAACAATAGCATGTTCCAATCCCCTTCAGTGGAGAAAGGTCAGGAGTTGATCAGGAGGGACACAGCATCCTTCTGTGACTGCTTGGGGTTACCAGCTGGGACCCCAGTTCTTTTTGCCAATGCAGAAAAGATTTTAAAATCAACAAAAATAAAAGTAAAGCAAAATGAGGTTTATTGAAGATACATTGCAAACAAGGAGCAGACCAATTGAGAGAGCGACAAAATGGCTGGACTGCTTTAGCTCACTGGGAGGTCAGAAAAAGGGGGTCTTGGAGACAGGTTCAGGGGATTAGCCTAGGTGGGCGAGCTGCTGCTGCCCATTTCTCCCTGGTTGCAAGTCTCACGAGGTCCCTCAGAAGTTGGGGGATGTGTGCCTGTGAGGGAATGGAAGGGGAAAGGGAATGGCATGGCTGTGCTCCTTGGAGGTAGAGCATGTGAGAAAGAGCATGGCCTCCAACTCTTGGGCTAAAAAAGGGATTTTCTGGGTGGAGCCTTTCATTTGTATTCAGGGATGATTGACAAAAACTACCTTTCCTCTGGGCATGCCCTTACCCATAATGTATACAGAAAAACCCATGGGGGCGTAGTTAAAACTGAAATGCAAATTTTATTATAATTAGTCTAGGACCATAGTAAGGTCACATTGTCATTGAGGTCATGTTGTTTTTCTCTGAGCTTGTGCCAGGAACCAGCTGGCTCCCAACCTGTCTGCTGGGCCACCCACAGAGAGGTGGTCTGAAGGCAGTGTTGGTCCAACCCCTGTTCAAGACTCCAGGGCAGGCCCCAACCCAGCCACTTATATCTAACCTCCTACCTAACACTTTTTGTGTGCCCCACAGCCTCCTATGCACACATCTGCAATCCCACACCCCCTGCTAAACTCATTATTTAACTACTTGAATCTAGTGAGTCTGTTGGAAGGGAGTTGGGGCTTTCATCTCTTTACCGCAGTGCTTACCACAGTGACTGGCATGTAATACATTCAATAGCTATTCTCTGAAATGAAGTAACAAAATGTTGAATGTATACAGTGCCAGAATTGTTAGAAACCTTAGAAATAATTTAGTACACTCTTCTAATTTCAAAGATGAAAAATAATATAAAATTAAATTAATTTGGACCAAAAACAAAAATAGAAAAGAGAATGAAAAAAAGAAAAGAAAAAGAAAACTCAGAGTTAAATGGACTTATCCAAGGGTTGCAATTAATAAGTAGTAAATTAGAACCAAATACTACTTCTCCCAATTCCCAGTCTTCCTCTACTAGTTAATTTTCACTGCAATCTCAGGCTATTTATAGGAAGGAAAAAATCACATGAGTTTTTCATAAAACTAAGATTCTTATGTTTTGGCAACAAGATAGAGACAGTGAGAAGGGTTGGATCTGCCTGCTTTGAGCCCTTTCCCAAAAGCAATCTTGGAGCTCTCTGGATAATCAACACTCTCAAACCTAGCAAGGTGCCAGGAGCTGGAGTTGAGAAATGAAGCAGGGCTCAGGAATAACGCATTTATACAAACTACCTCTGGGGGTGGGTGGTGAGGGTGGTTTTGCTTTAACTTCCTGTTAGCACATTATCTTGAGTTTCCAAAGCCTTTCTTGGTTCCAAACCTACAGGTGGTGATGGTGGGTGGGAGGGAGATTGGGTGAGATGTTCCCTGGTTGAGAAGCAGAGCTGTTGGTGCCTCCACACATGATGATTCAGTGATTGGCTGGTGCTGCTGCTGCTGCTGCTACTGCCGCTGATGTTTCCCTCCTGGGAAAAGCAGCCATTGCTTTGGAAGTGATTGCATGCCAGGAACATAAGATGGGCGCATTTATTATGCTGGATTAAAATCATCTGTTTATTTATATGCCCTCAGAGAACTGTGTGCTTTTACTTTTTATTTTACTTTACTTGCTAATCCTCACCAGAGGATATTTTTCCATTGATTTTTAGAGAGTGGAAGGGAGGGGAGAGACAGAGAGAGAGAGAAACATCAATGTGAGAGAGACATCGATTGGTTGCCTCCCGCCTGATGGAACCTGCAACCGAGGTACATACCCCCAACTGGAATCAAACCTGGGACCATTCAGTCCACAGGTTGACACTCTATCCACTGAGCCAAACTGGCTAGGATGAGAACTGTGTGCTTTTAGAGGGCAGAGATCATGTATTTTGTCTGGGTAACACCAGACCCCAGTCAAGTGTCTGATGCATAGTTGGTGCCCAAAGAAAGAAAGAAGAAACTATTGGGTGAGCTTTAGGTCATGGATTTAGTGATGAGGGGCTAGATCCTAAGACCTGGCATTCTTCTTAGTGCTCCAATGTCTCCCCACATCTCTAACAGAGGTGATTTCTCACTGTCATGTGGCTGTGAAGATTCTAGAAGATCATGTGCTTGAAACTCCATGGGACATGAACTACAAAGGTTGGATACAGCTTAATTTTCCAGGAGCCACCCTGGCCAATGTGGCTTAGTTGGTTGAGCATTTTCTCATGCACCAAAGAGTCACAGGTTCAATTCCTGGTCAGGGCACATGCCTGGCTGGGGGCTCAATATCCAGTAGGTGGCGTGCAGGAAGCAGCTGATCAATCTTTTTCCCTCTCTCCCTCTCCTCTCCTCTTGAAAATCAATAAAAACATTACAAAATTTCCCCCCAGAAGTCATTGTATGACTTTAAACCACTTATATGAAACTCAGCGGTAAAATGAGGAGTTTAGAAACTATGACTTTTAATGTCCTTTTAATGTCCTGAGCCATGCCAGCCAGGCTCTCTCTGTATTTAGATACCAAGTACGTCCAGTTCCTATGAGATAGTAAAGCTGTGAGATGTAAGGTGCTTCAACCCTTGAGTTATCTCATTGAGGAAAGTTGTGTGCTCACCAGGAACACCTGCATTGGACAAATTAAACCACTTATATGAAACTCAGCGGTAAAATGAGGAGTTTAGAAACTATGACTTTTAATGTCCTTTTTTCTCTGAAATCCTCTTAAATTTCCCTTCTGTTAAACACTTCAGTTTTCTTCTTTGGCAGGTAGAAGCCGGTCTATGAAACTCCCACTAAAAAGGATTCAGGGTGAACTATGGATTTATGATCATAACCAGTTTTGTGACTGCCAAAAGAAAAGCAGACTGTTTTTCTTAGTTTCTTAGAGGACATGCAATGTTTGAAAATCATCTTCCTTCTTCCATTTTCAAAAAAGAAAAAAAAATGGAAGAACTATCACATCCTATGCATAACTTCTCTACTTATAGACAGAATTTTTAATGCATTTCTTCTTTTTCTGGAGGTGTAAGGGAGAATTCCCATAGCTGGAGGAGTGTGGAAGTCAGGGGACTGTGGGAGAATGCAAGTGTGACTGTGGGACTACACTTAATTCATTAAAATGTGTGGTTTATGAAAACCATTTTGCCAAAAATGAGCTCTGTGGGAAGGAGAAGGCAACAGGGATATGGATGTGTCAGTGTAAAGGGAGGAATAAGAAGAGCTCAGAGAGAAGGAAGTCTTATTTGTTGCTAAATGTTGAATCCCACATAAGAATGTGTCATGAGCTAATTCAAGGAAATTAAAATGCAAATTGGGGGAGTGCAAATCTATTAGGCACAGTTATTATGTAGTGGCATTATTATTGTTTCATTTTTATACTAATTGTGAATATCCTCCAATGACTTAAGAAAGCTTGGGGAAACTTGTTTTGAGTTATCCTCCCTTCTCAGTTTTTATCTTTTCTCAAATGAAATAGCAGTAATAGAATAACATGGTGCTTTATTCCTTTCTGCCAATTCTGTGAATTATTTCAGAAACCAACTGCATTAGTTGGGGTAACTGTAGCTATGGTAACAAATAAACCCAAACTTTAGTGACTTACACAACAGAAGTTTATTTCTCATTCACAGAACAGTCCAATGCAGGTGTTCCTGGTGAGCACACAACTTTCCTCAATGAGATAACTCAAGGGTTGAAGCACCTTACATCTCACAGCTTTACTATCTCATAGGAACTGGATGTCCTTGGTATCTAAATACAGAGAGAGCCTGGCTGGCATGGCTCAGTGGTTGAGTTTTGACCTATGAACCAGGAGGTCATGGTTTACTGTATTTTTCCATGTATAAGACACTATTTTTTTTCTAAAATCGTTAGACTAAAACTTGAGGGGTGTCTTATACATGGAAGTCAGCCAAGGAGAGAGCCATGCGGTTGGTAGCTGCCCATACCTTGTCAAACATGCTTCCTCCAATCGGAAGCCTTATTGTTACTGACTTCAGCTGATGCCTTAATTGGAGGTGGAGGTGGAGAGTGCACAGATGCAACAGGGACCAGAGCGTTCTGAGCCCAAAAAGATGTAAAAAAAAAAAAAAAGATAAATACCGGTAAGTGATTGTCTTACTTTGCAAAATTCAAACGGAATGTAATCAGCTATGCAAAAGAGCATGGAAATATAGCTGCAGAGAGACAATTTGGACCTCCTCCCACTGAGTGTATGATCAGATAGTGGAGAAAACAGGAAGAACAACTCCTTAAGATGCCAAAAAAGAAGAAGGCCTTAAGAGGAAAACCAGCAAACTGCTTAAAAGATTGATTTCTTAATTTTTTTTGGAAAAGTCAGGGGCATCTTATACACAGAAAAATACGGTAAATTCCCAATGTCCAGGTTGCGGGCTCTTTCTCCAATGTGGGGCGGGGCGTACAGGAGGCAACCCATTGATGATTCTCTCATTGATGTTTCTATCTCCCTCTCCATCTTCCTTACTCTCTGAAATCAATAAAAATATTTTTTATGAAAGAATAGCTCCCCTTTATTAAAAAATAATAATAAAATAAAAATTTTAAAAATAAACACAGAGAGAGAAAATGAGGGTGAAGAAGCTATACTTACTTCTCAATTGCCTGGGCTCAGAGTGACAAATACTACTTCTCCACTCTTGAGTTTGGCCACATCCACTCGGATATGCACTTTCACATCAATGACCTGTGAGACATGCAACCAGGGTGGGGCAGTGGGAGGGGCAACCAATCCTGGGATAAACACTTGATTCTAACTTCAGGAATTTGCACCACAGCCTCTTTTTCTCTACCTGAATAAAACTTGCTTTGCTCTCACTGAGATTCATTCTCGAGTTCTTTCCTGCACAAGTCAAGATCCTGGAGGGCCCCTGCTCGGAACTGGTCTGGTAACACTGAAACTCCACTGGTGTTCTTTTCATGCTATGGTGCAGCCTTAAGAGCACACGGGCATGTGAGCCAATATCAGCAGACATTCAACCCCCATGATACAGATACTTAAGTAAATACATTTATACATATACTACCTGTGCTTTTTTTTTTTTTTTTCTTTTTGGTCATCCTTGCATTTCCCTTTCCCATTTGAGTCTTTTTATTTCTTGGAATATGAAATGTCAATTTAGGGTTCCACAAATTTTTATTAGGGCATAGTATTTGGTGGGTGACTAGTCAGTAGTTGGTTCCTTTTTTCCCCCACAAAACTAGTGCTGACAAAAGTTTATAACAGCATAAAAATACCTAGAAATAAAGTTATTAAATATATACAAGGTATCAAAGTCAGAAAATGTAAATATTATTGGAAGAAATTTAAAAAGACCTAAGTAAATATAAATATGCATCATGCTTATGAATGGGAAGACTTATTGTAAATAAGTAAAATCTCTCCAAATTGATTTACAGAGTCAGCCAAATCAAATCTCAGGAAGCTGTTTTGAGGAAATTGTTAAGTTGACTGCAAAATTTACATGAAGATGCAAAGTTTCAAGAAGAAAAATAAAGTGAGAGGATACCATGACTTGCTGGAAAAATGCACCAAATTAAACAAAGTGGCATAGGTCATGGCTAGAAAAATGGACCAAAACAGAAAGAAAAATGACACAAAATAGAAAATCCAGAAACAGATACATGCATGTCCATATATTTGATATATGACACTACAGGACCTGGGGAATAAATAATCTTTTCAATACATGGTACTGGCTTAATTGAATATATATATAGAAAAACGAATCTTGGTCTGTACCACATACCACATGGAAATGCCAATATCAAATGTGAAAGGCAAAATAATAAAACTTCTAGAACAAGGTTTGGCAAATATTTTCTGTGAAGAGCCAGATAGTAAACATTTTGGGCTTTGCAGGCCATGCTGTCTGCCATTATAGAGCAAAAACAGTTGTAGAAAATATGTACATAAGTGAGAGTGACTTTGTTCCAATAAAACAAGATTCGACCATCGTCTGTAGTTTGTCAACCTTTGTCCTAGAAGATAACATTAAGAAGATTCTTAAATAGACATAAAAACTACTAATCATAAAGAAAAAGGTACATTGTATTCCTCTAAATTTGAGATTGTCGGTTCTTAAAAAAATACCACTAAAAGAGTGAAGAAACAATCTGCAGAGTGGAAGAAGCTATTTGCAATACATATGACACATATCAGGAATATATAACTATAAATCAATAAGAAAAAGACAAATACCAGATGACATAATCAGATACTTCACAAAAGAAGGTAGCCAGATTCATAATAAACATTTTAGAACATACCCAACCTCATTAATCGTCAGGGAAATGAACATCAAAACCGCAATGAGATACTACCATATACCTACCAGAATGATCATAATTTAAAAGACTGACAATACCAAATGTTAGCAAGGATTTTGAGCATTCACACTATGGTGGAAGTGTAAATTGGCACACTCATTTTGGAAAACTCATTGGCAAGTTTCTCTAAGCTGAATGTATGAATTATCTCTGCCTCAGAAATTTCACTCCTAGTCTGTTCCTCCCCAGAAATGTGTGCCAAATGGCTCTCTACACCAGGCAGAAAAATGAATTTCATGGCAGAATTATTCCTTATAGCCTCAAACTATAAACAACCTAAATGTCCATTAAATGAACAATAAGATAAATATACTATGGTATATTTAGAGAATGGAATATTACATAGCAATGAAAAGAAATAAACTCCTATTACACACAAATACATGGAAACTTTCAAATATAATGCTAAGTAGAAGTAGCCAAATCGGAAATAATATATAACATTTAATTCTACTTGTATGTGGCCCAAACACAGATAAAATTAACCTATGGTGTTATAAGTCAGGAGTCAGAGAGAGGGTGATAATTGAAGGGAGAACGCCGGCAGGGAATTTTGGGGGGTACGAATAATGCTCTATTCTTTGACCTGATTGCTACTTACATGGGCATTTTCACTTTGTGACAATCTGTGCAATACACAGATATGTGTGCTTTTCTGTGTGTATCAAATAATTAAAAGGTTTTAAAATCTATTGGAGGAAAGAAAAGTCCAACAACTAACTACTTACTAGTATTTTCCAACTCTGTGTTTCAACCCCAAGAGTTGGGCAAGACACAGTAGCTGTACAAATGCTTAAGTAAGATTGAAAAGAAGCTGGACAAAGAAATGTGACTTGGGCCCTGGCCGGGTAGGTCGATTGGTTGGAGTGTCCTCCCAATTCACGAATATTGTGGATTTAATCCTAGTTAGAGCAAAGACAGGAATCAACCAATGAATGTATCAATAAGTAGAACAATAAATCTCTTTCTTGGTCTCTCTCCCTCTCTCTCTCTCTCTTTCTGAAATCAATAAATAAAATCTAACTAACTCACTAACTAACTGACTAAATAAATGTGACTTGGAAATGCCCACATAGCAAAGACCCAGATGCCTCCAATATATTACACTTTAAAGGTCATCTGGTCTAGTGGCTACCACACCGAAGGAATCGTTTCTGGAAACATCCAGAGTGATTCATCTCAGCACTATCTGGTCAAGAGAACAAGATCATGAAGTCAGAACTGACACAATTCTGTTCTTCTAGCAACTGGTCCCTCTTTTCTGCTGCTATCTACGGTTAAGTCTTGCAGGTTTTACTCACAGGACAAATGGCTCTCTACACCAGGCAGCTTACACTTAGCTTTCCCTAGAGATGGGATGGACTGATTGAATATAGTTAGGGCTCTGTTGTATTTTAATATGCAATAGCTGAGAACTCTATTCCTGAATGAGTCCTGGAACTTTACTCTTAATAAGATAAATAAAGGGAGTTTTTATCTCTCCAATCATAGTAGAAGAATTATTCTATTTCTTTCATGTGCTTACAGTTTTAGGAGCTCTAAAACCTAAGTGAGATCTCCTAAATTCACTTCCTGTAGGTATTCCACATGAGCTAGAACCATATTGGTGTTGAGCACGTTTTGGACGGAGGTATAATTGCTCTTCTGTCAGTGTCCAAGGGAAGCTAACTCCCATGCCTTGTTTTCATAAACTTCAGGAGCTCAGAGAATGCCAACAGGATGGCAAGCAGGGGCAGCTTCAAACTTGTCCCTCTAGTGTAGCTTAATAGAAAAACCACAGGTTTTAGAGTCAGACAGATTTAAATTCAAATACAAGGTCCAGAATCACTAGATTCTTGACCATGGACAAATTATTTAATTTCTCAGATTCAGTTTCCTCAGTATACCAGTAAAATTAACAAAATAGTGTTTACTTTACACAGGCCCTGTATATAGAACATAAGACAATCTACATAAAGTTCCAAGTATGATGACTGACTCAGAGTAATAATAACAATTACTAATAATAATAACAATGATGCTTAAATAGTATTTACTATGCACCAGGCATTATTATATGTGCTATATGCATGTTATTTCATTTACTTGTCAAAAAAGCCCCTGAGATAGGTCTTGTTAATATTACCAATTTATAAATGGGGAGCCATAGCACAGAAAGGTTAGCTAACTTGCCCGAGGTCAGACAGCTTGAACATGGCAGAATGGGGATGCTGACTCAGGCAGTCTGGCCAGTGAGACCATGTTCTTATCCACAATACCAAACTGGTTTCTAGCCCCCAAAAGTGGAGGCAATAAACATGGGTTACATCTATCTCACAAATCTTAATGGCATATAATCAATTTTTATAGTTAAAAAGAGAGAAGTAAAGGAGATCCCTACCTGTTTTCCTCCATTTAACAGCTTCTATATCTTGTTTTCTCCTCCTCAGTGAAAAATTATAGAGAGCTTTGGTTAGCTCCCCTTTTATTAACAAGCACACAATGACTACCTACTATATGCCAAACACTGTGCATGATAGGGAAACAAAGGGTCACTCAGCTGCTTCCCCACTTGCCCCACTCTCCCCAGATCACAAGAAGCACTGGGTTGTAAAGACTGAAGAATCAGCTTTGGACTATTGATGGACCACTGCAGACAGCCCTGCCTCCTCACTCAGCTTTCAGGGAGGCTTGTGTGAATTCAAACCAACCCAACCCTGAGTTATGTCAAGAGAGCCTTCTCCAGCCCGGATTTGCTTTGCTGGTTTGCTCCCGAAACAGCAAGCACATTGTTCCTAACTCCTGGACACATTTGCCAGCCACAACTCTTGACCTTCTAGAAATTGCTTTGCTTTTGTGTAACAGGCTTTCATTTTAACCCCCATTCTCTTTTTCTTTTCCATCAAAAATTAATTAAAACACCACTGTAAGCACAGAATCCATTCACTCTGATTGGCAAGAATGGAAAGAGAAAAAGAAGTTAAAGCACAGCCCATCGTTTGCCATACCTGGGTTAGCAGAGTCCTGGAGAGTTTTGCTGAAGTTGGAATTCAAGACAATCCCTCCTCCAACCCAAACACTCCCCCTGAGGACATAGGTGCCTCTCTGGGCTCCTGCAGGTCTGCGGGTCAAGGAAAAAGGCCAGGCTCTGAGGGTATCCCTGGCACAACTTGAATAACACTACAAACACAAGGCAAATTTTGTTGCTGCTCACAGCCTTCTTCTTTACTCTCCCTCACTCCATCTTTCTCCTTCCCACATTACTTCTTTCCCTGACAAACCTGGGAAACCTCCCTAGAAATAGAACTTTTCGTGACCATTCAGGTTCCAGTCCACCTTTACGAGGCCACCGGGTTTTGACAGATGACACTCAATATAATAACTGGGACTTAGAGAGCTTTCTCCACACCTCTCTTCATGTCTTACAGCAACTCCCCACCCCCCAAGCCCTAATGTAAGTGGTGTGTACCGAGATGGAAGAACTCAAAGGACTTCTGAGTATTTGCCTATCTTCTGAGTATTTGCCTATAGGCTTTCAAGCCAAGCTTATATCTGCAGAATTTTTCCAGCGATGGGCCAAGAGCAACAGTGATTACAATAAACCCAAACTGCTTAGCGATCTGTGGGCAGTTTCCTGGGATGCATGTGATGTTGAAATGAATGTTGGTATTTCTTCTAAACTAGATGCTCTTAGAGTTTATGTAAAGGGAGAACTGTAGTTCCCCAATCTGCACCATTTGCGTCCCTCATTGCACCCTGTCCACTGCTGTTTGCTCTGCTGAGCAAAGGAGTTAGTTCCAAGGCTCGAAGGGCTGGGAGGCAGGAGAGAGTTGACAGCTCCCAGCAGGGGAGTCCGAGGGGTTTCTGCACAGCTTTCTTGAGCTACAAGATTGATTTTCTGCTGGTCTCCCCCAAGTGTCAGGGAATCTGCAGTCCTCCTTCTAGGAAATAGCAGACTCTGGGGACACAGTAAGAAAGGAACAAAAACCATATTTGAAAAGTTTTCCAAAGTTGGTAAATGCCATAAAAGGTCCCCATTGGCTCTGATTTTTCTTGGACTAGAGGGGGTGGGGGGAGCATGAAGTGACTGAGCGGTTAGAAGTTTTGGCCAAGACTAGTTAGTCTGAATTAAAGCTATGGAGGCAAAATCTCCCCCAGGGCCCTGGAGCTGACTTTGAGTTGAGCTCTGGCAGAAGGCTCTGTGGAGTGGGAAAGCAGCTGTCTGTTATGCTTGTGCAACAGGTTGATGGGTTCTTTCACACTGAGAATCTTTATGAGATGACCTAGGAAGCCTGAACTTTAAAGAGATGAGAAGCCATCTGTGCTGAAGGGAATCTGGATGGATTCTGGGTCTTAGAACAAATATTGCCTCTTGTGCCTTGTCTTATGTCCTAGATTGGATTCCCTAAAGCAGCCCTGATGGATCCATTTAAGGAATGTTCCCAGGAAAACCTGCTAGATGGGTTGGGTAGTTGGCTGCTGAAAGGAAGAATGCCAGGTAAGGTGAAGCATCATGTATAGCCCCAGGGAAGGAAGTGGTGAAGTGTGACTTTAACACTCTCTTCAGAGCTTCCTGTGACCCTCACTGTGGTACTGATGAGGGGCCAGGGAAGCTGGAGTATTATGGCCCCCTCCCACCTGTCATTAACTGCTTGAGGGCTGTCATCCCTGCTAGAATGCAAATCCCCATTGTTGCTTTCTATAAGCAGGCAGTCACTCCAGGTCCCTCAGGGCAACCCTCTGACCAAGAGACACAGCTGGAGCTGGTGTGCGTGAAAATGATAAAAGTTCCCAAAGGATGTGGACAGAGCACCAATTGCATCGGCTGTCTCTTGTCTCGACCCAAGAGCCTAGGCTGGGAGGTCATCCCTTGGGATCAGGTATACACAGAGTAGGTACAATTATCTGTAAGAGAAACTCTGCTGAAGCAGTGCATGGGGCCATAGGAACGAAAGGAACCAGGTGGCCACCATGAGTGCCCAGACCCTGTCATTGATCCCAGAGTCACTGCCAGCCAGTGGTCCTCTGGGTTCATGCCCTTCATCTTACCTCAACATGTTATGCACCACACACACACACACACACACACACACACACACACACACACCCCTGTTTGACTGTACGGAGGGGTGTGTGTGTTGGGGGGGATCACAGTAGGTGGAGGACAGCAACATACATCTGTTCTCTTCTCTCTACACGGAAAGAAAGCATAAAGCCAGCTACCAAAGAACCAGTGTATCTTTCTAAACTTTCTGGCCATCCCTCAATCTGGAGTTTCTATAGCAGAGTAGGAAACATCTGGACTAGAGATGTCCAGCCAGCCTGTTCACATGACCCAAAGGTTCAACTTGAGCTCAGAGTCATTAGCACTGCAACTGAGACTTCTGAAGTCACAGACCTTGTCACCTTACAGCAAGAAAGAGCTTCTTGAAGCCTGCAGCTCAGCTTTGGCCTCTCAGTGGTGGCATGCCTCATGGTGGTGGCCTGTCAGCCTGGACAGGAGCAGAGGCATCAGATGAAAAGGCAGGTCTGGGATCCTTTTTGCGCAGCATTTGGAGATTATAAGGGAGTGAGAGAAGAGAGGCAACAGCCCAGAAGCAGAAGCGCCCAAGCTGTTGGTTTTGTGCAGGTGCAAATCCTACTGGTTCTGCCAGGCCACCATGGAGCCACTCTATCCTCCTCAAACCTCTTCCTCAGACTAAAAATAATCGCTCACATATAAACAAACATAAATATATTTAAACCTACCTCAGAAAACCACCTTCCTGTTGGGGTTCAAGGCTCTCTGCAAGTCAACTGGCAGATCACAAAAGCAACTGCAACTGCTTGGAACTTTCCACCACAGACGGGCAATTGTGACCCCAGGTGACATCTAATTGTGGGTGCGAAAGTGACTTTGGGTTGGGGATTAGAATCTCTAACTGCTTTGTGGTTTCAGAAGGCAAGAGAGGCCAGAACCTAAGAGAGGGGTGAGAGCTTAAAAATGTAGGGTGACTAGCTTCCACAGACCCACGTACTGTGAGGGTCATTTGTGTGGCTTCCTGGGGAAAGTTTCACCCACCAGAGCACCATTCCGTTGAAACGTTCGCCAGCAGAAGCACAGGAGGCCCATCACTCAGCCTGCCCCTCGCTGTCTGGTGGCTTCCAGATGGGGACGGCGTGTCCCCCTTTGAGGGCAGGCAGAGATGGAAGAGGAACTGACCAACTGACACCGATCTGAAAGAATTTGACATAAAAAATGTATTTCTTTTAAAGGCGCACCCATGGCAGATGATCCCTAAGGGACAGCTTCTATCTAATAAAATACCACTGTGTTTCTGCCGAGGTAGGCTTTTTCTAACTCACTGATCAGACGTCAGACACCTCTTCCCTCTACTTGACACTTATCATTATTCCATGAAAGGAAGAGAGTGGCTCAAATAAGGATTTGCAATGAGAGGACATTGTGTACATGCATGGTCCACACCCCCAGGAGGTAAGGATAGGAATAATTATAAAAACGTGTGGGATTAAGAAACAGAGACAGAGAGGAGCTAAGACATGCGCACAAAGGCAAAGGGCTCAGAGCTAGTTAAGTGGCCCAGGCATTTTGCTGGGCACCAAAGTTTAGGTTGCTTGACTCTTCGGGGTTGCTTTGGTGATGACCTAACGCTTCCTGCTCTGATGAAATGGTGGAAGTTCAGTCCAGCGAAATAAGCAAGAAGCATGCTCAGGAAGACATGCTCTGACCTCCCAATTCCAAGTCCCTTCTCAGCCTCCCACCTCTGTTTGAGTGGTTCCCCCACTTTGGACCTTCAACCCCAAGAAGGTAATTTCTTTGTGAGTAAAAGAGGAATTCTTTGCACAGTGCCAACATCACCCCCCTTTTTCTCACCTCAAGGAGAGAGCAGGGAGGAGGTGAGACCAGGCCTGAGCTGCTTAGAGATGGAGTTTTGAGACGTGAGGTAATGTTGGTTCCCCATCCATGGCTGCAACCAAGGGGAGCTTGGCAGGGGCCACGAGGGAGGAGAGTGCAGGCTTTAAGATTTCATTATGTTTGGTCTGGATGTATTCCAAATACAAATTAAACTCAAATGAAAACTTTATAAATTTTACATTGCCAAAGTGTGCCTGTGTATGTTTTGGGGGAGTAATGATAAAGGGAAAGGGATCGACGGCAGGGGGAGAGGGGAGCAGCTGCGATACAGCTAAACAACTACACCTTAACTACGACGGTGCTCAGAGCATCCGGGTGTTCAGGGTCCCCACTAAGAGAAGGGATCTTTACCACCCATTCTCTGATTTTGTGTTTCAATCGCACACCAATCCAGGAGTGTGACTGGAACACCTGAGCTCCAGGTTACTCACCTTCCTTATCTCTTTATTTCCCTGACCCTCAACTTCTCCGATTATAAATTAGAGGTCTGAGTCAGAGAATAGGCATATTCCCATTCAAAGAGTTCAGTTCCAGAGCAGTCAACAGAGCATGTGATTCCTAAATATCAGCTGCCCATGCTTCCAAGATGGATTTGAAAAATGGGAAATGTTGAATGGCTCAATGCATTTCATTTCTGTCTTCTTCAAAGGATGCTTCCCATTTCAGGCAACTGCCTCTGCAGTGAGTATGTGTGTGTGAAAGCATATGTTTGCAAAACAGATGAAACATTTGCGTATAATAGCATTTCCACAGCAGTTAGTATAAACTTATCTTCTGCAAGTGATTAGGAGTGGCTTTTGGTGGGTGTCTGTGAAATGACAGATTGTGCAATTTTTAGGGGGGAAATGTGTGTAGGAAAAAAATCCTACAGGCAATAATATTTTGACCTTGAGGGGGAAAATATGCTAGTTTGTTTATAGAAAATAAATTTCGCTCCAAAGTTTACATTCAGAAGAACCTTGGTTGCTTGCTCATAAATAAATTGAGAGCAGAACTGTTGATTACTGAGGTTAATGTTCTTTTACTAAAGTGAAAATATTGTATGTAATTAGGTTATGAAGAGATTTCAGAAGAAAGGGTGACGATTTGAGTAATCTCGAAGTCAATGCAAGCACATTTGGATTTTATTAGCTAGCTATTAGAGCAGTCTTTGGCGTTTTATGCGTGACATGCAGTGTTAGGATGTTGCTGTTGAAAGTCATTTGTGTCCGCTGTCTGGACTAATTGAGCGACAATAATAAAACGCTGTTTTTAGATAAACAATGGGTGGCGGAGCTCCATTGGTCCCTGCAGGGAGCGTGTTTATGCCTTTCAAAGAGCGACTGGCTGAGCTCACATGCCACAAGTCATTTCACAGAGGAAAGTCAAGTCGTTTAAATCAAGTAAATTGATCGCAGTTTTGAAATGGAAATCAGTAATCGCAGTTTGAAGCTAGCTGCCTCGTTGTCAATGGGAAGCTAGAGGCACAGATTGCCGTCTGGTTCTGTCCCAGATCTCATTCAAAGGCAGGAGGCCCCAGAGCAACATAGATCGCAAGTTAGCAATACAAGGGAATAAAATACCAGGTCATATGTTTTGTGTAGTGTGTGGGTGCCGAATAGGCTGATATGGAAATAGCACCATAAACCCAGCTGCCCACTTTGACTCCCTCTCTCCTGTGCAGAAACAAGATGGGCCCAAGACAGATGGACAAGCAGAAGGCTCCAAGGAGGATGGAAGTGGGTAGCTTGCTGCTGCCCTCACCCAATAGGAAAGCATTTCTCTTTAGGAGCAAGAGCGTTTACCTACCTTCTCTCTCCCCCTCCTTCCTTCTCTCTCCGTGCCCTTTGGAATAAAGCATGTCTAGAGATGAATCTCAACTTTGTGTAGAGATTAAGATCTGTGGTTACACACTAAGAAGAGAAAGGCATTTGCAGTTTGGTCTCTATAAAGGCACTTTATCTCAACTCAGGCTCATAGAATCTGCCACAGGGCTTGGCGGGGGGCAGGGGGCGGTGCATGGTTAACATCTCCCTCTTCTCAGCCATCAGACTTACCCAAGCCAACTCAAACAACCACATAATCTAGGTAAGAGCAGCATGCTTGCTTGGCAAAGATAGTGTCAAGATAAGTTTGCTGCACACCACACAAACTAAATTGTATCCCCTCCCCTCCTTACACACTATACAATTTTGTTGTAACCACTGGGCTTTAGGAAGTTGGGTGTAGTCCACTGTCCACTGATGTTTTATGTTTTTATTCAACAACTGTTGCTTGAGCACCTGCTGGCACCAGGTCCTATGCTGGTTGCTGAGGAGACATCTGTCAAAAAGACCAGCCTATGGACCTTGAAGTCTTGTGGGGACAGAGAGGCAGAGCGTACAGTGCAGTAGAATATTGCTCTGTGGGGCATGTTCAGGAGGCCATGAGGGGCTTCCTCTGTGTCTTAGCTCAGGCTTCTATAACAAAAAATCACAGTCTGGGTGGCATAAACAACAGACACTTATTTCTCACAGTTCTGGAGGCTGGAAGTCCAAGACCAAGATGCTAACAGATTCAGCTCTTGGTGAGATTCAGTTCTAGTCTGCCTTCTCACTCACATAGCAGAGAGAGAGAGAGAGACAGAGAGAGAGAGAGAGAGAGCGCTCTCTGTGTCTATTCTTCTTCTCACAGGGCACAAATCCCATCATGGGGCTCCACCCTCATGACCACATCTAAACCTAATTACCTCCCAGAGGTCCCACCACTACCCTGGGGGTTAGGGCTTCAATGTATGAGTTCGGGGAGGGGCATAAAAACATTTGCCCTGTACCACTAGTGTACCTACCCACCCCCAGATCAGCCAGTTCTCTTTTAGGGTTCCTCCTTGTGTCAGTCAGAGCCAACTTTCTAGTCACCCCTGTTTCCTACCCTATATGCCAGAGCAAATTTCCTTGCTTCCAGATTGCTGTCCAGGCTTTCTGTCCATTCCTCTGACCCAAAACCACTGTGGCAGATTAAGACTACTCTTTACCCAATCATCAGTTGATGACCGCTGTGTGTCTTGCGGCATTGATACATCACAGCTCGAGGACAAACAGCCAGGAAGAGTTCTCCACCTTCTCTTACAAGTGCCTCTTTCTGACTTTCCCCCATCCTGGACACATTATAATACTTATTCAAAAAGTATCTGTCATGGTTAATTTAGTGTGTCAACTTGGCTAGGCTGTGTGTTCTGTAGATGTGGTTAACATATAAATCTGTAAACTTTGAGAGAAGCAGACTGCTCTTGATAATATGTACGGACTCAGAGGACACTGCATGGAGCTAAAAAGGATTCTTCTCAAGCCTTAAAATGTAGTGGAATTTATTCTGCTAGTTTTCAAACCTGTGTGGGACCCACAATCCTTTTTCCTTCTGATCTCTCTCTTTTGGAATAGGGATGTCTATCCCACAACTGCATTATATTTTGGAAGCAGGTAACTTGATGTCTGTTTCACCAGATCACAGATGAAGAGGAATTTTGCTCCTGGGTGAATCATACTATGAGTCTCACCCATACTTGATGAAGATGAGATTTAGGATTTAGAGTTGATGCTGAAATAGGTTAAGACTTTGGGGACTGTTGGGTGAGTATAATTTTGCATGTGAGAAGGATATGAATTTGGAGAACCAGAGGGTGGACTGTTATGGATTGAAATGTATCCCCCTGAATTCATATGTTGATGGCTTAACCTCAGAATCTGACTGTATTTGGCAGTAGAGTCATTGCAGATACAATTAGTTGAGGATGTCATACTGGAACATGGTGTCCTCATAAATTTCTCACACACACACACACACACACACACACTTGCGTGTGCGTGTAAACATTTGAAGATTGGAGCTATGCTGCCACAACCCAAGGAACTGCTGGAAGGTAGAAGAGAGGTCTGGGGCAGATTCTCCCCTAGTGCTGTCAGAGGGAACATGGCCCTGCCAAGACCTTGATCTCAGACTTCTAATCTCCAGAACTGTGAGACAGATTCTGTTGTTCAAGTCACCTGTTGGTAGTACAGGGTAAGCCTGCCTCTCAGCCCCACGTCTCTTGCCCCCGTGGATTCTCCACCCTGCGACATGCCAATATCAACATGCATAGGATGCAGCCACTCAGGGATTGCTCTGGCAAGCACTCTTACAAAATTAAGACAAAAAGTGTCAGTGGCTTATGGACATTAGCATCTGAGATATAAGATGCTATATATTCCTACTGAAACACACATTAGTGTAAAAATAGTGAAAGGAGAGAACACAGCCTCAAAAGTTATTCTTGTCTTTACTGAAAATGCTGACAACTTTAGGTCCAAGTTGCTCAAAAAGGCCCAGGTGCTTCTTAAATTAACTAGCTCTGAGAAGGAAGACCCAGTTTGTTTTCTCTTGGAGTGAATGCTTGTAATAAATTAGGAACATGGAACAGGGCAAAAGCACCAGTTCAGGCGTTCAGGACCTACGTTCACATTCTGGTTGGGTCTCCAACCAGCTAGTGATCATAGATAAATAAATGACTCATAAAACTCATTGAGCATCATCCTTTTTTTTTAAATTTATAAATGAAAGCAAAAAAGCCTAACTTTGGGATGTACAAACTTTTCCTTTAAGTTACCTATTTTCTCAGGCCTCTGGCTCCTGGAATGGAGTGGGTATTTTGAAATAATTTTTGGTATGAAATATTCTAATTCTGCCACAAGAACCCATCATTATCACATGAAGATGGTTTGCCATACAGATGCTCCACTCTGATGAATGTGAAATACTTCAGACTGTGGACCCACCGCTGGTCTCCTGAGGCCTAGAATGCCTGTGGCCAGAAAGAAGAGCATCCATGTTTTGTGGGGCCCTGAGCTTAATCAAGTTGGGGGCTCTTTTGAAGGAGTAGAAATCCTAAATACAAATACTGAAGTAGGCACAGGGCCTTGAAAGAATGAATACAGCCAGTGTCCATTCGGGAACCCAGGAGAATAGCGCCAGGACTTTGGGCCACAGAAAGAGAAGGGAAAAGAAGAGCAATGAAAATAATTAACCAAAAGGACAGCCTTCTAAAGCTGATTTAGTGTAACCGGAGGATCAATAAGTGTCTGCATTCAAGTACTTGTGACTACTAGCAAGATTACATTCCTTGTTTGTTTGTTTCCTGCTAACTGACCAGAACTAAATGCCTGCTCAAGCTAAAAATATTTTGTCTATCTATTTATTTCTTTTATAACGTGATAAAAAGGGTGGGTTTGATGTGATAAAACTCCCTCGTGTGGTCAGGGCTCCAGTTGTGGATCCTTCCCCACTGGTCATAGTAAACCTGGGCTGATGACCCGGGCCTGTTTGCAGGAAGCCTGGGGCAGTTCCTCCTGCACAGGAAGAAGCCAAATTCTGAGAACTTGACCTATAACGACGCTCGGTGTATGAAGGAAGGAGCAATGCAGACATTGATTCAGCACGTATTTACTGAAACATGCCTAAGTCCACAATTACATTTCTGAAGCCCTTGAGGCCAGATGAATTTCAGAATCCAGAATGTTTCAGATTTTAGGAGACAATACGGTGTACATACACCAAATATTATATAACATCCCAGAGGGGTCTGAGGCAACACCATGTGAATCAAACACAATATTTCCACAGTCCCATATCAGTAAAATGTATGAATATTCACACTAAGTGGTATAAATGGAGGCTTATAGCCCTTCACGTTGTTATTTTTATAACCAACGCTGTAATAAAAATATTTCTGTTTTCAGAGACTTTGGGACTTCAGAATTATGGACATGGGACTGTGGACCTGGGCCAGGTGCCAGGTGGCATTTGAAGTGCTGGGGAAACATGGACCAGGTTCCTGAAGGAGCTAGAGGGTCTGAATGGGGAATGGTTTCCTAGCCGGGCCACATCAGATATAGGTTTAAGCCCCACAGGGAGAAGGCAGATTTTAAAGAGAAGAAAACAAAACAAAATAATAGAAACAGTGTTCCATTAAAAGCCTTATAAAACAGTGCAGTGTAAGCTTGAGTGCCTTTAAAAAGTCTCCAGCCCAGCCAGCGTGGCTCAGTGGTTGAGCATCAACCTGTGAACCAGGAGGTCACAGTCAGGGCACATGCCCCGGTTGTGGGCTTGATCCCTAGTAGGGGACATACAGGAGGCAGCCAATCAATGATTCTCTCTTTCTCTCCCTCCCCCTTCCTCTCTGAAATAAAAAAATATATATTTAAAAAATAAAAATAAGTCTCCAACAGAGCCCTGGTCAGGTAGCTCAGTTCGTTAGAGCATGGTCTGATAGGTCTCCAGTCAGTGCACAACAAGCAAGAAGCAACCAATGAATGCATAAACAAATTTATGTTTTCTCCCTCTCTCTCTCTCTCTCTCTCTCTCTCTCTTTCTCTCTCTCCCTCTCTCTCCCTCTCTCTCTCTCCTGTTTCTCTCTCTTTAAAAAAACAATAAATAAAATGTTTTTAAAAGTCTCCAACAGAAAATCACACAGAAAAGTCAGATTCCTCCATCCTGTCAACAATAGAAGGCTCAGTGGTTCTCATATCCTGAGGGCCAAGGGCATCAGCTGTGGTTGGAGATGTGAGTGCCCGGCAGACCAGGCAGGGCGCAGCTGATGCCAGACAGAAGTAGACCCCCATGGAGGAGACCCACTTCTAGTGATGTGTGCACAAATGTGAGTGTCAGGGTGGGGATGACAAAGAGGCATTGTGGGATGGGTACCAGAATATTTTCAGGTATGAGAGGGCCTGTAGGTACTATCAGTTAGCAGAATGTGTGTGTGTGTGTGTGTGTGTGTGTGTGTGTGTGTACGTGTACTTATATATCTAAACTGTTTACATATAAATGCTTATTTATAAATTTATATGTGTATATTTGTATACTAGTGGCCCAGTGCATGAAGGTTGTCCCTCAACCCGGCCTGCACCCTCTCCAATCTGGGACCCCTTGGGGGATGTCCAACTGCCGGTTTAGGCCAGATCCCACAGGGAGTCAGACATCCTTCTTGCAATCCAGGACCACTGAATCCTAACCACTCACCTGCCTGCCTGCCTGATCACCCCTAACCACTCTGCCTGCCGGCCTGCTTGCCACCTACTGCCCCACCCCGCCAGCCTTCTCGCCCCCAACTGACCCCCTCTGCCAGCCTGATAGCCCCTAACTGCCTCTGCCTCAGCCCCGCCACCATGGCTTTCTCCGGAAGGACGTCCGGAAGGTCTCCCAGAAGGTCTCCCCGTCTAATTAGCATATTACCCTTTTATTAGTATAGATATAAACTCTTGGGAGAAGACTTTCTCTCTACTCACTTAGGTCTGAGTGGTCAGGGACTGCAAATGGCCTGCCAATCCAGATTCATAGGAGGAAAGAAAGGCCTGTTTGCTTCTCAGTAATGAGTAACGCAGTGAATCCTCAGAGGTAAAGGTTTATATACCAACTTAATCAAAAGTGCATGAGGGGTATTTAGGGGTTCAGTGAGGAAGTAAGGGAGGTCTGTTGGGTTTTTCTTGATGCAATGGGGATGGATGGTCTGTCTCCTTCCTGGAAATGACAGGAAACCCTCTTGGAGCGGGATAGGTGGCAGCTGTATTTTTCAGAAAACTGCTTTCATCGGATAAAGGAAGTTCAGATAAGGTTTCAAATATTTTCACTTTAAAATAATCTTTATGCCAAACTGTGATGCTTTTTGTACATATACATATACATATACATATACATATACATATACATATGTGTGTGTGTGTGTATATATACTAGAGGCCCGGTGCATGAATTCGTGCACAGGTGGGGTCCAACCAGTCCTCCCTGATCAGGGCCGATCAGGCTGGGCTGGCAGGGGGGAGGGGCTGTGGGTGGTTGGCTGGCTGGCTCTGACCCCGATTGGGGTGGGGGGGCTGATAGGGGGCACAGCTGGCCAGGGGGAGGGGTCAAACTCCCAGTTGAGGGGACAATTTGCATATTAGCTTTTTATTATATAGGATATATATATATATATATATATATATATATATACACACACACACACACACACATATACATACATATATATATATATATATACACACACATGTATGTGTACACATATATAATGTACACTATCTTACCTAATAATAGACAAACATGTAAACTGACCATACCTCTGCTACACCCACAGCCAATCAGAGTGAGTATGCAAATTAGAAGGCCAAAGATGGTGGACGCCCAGCTGCTCCAGGTGTGGAGTGGCCAGGCGGGGCAGGACACCTGCTATGAGAGGGAGGGCAGGAGGTGAAGCAATCTACAGGAGCGGAGTGCTGCAGCGAAGACAAGACTGCAGACTCCAGAGTCTGTAACGAAGACGAATATGGCAGACTCTGGCTGGAGAGAAGACCTGGGTCCCAGGTGCCAGAGGAAAACTGGTGCTGGAAGCCAGGGGAAGGAAGGCCTATTGCACGAATCTCTTTGTGCAATGAGCCTCTAGTATAAATATATATGTGTGTAAAGATAGATGGACAGATAGATAATAGATAGATAGATAGATAGATAGATAGATAGATAGATTTAAGGAAAGAAATAAGTATTTCTATTGGTCAATCATGAGCACATTGATTCAGGTGGGTGGGTTATAGCATTTCTAGACCTTCCAGGTCCGTATTGAATCAGCCTCAGATGAATGCTCTAGATCACTATTGATGACAATTTTTAAAATCTCCCTCTTTTTTTTTCTCTGTCTTCTCTACCCCTCCCAAGATGCTATCCCAATCTCTGGGGCCTGTGGGACCAGGACTGAGGGACAACTGAGGTGGGGAAGAGCAGGTGTGAGTTGGGGTGATTGGCTGAGGGTTCTTCCATGCTATGATGGGCCATGCTAGGCTCATAGGTCCACCATGAACATTAGAGGAAATCAATTACTTGTGGCTCCAGGCCTTTGCCATCCAGACCACTTTCCAGGGAATCTCAGAATGCCAGCATGGGAGGAGACACTTTTCCATCAGCAGCTGTGAAGATGCAGGCATGACGAGCTCAGGCATTCACTGGGGCTCCACAGACTACAAACTCAGGGTACAGACGCCCTGCTGCAGATCCCCACAGGATCTCAGAACTCCCCCTTTCCTGCATCAGTCCTCCCACCCCCCAGTGTTCCCAGAGATGGTTCTAGATATTTCTATTCTTTTTCATATATTTTATTGATTTTTTACAGAGAGGAAGGGAGAGGGATAGAGAGTTCGAAACATCGATGAGCGAGAAACTGCCTCCTGCACACACCCTACTGGGGATGTGCCTGCAACCAAGGTACATGCCCTTGACCAGAATCCAACCCGGGACCCTTCAGTCCGCAGGCCGACGCTCTATCCACTGAGCCAAACTGGCTAGGGCAGTGGTCGACAAACTGCGGCTTGCGAGCCACATGTGGCTCTTTGGCCCCTTGAGTGTGGCTCTTCCACAAAATACCACGTACAGGCACGCTCGTACAGTGCAATTGAAACTTCGTGGCCCATGTGCAGAAGTCGGTTTTCGGCTCTCAAAAGAAATTTTAATCATTGTACTGTTGATATTTGGCTCTGTTGACTAATGAGTTTGCAGACCACTGGGCTAGGGCATATATTTCCAGGAATTAGTGTAGGGACATTTCTCTCTCCTTTCTCTCTTCCTTGGGGACAGCATGTGTGGACTTACCCCCTTGAGCTCTGCCTCTCCCCCCAAGTTCCTTATCTCATTGCTCAGACCTATAGCATTTTCCACACCACCCACATGGCCAGCCTCAGCCATTCTGCGAGGATGGGGGCGGGGGGGGGGGGCGGCGGCCAGCATTTAGTAGGGATTTCACCAGCAAAGGGAACAACTCTGCCTAGAGGCTGATTTGTTACTGAAGAAAGGTGAAGGAAGTTCTGAAGAATGGTTCAGTTTGGGAAGGGAAAAGCTGCTCTGGTCACACTTGTGGCCAAGTCTCTTGCGAGTGTTTTGGTTCTCTTAGTAGACTGCTCCTGCTACTGTTTATCCAGCACTGGGAAGCGCTTTGAATAGATGTCTTGGCTGACACGGATCCCTTCGCTTTGTGAATAGGGCAATTACTAAACAATGAAGCTATTACATAAGGAGCGGGGAGCTGGCTGGAGCCAACAAATCTTGTACTCTAGGTTTACAGAGCTATAATTATCCCAAGTTTTAAAACACAATGGTATCTGCTGAAAGGGAACATCTGGGAGGGAACCAAGCCATCCCAATTAAATGAATCATGCGCATCCCAGGGATTGCATGACTCCACGTTAATGGGGTGGTGATTTTTGTCAATGTCACTCAAGTTAACAAATGTGCTGAAATGTTTAAGCAGAACAAATGCACAGGGAGGGGGAGGAAATCAGATCAAGGGGAGAGGTCTATTTTATAAGATCAACTACAAATTGGCTGGAGAAAGCATTCCAGGCTGCTGTCCTGAACACTAATCAAGAGAGAGAAATGCTTTAAAAAGCTTTTCCCAATTGCCATTTCATTTCAAAATAAACTCTTTTAACCTCCAGGAGACCCTGTGTGAAAGAGTGGGATGGGGTAGGGCAGTGTCAGTGGGTAGCACTGAGTTGAGTAAGTGTTCTGGGACACACCATAAAATTAGTGGAAATCAGTCCTTAGGAGATTTTGGAGCCTTAATCCTAAAAATAGATTGGCCCAGATAGTAACATTGAATTCTACTTTGAGAATGAAAGTTATAATATGTTCTCTTCCAAATGATCAGTCCTAGAACTAAGTGTGGTCTACATGCTCCTGAGCACTACCTGCAGTCTAAAGGTCTCCACCCCACCTATCCCTTCTGTTTGGGGCGGTTCTTTTAGGTAAAAAATGAAAAGAACAGTTATAAGAGCAACAACAAAAACAGACCAAAAAGACTCTCATGCATCATCTTACACCTAAGAAAATGTGAGCTTTGAGAAGGGGTGAGCGTTTCAGGTGGGGGTGGCTATTATGTGGTGGGGATTGCTCTTTCCATTGACCTTCTTTACCGTCTGCTTGTGGGGGTGGCAGCAGGGACACCCAGGAGCTGGCTCAGTTCTGAAAGCAGAAGTGATTTGGGTCCTATGGCTGATGATACAGCAGGACTGACAATAGGTACAGTGGGAAGGTGGTAGATTTTCCAGGTTTTCCCTTGTTGTCCTCCCTGGTCTTTTGCCAAGTCCCCTGCTTCATGGGGTCCCCTCAGTGTCCTGTTGATTCCCTCTTGTGATGATATTATCCATAAGCACACCAGAATGTGCTGACAGAGCACTTGCTCCATCCGGGTGAAAAAGTTTAAATCTATTTAACAACTTTTCTTAATTGTCGCAAAAAACAATATTATATAAACATGAAACAATTAATAATTAAAAACAGTTACCAATTAATCCGCCACCCTAATACCATCTGAGCCAGACTTGAGCCTGTTTGTCCTCTGAGCTATGCCTGATTTTTCTACCTGTATTGTTAGAAATTTGCCTATTTCTAAGTTTTGTTATTAAAGATAATACCTCGACAACTTATACATTATTTTTAGCTTTTATGAAAGATCTGCCTAGAAATTTTGGACTCTGATGCATAATGTTATTGACTGAATTATGTCACCCCCAGATTCATGGTATAGTCACAGCCCCCAATGTTACTGGATTTGGAGATAGGGGGTGATTAGGTTAAATGACATCATAAGGGGGCCTTAATCTGATAGGACTGGTATCCTTATAAGAAGAGGTAGAGATACCAGAGATATCACTCACTCTCTCCCACACACACAGAGAAAAGGCCATGTAAGGACACAGCAAGAAGGGAGCAAACCAAGGAGAGAGGTCTCACCAAAACCAACCCTGCTGACATCTTGATCTTGGACTTCCAGCCTCCAGAACTGTGAGAAATAAATGTCTATTGTTTCAGGCCCCCAGTCTGTGGTATTTTACTATGGCAGCTCCAGCTGACTAGTATGCATTGTGTTTAGGTTTAAAGATAAGAAAGAGAAAAGCAGTCCTGGACATCCTGGAGCCGGCCTCGTGCTTACAGTTCTCCTGTGGAACATAAACAATTTTATAGCACCGCACACCAGACAAGGCCACTCTGAGTCCATGATGGATCAGGACAAAAGCAAGATGACTCCATAATCATGCCTGTACCCAGACAAAATTGGAACATTGTCCAAACCACAAAATTGATCAAACACGTTCCTGTCCTGGGTAATACGAGTACCTGTTGCTTCTTTACCAATTCTAGCTTTAGCCTCACTCTATTCTTTCCTCCTTCTAGATGAGATTTATTCATAAATTGTCCTTACTTCCCAACAACATCCAATCCAAAGCAAAGCCTCACTTCCTTAAATCCTCCCCTTTGGCCAAACACAGGCCAAAATCCTATTCTAAGATCTATCTGAAACTCTTACTATGCTTCTCCATGGTTCCCCATGAACATTAAACTCAACATGATCAAATACTGATGATCAGTGCCTGGAGGGTATTGACAAAGGTTTACATGTTTTAATGTTTTTAAATAAGTATTTAACATTGCTTATTGTTATGAGCTGAATGTTTGTATACCCCTCAAATGTGTGTGTTGAAGCCCCTGTGGGATGGCATTTGGAGGTGGGGCTTTTGAGAAATAATTAACTTTAGATGAGGTTATGAGGGTGGAACCCTTATGATGGGATTCATGCCCTTATAAGAAGAGGAATACAGAGATCTTGCTCTCTCCATGGGAATGTACCCAGGAAAGGCCATGTAAGGATACAGAAAGAAGGCAGCCAGCTATAAGTAAAGAAGAGAGCTTTTGCCAGCAACCAAATCCACCAGCACCTTGATATTGGACCTCCCAACCTCCAGAACTGTGAGAAATAAATGTTTCAATAGTTTGGTTTTAGTGCCTAGTGACACATCTGTCAGAATGGTACCTGACTGTGTTTGGCAGTTCACCAAAAATGCTGAAAGATATCATATGCATACTCATCCATCTTCTTGCTTCTCACACGTGGTTGATTATGAGGATACAATGGAGATACTTTATATATCTCTATTGCCAGATCAAGTAATGGACTGTATCAGTACTGTCTTTACTACTAAAAATAGAGTCACTAGCATCTTTAAATCTAATCAAATTAGAGAGTCAATTCTCTAATTTGTTCTCTTCTAGTCAAATTAGAGAACCAATTCAGGAAACTCATCCTTAAAATTCTGTTCCTCTAGAACCACTCTCAGTAGTGGTGATGGTTGCACAACGTTGTGCCATTGAGATGTACACTTAAAAATAAGTTAAAATAGTGAATGTTATGTTATGTATGTTTACCACAATGATAAAACATAATTATAAAAAAAGAAAAGAAGTAACCCAGGGCCCGAATCAGGTATATAGGTGGCAGAAATACCTTGAATTCAGAGTTTAAATCAATAGAAAATGTTAATCAATTTGTTGGCTGGATGAGAGTAAAAACTCAAAAGTTTTAGAGTTTTAAGAAATAAATGTGAGCCTAAGGTTTTCTGTTTTTAATTTTACATTCATGTTTCTTCCCATTCTCTCTCTCTTTTTAGTAGTTTGGTCTTATGATTCTATGCTAATGTGCACTTCTATTTTAACATTTGTAGTATAATTTTCTTCTTGGCAAAATTAAAATATAAAGATTCAATATTAACCTACTTTTCCAAGTATAGATGTAGAGAATAACAAACATGGCTCTCAGAAATTTCACACATGTACCTTCTAATGTAAATTCTAAACTGTGCCAAAGAACTAGCTTCACCACATGCCCATAACGTTGCGGTTCAGGCTGAAATCTCCCCTCTGCTCCCATCTCACCCAGCATTTTCCTTTTGACTATTTTTCCAGAGCTCACAGGGGTAATCCTGGGTTGTGGTTTAAGTCACAAAGTCATTGGTACTTGCTAGTCTGCTCCCTGCTGTCTCTTTGGGGTTTAGTAGACAGGACTGGAAAGAGTAAGAGGGCCACTGGCAATTGAAATCCTCTTACTTTTCTTTCTGACACACAGGAATCTGCAAAGTGAGTTTGCAGGGAGTGCACTTTTTCCAGCTTCATGTTAGGTGTGCTTTCTGTCTTAGGTACAATCTTTTCCAAATGCTTGAGGGTCACAATATGATTTTCCCATCCTGAAAATCTATTAAAAAGAGATTCTTCACTCCTCTCCATCCACCTGCAGCCACTGCAGATGGCAATTAGCACGCTACACAGCCCTCCCCATAATATCATCGATTTTTGCCTGCATTGCTTCTACATCTACTTCACAGCTCAAGACATTCCAAATCACACGCCTCCTAAGTACTTGTTGCCAGCAACAAATCTATCCTCCTAAGTGGCCAGCCACAGGCTATATTTGGAAAGTCAGAGCACTTTACTCCTCCCTGGCCCACTTCCTTGAGCTGAGATATCTTCAAATCTTAAAGCAACCTCATCTATGTTTTTTGGTTCTACTTTTTTAGAGACAGCTCTGGCCCTAGCTGGTTTGGCTCAGTGAATAGAGCATCAGCCTGTGGACTGAAGGGCCTCAGGATCCATTCTGGTCAAGGGCACATGCCTGGGTTGCGGGCTTGATCCCCAGTAGGGGGCATGCAGGAGGCAGCCAATCAATGATTCTCTCTCTCATCATTGATGTTTTTATCTCTCTCCCTCTCCATTCCTCTCTGAAATCAATAAAAAATATATTTATTTAAAAAAAGAAAGAGAGACAGCTTCATATCAACTCTGCAAAACACAAGTGACACAAAGACAGAGAAATGATCAGTTTCTTTCCCTCGACTCCTTTCTCTTCTGCAAAAATGAATATTATTAGTAATCCCTACCTTATGGGACAACAGTGAATATTTAATGAGATCATCAAATATTAAAAATGGGCAGAGCGTGGTGATTGAAGATCTGGCACATGGTCTGCATTCCACACTTAGATACTGTTAGGTATTTCTACTCCTTTTCTCAACCTCTCTCTATTTCTTTTAAATTGAAGTAGAAGTCGCATAATATAAATACAACCATTTCAAAGTAAACAGTTCAGTGGTATTTAGTACTTTTACAACGTTGTACAATAATATCTGTCTAGTTCCAAAATATTTCTATCATTACGAAAGGAAAGCCTGACCCGGCCAGCATGGCTCAGTAGTTGAGCATCGACCTATGAACCCGGAGGTCATGGTTTGATTCCTGGTCAGGGCACAAGCCAGGGTTGCAGATTTGATCCCCGGTAAGGGCTTGCAGAAAGCAGCCCATCAGTGATTCTCTTTCATCATTGATGTTTCTATTTCTCTCTCCCTTTCTCTCGGAAATCAATAAAAATATATTAAAAACAGAACAAAACAAAAGGAAAGCCTGTACCCACTAAGCAGGCACTCTCCATTCCCTCTTTCCTCTTGCAAACAATGACCTTCTCTCTGCCATCACAAATTTATCTACTCTGGATATTTCATACAAATCAAATCATACAACACATAGTCTTTTGTATCTGGCTTCTTTCACTCAGCATAATGTTTTGAGGTTCATGCATGTTGTTTCATGTATCAGTACTTAATTCCTTTTTATGGCTGAATAATATTCTGTTGTATGGATATATCATCATTTGTCCATTGATGAAATTTTGGGTTGTTTTCACATTTCAGCCTTTATGAATAGTGCTGCTATGAACATGTATGTACATGAATTTGTTTAAGTACTCACCTGTTTTCAATTCTTTTCAACATATATCTAAGAGTAGAGTTGTGACTCTCTCTTTTATTTCTAATTCTTCTCTCAGTAATCCATGTCTACAGGACCTATAATGATGTCCTATTTTAAAATTCCTGGCATTGTTTACTTGTGCTTCTTCTCTATTTTAACTGATAAGTCTTGGCAATAATTCTAAATTTTATTAGTATTTTAATGAACAAATCTATCATTTTGTGGATCTTATCTATTTATACACTTGCATTTTTTTTCAATTATTGTATTCCCTTTGGGTTTGTATTCCCTTTCTGTAACTTCGATAGAGGGCTGTTAGGCTGACGTTGTTGAGACTCTGCCCTTATACCCTGGATCCCCTTGCTGGTCCCATGAACACCAGCCTGACTTCCAAGGGCCAGCATGGGATTCTTTGTCAGAGGGCTGCCCTCAAACTGCCTGAACACACTCAGTTTATAAACACAGTGGACTAGATGTGCCTAGGAAGTAACATATCTCTGGGGAAACCCTTAACCAAAGATCAGTGGCTGTCAGGGTATAAATAACCCACCTTCCTGTCCTTTGTCCAAGATAATTCTGAAACATAGTTTTCTAGAGTTTTCCTTGGCAATCTAACTGCAGTCACCTGATGTTGTAGCACCTTAATAACATACCTTTTATCAGCTACCTTTCTTTCCCTGTCTCAGTTTCTATCTCTTTACCCAGAAACTTTCAGTTATAAGCTGAATTGCGCTCCCCTCCCCCTGCAACATTCATATGTTGAAGTCTTAACTCCAATACCTTAAAAGGTGACTGTATTTTTGAAGATAGGCTTTTTAGGGAGGTGATTATGTTAAAATGAAGTAATTGGGATGTGCCTTAATCCAATATGATTCTTGTCATTATAAAAAGAGGAGATTAGGACACACACACACACACACACACACACACACAGAAGGAAGATCATGTGAGGACACAGGGAAAAGGCTACCAGCAACAATCCAAGGAGAGAGGTCTCAGAAGAAACCACACTGCTGACACCTTGATCTCAGACTTCTAGTCTCCAGAACTATGAAGAAATAAATTTCTGTTGTTTAACCCATCCAGTCTATGGTACTTTGTTAGAGCAGTCCTTAAAAGCTAATTCACTCCTAATAAACTGTTTGCCCTTGAATCCTTGGTTTGGGATCTACGTCTGTGGAATCTAAACTAAGATTCAAAGTTTATTGATATTCCAGCTTTTCTTCTTTCCTAATATGTATTTGAAGCTATGCATTTTCTTTTAAGCATGGCTATAGCTTTGACATGTTGTAATTGTAATATAATGATTAAGTTTTGACAAATAGTATTATAACTTTATTTGAAGTTTTTCTATATTCCATTGGAATGTCTTCTTTGACTTATGGATTATTATGACTTAGAAGGGTCTCATTGATCTTATATATACTTTAGCCATGATATATGTCATTTCTGCTCACAACTCAATAGCCAGAACTAGTCATAGGGCTCCACCCAGCCACAGGGGAGCCCAAAGCACAAGCTACTATGTTCTGGTTTTAATTTGTCTTTCCCAAATAGTCAAGTTGATCTAGTCTCTTTTATACCACTTGTCCCATGGTCAGTTTCTAATTTATAAAAATTAATGGCTGTTTTTTATAGTCAATATTGAGGATTAAGATCTTGGCTGGATATTTCAAGTCTTTTTCTCCATTTCCATGCCTTATAAGGATTTTCTGAGATGAGTTTCATGAGCATGGCTGGGTCCAATGGTCCCAAAAGACTTATTCTGCATTCTGGCTGCATAGCTGCTTCACAGAGCAAAAGCTAGGGGTATTTCTGAATTTCATGCACATCTCTAACCAGTGGTTCAAAAACACCCATATTACCCATCATCTGAATACACTTGTGACATGCTTTACAAAATGATTTGTCCAGAACAGTGAATATTAGGTACATGTTGTATGGAAGAAGAAAAGATTCAATAATGACAATAAGTCTTTAGTCATTAAAATATAAAGACAAATATTCAAGAAGGCCATGACATTTTTCTTTGGACGATTCTCATGTGTTGAAAGGGATGAAGTGGCCCTATGAGACAAAACAGAGAACTGGGAACATCTGAGAAAGTTGTTTGTGAACAAGTCCCCAAAGCTGATTTTGGACACATTCAGGTGATGTAACAATGACACAAGCCCTGGGACTTACCTGACTTGGCAAGGCTGATACAATGGTGCCTCAGCATCACTACACTTGGTCTTCTCTCAAATGCTCTGGAGTCTATTCAGTTTGTAATCCAATGCTTGCTACTTTCTCATTTTAGTCAAGTATAAAACCACATTTGGGTCAAATAAGTCTCCCAGGCCTGCATTCCCCTCCACTTGCTGTTACTTTCAAGTTTGGAGATTCAGAAGACTTCCACATTGTGCGTTAGTCTTATCTCTCAATAGCAGAGATTTTATTTTTATTCTATCCTTGAACAATTTTTGTTTGTTTTTATGCAATGTATTTATTGATATTGTCAACTCAGTTTATTGTAGAATACAAACTTAGGTCCTGCATTCTCCCAAAGGTTGAGAAGAACCTTCATTTTGTGAACATTTTCAATAGATTGCTTTCAAGGCCACAAAGTAGGAAATTCAGGGGAAATGGTATCAAGGCAATTTTTTTTTCTTCTTTTACTTTTGTTGGTGGGAACATTTCTATCAAGGAAGGTAATTTCCTTTCATTTTACCAGATCCAGAGGTGCTATGGTGCCTTTGTTACCAATTCTGTATTCATAATTATTTTAGTATCAAGAGACCTCATTGTAGCAATTATTGATGAAAACAAAGCTGGTGGCTTTTTGAAAGAAGTGGCAGATGCTCTCAAGAGAGTTGCCTCACAGTCATGCTTCCTGTCTAAAGCTTCTAATTGTCTTTTCGAGAGTTTTACCTCCGTTTGTGTCTGAATTATCCTTACACTTACTGGCCACCAATTGTGAAAGAAAGAGGGAAAGACACGGAAGATGCTTAATGTATTTCTGTGATTGGTCCAGAAATTAAAATCTTCCCTTCTTCCATCCATATTTGATTTTAATTCACATTTTTAAGGTAAATAACTTCAGGTTTTAGTAACCCATTACAGCATATAAGCCCAGGCTCTTAATGAAGTAGAAGTAATTCTTATGGTAATTGCCATAGTGTTATTTCTGAATTGCATGCACACTGATATCTCTTGAGAGGTAGAGCCAAACAAGCATTTGAAATTTAGGAGTGAATAAGAAAAATCCATTTATCCATGGAATATTTATTGAATACCTACTATTTTAAAGGCATTGGTTCACTACACTGGGGGATGAATAAAAAATTATTAAAAAGTAGATGAATACAAAAAAAAAATGGTAACTGTTTGAATAAGGACTGAGGAGAAGTGAAGGATTCTGTGTCTCAGGTGGTTCCAAAGGCAGATAGACTGTACAAATCAATTTCAAAGACAGCTGTTCTCCTTCCCTCCCATCCAGCTCCACCATGGTTCTACCTTGCCTCCTAGAGATTCAAGTTTCACTTATATTTCAGAGAGAAAACCAAAATTGATTTTTCCTTAGAACCAAAAATGGGAACATGTATTCTATTTGAATTCTCTGTTTAGGTAAATGAGTTTTTTTTGTTTGTTTGTTTTGCTTTTACCCCATGCTAAGGTTCAATATTGGCTATGATTAACACCTCCCGAAAAGCAAAAATCTAAGTGTGTGTGTGTGTGTGTGTGTGTGTGTGTGTGTGTGTATGGGGGAGTGTAGGAAGCTTATTTCTAGGATTAAATTGCAAAGTTTCTTTTCTTATGTAATAATTTTCACTTTTGCTAATTCTGAATGAATCTAAACTATTTTACCTAAGAGTTTATTTTCCTCAGTATTCTTTTTTAAAAGATTTTGAAGATAAGGTACATTTTGAACTAGCCCACAAACTACTTACTCAACAAAAATCTTTTATTTGGAAAATGAAATAATGGCTATTTGCATCAGAATTGACTTAGTCATTAAAATATATTCCACATCTAATCCATTTGTAGTGGAAAATTTTTGCATTTATTTATTTGATTGGGGGGGGGCACTTCTTATCATGTGTTTTGGCCATCTGCATATAGTTATGGAGTCACTGTCTCTCAGGATATTCTTTCACCTTTCCTGAGCTAGTGAAACCTAGGGGAATCATTAGAATCAAGTTGACTCTATTCATTTGGACGTATTTCACAGGGAATCCTTTGTATCAGTTGAATCACTCACATCAAAATATCCATGGGAAGTTCACATAACCTCATTTCCCTCTGTTAATGTTCCTGAGTTCAGCACATGACAGAAATATACTTAGAAGATATATGGCTTCCTCTCAATCAGAGCCTAGAGTACAGAAACAGAGCCCCTCGGGACAATGCAAGACACTCATGAACTCTGGCCACTGGAAGACAAACAATGGGAACCTTATTCTTAATTTAGTTTCTAAGTAAAGGTTTTCCTGGTAACTTTCTTTCTCTGGAGCAATCACACTGCCCACTGATGGATTAGCAACTTACCCTGGTACCATAAGTTCCCACTTTGCTTTGTCTTCCATTTTCTTTCAGCATATCCAGATTTTTTTCTTCTCATTACACATTTTCTTCATAATTCTTCATAATAGCAATGAAAAAATAATTTCCTTCCTGATAACCAGTTGACTAGAAGAAGAGCTACAGCTTGGTATAAATTGAAATGGTCTCCATATGGTGTCGTGCCTAGCAATAATCCCAAAGTTGATCTCATAGTGAGGACGACCCAAGGACTAACAAGCTTAGAAAACCACCCAGCTGTGGTGATGCTTAGCTGGATGTAGCTATTTATTCCACTGAAACCCATGAGCCATGGGTGATTCACACAATTTATCTGGGGTGAAAGTTCTCACCAAAGGTGCACAGCACCAACTTCTTCCTTCAAGGAAGTCTTCCCTGAACCATCTCTACTGCCTCATATTGTGAAATGAGGAAAGTCTCTGATAAGAGAATTGGAAAAGAGGAAAGAAGAAGGGGTGTGCAGAAGGATTGAAAGAGTGGGGAAGGTGGTTTCTTTAAATACCCAGATCTCCTTATGCTCTCATCTGCTGTTGATCTAGAAGAGCAGTGACTAACATGCACTGACCTAATTCCACAGCTGCCGATTAAAGCCCCAGGGGCACCAAACTATCAGCTTTCTTCTATCAAGGAAGATCCCTTAATCCACCCATAAATACCACTATGTCTATGCTTTGCATGTATCAAACCATCTTTCAATGGAGCCAATACAGTTTTTTCCATTTTTGTAGCACATCTCTATTTCTCTCCTTAAGCACCAGATAAAGTAGTTGGTGTGCATATAAGGGCCATGCTGTGCAAAAATATGGTTGTGGTGGTTGTTGAATGTGTGTTGGATGTATGTAAGTTGAATGTGAGTTTGGTATGTCTCCACTGTAATGCAAAAAGGTATGGGAGCTGTCTCTCCTGGTCCTGGAGAACCCAAATGGAAGATTTGTGATATTCTAAGGTATTTTTTTTTTTATGGTCATAAGGTTAGTTGACAGACAGAATTACACTTTCCTCCTTCCCCAGGAAATGCCTGGTATTCATTCTATGTTAAATCAGTTTGATTCCGAAGATCTACTGGTTTACTTATGGCTCTCCTTTACTTCTATTATCCAAATAGCATCCCATTTTAATTATTGGCCCAGGAAAAGTCAACATTTGAGAACCTGGTCAAGCAGGTCAGGCTTGGATTTCCATTACCTGGGACTTCCTATATGAGCACTTTATATCACAGAGGAGGAAGTCTGGAGGACAGGACAGAGATATCTCAGAGAGGTCTCTGCCAATGTTTACTCAGACTTTATGTAAAATATTCCCCCCTGCTCTTTCTTCTTCCTTTTTAAACACATAGACATTCAGAGAGATGAACATTATTTTCATTGACTGTTGCCACACACAGAATGGAGACAGCAAGGCCAATCTATAGCTCTCCCACAAAATCTGGGGAGATATAATGTAGTGTAGACAAAAAAAATAATAAAATACTTGCAAGTACAATATGTTTTGCTTATTGTGATTTGTCAATAATGTTAAACTGAATTAGATAAAAATAAATATTATACATATTTTTCTCCTGCCAATATGCTTTAGAAGTGGAATTTTGTTTCATTTTCTCTGTCATCTTGCAACATCTCCAAATATGAATCCAAATTTGTATAACTCCAACATATATTTTGTATTGGTATAAAGTGGTATTGTACTAAAAAGGTTGTCACAGTTTTCTGATCAATTCCAAGGCTGATATAAATATTGAATTCGAAAGAGTAAATACAGATGGGTGACAAAAATTAAAATTGGAGGTTGAGATACATTTGCCCAGTCCAAATCCTGTTTTCAATCAAGATTTTGGCATATTGTTTTAGAGAATTCCCAACCAAGATAGCATGAAATAAAAGCCAGATGAGTGAAACAAATACAGAGCTATGGGAATGCAAAGGAAGAGATGATCATGTTTGTGAGAAAGTTCTGAGAAAACTTTCACAGACAAGATAATATTGAAGTAAAGGGCATAGTTTTGCCTTACATAGAGTACCTAGAGCCAAGTTTTACAATTAGTAAACTCTCAATAAGTAGTTGTTGAATGTAAAATGGAAGGAAAGATGAAGAGATAACAATCTAAGTTGTAATATTGGAAAATATCCATGTCAGAGGGCAGGAAGAGGATTTCAAAGAAGTGAAAAAGGAAAAAGGATAGAGAATCATGCAAAGTATGAAGACATGTCCAAGAGAACTTGTTTGACAATATTTCCTAGTGCAATAGAATAATACAATTCATAGTGTGGTCCTCAGACCAACGTATAAGTATCACCTGGGAAATTGCTAGAAATGCATGTTCTTGTACAAATCCCTGATCTACTGAATCAGAATCTTTTGAGCTGGGGGCCAAGAAATCTGTGTGGAATAAACTAACAAAATGATCTTTATGCAAACTAGAGTTTGGAAAACAATGTATAGCATATTTCTGAAGATGAGTTGCTATGGGTATAACTAAGTTTTCTGATTCTGAGATTTCAAGATTTTGGTTCTAGATTATTCCCAGAATTAAGTTGCAGAGAAACTATTATATTAAATTGCTAAAGTTTAAATTATATTTGAGCCACTCAAGGTAAGCAGTTTATGCCATGCTTTATTTCCTAAAATTTTTCTTACAATGCCTCACTTCATTTAGAATGAGAAGGAAAGCTAGGTTAACTTTACTCAGCCATACCTAAAGACCACTCAGATTTATTATTAGATAACTCAGCTCACCTTGTTAGCTACAGACTCTAGGAAAATTAGAAAATATTTTGAATTAAACAAAAATAAAAATATAACATTTCTAAACTTGTTGAATAAAAATGAAGCAATGCTTGGAGAAATATTCATGACATTAAATTATTTATTAGAAAAGAAGAAAGACTTTAATTAAAAAAATTTAACTTTTTATGTTAACAAACTAGAAGGAAACGACTTGGGGTGGTAAACACACAATACAATACACAGATGATGTGTTATAGAATTGTTAGAAATAAGGTGAGCTCCAAAACCAGGGGTCCTGGCAGAACACAAAGTATACTCAGGAGCCAGACGCAAGGCAAATATCTTTACTCCTGCAGGAGGGTGCGCACACACACAGCTTCTGGCAGCATGTGCACTGAGCCAAGGTCTGCTCCAGGCTTTATCCCTGATGTAGTCAAATGTCACCCACTCTTGATTGGAAGAGCTTAGGCTCACAGTCTTGCTCTATTGGCTAATTTAAAGGAACAAGGGAGGGGTTGACCTTTGCTGTTTCAAAATGAAGGCACCCAGGGGAACTGTAAGTCACGCAAACCAAAATGGAGGCTGCCTAAACTCCCTTCTTTGACAGAAAAGATTACTTGTTTATTCTCACATAATGTACACCTGAAACCTGTATAATTTTATTGACCAGTGTCACCCCAATAAATTCAGTAAAAAAGTAAAAACAAACAAACAAAAAAACTAGGAAAAGAAATCTAAAGGAAGCACAAAGAAAAACACAATAAAGATAAGGATAAGAATAGAAATTGATGGAATTCATATATTTAAAAAAGAAAATTAATGAAATAAAATTTTTTTGAAAAGATCAGTAAAATTAATATCCTTCTAACCAATATGACAAAGGAAAGAGAGAAGACACAAATTGCTGCTATCAGGAATACAATAGGGTACACAGTTACAAACCCCAGAGACATTAGAAAGATAAAGGGGTATTACAAAGAACTTTACAAACATAAATTCAACAACTCTGATAAAAGGAACCAACTATTTGAAAGACACAAACTACCAAACTCACCCAAGAAGAAAAGGAAACTCAAAGGGTGAAGGGACCAAAATTCTGTCCCCTGAAGTTGCTTTTTTTTTTTTTTTTTGGATATTGATCTTAAGTTGTTTATTAAGAAGCAAAGAAGTAAAAAAACAACAACTTTGAACCTCCCAACCCCCACCTGCCCTCCCCACCCCCGCCCCCGCTTTTCCTGCCCAAAAAATTCAGACAGAGAAACCTGCTTCAGGAAGGAGATCTCAGGATGCTGCCTTAGCCTAATTTGAACTAAGTTGGTAAACAAAAGGGCTTCAGGCTGCTGTCTCCTACTAGATAGCCCCTGTGGACCATTGTTTCTGAGTCACCTAGCAAGGACTTTCCTGTCACTGTGTTCTTCCACTCACTCAACTACCTGTAAACCTCCCATTCTCACTTCTGCGATCTAAGACCCCATTCTCCACCCTTTCTCTTTTGTCCAAAATGTCTTACATACCCAATGTTGCCTTAGTCTCTTCGGAATTTTCATGGAATGATCAAGCCTTTGTGAATTTCCATGCACATGTACTAAATTTTGATTTTCTCCTATTAATCTGTCTCTGTCAATTTGGTTATTGGCTGAGTCAGAAGAACTTAGAAGGCAAGAGGGAAAGTATTAATATTTTTGTAGCCCCCACAATGGCTTTATACTTATTAAAAAAATTGAGTTCATAGTTTAAATTTTTCCAACAAAAGAAATATCCAGACCCATATGATTTTACTCATTAATTCTACCAAACATTTAAAAATGAAATTATGCCAATTCTATATAAATTTTCATGAAAATTAAAGAGTACAGCCTAATTTCCAAACCATTCTTTTAGGTCACCAATATCCTACCGTTAAAAATACCAAACAAACAGATAAAGACAGTTAAAAAAAAAAAAAAAGACAACTGGGGAAGACTATCCCCCATTAACATGGATTTTAAAAATCCTCAAAAAATGCTAACAAATCAAATCTAAATATACATATAAATCATAATCAACATAATCAAATAGATTATCTGAGTAAAACAAGACTTGTTTAATATTATGAAGCCAATCAATATAATCAATTATATTCAATAGATAAAAAAGGAAAAAAAAAGAACAGCCACACTGTCATATTGATTGATGTAGAAGAGTTATTTGAAAAAACTCAACATCCAAAAATTCTCAACAAAGTAGTAAAGGAAGAGAACTTTCTTAACTTTATAAAGGGCTTTTTCCATGCTATGTTCATGTGACAGAAGACTCAACTTAGGTAAACTGTCAATCCTCCACACTTAATCTAGAATTAATGTAATCTCTAGCAGGTTTTGTTTTATTTTGTTTGAAAGTGTTGTTGGTGAAAGTGGCGTTCTTGTGATGTCTCAAGGAAAAGAATTTCCTGAGACTCCCATGGGAGGATGAATGATATTTATTTGGATGGAAATAAACCCCTGGGTTTCCAATGTCCCATTTTCCTTCATCTTGTCATGGATAAAATCCAACCCTGTCTTCAGCAGGGCCAGAATAAAAGCCACTGCCCATAGTTTCTGCTCCATATTACAGTCCAGTCCAGTCCAGCATCCTGTGTGTGTAGTTCACAGAGCCATGGGCCATGCAACTGCTAAGGCCACATGGCTATGAGGAGAGAAGGCAGGAGCCAATACGGGTCACAGAGCAAGAGAGAACAAAAGAGAGGTAACTCTTTGGGGATTTTAAGCAGGATCTTCTTCAAACTAACCAATTTACTTTCCAAGATTTCCATTGTTCCCCAGGCTAGATTGAGAGGCAAGCACTTCCCCTGTGCCACACTGACTTCTACTGCACATGTGCTGATCTTCCCTTTTGTCCCCTCTTTGCCCCCCAACAATTCAGTACCTGATGGGGAAAGGGAGGGGTGTTTATCCCCGTGGAGGAACAATGCTATGTGAAGTTATAGTTTCCTGGTGAAGCTTCGCAGGTGACCATGCTTACAATATCTGACTTCCCTTTGCTTTCTTTCCTTGCTTAATGTTAATAACTAGCTAATTATGACAAAGGCATAAAAATGTTCTAAAATTTATATGGAAAGTCAAAGGAAACAAACCCAGAACTATAAAGTTGACGGACTGACACTAATTTCAAAAATCATAATGTGCTTATTGTCTTGCAAATATTGTTTGCAATGTGCTCATACTGGGAAAACAGAAAAATAACTATTACCCTTAGCCTGAAGCAGCTCAGTTTGGTGTATACTCATCCTCAGTTTCACACTGGGATTCCTTTCCTTTTATGTTCACAAATACTTGTATGCCTCTGCTACCCAACAGGCAAAACTAAATACCATATGGATGTGTTTGAAAGTTTTAGAAAGATCTATGCCTTGGGTAGGCACCATTTTATTTGAGCTAATGCCTACCAGGTCTGCCTGCTCTGGACACTAGAATCTTGACCAGACTTTACTTGGGTACTCTGAGTTTGGCTTAAACAATGCATTAATGCAACACTACTGAGCATATTTTGCTATATTTACATTTAGATTGGAATATGATATTATCTCTGTCTTCACGGGCTTCCCAACTTAGTGAAGAAGTCAAACCACAAATAAAGAGATTAGTGAAAAATTTAGATGGGACTAGAAAACAGGTCCAAGACCAGTAATGGGAGCCCTTAACTGTCATGCTAAACAATTGTAATTTTATCATATAGTGATGATAAACCATTGTACATTTTAAACACCGGAGAGCTCTTGCTGATGCCTCAATTCACTTATCCACCCATTCATTCAATAAGTGGTCATTATTTACCAAACATTAGGTGCTACTCAGGATTCAGAAATCAAAGGAAACTCAGCCATTACTCTGCCTCCAGCAAGTTCACAATACCAAGAAACATTCTACTGTGTGTGTGTGATGCTGATTGGTTTACAAGTAAAGCAGGATATTATTTTGATTACCTCTCTTGGCTCCCCTCCATTCAACATGCTTTAGGTTAACATCCTCTGGTTGAAAGCAGAAATAGGCTGATATACCTCCTGGCTTTTGTTTTCATAAGCCTAAGCCTCAAAGGGGGAGAATATTATAGACAAATATTGATGGTCAGAGGGAGGTTTGAGCTAAAAGGTAAATGCTTTTCCCCCCTATCCTCTCTCTACCAGGCAAGAACCATCCTCATATTGCAGGGAGGAGGTGGGGGAAGGGGGAAGAAACTGAGGTCTGTGAGTCTCAGAAGAGCCAAGCCAGACCTGACTCCCCAGCACCCTGCTGCGACAGTGGAGAGACTGCAGAGAGAAATGGATGCATCAATTGTCTATGCAGCATATGAGACCCAATGTAAATTTGCAAAGATTTTTCCATCACAAGCATGCACAAAAGCAGCAGAATGCCAATGCACCCTATACAAGTGGTTGTATCGAGACAGACAGTGGTACTCAGGGGTACACTATGTGAACAGAGAGGCTCCATCTCCTTCCCACCCCAGCACTGTGGCACAGTCCAGGGGTGGGGAGAGCTGATTCCAAATGTGACTACCCGGCAAGGACAGATAATACTTTAAGATCCTTACCAATGACTGGGAAGAACACTTGGCAATCAAGCACTTCTCTGTATAAGACAAGTTGGAATTCAGGGTATTGCTACTCATCCCCATTGGGCTCCTTTTGACTTCTTTGAGAACAAGAAGAACAACAACTTCAAACTCTAGGTCTGCCCTGTGTTCATCATGGACAGCTGTGATGAGCTGACACCAGAGTATTTCAACTTCATGTGTAGTGTGATTGACTCTGAGTACCTGCCCCTGAACAACTCCTGAGAAATGTTCCAGCAGAGCAAAATCTTGAAGGTCACTCATAAAAACATTGTTAAGAAGCGCCCTGAGCTCTTCCGTGAACTGGCGGAAGACAAGGAACCATAGGAAATTCCATGAAGCATTTTCTAAAAACCTAAAGCTTGGAATCCATGAGGATTGCTAATTGGCAATGCCCTTCTGAGCTTCTGAGCTATCACACCTCCCAGTCTGGAGATGACTTCTCTCCCATAAAGGAGTCCCAGAAGTCCATCTATTACATCACTGGTGAGAGCAAAGGGCAAGTTGCCAACTCTGCTTTTGTGGAACCAGTGTGGAGGTGGGGCTTCGAGGTAGTTCCTCTGGCAGAGAATATCAATGAGTACTGAGTGCAGCAGCTCAAGGGGTTTAATGGGAAGAGTTTTGTCTCAGTTACCAAGAAGGGCCTGGAGGTACCTGAGGATGAAGAGAAGAAGAAAATGGAAGAGAGCAAAGTCAAGTTGGAGAACCTCTGCAAACTCATGAAAGAAATCTTGGATAAGGAGGTTACTAAAGTGATGATCTCCAATAGGCTTATGTCTACTATGGGCTACATGATGGCCAAAAAGCACCTGAAGATCAGTCCTGTCCACTCCGTTGTGGAGTCTCTGTGGCAAAAGACAAGAATGATAATGCTGTTAAGGACCATGTGGTACTGCTGTTTGAGACTGTGCTGCTCTCTTCTGGCTTTTCACTTGAGTTTCCCCAGACCCACTCCAACCACATCTGCCTCATGATCCAGCCAGGCCCAGGCACTGATGACAATGAAGTGACAGCAGAAGGACCCAGTGCTACTCACTGTTCCTGATGAGATACCCTCCTTGAGCATGATGAGGATCCCTTTCACACAGAAGAAGTAGATTAGGAATTTCTTATCTTGTGCCCTCTATATATTATCTTCATGGCTCCCCCAGTAGCCTTGAGTGGTCCTAGCTTACCTGGTTTCCTCTGCTGATGTCGTGTGTCTCTTCTCTCCTGCCTTTCTGCCTGAGGCAGGATGCAAGGGCTTCAAGCCTTTTCTTCCCACATTTGACATTGGGTTTGGATGTTGTGTATTGTGGTATCTTTTGTTGTTGTTGTTGTTGTTTATTTTTTTCTGAAATTACAGTATGCAAAATAAAGAAAATGCAGTTTTAAGGAAAAAAAAAATTCCTCTTTCTTAGTTCTGGTAACTCAGTTACCATTGGTGCATATGCTTCCCAGCTTCCAAAATGTTATTACTGTTTTCTTCTCTCACTATCTTTGTCTTTCTGGGTTTATGCAAGCAACAAATATCCTTTACTGTTATTTTAGTGGGGTTTAGGCTAGAGCAAGAGTTAATGTGTATGTATGTTCAGCCCAACTCTTTGCCAATAAGTCTATTGTACAGTTTCTGCAATGCCATTTAAAAAATTGTGATTTCTTAGGCTCCATTAACAGAAGGAAACCATCCGAAATAAGGAAAATGATGGTGGTGAGTGAAGTCTGGAGGACTATTTTCAGTTCTGGCCACAACTTTTCAAACTAGCAGAACTGGAATTATTTTACAGGACAGTGACTAGAATACTAATAGAACAATTGAAGGGAATGGGAATGTATTCAAGAGAGAAGGAAATTTCCAGAAGTTGACTTCAAATATTTGAAAAGCTGATGTTCACTTATTTATTCATCCATGTGAGTTCTGCCATGTGCTAGGAAACATTCTTCCAGCCTGTGGACAGAGTAGTAAATATGATGGATTCCCAATTCTGTGGAGCTTATATCTAGCAGGGCGGGGCGGGGGGGGGGGGGGGGCGGAGGGGAACTGATTTTCTCTGGATGGATTCACTGTAGAAATAGAACAAATGAATAAAAGTCATCAGGAGATAAATTTTAAATGAATACAATGAAGAACTTTAAAGTGTTAGAACCAATAAAGTGTAATGAACAACTTGTTCAAACTCCTCAAAAGGTGATGAGAACTAGCATCTCCCCACAAAAAATGTTTAACAGAGAAGTGAATTGCATTGGCTCTGGTTAGAATTTCAACTCCAATCCTTGGTAGCTATTGACATTGACCTCTCGGGGCTTCCATTGTTTCACAGGTAAAATCTGACTAATAATAATATACTGTATAGGGTGTTGTGAGGATTGAATGAGTTATGTGTGTAAAGGTGTAAAGTGCTAGAAGATTATCTGTAGAACGCAGTAAGTGCTATATAAGCATTAGCTTCTATTATTAATTTTTAACCAATTTTTTATTTTGAATAAATTTTAAACCTATGTAAAAGTTGCAAAAAATAGTACAATGAACATTATATACTCTTTACCTAAATTTACCAGCTGTTAACATATACCACATTTACTCTATCTCCCTCTGAGTGATTGGTTTGTTTCTTTGTTATTGGATCATTTCAGTATTAGTTATACCTTCACCCCTACACACTTCTCTATATAATGTCCCACATAGTCATAACAAATTACCATACTCATGAAATTTAATACTGATAGAATTCTATTTTATAATAAGTGGTTCATATTCAGTTCTTCTCAATTGTCCCAAAAATGTCCTTTAGCTTTTTTAAAAAAACATAATCCAGTCAAGAATTGGGTGTTACATTTAATTGTCATATCTTTTTAGCCTCTTTAATCTAGAACCATTCACTAAGCTTTTTTTGACTTTTATTACATTGGCATTTTTGAGAAGTCCAGGCCATTTTTTGCATAATCTACCCTAATTTAGATTTGTCTGATTTTCCTCATGATTAAATTCAAGTTTAACATTTCTGACAGATATACTATTCAGGTGATGTGGTTTTTCAGAATATCACCTGAGGGGACACATGATGTCAGTTTGTCCCATTATTCCCATTTGGTTAATGTGGTGCCTGCCACCTTCCCCCTTGGTTATTAGTAAGTCATCTGTGGTGTCATATTCTGAGATTGTGTGAGTTTTCTAGATAGTCTTTCACCTGGTGATGTTAGCATCATGGATAGTTTTGTTATCTCACAATGGGCATGGCATGGTCAACAGGATGAACAAAGAAGATTACTTTGGTTCAGGAAAAAAAAGATTGCCATAGGGTACAGTGGGAGCCTATAGCCAGTAGTTAGCTCCACTTAGTAAAAAAATTTGTAAGCTTTGGTAAAAATGCACATATCTGACAATTACTAGCTGAATGACACTGGGTAAATTTCCTTAAATTTAATCTTCCATAAAACGGGAATTATAATTTCTGTCTGATAGAGTTCATTTGTGTATTAATACAAAGAGAAACTTGAAGATAATGATGATGGCTGCACTATTACAGGATGAATTTGATTAAGTTATGAACATTATTGGATTAATGAAGATGGTACATTTAATCAGATGTTGACTCTAAGATATACAAGATGTCATTGCAATTAAGGCATTGCCTCCTGGGTTTGGACAAATTAGGAAGGGCAGGAGTAGCCAGAAGGAAATAGTGAAGTTTGATCTTTGTCATATTCAGACTTTGTCATAATTGGTGGTGATGCATCCAGTCTGAAATGGATGCAGAAGTGGGAAGATTCAATGTTTTACTGTTTGCATAACAATCACCTAAGAAGACTATAAAAACTGTAAGTTTCTAAGCTAAGCTGACCCCTCAGAGATTGGGTGAGGTTTTGGCCCACTGCCAGGGTAGATAAAGTGTTACATGAATTTAAAAGGTCAGCTCAGGGGAGGAAAGTCAATTTGTGTGTCATCAGATTATAGATAGTAATCATATACTTGCATGTGATAGCATTGGTCTGAATCCCTGTCTTCTGTGCATATGTTAAGGCAATTGAACATGTACATTGCTCTGAGAGAGTTGACACAGGAACAGCCAGAGAGGTCTGCAGCCAACTCTGAGAGTTGTACTTCAGATCTGTGCTGTCCAATAGGTGGTCACTAGCCACACGTGATTCAGCTCGAATGAAAGAAGCAATAGTTAATACTTTTCGGATATACTTCTCTAAATTCTCAAGTATTTTTTTTTAGTTTAAGGACCTGGCCAGTGTAGTTCAGTTGATTGGAGCATGGTCCCATAGACCAAGGGGTCCTGGGTTCTATTCCTAGTCAGGGCACATCCAGGAGACAGCTGGCGCATCGATGTTTCTCTCACATTGATATTTCTCTCTTTCTCCCTTCCTCTTCCTCTAAAATATATATATATATATATACTAGTGGCCCAGTGCACAAAATTAGTGCATGGGGGGGTGTCCCTCAGCCCCTGGCCTGCACCCTCTCCAATCTGGGACCACCCTCAGGGGATGTTCAACTGCCAGTTTAGGCCCAATCCCAATCTGACTTAAACCGGCAGTCAGACATCCTTCTCACAATCCGGGACCACTGGCTCCTAACTCAAAGTGCCAGGAGTCTTTCTTTATTTTTATTTATTTAATTATTTTTTAGGGCAAAAGCCCATGATTTTTAATTAAAACTGAAAAACTGTCAGGGACAGGAATGACAGAGGACCCATCCTAGGTGGATGGGATCCTAGGGGTGAGGAGTGGGGAACATTGTTGACTCAGTTGTCAGAATTCAAATGGGGTCTGTGGATTAAACCTTAATACCATTTGAATGGAGATTTCCTCACGTGGTTGGGTGGAGAATTGTTTGATAGGAGTGTCTGCTTTTGGGAAATACACAGGGGAGTATCCGGGCATCCTGTCATGTGTAGAGCATGCTCTCAAACAGCTCAGAAAAAGACTGGGGGCAATGGGCATATACGTGTATAAATGCACACACTCACACACAGTCTAACCTTGCTATTTTTGACTCCACCTTTGTGAACCTGCCTACTTGCTAAGATCCATAACTCCAGAATAAAGGCTTGCAGAACTTCCTTGGCCATTGGGCCACAGACAGGGTGCAGGAACCCTGCAGACAGACCCACGGGCACAGTCCCAGCTGAGGCCCAACAGGTGCCACTGTGTTCTTGTTTCCGCTCCAGTATGTAAACTGGGGTCTGTTTCACGATGGGTTCCATTGGGGCTTTGGCATTTCTGTGCTTCCTGGTGAAGTCTGGCTGTGTGGGATGGCCAAGCTGGCGCTCCAGTGGCTGCCGGTTCCCTGAGCCCGAGAAGACTGTGCGGTAAAATACGGAGAAAAGATCGTGTCGTAAGCAAGTTCAGGCTGCCCTGTTTCAACCTTAAGGAATCAACAGCACCCATCACATATGGTGTCCTTTCAATGGAAACACAGAGAGCGCTGCCCTGAGCATGAACGGTGCCTGCTCACCGGGGCCCACAGACCAGCAGCAATGGCCACTTGCGGGTGACGTCGTGCAGTTGTGACTTTGAGGCAACACCGGGGGTGAGTCTGGCTGCCAAGGCCACATCCTGGCCCACGTCCGGGCCTACGCCCCACAGTGAAGCCAGCGGTCGGGCACCAACAGGAGGCTCAGGGAACTGACATAGTCATGTCGGTACCGCCACAGTTTCTCTATGCATGTTTAAATCATCTGTGTTCTTCCGGAAAGAAGGGCTTTTTCTCGCATTCTGGACGGCCATGCTCCCCCAGCGGCACCCAAGGACCTGGGGCCTACCTGGCACCCCAGCCTCGCTGACCCCACAGGCCACTGTCCTAACAGCTCCGTACCTCTGTGGCCCTCTGTGCAGCCCGCTGACACCGTCCAGCATGGTATGTCCAGCATGGTCCATCCATCTACACAGCCCCAAGGCTGCCTGGCCACACGCACTCAGGCCACTCACGCCTGGACTCCACTTTCCTGCACCTGGTGGTGAGCCCAGTGCACCTGCACGGAGCTCTGGCCGGGACTCCACTTTCCCGTGCCTGGCAGTGGGCCCAGTGTGCCTGTGCAGAGCTCCTACCTGGACCGGTCATCTGTCTGGTCGTGACAGCCCTAGTCTAATATTAGTGTATATGTATATGGCCCAGTGCATGAATTCGTGCATGGGTGGGGTCCGGCCAGCCTGGCCAGGGGGAGGGGACATGGGCAGTTGGCTGGCCTGCCTGCTCGTCAAACTCCTGGTCAAGGGACAATTTGCATATTAGACTTTTATTATATAGGATATACACTGAGTGGCCAGATTATTATGCATTCAAAGATCATAATAATCTGGCCACTCAGTATATATATATATATATATATATATATATATATATATATATATATATAAAACAAAACTTGAATTTAATTTAATTTTAAATTTATTAAAATAATATAAAATTAGGAATTTAGTTCCTATGTTAAAATAACTCATTTTAAGTGCTCAACAGGCATACATGGCTAGTGGCTATTCCAGTAGGACAGTGTAGATATAGAACATTTTCATCACCACAGAAAGTTCTTATTAGCACTGCTGAGGAAGTGTTGATAACCTGCCAAAAACCCATGCATGGTAGAAAATAGTTGTTACTGGTCTCACTCTAAAGACCATGAAAGATGTCTAGTGAATAAAAGACTATTTTTTTTTTTGCCTTATTGCCAACTAAAGGAAAAAAGACTGTAGCAAGCCAGGAGATGTTTGATGAAGAAATGGCATCTATTAATACCCATCGCCCCTCTTTAATGTGGGGAGGGTGAGGTTCTAAACCGTAAGGTCCCCCAGAAGCAAGCTACCTAGAATATTCTCTCTTAAGGGACTATTTCCTTTGCGCCATTGTTGGATCCTACTCTCCTTCTGGCCCCTTCATTCCCAGACAGCTGACTGCCAAGATGGTTGGCAGTGCCCAGGTGTGATACCAGGTAGCTGCTTTTCCTCTCTATGTGCCGTGTTGGCCCTCTCTAAGTGTAGTTTGCATCCATCTGCTCCTCTCGCCCTTCCATGCTGCAGAGTTAGGTGTTGTTTTGTCCCCTGGAGGAAGCCCATATTGTTCTATTCCTACCACAGAAAAAACAAATCAGGAGTAACAAGAAAAAATATGGAGCGTAAGCATGTGTTTCCAGGTCATCAACATGCAAGCAAACGTGCATGAAAATGAGTGTTAATTTACTGCATGATTCAGTGTTTGCAAGACTATCAAGTCATTTCCCATAGGCAGCCCAACAGTCATCACAAGGTAATGAATTTTTATTATAACCATGCATGATGGTTGAACCAGCAAACAAATGATCAAAGAAAAGAACAAAATAATAACAATGGTGATAACAATAATGATAGTGTAATAATTAACTGGCAAAGCATTTGTAACAGGGGTCAGTTGATTAATATAGTTGTCTGGGGCAGTTATAACAGATCTGACATTCTCATTTTAACATTTTTGGTTTCTGCTTTCATTTAAAAACATTTCTGCGATGAAAACAGAAAACGTTGAATGGATAGTAGTTTGTGTTTTTATTTATGTTGTTCATATTGGGTTTTGGAGGCCCTTTAAATTTTGTCTGGAATGCTTTGCAGAAGTTATTAGACCAGAAAAAGACTCATGCTTTTTGGAATTTTATGTTTGTTTGTTTGCTTTTTTAAATATACTTTATTGATTTTTTACAGAGAGGAAGGGAGAGGGATAGAGAGTTAGAAGCATTGATGAGAGAGAAACATCAATCAGCTGCCTCCTGCACACCCCCTATAGAGGATGTGCCCACAACCAAGGTACATGCCCTTGACTGGAATCAAACCTGGGACCCTTCAGTCTGCAGGCTGATGCTCCATCCACTGAGCCAAACCAGTTAGGGCTATGTTTGGTTTTGAATTATCATCATTCCCAGTTTTCTCATTCATACTTACACATCATAGACGTTGCCTTAGTTACCTGTAAAATTCAGGGTGAATTGTGCTTTCACATGGACCAAACCATTCAGAAGCAAGACCATTTCAAAGATAAAAAGGTATTTTAAAAATTCATTTTATCTTTTTTTATCCCTCTTTACTATTTTTCTCGTGTCATATTTTATTTTTTTATTTTTCTTAGTTGTGGTCAAGTCTATTGTAATATCTGATGAAAGGAGAGTTGATCTGATTCTAGCTATGTAAAAGTATATATGAATTCAGCTTGTCCAAAAGAGAATTCTGAGCAATGTAAATAGAGTTTAATGTTTAGTTAGCTCTTTTTCTTGCAAAGTTGTCTCAGTTCATGGTCATTTTCTTTCCTGGAGTGTTGTTAGTAATCTCATTTTAGCAAGTATCCTCTAGAAGTTCTCAGTCAAAACAAATATTTATAGTTAAGTCCTAAACTCTGGAAAATGGCTTTGTATGTATGCTGCCGGTGGGGGGAGGGGGTGGTTAAATGGAAAGGCTGACTTTGTCTTGACTTTAGAAACACAAACAGAGCCACCGCAAAACATCATTCAAAGATATTCACATGGATGTTTATTAGAAGAAGTTCCCCTCAGTTAAGCTAAGGCAGAGGGTTAAGAGGCTGTGGGGGCTGTGATCCCACATAACTAATGGGCACACTTTTCCCAGACAGAAGGGCCATGCGTTAGTCATAGTGGTAAATCTGTAGTGACAGACGTTTGTTCTATATTTGTGAATGACCTGATTTGGCATGCATGCAGCTCGTTCCACTGACAATAATGGTAACATGGTGTGAGGGAGAGGGAGGGAAGAAAGGAACTGGAATTAGGGGAGGAGGCGCGGTAGAGGGAAAGAGAGAAACCCAGGCAGAGAAAGGGAGAAGGGGAAAGGACTATTAAACAGTGAAATATCAGAAGCATCTAAGGGTGACTCAAGGGGAACCTGCCTTTAGTAGAGCATTATTTTCATTTGGGAGCAATTCTAATTGATTGGGGAGAATCGCCTTTCTTTCTTCCATGTTCCCTCCCCCTTTCTCTCCCTTCTCTCCCCTGTAATCTCTGGGGAAGATAGATATTCAGACAGCTGTCAACTGGTACAGGATGCTTCTGCATCAAGGAATCCCTTGTAATTTGCAAAACTTGCCTGGCCCTTTACCATTTGCTGCAATTCTACAACCCCTTCAGGTAAGAAAGAAACTGGCCCAGAGTGATGAAAAGAACGAAGGCTGTCAATAATTAGAAGAGAAGTAGCATTATGCCCTCTGCTACCTCCCTCCCCTCAAGCCATTCATTCTTAAAGTAACAAATATAATCCATGGCAAGAGCAATTATGATATGCAAAGACACCTCTGCTGAGGGTGAGCTAGGAATGGTGGGCAGAGCACTGAATGAAAGACAGGAATCCTTCGTACTGCTACAGACTTGCTGTGTGATCATGGACAAGTCACTGCCCCTCTCTGGCCTGTTTCCTAACCTCTAAAGAAATAATTCAAAAGAAGATCTTTAGGGGCCTTTGAACATCAAAAATCACAATTCTCATGGTAAGTACATAGATAGGTAAGTAGGTAGCCCTAGTGACACCTCCTCAGTCATCTTTCTTGACCTGACTTTCCATCATCTGAAACATTTTGTTGATTTCTTTATAGCTATTTCATTAACTGACTAGGATGCAAGCTTCATTCAAGTAGGAACAGAGTCTACCTTATACACAATTTCTTCTTTAGGGAAGAATATATACTTTATGTTATTTATATTCTCTTTATAAAATAAATGTTTGCGGAGTATTGAACGACTTTATCTAGCTATTTTTCTACGTTGAGTGTTTTCTGTTTGCAAGCAATAGACACATACTGCCCTCAGTGAGTGGGCATTTATAAGGAATACACAGGCAAGGAAGGGGTTGGGAAACTCTTCCAAGCCCACAAGCAGGCTCTCCTGGCTAATTTCCATGGCTGACATTCACAAATATAGAACAAACAACTGAGTATAAAACTCTAACTGAAAATCCAGTTAGAGTTTTATACCCTGGCAGCCCCTCTGGCAATGCAGCATTTACTCTTCCTGTTACTCTGATCAAGCAACCTTGCTCTCTGCTCCAGGCTCTGCCATTTCAGTGAAACAGTCCCTTGCTCACCACTTCACCTGGTCGGACTCCCCAGCATCACCACGCAAGGTGGGGTCTGAAGTCAAACTTCTCCAACAAGGCTTGATTGGTTTACCTAATCACTATCCAGTATACAGAACCCCTTCAGGGCAAAATTGCCCTGATACCCGTATAAAGGGAGCAAATCAGAAGCAACTGTATAGCTTTTTTAAAGTATACTTCCTAGGGACCCATTGATAGGTAATTAATTAGAACCTCCATCTGGTGTTGCATTGGGCATCTGGTCTTTTGAAAAGACTCCCTAAGTGATTCTTCTGTGCACCTCTGGACCAGAGACACTGCTTTTGGGCCAGGTGCTCAGCCTTGGTCCAATCATATTATCGAGCTAAAGGGGTTTGTCTAATGAAACGCAAACAGGAGTTTGCAGCAAAGAAAGTAAAGGTTTATTTAAGGAAATGGCATCAAACCAGGAGTCATGGGAGAGCTGGTTCTCTGATGGCTTCTAGGGGAGGGTTATATAGGGGGAAAAGTATTCATCATGGTGGAGTTAGATTCATGGTCTCTATTGATTGGTCAGCACTAGGGTAGGGAGTAGTTGATCATTGCATCTGGTCCTGATGTCAGCCATGGCGTCGCTCTGTCTGGTTTCACAAGGGCATTGTCAGTGGGGTGATTTGCTTTTCTGGGTCTGGAGCTGAAACACAACTGAGGCCTAGATGTTATATTTAGTTTGAGTAAAACTTTGTTTATGTGGTCAATAGACCAGGGCTTTGTTCCCAAGATTATTTGATGCTGACCAAGACCTCATTGTTCAGAGGGCTTAATGATTCAAGGAGTGGACATGCAAAGGAGATGTGAATGAGTCAGAGTGCTCCTGGCTAGACAAGGCCAGTTTGAATAAAAAGGAAAGAAAGAAAAAAGGTCAGGTTAAAGAAATAAAGTTTCTGCATGGCTACAATCCACTCTTCCTGGGAAGTAGAGTCCTGGGTGCAAAGCATGGCAAGCACTCAGAACTCCATAGAATCCTTTTAGATGCCCCATCTACCTTTCCATCAATCTGTCTATCTTTTCTGCTATCTACCGACATACTACGCATCACCACAAGTGAGAGTGTTTCTAAAAACTGGAAACTGAGGAGTTACATTCCAGCTGTGGTAACAGAGAACATAGAGCACGTAATTCTAGATTTCATCTCAGGATTAGAATTTAGCTTCTCAAAATAATAATTCTTTATTATACAGTCTTTCTTAATCACACTACATCCAAGGCAGTTGTACCTAGAAAGGAATTTATTCTTTTCTGGGTCACATGAGAGCAGCTTACTGAATGACTTATGAAATAAAACTGCTGTTCATTTCCTTTATCAAAAAGAAGCCAAGGAAAACAAAGATGAAGAAGGAGAATGAGAGAAAGGAAAAGAAAAACAGGAGGAAGAGGAGAAAAACAACATCAGACAGGCTAATTTCCATGGCTGACATTCGGAGGTCCTTGGGAAAGGATAGGCTACAGGAAGTGAGGAAGACTGGGTAGTCATTTATCCAACATAATGTGTTTCCTGAGATCCAATTTGTATAATGTATAAAAGAAATAGAAGATACAACCTTTCACTGAACTGAACATCCAATAAGGGATACACATGGAAAGGATCTACAATATTAAATAAGATAATATATATTAAGAATATAGCCCAGCCGAAGTGGCTCAGTGATTAAGCATTGACTTATGAAATAGGAGGTCACAATTCAATTCCCAGTCAGGACATATGCCCAAGTTGCAGGCTCCATCCCCAGTAGGAGGCATGCAGGAGGCAGCCAATCAATGATTCTCTCTCATCATTGATGTTTCTATCTCTTTCCCTCTCCCTTCCTCTCTGAAATCAATAAAAAAATATTTTTTTAAAATGAATATAATATGTGCCAAGACTACTGTATGGTCTGAATAGATGCTAGTTCCCTTTTACCTTAGACAAATAAGTTGATTAAACACTAACTGTATCAGACTTGCCTAACCTTCAGTCCAACTTCCTTCTCCTTTGCCTACCTCTCCTTGATTTTCCAGGTTACCTTGCAGCTAGGAAGGCCACATGAAACAGGAGACATCTGCTGGTATTTTTCTCTACCCTTTTGTACTATGTTGAATAGTGTCCCAAAATAATTCATGTCTACCTGTAAATGTGACCTTATTTAGAAATAAGATCTTTGCAGATGTAATTAAGATAAAATGAGATCCTACTGGATTCAGATGGGCACTAAATCACTAATGTCCTTATAAGAAGAGGGAAATTTGGACACAGAAATGCAGACACAGAGGAGAGAAGGCCATTTGAAGATGGAGGCAAAGATTGGAGTGATGTATCTACTTCAGGAATGCCAAGGATTGCTGGAAAGACCAGAAGCTAGAAGAGGCAAGAAAGGATTCTTCCTTATAAACTTCAGAAGGAGGATGGCTCTGCCCACACTTGAATTTTGGATTTCCAGCCTCCAGAACTGTGAGAGAAAAAAATGGTACTTTGTTATGGCAACCCAAGGAAACTCCCTCTTTTTACTTCCTAGTATGAGGCTACATTGCCTTGAGGAATAACAGACATCTTATGAGGACCTAAGCCATATTCTAAGTAAGGATGGTAGACCAGGAAAGCGGTAGAAACCTGCTTCCTTGGGGTAGATTCCTTAGACTCTAGATAAATAAATCATAGGTGTTTCAATTATTGTCACTCAAGTTTTCTGTTAAGGGTGGAACATTTCTGACTAATGCCGTTGGTGAAGGAGAAATGACAAGAAAATAACCTGAGATCATGTCTCAGCCATTTTATTATGCAGATGGGTAGCCCTGGGAAAGTCATAAAAACTTCTTAAATGTCATTTTATCCCTCTGTAAAACAGAAACAATAATATCTTTAAATGAGATAGTTTATGAGAAAGCCAAGGGTTATCAATAGGAAAGAGGAAGCTAATACAAATTACCGAGACTGGAATCCCAAGGGTCCTGGATCCTGTATTGAATATCAATACACAAGCAATATAAAGACTATTTTCCCCACCTCTATCCTTGCTGTGACAACCACAATCTTTTTTTCTTTTTTTTTCCCCAGTAAGGAGCTCTTAACAGCCCTGGTAAAGGTACTTTATAAAATATAAAGAATCATACCAACATTGAGGGCTAATTACAAATTAAATAGCTCCACCACACAAATTATATAAGAAATGTTACTGGACCAACCTGACGTGGCTCAGTGCTTGAGCGTCAATCTATTTGATTCCTGATCAGGGCATGTGCCCAGGTTGCAGGCTCCATCCCCTGTGGGGGCTATGCAGGAGGTGGCCAATCAGTGGTTCTCTCTCATCATTGATGTTTATATCTCTCTCTCCCTCTCCCTTCCTCTCAGAAATGTTACTGGGATAAAGGGCTCCACATGCTCTCATCCATCTAAAGAGAGCAGAGGTGGATTTTTTCAAGTTCTTTCTGGGATAGTCCCATCCTATCAACTTCCTAAACCTTGCCTTTCTTGCCCAAAGTATGTCCTTCCCATTCCAGAACACTTCCTTTAGTTCTGAGCAAATACAAGACATGAGTTAATAGCCTGTGGTGTCAAAACTTCCCAGTTAGAACCAACAGCAGAAAAGATAAGGATGGACACTTGTTCCGAAAGTCCGTGGGCCCTGATGTAATTAAACGGCAAACTTCAGGGAAGGCCACAGAAGCACACAAAGCTCCATGGAAGTGTGAAGTAGTTGCTGAGCTTTCTCAGAAGGTCATGTTCGACAGACTACCTCTTTACCCACTTCCCACTTCATAGCAAGGGCTCTTCATGAGGAAGCTCAGTTTTTATGAAGGGCTGCACCTTCCCAATGTTCACTGCATCAAGACACAGGCCCATTCTTGTCCTGGGGTCCCAGCTGCATCTGTGTCTTGTTCTCAGAATTCAATTCAAATCTCCTGTTTGTCAATTCAAGTCTAAAAACAGGCAGGCCCTGGTCTGTCTTTTGCCCTCCCTTCCACCCTTTCATACCCTCTCACCATTGTGGAGCTAAGTGAATACAGTTTTCCAAATATAGTTCTGCAGCCCGTGTGTTAATCCTTCTAATGAGTGATGGTAATTGCTCCTGCTATTTTCCAAAATGAAAATCAACCTCTGAAGAGCAGCTGGTTTGTTGTAATGTTCTTCTCCCTCCGATTACATCCTCCATTCCTACAAGTCAGTCAAAGCCTAGCCTTGACTGCTTCATCTGTGAGCAGGGCCTGTGGGACGCGCTGGAGGAATGTGCTGATGGCAGGAAAATGGAATAAGCATGCTATTGTGTGCTTTATTATATTTAAGGGAATAGGGAGTAGAGAGGGGGAAGACCTATTTTAACTTTTGATTTCTAAGGTATCTGTTATGTGTTGTGCTTATTGATCTATCTTAAAAGATAACCAGGTTTTTAGATGGCAGAGCAAAGCTGTTTCCACCCTCCTTTTTTCAAGAATCACTCCAAAACAACAAAGAGAACACGAAGCAAAAACACAAACCCTATATTCTTTAAGGACAGGAGACATCTGTAATCTGGAACCACAGTATATGAAGATGAGAAACAGACGGAGGAATGGTAAGGCACTTAGTAGATCTATGAAAGTCAGACCTAACCGCCTGAGGGTGACATCATAAGGAGTCAAGCCGATTCACTCTGCACAGCACAGGAGCCTCCAGGAGTTGAGAGGCCCAAGTGGCGCAGTGGGCCCTGCAAACAACCCACATGGGAAAAGGGTAATAATACCAGCTACCATTTGTGAAGAGCAGGTACATACCCCACTGCTGCTTTCTGCCCCTACAGGTCACCCACAGCACAAAAATCTGGGTCATGAAGAAACAAAGCATCCAATGTTAAAACTGCAAAACACTGCAGTGTTTATTCTCTATCTTATTCATGTTTTCTATTCATGGCTCAAAAATCAGTCATCAGACACTTGATGAGAATGTACTGTGTCCACAGTCACCATGTTCGGTGCCATGGAAGTGAGAAAGACAGAGGGCATCATGTCTGCTCACAAAAGCCATAAGCAGCCAGAGAGCTACAGCATCAGTCCTGCAAAGGGATAGGCAGGGATGAGGTGTGTGTAACTGAGAGCTAGTGAGGAGGCCTCAGTGTTACTGAAATTGTCTCATTACCTTTTTGTAGCTCTGGATCTTCCATTATATTGTGAATCTTTTTCTTTTTTTGTCAAAGGCCTTATTTGTGTTATTTCTGAAACCAGTTGCCAAAAACCACAGCAGTATTACTGCAGAGTGAAGTAAGACTTTTCCTACCCAGATCTGAAGACCCCTCCTCTTACGCATAGTGTGATTGTTTTCAAGGTCCCCACTTCAATTTCAGCTAAAGAATTAACTGTTTCCTATCTACCTCTCACATTTGCAGAGTTTCCACCCTGAAATGAAAACCTGTGGGAGAAGATCAGAATCCTTCAGTTGTCGAGTCCCTTGACAAGGAGCTACTCTTGATTTATACTGTAACCAGGCATTGATTCATCCACACTAGAGTATAGAGAGTCTCAGAATGAGCCCAGGATGGGTCAGCTGGGGTTCAGGCCTGCTGGGACACATCCAGACAACTGAAGTTTATTTGCACAGGGGCTGAGTAGCCTCCTGGGAGAGCATTAAGGGAGAAATAAACCAGGCACAATGAATTTGACTCAGTAAAAAGTCTTAATCATTCTAGGCAAGGGGCAGTTCTCTCAGTAATGTGATCTCTGTCATGAAGATGTGTCTCCTGCTCCAATACCCACTGGCCACTTGTTTGCATCCTATGAGGAGGTGGCAATGGGGATATGTGTAAATAAAAATAGCTGTTTCTTGAAATTCTTAAAATCTTAAAGCCCAAGTGACACTGTTTATAAATAGAAGAAGACATTCTTTCTGTCAAGCTGCAAGACTTTGGTTCGGCAAGTGCTCATGGTGCTGGGGATGCTGCTGCCCAGTAGCACTAATTCCAGGCGCGCTGTTTCAATGGAGTAGCCGTACCACCCATCTGCTGGGCAGAGCAGTGATGGTGTGGGACCATCAACCAGCAAGAGACAACATGGCCTGGTGGAGCAGCAGACGTGATGGCCAGCAGCAGAGATTTTGGTGTCAGCAGCAGAAAATGGAGCCAAATGAAGCAGCAGGGGAAGCGCAGTAATATCTGCACAAATATAAATAAGAACATCTACTGGCCCTTTCTGGGGAGGGGGGTGTAGAGGTGGGGGCTGGGAAGGGGTGGGGGAAGAGGTAGGGTAGGGGGTGGGGAGGAAAGCCTAGGGGGCTGCCATTCCGTGTGAGGCTTATGACTGGAAGAACTAGGGACGTTTGCTCTCATTCTTAGTCATGGATTTGAAGGCATTTGAGGAAATTTGGATTTCTATCTACTCACACAAACACACACATAAATGCACATACTGATCAAAGACGTGCTATGGATGTAAATGCTCATATGTATCAAGGCGGTGCTTGTATATGCATTATAAATTGTTAAAACCAGGTGGGGGTGGGTAACAGTTGTGTGAGGGAGTCTAAATGGGTGAGTATAAGGGTCTTGACATCTGGCTTCACCCAGAGAAGTCTGCTTTCACATGTTATATACTTTGTACTGCTGCCTACAGTTTTTATTAGGAAAGGTTACCATGCTAAAAAAAATTAATTTTTTTGAAAACTCACTTGATATAATCCAACCAAATGAGAAAATGGGAACAGAGATCTCAAATGACTTGCCTGAGGTTGTAAAGACAACAGTAATGGATTAATGGCTCAAGTCCAATTTTTTGTTTTATTTTATTTTCCTATTGCACCATACAGAGAAAGTATATACACTAGAACAATGAAGTCTGGATATTGTACAGAACTCTGTGTGTTTCTCAGTTTTAAATGGTTAGAGGTTTGAGAACTGGCTTATTAGATCTTTAATTCTTTTAGCTATAATTTTATAGCAAGAAAAATATTAGCTATGGGGGCAGTAATGTAGATTAAATTAATACAATTTTGTATCAAATGACCACAGTTAATACAATTTTATATTCAACTTTAAAGTTGAATTTAGAGTCTACTAGACATGTTGTACTAATCAGAAATGTAGAATAAAATGAGATCATTGTGTTTCAGAATGGGCTTTGAAAAACAATGGTCCAATTTTTTAAGCACAGAAGGAGAGCAAAAAAGATGACAAGAAAGTTCCAGAAGTTCATGAGTAAATGTTGAGAGAATAGAATTATTCACTGAAAAAGAGAAAGCAACAGAGGCTAAATCATTTCCAGGGATGTAAAGAATCTCTTAGCGGAGATGAACTACTTTTCTCCCTGACAAGGAAGATAGAATAACCGCAGACCTTTAGAAACACCATGAGAGGGAGGTGGTAGAGTCAATAGAATTGAAATGGTGATACACACCTTTGAGGTTCTCTAGGCCTTGCAGAGTTGTAAAGCTCAGAGGTAGTAGATATTAAGTGACCAGTCCAGGAAGGAAATGGTGGCTAAATGACTACTGGTCACTTTTATTATTTCAGAAAATATCAAGTGTCACCATATGTTGAAAGCTAAAGGTAATTTATCAAGGAGGAATATGGGTAGGGATGAGTCTGAGGACACCACTTTCCATATGTATGCTATGATGGTCACTTGGAATACCTGCTCACACTCCCTGACCAGGTCTGAGTGTTCTTCTGTACTCTGCTCCTGCCCCTCCTGCTATCCAATTAGATTCCCAGCTACTGGATGGTCCTGTGACTTAAGTCCATGAAATTAGAAGTAAGATAAAACAATTAAAAAACAAAAACAAAAAACGTTAGGACTTCCAGTCAAAATGGCAGAACAGGCTTTCCACAATGACATTACAATTAATTTGAATGTAGTTGTGGCTCAGCAGTTGAACTTTGATGCAGGAATTAAGAGGTCTCAGGTTGATTCCCAGTCATGCTCAGGTTGGTGGCTAGATTCCTGGTGGGAGGTGTGCAGGAGGCAGCTAATCGATAATGTTCCTCTCTCATTAATATTTCTATCTTTCTATCCCTCTCCCTTTCTCTCCCTCTAAAATATAAATAAGAACCTATTTTTTAAAAGTACAACTAAATTATAGAAAACCACCCTTAAGAACCACTTGAAGACTAGGTGAATAGAATTTCTGTAACTAAATATATAAAAAAGAAGCCACATTGAGACTAGTAGGAGAGACAGAAAAATAAAATGGGCTAGTCACATAACCACTGTGACAGCTAAGAATTAGGAGGGATATCTCGACTGTGGGAGGTTTCCCTGAAGAGCTAGGGGACACAGCCCCACACCAGACTCTCCAATCCAGAGGATCAGTGCCAGGAAGAGGAGTCCCCACAACAGCTAGCTGTGAAAATCAGCAGGGACTCAGCCTGGGTGAGGTGGAGGGCTCATGCATCCTCTTAAATGGCCCAATCATAGACACATTCACTCACACTTTCCTTACTCTCACTTTCCTTAAGCTCCAGAAAAGGAATAGCAGCTCAAAAAGGGACATTGTGGCAGGAACTGAATTATCTGGATTCAGAGCAAGGGCTGGAGAAATAGCTCTTTCTCTGGGACTGAAGTGCTGGCAGGTGTCATTTTTCATTTGTTGAGTCATCTCTCCATCCATCTGGTAGGTTCCATTGTTCCTTTGCTGAGCCCTCCTCCTCCACAGTCTGCAGGCACAGGTGGGTGCCAAATCTGAGTCTCCATTAACCTGGCTAACACTGCTCTTGCCCCAACCAGGTGATACTCTGAGACCCTGCACCCGTCAAGTCACACACCGAACCTGAGCCCCTTTCAGAGGCTAATCCACACAGACAGCTGGCCTGGGTCCAACTGTGGACTTTTCTAAAATCTCTCAAAGGCACACAAACTCCAAACAAGCAGTGACTGGCCTCAGCATGCCCTGTACATCTTGCCTCAAGCCTGTCAATATTGGCAACCAGCCTCAGTTGACACGAAAACCACTTCCAGACACCTCTAAGCTCAGCACAGGCATCTGCCAGCTTCAGAAATCTGGTAGATCCTACCAGGTGGCCCTGGGCCAGACACAGGTAGTGGCTGATCTTGGCCTTCACTGAGTTACCTCCCAAGAGACCACAAAACCAACACACCTGGTGGCCAGTTTCAGACCACATCAGAGCACCACACAATTAGCACCACAAATGACAAAAATAAAGGATTGCCTTGGCAGACACCAGAGTCTGGCTAAAGCCAATCCTTCTCTGTGGGGTCTGCTATAGTCATGGCCAGTCCTCACAGCCAGTCAGCCCAAAAGTCAATCTCACACAATGATGTGCCAGGAACAATCAAGGTTTGACTATAATAGGAGAGCACACACAACCTACTAAAGGGACACTCCTGAAGCACCCAGCTCATGTGAACAGAAAGACTGTGCTATTGGGCCCCATAGGACACCTACAACATTAGGCCACTCTGCCAAGACCAGGAGATATGGTAGGTCTACCTAATACATAGAAACAAACAGGGATTAATCCAAAATGGAAACAAAGAGCATGTCACAAATAGAAAAATAAAACAAAACTCCAGAAAAAGAAATAAACAAAATGGAGGTAAAAAATGTAACTGACACAGCATTAAAAACACTGGTTATAAGGATGCTCAAGGAACTTAGGAAAAGAATAGCTTATTTCAGTGAGAACTTCAACACAGAAATAGGAAATTTAAAAAAAGAGACATGGAAACCATAACAAAGAATCAATTAGAAATAAAGAGTACAATAACTGAAATGAAAATTACATTACATTAGAGGGAATCAATAACAGATTGGGTGAAGCAGAGGATAGAATCAGCAATTTGGCAGACAAGTTAGGATAAAACACCCAATAGGAACAGCAAAAAGAAAAAAGAGTCCAAAAAATAAGGGTAGTTTAAGGGACTTCTGGGACAATATCAAGCATTACAACCTTCATTTCATAGGAGTACCAGGAGAACAGAGAGTGAGCAAGGGATTGAAAACCTATTTAAAGAAATAATTACTAAAAACTTCCCTTACTTGGTGAAGAAGAAAGACACACAAGTCCAAGACGTGTGGAGAGTCTCAAACAATAGGCTCACACCAAGACACATCATAATTAAAATGCTAGTGGTTAAAGACAGAGAGAATATTAAAAGCAGCAAAAGAGAAGCAGTTAGTTACCTACAAGGAGGCTCCCAAAAGACTGTCAGCTCATTTCTCAACAGAAACTTTTCAGGCTAGAAGGGACTGGAACAAAATATTCAAAGTGATGAAAAGCCAGGACCTACAATCAAGATTCCTCTACCCAGTAAAACTATAATTTAGGATCAAAGGAGCAATAAAAAGTTTCCCAGACAAGAGAAACCTGAAGGAGTGCATCATCATCAAACCAGCATTACAAGAAATGTTAAAGGAACTTCCTTAAGAAGAAGAAAAAATATGCGTAAGAAAACATGACAAAGAAAAAATTCTCACTGACAAAAGCAAACACATAATAAAAGAAGTGAATCAACCAACACTAAAGTTAATACAAAGGTTAAAAGGCAAAAGTAGTAAGATTGTGTGCAATTACAATAGTAAATTAAGGGATACACACACACACACACACACACACACACACAAAGTAAAAAAAAAAATTATAACGAAAACCTAAACATGGAGGGGGTGAGTCAAAAATGCTGAGGATTTTGCAATGTGTTCAAACCTAAATGACCATCATCTTAAAATAGACTGTTATAAACATGACTTGGTATAAAGGAAGCACATAGTAAGCACAAGCCAAAAATCTCCAAGAGATATACAAGAAATAAAGAGAAAGGAATCCAAACACATCACTATAGAAAGTTACCAACATACAAAAGAAGAGAGTAAGAAAAGAAGAAAGGAACAAAAAAAGAACTATAAAAACAATCAGGAAATGACTGATAAAATAGCAATGACTTCATACCTGTCAATAATTATTTTAAATGTATATGGATTAAACGTTCCAATCAAAAGATGAATGGGTAAAGAAGATGTGTTCCATATCTACAATGGAATATTACTCAGCCATAAAAAAGAATGAAATCTTACCCTTTGTGACAACATGGTTGGACCCAGAGTGTATTATGCTAAGTGAAATCAGTCAGACAAAGACAAATACTATATGATTTCTCATATATGTGGCATCTTAGAAACAAATAAGTGAACAAACAAAATAGAAACAAACTCATAAATAGAGAACAAACTGATTGTTCTCAGATAGGGTAGGGGGTTTGTGGGATGGGTGAAAAAGGTGAAGAGATTAAAAAGTACAAATTGGCAGTTACAAATCAGCCATGGGGTTGTAAAGTTCAGCATAGGAAATATAGTCAATAATATCATAATAACTATGTGCGATGTAATGTGGATGCTAGACTTAGGCAGATAACTTCATAAGTTATATAAATGTCTAAACACTATGCTGTACACCCTAAAACTAATGTAATATTGAATGTCAAATTTAATTTTTAAAAATTAAATTAAAAAAATTTTTAAATAAAAATACTTTGGGGTGTCCAACTTATTTCACTTAATATAAAACTATTTCACTTAATATGTATTCACTGTGGGTTGCCACCACCCTTACTTCATTTTCAGCAGTAGTCAGGAGGTTATTGGACTGTGTGTCACCTAGGGAGGTAGGTCACTTTGGCCATGACAATGTGTATTATGCTAAGTGAAATAAGTCAGACTGAGAAAAATAAATACTGTGTGATTTCACTTACATTTGAACTTTAAAAAATGAATAAAATAAAACAGCAACACAGTCATGGATACAGAGAACAAATCAATGGTCACCAGAGGGGAGGGGTGGGAGGTTGGGCAGAAAAGGTGAAGGGGAATGAGAGGCACAAACTGCCAGTTAAAAAAATGAGTCACAGGGATGTTGTATACAGCACAGGGAATATACTAGTAGTCAATAATATCCTCATAACTTTGTATGGTGACAGATGGTTACTAAGCTTATTGTATGGTGACAGATGGTTACTAAGCTTATTGTGGTGAGCACTTCATCTTACCTAATAATAGACAAACATGTAAATTGACCGTACCTCTGCTACACCCACAGCCAATCAGGAGTGAGTATGCAAATTAACCCACCAAAGATGGCAGGTTAATTTGCATATGCAGGCGTGGAGCGTCTGGGAGGGGTGGGATGCCTGCTATGTGGGGGGAGGGGGAGTGGCAGAGGGAGCTACAGAAGCGGTGCTCCAGCCGGGATCGAGGACTTGCAGGCTCCCGGTCAGCCGGGAGCGAAGCCAGGGGAAGGAAGGCCTATTCTTGCATGAATATCATGCAGTGGGCCTCTAATAGGTGTATAAATGTCAAATCACTATGCTGTACACCTGAAACTAATATAAGTATGTCAACTATAATTTAAAAATTAAGGGGCTTGGGACAGTGGCAATCATGGTGCCAATCTGTAAGGACCTGCATCCCCAGCAAACATCCATGTAATGTGGAGAAGGGCAGCCCAGGTAGCTGGACCTGCACCCAGCAGGGCTACATCTATTCCTCACAGCAAGAACAGGTGCTTCCTAGTGTGTCTGTGATGAGGAAAACAAAGTCCCAATAACTGACAGATGTGGGGGCTACTGTCACCTGCAAGGTCTGTAGCATCAATCATGCTTTGCCAAAGTACACACCCTCTCTGTGGGATCCACACAACTTACTAACTCTTTTCGAGGAACTAGCCTCAAGGAAGATATCCAAGCTACTGAAAAAGACAAGGTTGAAATTTACAAGGGTTTTCGCATAGGTGACATTGTCTTGGGCAAAGTGACCTCTCTAGGTGAAACACAGTACAGCTACCTCCTGACCACTGCCGAAAATGAACAAGGGGTGGTGGTGGCCACCGTGAATCAGGTGTCCAGATGGATCCCATCAGTTGGTGTGAGATGCAGTGCCCTAAGACCCACACAAAAGAATTCTGGAAAGTGGCCCTTGTACAACCTGGATTCTTGTAGACCTAAGAAGCAACATTTTACCCCAGGGAGAGGGGTACCCTGTTTCTAAGAGCACAGGTATGAAAGGAACAGTAAGATGCTATTGTCTTTATTCAAACACCTGGGGTCAGACAGCTACCAGCTCTAGAAAAGTCTGACAGAAACTTATGGTACTCTGTAGATGCAACAATTTTCTTATGAACCTTTCAGTGGAATGAAATCTTGGGTGATAAATTTCTCTTCTGGAGGCTCCATAAAAAAAACGGTATAATGTTGAAAATAGCCTATTCCTTCTGACAGTCTTATACTAGTAAATACATAATTTTTGCTGTGACAAAAAAACAAACATTTTTATCAAAAGAATTTCATGGTAAAAATCCTATATAATAAAGAGGTAATATGCAAATTGGTCATCACTCCAATACACAAGATGGCCGCCCCCATGTGGTCAAAAATGGCCCCCATGTGGACACAAGATGGCCACCACAAGATGGCCGGCAGTGGAGGGCAGTTGTGGGGGACCGGGCCTTCAGGGGAGGGCATTTGGGGGGAACCAGGCTGGCAGGGAAGGGCAGTTTGGGGCAACCAGGCCTGCAGGGGAGGGCAGTTAGGGGCAATCGGGCTGGCAGGGGAGTGGTTAGGGAGTGATCAGGCTGGCAGACAGAAGTGGTTAGGGGCAATCAGGCAGGCAGGCAAGCAGTTGGGAGCCAGCAGTCCTGGATTGTGAGAGGGATGTCCGACTGCAGGTTGGAATCAGGCCTAAACGGGCAGTTGGAGATCCCTTGAGGGGTCCCAGATTGGAGAGGGTGCAGGCTGGGCTGAGGGACACCCTCCCCCCACCCCCCCATGCATGAATTTCGTGCATCAGGCCTCTAATTAATTAATAAAAGACTTTGGGTTCATATAATGTCCTAATCTCTTAATATGCTTCAATAAATATCTGAAACATGATAATTAATGCCACCCCGTTTCACCTTTTTGTCTTATTAGAGAAGGAATTTGAAGCTGGTGGCAGTGAGGAAGTGATATAGGAAGTGGAAACTCCTGTGATGGGGTTGTGATAAGATACATACTCACATGCAAAGTGACTGAGATGGTACTAACAGGCATTACTAGCCTAATCCTTAGTACTTGGGCAGTGTCCCTAACAGGAGAACAGGACACGATCCACTGTCTGCTTGTCCATTTTCCAAGTACCTTTTCCTCTGAGTCCAGGTGTCATGTTGATATATCATATCTGTGTCTAGCCTTGCAGCCCCAGGTCCCAGTGGTAGTAAATATTTGTAAAGAGAAAAGAAATCAGAAATACAGTTATATTCATGTTAATTTTAATGGACCCAGAAGATGTATTAAAATCCTATAAAATAAAAGGGTTATTTATGATTGGAGAAGGATTTTCACTCAATTAACCCGAAGACATTGGCATAATAAGAAAGTTAAATCCAAGGTTTCATAAAGGTACATTTGCAAGTTATTAATTATGAAAACAACCAAACAAGCTGACTTGACAATGAAACTTCAACTCACTAGCTTGCCAGATGCCCTAAGATTCTTGGATGACTTGGTGTCAGGTGTCACACTCACTTTCAGAAAGAAGGCAATGAGCAGCTGAGACGGGCTCCCCGGGACAGACCCTGACTGATTCTCTTGTTATTCACACCTTTCTCAGTCCTGGTAAAGTCATTAGCTGGAAAACTCAGTTTTGGCTGGTGAGGCACTGTCTTGCAAATTCCAGGGATGTAGCAGGAGTGGGTATTAATAATTTCAATGCCTGGTGGTGACTCAGGTCTCTGCAGACTGGCTGTTTCATTTGCAGCCCAGCCCCATTTCTCTGACTGCGCCCTGTCCCACGTGTCTCTTCCAGGGTCTCACATGCTCCTTCAGGGCTATTAGACACACCTCTGTCTTCACGCCTCTAGAAGTATGAGACACCCAGGGGGCAGCACAGGCCTCTTTGAGTGTAAGTTGTTGAATCTGCCTGCTTTGACTGGTTTTCTGTCACAAATTCTCTGTTGAGAGCAGCCATGCCCAAAATAACTCAGGCTGGGAAAATGACAGCTTCTGCAGATTTACTTGGAGACATCATCCGGAAGCATCTATATGTTCTCACTTTGGCGTGTGGAAAAGGATTAAGAAATGTTCTGTATACCGCTAAATTTGAAGGGTCTGATTAATTATAGCAATTTTCTATGGATTTAAAAAAAATGACATTTTAGAGAGTGACCTGAGCAATTATTTCACTGGTTATTAATGTGAAACAAAAAGGGAGAAAAGGGCGACAAGATCTTAGGTTAAAGATGGAGCAGAAATTATGATGGTGAACAAAAGAATTATAATAGTACAAAATATTTTTTAAGTAAGATACTAAGATAAGGAAGAATGTTGGTTAAAATTTATTTAAAGGCTAATTAAAACTTTACTCTTCAAGTGGGATTTCATTCCTAGTATGTGGCAAACTATTTTTCTCTCTCACTCTACCAGTAAGAGTCCCTCACAACCAACCTATATATCTTCTCTTTTCCCCAAGTCCTCAAATAGCTCAAGCTCAGTTACTGCTCAACCTAGGCCTGCTACCTCACTCCTTTTCTCACCTCCTTGCTAAATTCTATCCCACTAGAAAGGCCCTTCCTAATACACATCACTGCAGCCAGTCTTGGTTTCTCTCAGTTCTGCCCCACATCCCAATTCTGCACAGACTCATGGGCCAAAGGAGCAGCACAAAATCCTTTTGGACAGATGGAAAAGGAACGAGGCTATGAATAATTATTGCTTAATTTTTTTCTGTCATACATGAAAAGGCCTAGTACAGTGCCTAGTCCAGAGTAAGGAAGATGATTTATTTTAAAATTTATTTATTTATTTATTTATTTATTTATTTATTTATTTATTTATTTATTTATTTTAATCCTCACCTGAGAATATTTTTTCCATAGACTTTTTTTAGAGAGAGTGGAAGGGAGGGGGAGAAAGAAACATTGATGTGAGAGAGACACATCGACTGGTTGCCTCCTGCATGCACTGGGGATGGAGCCTGCAACCGTGCTAGGTGACCTTGCTTGGGAATCAAACCCTTCAGTGTGAGGGCCAAAGCTCTAACCACTGAGAAACACAGGGCAAAATTTTATTAATATTAGTTGATAGACAAATAGAATCAGCCGGTAACATCTCCCCAGCTATGCCAGCCATCAATATCATCATTATTGAAACCTTCTCCACTGACAGATATTCTTCTGTGGTCTCCCTTTTTCCTTCTTTCCTCCCTCCCTTACTCCCTTTTTCCCTCTTTTCTAACTTTTTGTCACTGTCTTAATCCAATCACACTGCTATAATAAACTACCATAGACTGGGTGTTTTTTAAACAATAGAATTATTTCTCACAGTTCTGGAATCTGGGAAGTCCAACATCAAGACACTGGCAGATTCCCTGTCTGTGAGAGTCTGCTTGGTTCATGGACAGCTGTCTTTCATTGATCCTCACTTGATGGATGAGGTAAGGGAGCTCTCTGAAGTCTCTTTTACAAGGGAATTGGTCCCATTCATAAGGGCTCCACCCTCACAACCTAATCACCTCCAAAAGGCCCCATCTTCTAATAACACGTTGGGGTTAAACTTTCAACATATAAATTCTGGGGGGACACAAAGAGCGTGTGGCAATCACCTTCAAGGACATTCAAGGATAAAGATGTTGGATGAGGGAAGGGTTTCCAGACAGTGTGATTTGTCTGATTTTTTTTAAATAGTCATAAATTGGGCTTCTTCAAATGTGAGGAAGAAAAATAGTGTTTTATATTGATTGCATACATACCACATCTTATCCTGTGCCCTAGAAAAGTACTAACCCTCTCACTCCTTACAACAATCATGTGAGGTGTGTATGCAATTACAACGGAGTTGCATGATGCATGCATTTGACTCATTCAATCAATGTATACTTCACAGAGGGATGGGTACAGGAGAAAGAGAGAGAATAAATTTAATATAACGGGTACAATGATTTTGCTCCCAATTCCACTTAGTAAACTTAGGTCCCAGAATACACAGGAGTTATAAGCTCCCTCAGGCTAATCTCTGTTCTCATCGTACCTCCCATCCTGTTAGCACTGAAAATTATTCTGGTGATTAAATTTACAACACAATTTTTCCCCCCATCCAAAATGGCCCATAAACTGAGGCCAAGAATTTCATCTGTTTTACGGTTGGAGAAAAATCTGGCTGTGTTAGACCCACTGAGAGATAATTTGGGAGAGAAACTTTGCAGGCATTTTGAAACATTATCAACAATAAATTTTGATATGTGCTATATGCTGCCTCATGTGTTTCATTTTGTCTGATATGTGAGACTCTACCTCCATTTTACAGAGGGGAAAACTGAGGCTTGGAGAAGTTAAGTAACTTGCCTCAGGCCAGGCATCTGGGACTGAGATGAGATCTGAGCCAAGCCAGTCTTGGTTCCACAGCACATGTTCTTCCCACTCTGCCCAAATCCAGCTCATATCTCTCCTTGAGTCTCAGTTTCAAATGGTCATCTACCCAGTGGTCATCTCCTGGTTGTATGCATCATCTCTCTTCTCCTTTGTCTCTAAAGCCTCAGTTAAGAACTATTTTGACAATCACCAGGGACCAGGGGATGTTCAGTAGCCCACATAGGTACAGCCATTCTGGTTATTTTGGGCTTTTACTTATTCCATGACTGCACTGCCATTTCAGTTGGTCAGACATCCCTCCTGGCACTTATACTTTACTGACGGTTATATGTTTTGAATATTACTCTGGCCATACCTCTCACAAGACTGTAGAGAGATCCATATATGACAGAAGCAATATTCTAAGTAATTTTACAATGTTTTTGCTACATGAGCTATTGGCTGTCACTGATATTTTCATTTTCCAGAGCCATGAACTGAGGTCCAAAGGGCATGCCTTGCCCACGGCCATAAGGAGGTAAGGTCCGGACCTGAATGCTCCTGAGTGCATTGCTTTATGCTGGTTTCTATGCACAGTCCTGGAGCTCCCACAGCCAGCTGCCTTGGTCTTTGCTGGGAATTTAGGGTGACAACTGATGAAACTTTGTTTGTGAGAATGATCAGTTGCAGGTGAATCCTGTGAGAACAAATGAGAATTTGATTGTCTTTATTCAGAAATATGTGCCATAGTCATAATGCCGTGCGGGGTCCAGAGTCACCGATGGCATCAGGACCTCTTTAGGGGCTGTGCGTCTGCTTTGTTTTGATCCATCCTACTGCCCTCACTAATTGCACTGGCACGTGGGTGGCCCAAACCCTTCACTTGCAGGAGGACTTCCCAGAGAGGAGCAAGGTCTCCTGCCATCATGTCCGATGTCACCGTGTAGGATATTAAAACTGACTCAAGATTGTGTTGAAAAATGTTTTCCTTTCCAGTATGCTAATAAGAACAAGATGATATCAAATGGATGTGAGTCGTGGCAGGATTTTTCTGTGGCTGTCTTCTAATGAGCTGTTCTGTAATGAGGGCTAGATGTGCACACGTATCTGTGTGCTAGTCAAAGTTTAAAGACCTTTATTTTCCCCCTACTTTCACCCTCTTCTAAGCCCTGACTTTAATTCTTTTAAACAGTAACATTAATTGGCTGTTAAGTAAAACAGGAGAGAACACAATAGATTTATGATATTTTGAGAAGCTCTGCCAGTTCTCAAGCATTTGGAGAAACAGGCTTGGCTTTATGGGGTAATTATGATTTAGTGTTTTCTCTCGCCCTGTTGAGTCTGTGGCCTGCCTCTAAAATGGATCTGGGATGAATGTCAAAGTCAGGATTTACAATCAAACCTTTTCAACATATAAAGCCCAGGACAAGTTTATTGTTTTATTTTTTCTAAGCAATATTTCTGTATGCATTTCTGTGCTGTTAGGTTTTGTAGGGTCCTCCCACCCTCCCACCCCACCCCCCGCCTTTGAAATGGCATCTATAAATCTCTTCTCCTGATAAGGCTGCTGTATCATCAAAAAGTGATTGTTTTTGCAAGCAATCACAAGAGAGCATGCCAATTTAAATAATTCCTTTCGTTTCCTCTCTCCCCCCTCCCCACCCCCACCCCCCTTTACAGGAGAACTGCTATCATCTCAGGTTTTCTACCCTTTCAGAAATGAGCAGCAACCAATGAAGCTTGATGAGCCTTAGGAGTAAGATCTTTATGCTTCTTCTTTCAGTATCTTTTTTCCTGGTCTCTCTTTGAAAACCACGTGTGTTCAGCATTTGCCTTCAGGGGAGCAGACCCCAGGGATCTTTGGGCTCTATGGGTTTCCGACTTGGCTCCCTACTGACATGAGATCTTAGGCAATTACTTTTCCTCTTCTTTCTCTTAATTCATAAAATAAAACAGAAGTTGGTTCGTAAGGCCTCTTCCAACTCAAAAATGTTAACATATCCTATATATGGCCCAGCAGTACTGTATTAGGCCAAGTTGGTGCATGCTGTTGAAGGGGAAATGTCAGCCCATAATGTGCCACTTTGGCACATTATTTTAAGTAGAAGGCATTTCAGTTCCTCCCAGAAGAACTCAGTTGTCATAAATCCCCTTGCTGGGGGTGATTCTAATATTCTTTTCTGGAAGATGTAAAATGGGCACCACACTCAGACAGACTCAGTCACATAGCTACCATATATCACATCTGTTCTCCTAAGGGCCCATTTACTTTTCCAAATAATTATTTGTTTTCTCATAAGTGCCCTTTCCCCTTCCTTCTCCTATTAAAATAATATATAACCTCCAAATTCTAATCACCTCTTTGAATCACATTTTTCTGTAAACTCCCCATGTATGTATGTATGTATGTATGTATGTGAATAAAAATCTGTCTTTCCCCTTGTTGATCTGTCTTGGTGGTTTAATTGGCAGAGCCCTAATAACAGAACATGAGTGGAGAAGAAAACCTTTTGTGTTTTTTCTTTTTGACATTTGTGTGTGCATGTAGGTTACAGAAGTGGGAAAGGGGATTAAGCTAGGAGCAGTATTTTTCTTTAAACAATCATTTTTATGAGGGAGCTCAGTGAGAGAAGGCTCACTCAGCATAGTTGTTATCTCCATCGGGAATCTTTCCACAGCATCCTTGAAAGTATAGCCCTTCTGTCCCAAGGTAAGGGTGGAAGCACAACGTGGGCTAGTTTTTTGAGGGGGGTTGAGAGGTGAAGAGGGAGAGAGGGATTCATGCCAATTCAAGAGCAGCAATATTTCAGTATAGGCACAGGCCACAGCTATCTATAGATACATATTCTATATAATAAAGAGCTAATATGCTAATGGTCATGACGCCCTCACACCATAATGACCAATCAGCAGGAGGCTGCATGCGCATGCTTGTGAGTGGCAGGGCGGAGCTGCCACGTTGCGCCGGAAAAGGGGTGGAAGCGGGGAGGCACCCTGAGGAGGCAGGACCACCCTGTTGCAGAGAGGGAGGGGGTGAGAACCTGTAGCGCCCCCCCCTCACCAGTCCTTCACCTCCCACTGCTCGCACTCAGAGCACCCTGCCACCCACCTGCCAGGGGAAGGAGCACAGCACAGCAGGCAGGAGGTTTCCATGCTCTCCTTCGGCTCCATGATGGGGCAGAGCTGCTGCATTGCTCCGGAGATGGGGCAGAAGCAGGGAGGTGCCCAGAGGAAGTGGGACCAGCCCAAGGCGACTCGCAGGACCGAGGGCGGGGCTTGAAGTGACCAAAGAAGGCCGGAAGGGTTGGGGGCAGGGCCAGGTGTACTTGAACTCTGGGTGGAGAGGTTAGGGTGTCAAGGCGGGGTGGCATGTGCGCGGGCGGGCAGGGCCGCACAATTTCACACACCGAGTCACTAGTATATATATAAAAGCCTAATATACAAATTTTCCCCACAGTAGTTCGACCAGGAGACCGATCGCTCACTATGATGTGCACTGACCACCAGGGGGCAGCGCGGAACAAAGGAAGGCCCCAGCCAACAGCAGGCAGCTGGGGAAGGAAGGTCCTAGCCGGCAGCTGGAAGACCCTGATTGGCCCAGATCGCCAGCCAGGCCTAGGGACCCTACCCATGCACTAATTTCATTCACCAGGCCTCTAGTTTAATTATAAAGAATTTTTTTCTTTGTTTAATTTTGTTTTCTATCTCACTGAACAATTCTTGGTAGTTGTATCCAGCAAGTTGGGAGGAGGACAGCTGTACCTCTGACCTATTCTCTGATGTATTTTCATGGAGGAAACCATGTAGTGACTCAGACAAGAGTCTAGAAAGAGCCCCCAACATTTGATTACATATTCTTTGCAATATATTATGTATTCTATATAGTGCCATCAACTGTGTAATGCACCTAAGTGTCGTCCTATATTATATACAGCTTTATAATATGACATAATTTATTGCAGCTACAATTTATTGAATATTAACTACATGCCAGGCATGCTATTAAGCTTTTATTTTATGTTTCCTCATTTAGCTTAGATGATGTAGTTTATATAAATGGTAATTCCAAATAACATTTGGTGTTAATAATTTCTTCCAAGCATTTCTGCTGTCTTCAGGATAAAGAAGTTAAGATTCATGGAAAGGAACCCAACAAGAATGTCCTTGCAAATAGATGAGAATAATGAAATAAGGATCATTAGCAATTCTAACCCTTCCTTCTCCCACCACTGACCAAACACGTGTACACACACACATTTTTAAAGGTCCAGTATGGAATAATTTAAGGGTCCCATTATGTTCTAAAATCTTCCTAGCTGCGATAAACTGGCTTTGGAGACTCTCCTATCCCCATGACTCTCTCTCATATGCCAATATCTCTAACACATATATAATTTATGAAAACAGAGTAGACACTTTTTAATAATTAAGTGATAGATAATAGGAGTGTGTGTATGTGTGTGTGTTTAATAAAAAAGCTGTAAGAGCTTGGAAAAGGAATGGAGACTACTATGGTTAGTCATTCACGTATTTATTTGGAACAACTGAAAAAGACTCTGCATCTTGTACCCCATTACCCATAACTGGAGGCCCCTCCACATTTGTCTGTTTGCTAGTCGGGGTCTTTTCCAGAAGGCGTTTGGGAGCCACCATCATTCAGAGGGAGAGCCAGATGCCTGCCCCATTCTCAATCACCCAGCATCACCCACTCTATTCTCTCCAAATTACAGTGCAAATACTAACATAGGTACAATTAGCCAAGGCACTAATTACAAAGCGTAATGTGTAAAGGATATAGAATGATAAATGGCAAATGCAGAACATGTTGTGTCATATCAAGTGATCTCTCTGGCTGCTGAGCCCAGGAACAAAGGGAGAATTGTGCCCTGTTTGTCTAACATGCTCTATATCACAAATTGGAAATCCTTCTTAATTAAGATATTGTTGAATGTCCTTTGTTAGCAGATTTTAACAATGTTAATTAGGAGGCTAGAGTGATCATTGTTCAACTAACAAACTATTAGGGTGATTTGCACTGTAGCTTTGGAGAGACTTCTGAGCAAACCAGAAGTTTCCTTTCTTTAGGGAGGGAAGCTGTGAAGCAAAGGAGGGAACAGGAGCTGGGAGAAAGGCAATGCTACTCTTAACATTTTAGGCTGTGGGCCAAGGCAAAGCATGAGGAAATGTTAGCTGTGGGCCTGGCAGCTGTGAGAAAGCAGCATTGGCCTTGACCTAGTGGGAAAACTGGATTTGTGAATGTAAAGCTTATCTCCACCATGGTTCTTGTCTTGATAATTCAGGAGAGTGTGGCCAGAGAAAGCAAAGTCATCAGGTCTCTTAATCATCTGGTCAAATAAGGGTGCAGATGGGGTTCAGGATGTGCTATCTCAAAGTATGGCAACTTGCCATGTTGAATATTTTAAGCTGAAGGAGCTTCAAGAAACAGCAGAGGCAGAAGGTCACTCTGACCTTCTCATACCCTTCTCCCCTGAAAGAGGTCATGAGACCCTCCCCATACCTGGAGGAGAGGATCACCCTTGTCCCCAGACACACGGGCCTTGTATCTCTCCCCAGCCCACTGTGTGCACCTCTGACCCTCTGTCCCACCACTTATCCACCACCGCTCACTCTCCATCCAACTTCATATAATGATATTCAGGTCTAACTGTTTCTTCAGGTCTTCATCCCCTTATAAAGTCTCCTGCATCATATAAAACTTATATAAATGAATGTTTGTGCTTTTCTCCTATTAATTTCTCTTTGTCAGTTTAATTCTCAGACCCAGCCAAAGACCTTAAAAGAGTCAAGGAAGCCGGGCCAGCTTGGCTCAGTGGTTGAGCATCAACCTATGAACCAGGAGGTCATGATTCAATTCCCGGTCAAGGCACATGCCCAAGTTGCCAGCTCCATCCCCAGTGTGGGGTGTGCAGGAGGCAACTGATCAATAATTCTCTCTCGCCGAAACTGGTTTGGCTCGGTGGATAGAGCGTCGGCCTGCGGACTGAAGGGTCCCAGGTTCGATTCCAGTCAAGGGCATGTACCCTGGTTGCGGGCACATCCCCAGTAGGGGGTGTGCAGGAGGCAGCTGATCGATGTTTCTCTCTCATCGATGTTTCTAACTCTCTATCCCTCTCCCTTCCTCTCTGTAAAATATCAATAAAATATATTTAAAAAAAAATAATTCTCTCTCATCATTGATGTTTCTATCTCTCTCTTCCACTCTGAAATCAATAAAAATATATATATTTTTAAAGTCAAGGAAAATTTTTTCCTCCCCTACAGTGTCTTCCTAAGAAAGGAGAATAATGCCCTGCCATCATTTTTCAGAGTTTTCTATTATTTTAGCACCAGATGAGTCGGAGCCCCTCATATAGCCCCCAACTCATTCCACCTTTGTGACTCCAACACATATAATGCAAAACAGTGGGCAGGTTTTTTTTTTCCCTTTTCTTTCGAAGGGGAGCAGAACATGCCACCCCAAAATGTGACTGTGGGAGTTCAGGACAAGCCACCCCCAAATGTTCTGCTTTGGTATAATGATGATTTTGAGATGCTGGCACTTGAAAAACAGCAACGGCAGGGAGAGGCTTTCTCTGAACTCCCCTTATCTGCCTAAAGATGGAGCCTCCAAATGGAATCAATTGTCATAAGTCTCCATTCCTCCCCTCCTAGCAGTTCCATCAACCAGGGAAAATCAACCAGCGAGGCTAGAAGTCAACACCACACCCAGACAAACTATCACAAACGCTCAGACCTCACCCATTCATTTTTCCTGAAAGTCATTTACTCTTCCTTAAGAGGCCTCCAACCCTCCTCCCCTTTCCCTGTTTAGATGGTATTCAAGACTGAATTCTAAGCCATTCAAAGAAATACTCATTTTCCCCTTGGTATCTCCCATATTTACATGAGTTATCCATGTTAATAAACTTCTGTTAGTTTTTCTCTTGTTAATTTGTCTTCTATTACAGGGGCCTCAGCTAAGAAATCAGAAGGGTAGAGGAAAAGTTATTTTTTTTCTCCCCTCTACTGTCTTTCCTCTTTTTTTTTTTTTTTTAAAGTATTTTTATTGATTTCAGAGAGGATGGGAGAGGAAGAAAGAGATAGAAACATCAATGATGAGAAGGAATCGTTGATCAGCTGCCTTCTGCACGCCCCCTACTGGGGACCGAGCCCACAACCTGGGCATGTGCCCTTGACCAGAATCGAACCTGGGACCCTTGAGTCCAGAGGCTGAAGCTCTATACACTGAGCCAAACCAGCTAGGGCTGTCTTTTCTTTTTTATCACCCCAGAGTGATAATGGAGGTGATAGGCTTAAAAGGAAGGAAGGATGGATGGAAGGAAGCAAGAAAGGAAAAAGAAAGGGAACTTCAACACTGCAAATATGAAAGCAAAGTATATTTAGAGAGGAGGCAAGAAGAACTGGCTGTTTGAAAACTACCCGAGAACTTGAGTGGCTTTAAGAATCTCATTCTCTTTTGCAAATGTGCTTGTGAAGAAGGAGGGCGGGCATCACAGCAAGAGAGGCATTGATTGGAAATTAAACACAGAAACTCTGGATTCTATTCTTAGCTTCATCAATGATTTATCAATACAAATTCAGGAAGAGTCACTTAACAAAAATCACACCTGCTTGGAGATGGTACCAGGTATCTTAGTGTAGTGATTTCCTAACTACTCACACTCAACTCTAGGGGATAAAACATCTAACAGATTTCTGGCAGCTACTCTGGGCCAGGCACTGTGTTAGATACTTTACATAAATTTAATCACAGCTAGCACTTAGCTTCAATCTAAATGGCCCCGAGGCCCATTTAAGTGGCTCTCAAGTCTCTTTTATCCTTGGGGGACCCCATCTGCTGGGGGGATAAAAAGCCCTTTTATGTTCTATAACTTCACAGACCACCCACCCCAACAATTTGCGCTTTGTCAAAAAACCCTCCATCCAATTAACAGAACACAATTTTGAAGACATACTGATGAAATAAATTATTCATGCATGTCAGAAATCAAATATAGATCAGGTCACCTTATAAACTGTTACGATGTCTATAATTTGCTTTAAAGTACTTTAGCACAGACAATGTAATATCATCTATGTGTTAGCCTAATTCACAACCTTAGTGTAGGAATTACTCTAATAGGAATCTACCGTTTAGGGATGGGAAGTCAGAGCTCTCATTGGGAAGTCCAGCTATAGTAGTCCCCCTTATCTGTGGGAGATACCTTCCAAGACCCCCCAGTGAATGCCTGAAACTATAGATAATGCCAAACCCTATATGTACTGTGTTTTTTCCTGTATACACATACCTATGATAAAGTTTAATTTATGAATTAGGCACAGTAAGAGGTTAACGATAATAACTAATAGTAAAATAGAATAATTATAACAATATACTGTAATGAAAGTTATGTGAATATGGTCTCTCTCTCTCTTTGATAACCGAGATGGCCACTCCGTGACTAATGGATGGGGGAGCGGTATAGTGTGGCTACACAGAACAAAGAGATGATTCTCATCCTGGGCAGGATTTCATCACACTACTCAGAATGGCTTGCAATTTAAAACTTATGAATTGCTTTTTTCTGTAATTTTCCTTTTTATATTTTCAGGCCATTGTTGACTGTGGAAAACTAAAAGCTTGGAAAGTGCAACTGTGGATAAGGGGAAACTACTGCCATACAAATTCACTTCCATTATCTAATCTTGATCAATACCGGACAGTTTTTGAAAGATCACAGCCAAGGTCGGAAATGGGTCTTCATTGGTCACGTTAGTGGCTTGTTAAATCACACACTGGCTGTTATAAATGGTCTCTCATTGGTAAAATTTGATCGGAGAGTCACATAGCAGTTAATTGTAGGAACGAACTCAGTTTTCTGTCTCTGCACTGGTATAAATACAAACTCATGTCTGCCTTTGTTCTCCTAGCCTGCCACCTCTGTTGGTTCCCATTAAGATATCTAGTGCCTGGCACAGAGTAGGTACTCAACCCATATCCCTTGAATGAATGATAAAAAGTGCTCTATCACAACTCGGGAAAATTCATCTAAGGTGGAAAACCTGTCTACCTTTTTCAAGATCTGCTGGAAAAACTTAACAGGTGTGTATTTTACTTTTCAAATTTCCAGATAGGGTGCTCATTAGATGATATGTGTTTTGGTTGAACCCTTCAAAAACACTGGAAAACCATTCACTTCCACTTAGAACTCTTGGTCAACCTAAAGCAGGTCAACTTTTTCAGCTCTTTATCCAAGAACGGCAAAGGAGACCATCAACTCATCCAAATGTAGGCACACTATACACAAAGGGAGTGGAGAGAACATTCAGGCTATGAAATACTGGTGGCTCATTACCATGACAAAGGTTGTAACAACTTGGACAGGAAGCTGAACAAAAGGCATCCACCGTTCTATTTGTAATTCTAGGATTGTATTTGTAATCTCTCATTGCAGGAGAAAGAGGCTGCCAGTAAAGTCTGAAGCACAATAGGAAGGGAGAATCCATAATGCTGGGAGAGACCTAAGGGATCAGTGACTGTGCTCACACACAAGATGTGTGTGTCTTCCCTGTGTGTGGACACAGTTGACAAGACTAAATTATTGTCATGGGTAAGAGTTTAACATTATTAACCTATAAGATGGCTTTTAAAAATATATGCAACATGGCTGGAATGCCAATTTGAAGTGAAGAAGCATTTAAGGAAAATGAATAGGCTGAGCAACAGTATTTTCATGGAGCAGAGCAAGCCTTTTTAATTTGTTCGCTGCAGAGTCTGAGAGTAAACTAACATTGTAACCTGCTAAGTAAGGCACCGTGAATGTGATTAATAATGCAGAGGGGGAAGCTCAAGAGTTATTGTGCTCTGTAGATTTTAGTGGCAGGGAAGCATTAATTGTTCCAAAAGTCACTGACAATTTTGGTTAACAAGTGATACAAATGGAACAGGTCATTCTGTTGTTCTGTGGGGCCCTCCTTCTTCTCTAGCTGCTCAATGCTTCAAATTCAGACTCATTGCCATTTGATCCCCTTTTGTTAGCTATCTAGATGGTAACTTTTGTTGGAAAATGTGTGTCGCGCTGTCCCTGGAGTTAGAGGAGCAAAACCATTGCTTTTGTTCAGCTGAAAAAGAATACAAACCACTGCAATCTAGTCTATTGTCCCACTGCAAGACCAGGCTTTTAATTGGCACTTTGGCATTTGGCATCAGTATTTAAAGAGGTGTGCAATGAGAGCTTGGAAGTAAGGTATCATTGGGCAAAAGTAACTTCACCTCTGGGTTAACCTTGCCTTGAAATTTTCCCGATTCCTAGGAAATGTGTGTGGTTGTTGTCAGTGGAGGGCAGACAGGGCTGCTCTTAGATTTCAGGGCTGCAGTTAATATGCTGCACTAACCATAATCTCCGATGCATTGATCTTCCTTCCACCCCTCTGGCCCCTGATGGACATTAACAAAGTGGCTCCTAACCATACTTCTCATTCTGCTTCCTTTGGTTTCATCTTATTAGGTGCACATGAATACAAATGTCAGCTTGTCAATCCCATTTACACTTACAAAGTGAACACCTGAGGATGAGACAGCCAATTAACATTGAGCAAATTCAGTGCAACAAACATTTATTGAACCTCTGACTGTAATTGATCGAAAGTGCTGAGTCATTAACAAAAGCACTTTGGTGACTTTCACTACCAAGTCAAGGTGATTCTTCTAGTTAGCCAGGAGGGTATGTGTTTATGTCTGCCAGTGGAGTCTGGGAAGTTTGGTATTGATATCTAGCTGTGAGAATTAAGAATCCTCAGGTGAGTACCAGCCTGCAATCTCTTAACCCACATTAAGAGTGACTCTGAGTTTATATGATCAGAATTGGTGGAATGCTATAATATGGATAATTGTGGAGAGTATTTCTTTATGACAAAAGTATTGAATGTATAGATTCCACAACTGGGGTATTTATTCTACCTCTAGTCTTCATTCATCTAGCCTGCCAGTTCTCAAACACTAAGCATCAACTCTCTTTATACTCATGTAAGAGAGTAAAAAAATCTTTTTCTCCTACCCTCCTAGGTTTTATAGCTGGGACATTGTAAATTAGACTAACAAAAGACAGATTAATAAGAGAAAAGCATACATATTTGCTTAATATACTGGTAAGTTTTATGTGACATAGGAACCTTCATAAGGAGATGAAGACCGAAAGAAACAAGTGTTTATATACTAGGTTTGATGAAGAATGGGTAATTGTGGAAAAAAACATAATAGGATAAGAATATGAGCTGTAGGTTGTAAATTGGGGGAAATTAGTAAAGCCTTTTTTATTTGGATTAATCTCAGGGTGCATCCAACTTTGGGGATAAGGATGTATTTTTCCTCCAGGTATAAAGAGGGCACTTATTCCATGAGGGTCTTATGACCTATTTCAAGGTAGAAGGGGGAGGTCAGAGACCCCCCTCAAGCATTTGCTGTTTCTATGATCTTCAGCTTAAAATGCTCAATAATGCCAAGTTGCCATATTTTGGTGTAGTGTGTTCTGAACCCCATCAACATTATATATATTCTTTAATAAATCATCTGCTCCTGAAATCTCTTTACTCTTGGGTAAGGCAGTATCCATTTTATAGTAGACTGGTGAATTAAAGAAGAGAAATACACTTAATTTAAAAAAATGTCTATAAAGAGAATTTTCTTCAAAGCTTAAAGGATAGGATTGAGTTGTTTGTTATTCTTATTAATACCTCTGGACTAACAACATTTTTCTTGCAAGCTTAATTCTGGAAATAGAAGATTCAGAAGTGTTTATTAGCATATGAAATCAATATAAGCTGATAAACATGTGCTTCTACTATCATAGCACTTGTGTTAATTGGTGTATTTTCTAAAAAGCAGCTTATCCATAAGCATCAAAGGCCTTTTAAAAATATGCACACCTATGTACCTAGTAATTCTCCTCCTAAAAATTTTTTAGAGGGAAATAACTGGACAAATAGATAAAGACATATGACTAAAGATATCAGTGTAGACTTTTTTATAGTGGGACACATTAGGAAACTCTTTTAATGTCCATCAATATAGAATTGGTTGAATAAACAATGATATAGTAATCCAATACAATCCTATATAATAAAACCCTAATATGCAAATCGACCAAAAGGCAGAATGACCGGTCACTATGATGCACACCGACCACCAGGGGGGCAGATGCTCAACACAGGAGCTGCCCCCTGGTGGTCAGCATGCTCCTACAGGGGGAGCACCACTCAGCCAGAAATTGGGTTCATGGCTGGCGAGTGCAGTGGTGGTGGTGGGAGCCTCTCCCTCCTCTGCGGCAGTGCTAAGGACCCTTAGGGGGTGGACTGCAAGAGGGTGCAGGCCAGGCTGAGGGACCCCTCCCCCCCAGTGCACGAATGTCATGCACCAGGCCTCTAGTGCTATATAATTAAGAATGCTGTTATAGTAGAAGTAAATATATTATCTTGGAATAATTCACATAGCATGTAGTTAAGTACAAATGTCAAGTTGCGGAGAAACCAAGATGGCAGCATAGGTAAGCACCTAAACTGCTGCCTCGCACAACAATTTCAAAACTACAACTAAAATACAGAACGGACACCATCCAGAACCATAGGAAAGCTGGCTGAGTGAAAATTCTACAACTAGAAGGAAAGAGAAAAGCTCACAGAGAATTGGAGGTACGGCAAAGGGGCTTTGTGTGCGCAGAGGGCAGGGCAGCTAAGAGCCTGGCTGACTTTCTCTGGCAGAAGGGGGAAGGAAGCCCCCGACCGCACTGAACCCCAGTTCTGACTGCAGTGAGCCCCAGTTCCAGGCGAGCCCCTGGGGACCCACGCTCTTGTGGGGGAAATCTGGACTCTTGGGCAGAGACTCGGGAGCCAGGGAAGGCAGAGGTCTGAAGGCGCGTGCGTGCCAGTGTGCACAAAGGCTGCGGAGGTTGCCACAGGCTTTCCCTAGTGGAAGGGAGTCAGAAGCTCCTGACTGCACTGAGCCCCAGTTCTGACTGCACTGAACCCCAGTTCCAGGCGAGCCCCTGGGGACTCATGCTCTTGTGGGGGGAATCTGGACTCTCGGGCGGAGACTCGGGAGCCGGGGAAGGCAGAGGTCTGAAGGCGCGCATGTGCGCGCAAGGGCAAGGCTGGCGGGAAGCCAAGACTGTCTGCTCCGCCCTGAGACTCCACCCCATCCAAGCTGAGCACAGAGGTTATGGCAATTTGGCAAGTCTAATCCTATAAGGCTGTCTCCAGCACCGAACTTCTCCCAGCATAGACACAGCTGATCCTTACAGCCAACTGGCCTGGAGTTCAATTCCTCCCAGTGATATCAACAACAATCAAGACTTAATTACAACAAGGCTGTACACACAGTCCACAAAGGGGTGCACCAAGAGTATCCACCTCAGGTAAACTGGGGAGGCCGACCCACTGGGCCATATAGGAAACCTAGCACACAAATCCACACTACCAACTCAGGGAAGCAGTGAAATTGCGGCGTCAAAGAAACAGATCACAAACGAAAGAAATGGAGGAAAACAAACGACTGGATATAGAATTCAAAACCACGGTTATAAGGCTTTTCAAGAATATCCTAGAAAAGGCTGATAAATATAACGACACCCTCGAAGATATGAAAAAGGACCAACTAGAAATTAAACATACACTGACTGAAATAAAAAATATTATACAGAGACCCAAAAACAGACTAGAGGAACACAAGAATCAAGTCAAAGAATTGAAATACAAAGAAGCAAAAAACACTCAACCGAAAAAGCAAAAAGCAAAAAAAAAAATCCAAAAAGTTGAAGATAGTGTAAGAAGACTCTGGGACAACTTCAAGTGTAACAACATCAGAATTATGGGGGTGCCAGAAGAAGAGAGAGAGCAAGATACTGAAAACCTATTTGAAGAAATAATGACAGAAAACTTCCCCCACCTGGTGAAAGAAATAGACTTACAAGTCCAGGAAGCGCACAGAATCCCAAACAAAAGGAATCCAAAGAGGACCACACCAAGACACATCATAATTAAAATGCCAAGAGCAAAAGACAAAGAGAGAATATTAAAAGCAGCAAGAGAAAAACAGTTAGTTACCTACAAGGGAGCACCCATACGACTGTCAGCTGATTTCTCAACAGAAACTATGCAGGCCAGACGGGAGTGGCAAGAAATTTTCAAAGTGATGAATAGGAAGAACCTACAACCAAGATTACTCTACCCAGCAAAGCTATCATTCAGAATTGAAGGGCAGATAAAGAGCTTCACAGATAAGAAAAAGCTAAAGGAGTTCATCACCACCAAACCAGTATTGTATGAAATGCTGAAAGGTATTCTTAAAGAAGAGGAAGAAGAAAAAAGTAAAGATAAAAAATTATGAACAACAAATACATATCTATCAACAAGTGAACCTAAAAACCAAGTGAATTAAAAACCTGAGGAACAGAATAATCTGGTGAATATAATAGAATCAGGGGCATAGAAAGGGAGTGGACTGATAATTCTCAGGGGGAAAAGGAGGTTCATGAAGAGACTGGACAAAAATCATACACCTATGGATGAGGACAGTCGGGGGGAGGTAAGGGCAGAAGGTGGGGTGGGAACCAGATGGAGGGGAGTTATGGGGGGGAAAAGGAGAAACAATTGTAATAATCTGAATAAAGATTTATTAAAAAAAAAAAGAAATGAACGATTAAGCTATAAAAAGACATGGAGAAACCTTAAATAAAAAAAAAAAAATGTCAAGTTGCGAAGTTCTCTATAGTCTGACTCCATTGTTGTAAGTAAAACATTGGACAGTTGCACATAAAAAGTTAATAGCAATACTGAAAACCAGTGAGTTGAAAAATAAACTTAAAAATAATCTTGAAACAAATGAAAGTAGACACATGACATACCAAAATTTATGAGATACAACCAAAGTAGTTGTAAGAGGGAAGTTTATAATGATTAATGTTTACATTTAGAAAAAAAGAAAGATCTCAAATAAACAACCTAACTTTATACCTCAAAGAAGAACAAACCAAGCCCAAAGTTAGTAGAAGAAAAGAGATAACATAGATCATAGCAGTAATGATAATACCATTGTAATTAACTAGGTATTATTAATAGGAAAGGAGCAAAAGGGAGGACATACATTATAAGCATGGCCATACATCACACTCCCCAGGGAACCACCATCCCATTCCTTGTAGAGCACTAGAGGAAGGGATTGGACAAAGGGGAGATGGATGCATGCCTGTTAATCAAAACTGGAAACAGAGATCATTGGCCAGAATAGGCAGAGCCACTGCAAGCCTGAGAAATTTTGGAAATACATAATACCCTAAACAAAGAAGTTTGTGCACTTGTTGCTCTTCGCTCTTGGCTCTCTTGTATCAGTATAGCCCATGGCCATGCAGACCCCACACACAGTGGACTAATGGACTGCAACAGGAAATATAAGTTAAGCTAGGCTGATGCTGGACTGGACTTGGCTTCAATATGGAAAGGAAACTCTGAACACTGGCTCTGATTATAGTTCTGCTGAAGCCCCTGTTCCTTGGGAGGTGAGAGGGGGGACAAATGGAAATGTGACCTTGGAAACTCAGAGGTTTGATTCTATAGAAATAAAGCTGTCTACAATATCTCATCCTCCTGTGCAAATCTCAGAAAATTTTCTTTCAAGATATCACAAGAAACCCACCCCCACGAGCAACCAGATGGGATGAGGACCTCTCTCCACTGAGTAATAAGTGAGGTAAAGAAAAAAGTAAAATAGAAAAGATCAATAAGAGTAAGAGTTTATTTTTTGGAAAAATAAATAAAATTGACAAATCTTTAGCTATACTTACTAAGAAAAGAGAGAGAGGACTCATGTAAATAAAGTTATAAATCAAATAGGAGACATTACAACAGACATCATAAAAATACAAAAGATTCTAAGAGAATACTATGAATAATTATATGCTAATAAATTGAACAACCTACCAAGATAGAATCATGAAGAAATAGAAAATCTGAGCAGACCAATAATAAATAAAGAGACTGAATTAGTAATCAAAAATTTTTCAGTAAAGGAAAGTCCAGGACCAAACAGCTTCACCAGTAAATTCTACCAAACATTTAAAGAAGAATTAGTGCCAAATACATCTTTAACTCTTCCAAAAGAATTCAAGAGACAGGGACACTCTTAATTTCATTTTACAAAGTCAACATTACCCTTGATACTAAAGCCAGATAAAGATACTACAAAAAAAGAAAAGAAAAGAAAGAAAGAAAGAAAGAAAGAAAGAGAGAGAGAAAGAAAGAAAGAAAGAAAGAAAGAAAGAAAGAAAGAAAGAAAGAAAGAAAGAAAGAAAGAAAGAAAACTGCAGGCCAATATCCCTGATGAATATAGATGCAAAATTTTCAACAAAATACTAGCAAACTGAATTCAGCAGCACATTAAAGGGATTATACACCATAGTCAAATGAGATTTACCCCTGGAATGCAAAGATGGTTCAACATATGCAAATCAATAAATGTGATATGTCATGTTAATAGAATGAAAGATAAGAATCACATGATCATCTCAATAGAAGCAGAAAAAGTATTTGACAAATTTAAAATCCTTTGATGATAAAAACTCTCAATATAGTGGGTCTATAAGGGACATACCTCAACATAATAAAGGTCATATACAACAAGCCCATAGTTAACATCAATGGTCAAAGGTTGAAAGCTTTCCCTATAAGGTCAAGAATAAGACAAATGTGCACACTCTTACCACTACCATTCAACCTAGTACTAGAAGTCCTAGCCAGAGCAATGAGACAAATCCTATATAATAAAGAGGTAATATGCAAATTGACCAGCAAGCCCTCACAAGATGGCTACCTATGATCAGGCTGGTAGGAGGGTTAGTGAGGGATGACCAAATGACTGAACAAGCAGGCTGTGTGGGGTGACCAGGCTGACAGAGGGGTTAGTGAGGGATGACCAAATGACTGAACAAGCAGGCTGCATGGGGCGACCAGACTGGCAGGGGGGTTAGTGAGGGCCAACCAAATGACTGAACAGCAGTCTGCATGAGGCAACCAGGCCAGTGGCAGGGAGGTGGGGGGGCCATGAGGGGCGACCAGGTCGGCAGGGGGGGGCAGTTGGGGGTGACCAGGCCAGCGCGGGGGGGGGGGCCGTTGAGGATGACCAGGCCGGCGGGGGGTGGGGGGGCAGTGAGGGGTGACTAGGCCAGCAGGGGGGGAGGCAGTTGGGGGTGACCAGGACAGCAGGGGGGCAGTTGAGGATGACCAGGCCGGCAGCGGGGGGGGGGGGCAGTGAGGGGTGACTAGGCCAGTGGGGGGGTGCAGTTGGGGGTGACCAGGCCAGCAGGGGGGCAGTTAGGGGCAACCAGGCTGGCAGAGGAGGGAAGTTGGGGGCGACCAGGCCAACATTCAGAGTCAATAAGGGGCAATCAGACCGGCAAAGGGGGCGGGCAGTTAGGGGTGACCAGGCAGGCAGGCAGGTGAGCAGTTAGGAGCCAGTGGTCCAGGATTGTGAGAGGGATGTCCAACTGCCGGCTTAGGCCCGATCCCTGGACATCACCCAAGGAGTCTGGGATTGGAGAGGGTGCAGGCTGGGCTGAGGGGACCCCAGCCCCCTGTGCACAAATTTCGTGCACCAGGCCTCTAGTAAACAAATAAGTAAATACAATTATCTTTGTTTTCAGATGACATCATGTTGTACACAGAAAATCCTTAAGACTTCACCAAAAACACTGTTATAACTAATATTTGAATTCAGTAAAGTTGCAGGTTGAAAATTACTACTCTTATAACTTGGTCTACACATTGGTAACTAAGTTATCACAGGAGTGGCATTGGTTGGTAAAGCAGCAATATCCCCTGCTTCATCCATCCATTTGAGGAGACATCAGCTGCCTGGCTATATGTACTTGGTGGTCTGGCTATTGCACAGTTAATAGGGCAAAATAAAAGCTGAATCTGACTGACGCCAACTGGCTTTCAATAATAAATACCTTGGTGCCAGCAAGGCCTGGGGTTTCTTCACTGCTGGTATAGATCAAGAGACATCCTTAATGTGCCTTCTCTGCATCGCTACCACCCAACAAACCTTGGGAAACTAGTTTTAGCTACACCTTTGTTAAAGGAGGGAGTTGTGAGAGCCAGGAGTGTGATCAGCCTAGTAAGTACTCACCAAGCAAAAGAAACTGAAGCTTTGTGAGGTAAAGATGGTGTTTCACTTTCCATCACTTCCCCAGCATCTAGCACAGTGCCCAGTATCTGCTAACTATTAGTTAACTATTGTTGAATAACTGGATGAAAGAATGACTGAATGGTAGTTCTTCAGATTTAAGGGAAGTCAGCACAGGTTCAAAAATTAAAATCCAACTTCAGAGGCTGTCAGGTAATGTCGTGCAAGGATAGGGGTACAGCAGCTTTAATTATCACTTACTGGTTCATCCGCAGCGCTGTGAGGCAGTCTGCTACAGCCATGAGGTTTTCACACCATCACTGTATCACATACATCACTCAGATGGTCCCTGGTTTCTACTCATCCAAGTCACTCTCTATGCAAACCACAAGTAAAGCAATCAAGGAAAACATCAGCAGTGAAATAGCAGACTTTTCTACATTCTGTTAAGAAGCCAGGCAGAGGAATGTATAAAAATTGAGGGTAAAATTGAAGCAGATGTAACAAATACTGTTCCTGTCTCTGTATTTGTGTGTGTGCTCATGTGCACATTCTTAAATAAGATAATTTAAGAGATGGCAATTGACAAAGGGGAAACACGTATTTTTAATGGATTCTCCAATAAGCAAAAACAAACATTAGACAAAACCAGTGTGTGCTCATCTGTTCCTCTGCTTTCCTGCCTGGTGTCTTCCCAACCCACTGTCTGCAAAAAGCCCTTGAGAAATATTCTATTTAACAAAACATCCGAATCTGACTTTGCCACGCTTTTATGGAAAGGCAATTTCCTTTATGCATCTCCTAACTGAGACCCCATATTTCTCTTGGCCTTCGACCTTGCTTTCATTTCCCTTTTTATGCTATATTTCTTCAACTTCTTTTCCTCCCACTCAAGTATTATAAGATCCTGTGGCTATTATCAATCACGCTCACATTTTCGAAAATAAAATGAGACATAGTCTAAAAAGTGTAACTGCTGCCATGGGACTGTGTGGTTGGCTCCTTCAGGAAGTAGAGAGGCAGATGGAGTTAGAATGCAAGAGATTTATTAGGGTGATACTGTAAAAGATAAAAGGGGGTGGCGAGTGGTGGGGAGAGCCTTCAGGCTGCAGGTCTAATATTTGTGAAAGAAGAGTCAGGGTTCTACAGGAACCAGCAGGAGGTGTGTGTGTGTGTGTGTGTACTATATATATATGAAGAGGAAAATTTATTTCAAGAAAATTGACCATGCAACATACACTCTTGGCTGACAAGTTTAAAATCTGTGGGACAGGCCAGCAGGCTGGAAACTCAGGCAGGAATTCAAGCTTCCATCTTGAGGCAGAATTCCTTCTATGAGAAACCTGTTTTTGCTCTTAAGGCCCTCAACTGATTAGATGAGACCCATCTACATTACAGGAGATAATCTCCTTTACTTAAAGTCATCTCATTGTAGATTGTTAACCATATCTACAAAGTACCTTCACAGCACCACCTAGATTAGTGTTTGATTATATAACTGGAGACTATGACTTCACCAGGTTGACATATAAAACTAACCATCATGGGGGGAAGGAAGGAAGATTGGGTAGGCAGAAACTCCATATAAAGGTCAGCTCTGAGAAAGTCTTGGTTAGCTAATGGGAAGTTCTGGGGCAGAGTCCTTATTAGGCAAAACTCTAGACCTGCAAACTGCCAGGAAGAGCATGGCCTCAATTCAATGATTATGGCAGGTGCCAAGGGTTCTGCAGCTGGAAATGATCAACTGACTGCACACTTGACCAGAGAAGAGAAAGAGATCTGGGACATATAGTTATTATACGTTCCCATTTTCCGTCCTCTTCTCATACCTTATTCTGACATCTAATTTCTCCCTTTCATGCTGTACATGAAACAGCATTTACAGTCATGGTCTTCTCTCCTTCTTCCTCTTAATTCTATTCCAGTGTTTCCTCTAGGTCTTCTCTCCTCTTCCGCTCTCTTCATTTTTCTTTAATTCTCTCTTAGCTCCCTTGCTGTTTATAAAGTCTGCTGTGTCACCTCCCTTTGCTGACCCTTTAAGAAGACTGGGCTTCCTGGACCTACTGGTATGTGCTGGAGGAAGCTTCTCAGCACCCCTTCTTAGCCATGGCGAAGAGGGGCAGGCTGGCAGCAACCCAAATGCATGCTTAAATAATGGGCACTCGAGTGCCAGAAAATTAAAACACAGCATGGAATTGCTGAATTCACAATTTTATTGTCACTGATTGCCTGGTGCCTCTGCATATTGAGAAAATCTTCACAGCTTCGTCCATTTTCCAGGACTTGGTTAATGTGCAGATCATTCTAGTGGTAACTTTTTATTCCCCCTCAACCTATTTGTTCTTTCCTTCCCCTCCCAACCAGGCAACACAGAGAAAAATAAATTCACAATCGTCACAAAAAGTGCTTCATATTTCAGCTCATTGTTTACCTTTACTAGAATGATAATATTTTGTAACTAAAAGATTCTTACAAATCATCTATACCAGCTTCATTCACACTTTGCAGAGAAGGAAAGTGACTTGTTAAAGGTCACATAGGGAAGTTGTGGGAAAGAGAGCTAAAGTCGAGTTCTTGACCCCCTGCTCGTGGGTCTTCATGTCTCCCTTAAACTCCTTCAGTTTAAAATGGATTAAATGGAGAGGTAGATTAGATGGATGCATTGTTTCCCATTTACAGATAAGGAAACTGAATCTCAGCCCTCCCCAGGAAGGCAAGGGTATATTCAGGTCTCCTGACCCATTTATTACTATTTTCAACATATGATTCTGTCCTTTGCTAAGTGTCAGAGTAGTTATCTCCCTTGTTAGAATTAGAGGTGGAGCTGGATAACTTAACACAGAGAAATATAGCACCTGTGGCATCTCCCATGGAATAATATCCACATGGAATAATATCTATCATTTGTCTAGTGATTCACAATTTTCAAAATCACCCTGTAATGCTTATTCCAATTTGTCAAACAATCCCTCCAGGAGGTAGTTAGGCCATGTTTTAATAGCTCCATTTTTATGGTTAAGGAAACAAAGGCTCAAAAGTAAATAATTTTTCCAAACCACTTATTAAGTGAGGAAATCAGGATTGGAAGCCTGGATCTTCTGACATCCAGTGCTCTTTATATCCATCAATTAGCTTGTGGCTGCTGGAGGTTTCTGGTAGAATACTCTTCCACATGCAGCATGCAATGTTGGTAACAGCCTGCTTCTATCCTCAATGCCATCATTCTGGTTCATGCCACTGTCATTTTGACTTGAATCCGTCCAACAGCTTCCTGCTAGCCTCCTTGCCTCCACCCTTGCTGCTGCCAGTCCACATTCCTGCTGTGCTGTGCTGCAGCCAGCGTGACCTTCCTGAAGCAATCTTCCCTGTACTCTCAAATAAGCATGTGTATAAAGTGGATGCACATACTCTTGTTACCATAGTGAGTGCAGGTATAAAACATACACAGAACTAGAAAAATTTTAAGTGTGAATTTCATATTTTCTTACTATTATTCTGTTTTGGAGAATTTACTCAAAAGTGCAAGTCTAGCCCCTCCTTTGCTAAATGTCAACACTGACCTAACATTAAAATCCAAACTGAAAATGAGGCTCTTCAGGATGTGGCCCTGTCCTTCTTTCAATCCTAATTTCTTGCTATTTCTCACCTTAATTCCACACTCCAAGCAAATAAACATTTCCAATTTCCCTGTTCCTACTCGTCTATCTGTCGGCTTCCTTCTCTGCTGTCATCTCTGCCTGGAACATGATTGTCCTCTCTCTGCCTTCTTCCTTTTCTTCCTCTTTTTGCCAGCTAATACCTTTTGGTCCCTCGTGTCTCAAATTAAGCTTAGCTTCCTGTGGAAGGCTGTCCTGCATCCTCTGAGACGAGGTCAGGGGCTTCTGGGGGCCCTTCAGTAGCCCTTACCACACTGAAAAGTCACTTTCATTTTCTATTTACTTGCCTTTATTTCCCAGTAGATCCTGAGTTTCTTGAGGGCAAAGCTTGGGATTTGCTGACCATTTACTCTCCAGTGCTATCAAAGTGCCAAGTGTGTCACAACTATTTGTTAAAGGAATCAATGAATATCTGCTCTCAGCCTCACTGTTTCTATTCAGTGGGAAATAGGGAATGGAGCCAGCCTGTCCATCACATAGTTCTCATGGGGTGTAATATTTTTGACATCAACTTTCTCTTTTAAACTGCCCAGCAGGGGATCTTCCCCTTATCTGGGAATTAAAGTGTGGATACACCATCCACTATGACTTTCTGTTCACTCTTAGGCAATAAGAAAATCACACAGTCCTTTTAAGTCTCAATCATGTCTCATATAATTTAGTAAGTAATGGTGTACAGCCTAATACACCAAACAACTTCAGGATTCACAGGAAGATCGTTGGGGAGGAAAAAGTTTTCATGCACCCATAGGGTTCCTGGCTGGGTCTGAACATTAGTCTGATAAAGACAGATTAACAGGAGAAAAGTGTGCAAATGTATTTAATATAAGTTTTACATGACATGGAGCCTTCATGAGAAAATGAAGACTCAAAGGATGGGTTAAACCTGGGTGTTTTGCGCTGGGTGTGATGAAGAGTGGGTGATCATGGGTAAGTGTGATAGAGAGTATGAGGTCAGTGCAGTGGAGCCAGGGGAAACAGCAAGGCCTGGGTGTCCAGATTTTTCTCAGTGTCCCAATTTTTTGGAGACATGGTTGATCCCCTCTGAGTGTGGGGAGGGCACCTCTCACCTGAAAATTTTATAATATGTTTCTGGGAAGAAAGGTGGGGAAAAGGTCAGAGTGACCTTCCTGCCTCTGCCATTTCCTCAAACTCCTTCAGTTTAAAATATATCCAGGGCCATACTTGTAATGTGTCCTGAACCCCAATGAGATACAACATTTCCTTCTACACCAACTGTACTTGCTGGGGGATGAAAACATGAAATCCAGGATTTGGGCCCCCAGGGGCTCACCAGAAGGGGCTTGGCATAGGTATCTCTAGCACCTCTTTCTACCTTGTGAATGCACAATTCCATGAAAAGGAAGAGATTACAACAGTCTGATTTTCCTGTCTTGATTGCTGAGAAATATTGGGTTAAAAAAAGTTAAGAAAAATGAATGGAAGCCTTCCCTGCCAGATCTTCTCTAGAATTAGCCTTTCTAAATTGCAGATAATTTTCCTAAATTTTCAAGTCAAGGATTCAGTTGAGAAGGCTGTGATCTGCATCCCATTTATCAGTGCTCTATCTCTTGCTTATCTAAAAGGTGAAATTTTCCATAGTGATTAGATTGACTTTTAAAAATTCAGTTAATGACTTTTAAAAACACACAGTCATCTTAAATGGACTGATCTGTCCCCCAAATGCTGGCATTTATTATTCCATTCCTCAGAATGTGTTGCAAGATAGCAGTTTTATGTGGAACCCCTCTAAGGCAACTATGGCAAGATGAGACTTCCTGCCTTTTAGAGTAGAAAAATATTTTCAGGGGCATTGCTTAATAGGCAGTTTTAAAAGACCCAAATGAAGTCATAAAATGCATGCATGTCTCTAACAGTATGTTCATAAGGATATCATGAAAAGGCCTTACTAAAATACTTACAGTCTAGAAGTGGGAAAATGAAGGCATTTTCTCCTTGAAAGCAACAGAGGGTTCTTTGTTTCTCAACTTAATGGAATTCTAATACAAAAACACCCTGTGAGATGAACCATTTAAATAACAATGCCAGGTCTGACAGAAAAATTCACAAAAACAAGGAAATTAACACTTAAGCTGAGAACTCAGGGCAGCGTGCTGCCCTCAGCTCAGACTATTGAGCCAACAAATTAAAGAGAGAGAAGACCTGAGGAAAGGCAAAAACATGTCACTGTGATTACTAGACATATGTGTAAGATTCCGGGCTTTGACACTAGTTAGAATTTTTACTCCTTAAAGAAATATTTTGGAGCTCTAAATGCAATTATTTTGTTTTATTTGATGAGAAGGGGTGTGTGTGTGTGTGTGTGTGTATGTTTAAAACTAAATGGCATTTTAGAGATTTAAGTGTTCAAGTCCTCAAAAAGTGAATAGACCATATGGTTTATTGTAGAATAAGTAATCACAGACTTATTAAAAGTACATGTTAATTTTACTCACTGACACTCCATGATAATGGCTTCTTCGGGATCTCATCCATTCTGCCGATTACACTTACCCACTTCTAGTGCAGGAACATCTCGTCCTGAGCAAGATTCAAGTTGATCCAGTCCTACACCAAAATCTAAATCACTACTTTTCAGTGATGTAGACAATTTAAGATGATTTTCTCTATTGCCCTTTAAATTCTTATTTTTTAATTATTAAATTGATTGGGGTGACATTGATAAACATGAACAGATAGGTTTCATGTGTGGATATCTATGTTACAAGATTTGTATACTGCACCGTGTCCCCACCACCCAAAGTCAAATCTTCTCCTGTCACCTCATATTAGGACCCCATTCTGTTGCCCTTTAAATTCTTATTTCAAGCCAGAAGTAGATAAAGCAGAAAAGAAGTTTCCGCTCCCCTCAACATCTTAAATTGAAGGGCGAAAAACCCAATCATTTCACAGGGGGTAAGACAGAAATTTCCTTGAGTAGCTTCCTTAAAATATATAGTACTTATGTAGGCTAACCAGCCCGGAATAAACCACTGATACTTGAACATGGGTATCAGTGGGGCTAAAAATAATATTAATAGTTTTCCTCCCACCTTCAAAGTTCTGACTGGGCCAGTAACCAAATTAACAGAGACAGATTAATAGGAGAAAATACAAATTTAATATATGTGCATAGGGAATTCACATAGACATGATCATTCCACAAAAATTCCAAAGACAATGAAGCAACATTGGGTATACAAGACATTTTTGGACAAAGGAAAAAGAGTGCAGGGCAGGGGGAGGTATTAGATTTCAGAAGTGAGAATGGATGATTTACAGGTAATTGAGGAAGAGCTAAAGAACACACATGACAGGAAAACCCTTGCTAGGCAACTCAGAAACAATGAGACAGGAGCCTCTTATTTACCATACTAAATCCAAAATAGGCTAAGTCAGCATCCTAAAAGAGTTCCTTCCTAAAGCAGGTCTGAATCTCCTAGGTAGGAAAAAGGAGAGTGTCAAAGGTTCTGTTATTGATAAAAGTGGAGTTCTTGGGGTACTGAGAGGAAAAGAATTTTCTGAGACACCCCCCAAAGAGGATGGGATTTCATAGAAAGAAAGCTTTATTGATTGTGTAAAATTAAGGGGATTTCCCCTCCCAGGTCCCATCACTGTCTGTCTTGCCATGATAGAAGTCCAATCTTGTCTTCAGCAGGGTCAGAATGAAGGCTCCTGCTCAGAATTTCTGCTCCATATAAAAGTCGAGTCCAGTCCAGAATCTGGCTAGTTTAGGTTGTGTTCCCAACTGCAGTCTATTGCATGTGGGGTCCACATGACCATGGACAATGTGGCCGCTTAAAGACACAGACTATGGAGAGAGAACAGGTGAGCGCAGGGGCGAGTGCTGGTCATGGAGCAAGAGAGGACAAAAGCAGAAGAGAGGGAACTCTTTGGGGATTTTAACTTTCCAAGATTTTGCCCCTTTCTGATGGGGTCTACCCCCTGGGCAACCCATTGTTCCCCAGGCTAGAGTGACAGACAAGCACCTTCCCCACATCACCCTGACTTCACTGGCATGTGCCTATCTCCCCATTTGCTGGATCTCTTCCCCCAGTGATCTGCAGGGAATGGACTGGTGGTTCCCGGGGAGTGTGAAGCTGTAGCTTCCTGGTGAAGCTGCCCAGGGGACCATGCTTATAATGTCTGCCCTCCCCTTTGCTCTCTTCCTATTACTAATATTAACTAGCTAATTACGATGATGATAGTCTGAGTCTTCTGTTTCCTAACAAACAGCTTAAAATCAATATCCTTCACAGCAGCTAAGGGTGGCAGAATTTTGGTCCTTTTAGTAGATTATTACTTGAATGTAGATTATAACACAGGCCTTAATTCAGAATATTGAACTTCATTTTCTTAGACTTTCTTTCTTTAACTATTAAAGTCTCTTTAGAGATTTTCAGTTCCACCAAGAGATCCTGGTCATCCATGGAGTACCTACCATTCTAGAATAGAATTACAGAATATAGTTCTCACAAAGTGGGCATGCCAGTCATTAAATTGAGATCAATAAAACACCAAAGTTTTGTTGCCTCTGAGTATATAAAAGTCAAATCAAAGCCACGTTTCTTCTTTAATGGAAATATATTTGTTATTTTGATGATGACAAATACTATATGTGCCTACTTAAAAAAAATCAAACAAGAAATAATCTCATTTGTATTCTTCCGGAGGCAATTTAAATTTGTATTTCAGCAAAATATAATACATCATGAACATTTGAATAGCTGAAGCATCAAATATGAACCCTGAAACAAGGCTTATAACATGCATCATGCATTGAGTATCTGCTTTGATGAGCATCTACTAGTATGTGCTCTGGCGGTATTATGCACTTTACACATTGTGATGGTCAGGGTTCCTGGATTCAAGCAAAGACACTAACTTATTAACTCTGAGCTGAAAAGGAATGCATTGGAACAGACTCAGAAGTTCACTGAATGGAAGACTAGAAAACTTGGAAAATAGGCAGAAACCAAGGAAGGCTGGACAGTGGGGACTCATCCTGGATCTTGTCACAGGATCTGTTCCCAGCCTCACCATGGTTACTGGAACCCCAATGTTTTTCCTTGAATATGCCTGCCTGCCTGCCTGCGTGCACTGGCTCAAAGAAATACACGAGCAGGAGTTTGCAATATACAAAGAAACTAATAGTTTAATATTGATTTGGCCAAATTGGAGGCAAGGAGCACATGCTTCTAAAAACCTGACTCCCGGATATTGTGTAGGTTACAGATTATATATAGAGCAAAATTACAAGACACCATGGGTTAGGGGTTCAGGGTGGTGCTGGGAGCTGATTGACAGGAGGTACAGTGAGGGTAACAAATCATTTCTTCAGGTCTTGAGGACCTCTGTGAGGTCTTTTCCTGCATCCCTCTGTCTGGTCTCCTGGGAAAGTAGCCAGGGGGGTTGTTCCAAGTCCAAGCTCAGAAGATGTTATCATCAGTCTGCCAGAGGTTCAGACCATGTGATCATTAGTCCGGTCCTGGCTACTGTCTTCTAATGCTGTGGGGGTTGCTGATTATTTGGGGGGAAACCCAGGTCTCTGAAAGGTGTATATATACAGGGAGAGATGATTTCTAGAGCTAGGATTTAAAGCTAAATTTAATCAAAGTCATACGGATCTTCAGGTTTACAACCATCAGATTCTGGACCACCTGAAGTGATTTTACAGCTCTACCCCAGATAGGAGAGCCCAAGGAATGGAATATTGAATCCTGCTTTCTCATCAGAACTCACTATAAAGGATTCCCGCAGGGTATCCACAAAACCAAGCAAAGCCTACCACTTCTCATTATCTTGTTTAATCCTTACAACAAACTGGTAATGAGATTCAGGACACGCTACCACAAAATATGGCACCTTGGCATACTGACTACTTTAAGTTGAAGGAATTTGAGAAATGGCAGGTTCAGGAAAAACTAACTTTCTGACCTTCCCCTGAAGCAGGTCACAAGACTCTCATGTGAGAGTTGCCCTCCCCATACCTGGAGGAGAGAGGCATCCTTATCTATACTAATAAAAGGGTAATATGCTAATTAGACCAGACATCTTCCGGACAAAAAGAAGGTGGCAGGGGCCAAGGCAGAGGCAGTTAGGAGCGATCAGGCCAGCAGGGGAGGGCAGTTAGGGGGCAATCAGGCCAGCAGTGGAGGGCAGTTAGGGGGCGATCAGGCCAGCAGGCAGAGGTGGTTAGGGGCAATCAGTCAGGCAGGTAGGCAAGCAAGCAGTTAAGAGCCAGTGACCCCGGATTGTGAGAGGGATATCTGACTGTCGGTTTAGGCCTGAACCCTCAGGGATCAGGCCTAAACCGGCAGTCAGACATCCCCCAAGGGGTCCTGGATTGGAGAGGGTGCAGGCTGAGCTGAGGGACCCGCCCCCCCCTGCACAAATTTTGTGCACCAGGCCACTAGTCCTATATAATAAAAGGATAATATGCAAATTGACCAAACTGTAGAATGATCAGTCGCTATGATGAGCACTGACCACCAGGGGGCAGTTGCTCAATGCAGGAGTTGCCCCCTGGTGGTCAATGAGCTCCCACAGGGGGAGCGCTGCTCAGCCAGAAGCTGGGATCACGGCTCTCAAGCACAGGGAGATTCTCCCGCCTCTGTGGCAGCGCTATGGATGTCCTACTGACAGCATAGGCCCGCTCCCCATGGGGAGCGGGCCTATGCTGTCAGTCAGACATCCCCCAAGGGCTCCCAGACTGTGAGAGGGCACAGGCCAAACTGAGGGACCCCCCGAGTTCATGAATTCCATGCACCGAGTCCCCCTTGAGGACTTAGGAGATTAGGAAGAAACCTAGAACTTAGGAGGAAAATATATTTGCTCTCCCATGTACTGGAGAGGCTGAGTTAAGTATTGCCATTTTTAAGAAGAGGATCCTGGGTCCTAGAGGTGAAGTGCCCAGGAAGAGAAAGGAAGCCTAACACTCTCTCACCTCAAAGCCTTATTTCCTGGCCCCAGCCTTTTAACTTCACTTCTCACTCCAGGTGGAGGGAATTGCATGTTGTGTATGTTTTGGGTCATAATCTTACTAATGTTCTGAAGAACAGGAGGAGAAAAACCCAAACAAAATTAAGGAATTGACCCCTTTGCCCTCCCCCCACCCCCCGCCCAGTTGCTGTCAATCTCTCCATCTCTGAGAGAAGCTAGAGGGAGGAGAATTAAAGCTGCAACTGGACATGCCCACCATCCCTTCCTTTGTTTCTTCCCCCGACCCATCTTAGCACAATATTGCATTAGTAATTTCACAGAGAATTTAGGCAACAGCATCAGCCTTCAGGCCCATCTCCAAGGGAACTTTTCTTCCTTCTTCCCCTCCCTGTGAATATTCACCACCAGTTTCACCTTATGAAATGTATTCAAAAATAAAGTTCTCGATACTTAAAACATGTCCATTTGCCGCCATAGGAGGCAGCATGGTGACAAAAGCCTTTTGGCGGTAACAATGGCCCTCAAGAGAGTGGCTTGTTGTTCTAATGGAACTTCTGGTCCAGGCTTCATCTGGAGAGTTGGCTTTGTTTTAAGAAAGTCACAAAACCAGGATAGAGGGTGCTTGTTATGAGCTGAAATCTGTGGCTCTGAGCCTGGCCAGCCAGGGCACTCCATCAAGACACCTTAGAAAAAGAGAAATACTTCGTATATTTCCTAAAGTCTGGAAATGAAATTCAACCCCCCCCCATTACTTTCAGAGTGGTCTAGATTTCACTTCTTTTCGAGCTTTATTCCACTTTTATAGGGAAAAAATGCTTAGATCAGCACAAAAGATTAATACATCAGCAATTCTGTTATTGTGTATATTGATTCTCAAGGGGCCAGAATAGAACCTCAAAGGGGAGTGTAGGTGGAAAATACAGGTAGGCAATATTCTACCAGCCATATTTATGAGGCATTTAGAGGGTCCCAGAGGGCTGCAGTTTAAAATGTAGCAAAGCTTTGGGTTTTCCTCTTTTCCCCCAAAAGATGTCAACAACTGTTCATTTTGCAACTTTCTGCAGGATTTGAATGCTTCTCATGAATGGTACCTAGAAGGGAAATAGTGACTTCCCGCCTATAATGGAAATGCTTGGGGGGTAAAGGAGAGAAAACCTGAGGTGCTTTAGTTTTTCATTTTGCACTTATCATTTTAGGCTCAGAATGTGCATGTTCCAGCCCATGGTACACACAGTTACCTTCAGTCTTACATATAGTGAATTTTACCGTCGTCTGTGAGCAGGCTACATTTTAAGAACCAAAGTGTCGAATCCAATTTCTTTAATTTGTCCCTGTACTTTTTCTGATCTCCTCATTGTTTAAAATGGTCTCTAATATCAAGTCCCAAGAAATAGGCTTGCTGAGTGATGCAAAACCAAGCCAAGCTATTTAAGGATGGGTCTGGTCATTCCCATTGATTCATTCATCCACAAACATTTATACAGTGTTCACCCTGTGCCAGATTTTATTCCAAGGTCCCGGGGTTTAGAAATAGCCTTTAAAAAGCTCACCGTCCTGAGGCGATGACAGAGAGGGCAGCGTGATCACAGAACAGTGTGGGAAGTATTACAAAAATAACTGCTCTTGAGCATTTACTATTCTGGTACTTCACGTGGTACTGCATGCTGTCTCTGATCCTCCCACTACTCTCCACTAAGTTTTCTTTTCCCCTTTGTTTTAGGAAATAGACTGAGAGATGTTCAGAAACTTGCCTAAGGACACATCGCTATAAATATTAGCACTGGGATCCAAAGTGGGGTTTTGTAGGCTCTCAAAAGCTCCTGTTCTTTGCATGTTGCTGCTACGTGTGTAAAGAGAACAAAGACAAAGAATCCATACCCTGCGGAGGCTCCAGCCAAGTTTTCAGGAGGAGGAAGAGGAGCCCCGCTTCGCCTCACCTCCCCATCACCCCCTTCGACAAAGCCTTAGAAAAACTTGCCCAGACTCCTGAGTTTTGGGAAAAGGAAGGTGACAATCCCACCTCCGTTGGTTGCTATAGGAAAAGTAATAACTGGGTCAGTGGGGAACAAAGGCAATAATCAGGAGGCAGTTGAGGTCTGAAGAAAAGGTGACAGTTTCTCTTGGCCATATTGGGTCCAGAAGAGAAGTTGTCTGTGGTAATGACACCCACCAAACTGTCTAGGAACAGGTAACTTCAGCTTTGTCACTTTGAACAAGCACATCTCCTTCCCTAGGCTTTGGCTAACGGGTTTCTCACGTGGCTCAAGACCGCCCTGGGGAACCAGAATTGAACAGAGTAAAAGCTTATTATTTTGAAGGACAGGAGACTGTGAGTCTCATTTGAAATATTTCTGAAACACATTCTTACTATAGAATTTGTTAAAAAGAAATAGTGACAATTATGTTACAACATTTCTCTTCCTTTTTTTTAACTATAAACTCAGAAATGAATGGGGCACTAATAAGCAAAATAAGCTAAATGAATCTAAGATTACAATTTATACAGATACTATTATGTGTGCAAATCTCATAAAAGTACAGATTTCTAAATTGCAACCCTTCATTCAAATTTCTTGGCCAATAAAATCACTGCATTTTAATTAATATAAATTCCAAAATGCTGTGCCCAATTGAGGCAAGTCATAAGGCAAGTTGTTGTAATACTATACTTATATTAAGAATCAACTCTCAGAAAAGTAGTATCAAAGTTGTTTGAAGCCACTCAAAGCAATGGGAGGAAGTAAAGGTAGGGTGGGCCAAAAGTAGGTTTGCAGTTGTTCATATGGAAAATAATACAATAAATAATAATACAAAAGTAGTTTTATACTTGTTCATATGGAAATAATACAATCATTAATAAACAATAATGCAAGGATAAACCGTGTTTCCCATACTTATAACTGTAAACCTACTTTGTCCACCCCTGTATATGTTGTGTCAGAAGCTGCGTCATTGCTTCAGACTGTTATCCTTTCATTTACTGGTCACTGAGTGCCTACCATGTGACCAGGTCTCTACAAATATGAGCCTGGCCCAGACAGACGCACACGTGCTGAGGTTGTGACTTGGCTCTCACACATAAATGCTGTGTGTGATAAACACAACACACACAATTTCCATTGTCCTGTGGCCCCATTTTCCCTGGAAAGTGAGTTGAGTACTTTGGTAGATAAACTTTCTACAGAAAGAAAGGTGACAGTGGCTGAGAATTGTCACAGCATCTCTCCAGCACCCAATGCATAGGAGAAACACCAGGGCAGACTAATCGGGCTTTTGTATCCAGACTGACCTTTCTCTTGGCTCATAGGATCTGTGGATCCAAAGCAAATTAAAATTTTTTTCAACTGTGCCAAAATTAAGTGTACCTGAGTAATTTACATGGATGTTCTGGCAAACTCAGTTTGCTTGATTTTCTGAAGGCCATGGGAAGGGCCATGGGGAAGAGTGAGGGGGTCCGCAGGATCTGGTTCTCGGTTCATTTCTCCTAAATATTGAGGAGGGTCCTGGAGTTGTTTAGGAGTTAGTTAAAATTCGCACCTTGATGTTTATTCTATTCCCATTTAACTTGTCCTCCTCAGAGCCCTCCTCAGAAGGTTCACTCAATCCCTGCCACCAGTATCTGGCCTGGTCCAGTGCTCCTCAGAGCACTGCCCTTTGCCATCCACCCCAGGGGCAGACCTCTTTTCCCCTTTGACCCGGAATTGTGCTTGCACCCAAGTGTTGGGTGTTGGCTGGGGTCTTTCCTGAGAGGGGAGCCCCACACTCCTGAGGGGGGAACCCCACACTTCTGTGGAGGGAGCCCCACACTCCTGAGGGGGGAGCCCCACACTCCTGAAGGCGGAGGCCCACACTTCTGAGGGGGAAGGCCCACACTCCTGAGGGGGGAGCCCCACACTCCTGAGGGGTGAGGCCCACACTCCTGAGGGGGGGAGCCCCACACTCCTAAAGGGGGAGGCCCACACTCCTGAGGGGGAAGGCCCACATTCCTGAGGGGGGAGCCCCACACTCCTGAGGGGGGAGGCCCACACTCCTGAGGGGGGGAGCCCCACACTCCTGAGCGGGGTGGCCCACACTCCTGATGGGGGGAGCCCCACACTCCTGAGTGGGGAAGCCCACACTCCTGAAGGGGGGAGGCCCACACTACTGAAGGAGGAGGCCCACACTCCTAAGGGGGAAGGCCCACACTCCTAAGGGGGGAGCCCTACACTCCTGAGGGGGAAGGCCCACACTCCTGAGGGAGGAGGCACATATTCCTGAGCTGGTCTAGGGAGCTGTTCCCTCTGCTGCCCCCTCACCCTCTCCCTTTTTAATGCCCATTTTCTAATTAAGCCTGAGTCATGACAGATGGTGGTGTGGGCTGGTTAGTACACACTTTGGGAGCATCCTATAGCACCTAAGGGGTACATTCATAAGAAAGGGCTTCAGCTTCAGCTGAAATGGCTCCCTGTGATCACAAATAAATTGAAATAAGAGGAACATATGAGATGGGGAATAGATGGAGAGATGGGGAGGGGAGGGGGTGCACACCAATACCCCATTGCTGGAACATTTTTTAAAGTATCTTATTTTAATTACGTTAATTTTTAAGCCAGTCTCAATCCACAACTTAACAGTAAGGAGAGCTGAAGGAAGGCAAAAGATGACTTTCACACCCCACTGCACTGACCATCGCCTCCGCCCAGTTTAGTTTCTAGCGATCTTGAACAGCATTAGGAGGCAAAAGCCTTTCACTAGAAGGAATAAATCAACTTGCACCCTCCAAACTGCTGCTGGGGTTGCTGACAATGGACAGAACTATGCCTCTGTCTCAGCCACAACTCTCACTTAGTGGTTTTGATAAGCTTTTGCACACATTCCAATTTGATGCCAAAAGTTGCCAATAATTTCCTGTCTCTTATTTACAGGAGGCGTCCCCTCTCCTGCCCCTCCCCGCCACCTCTTCATCATGTGTATGCCCACATGCACACACATTTCCCCCCCAGATTTGCAACATGATTCATTTATTTTTCCAATGTATAGCTTACACGACCTATTCTTAAAACAAATACTTATGAAACACCTATTAATGTTAAATTTTGAGCTGGGCCCTGCCCCAGAGATGCTAAAAATCTACAAGTGGTGGGAAAGCTGTCACCAGCCAACTTTAGGTTACTTGAACTCTCTACCCTCAATTTGCTTATTTCTGCAATGGGCATCTGCTAACACACATCTGAGAAGGCTGTTCTTACTAGTAAATGTGGTATGAGAATTATAAAATTTGTATATGTTAGGCCCTTTATTGAATCATTAAGATGATTTCCAGATAAAACACTCCATATTAGAGTTTTCTGATCTGCCTCTTGAAGTTCAAAGTTGCCTTCTTCTCTTTATGAAAATACCTCTTTGTCCTCCTTAGCACTACCTTTCTTCACCTTCCCCATTTGTAACAGAGCTGTTATCTTGGTCTGTATGATTTTGTTTTCTTCTTCCTGTTCCTTCTTCTTCCCCTTCATTTTTAACTTTTTATTATTATTGCTGTTATAATTATTTACTATTATTAACCAAAGTCCAAATGTCACAGATCGATCATAGTTTAAGCAGAGACCTAGAAGAGGCAAAGGAAGCAGAGGAGCTGGAAAACCTGATAGTCAAGGGCACAGTCACCAGACGGGTGGCCAAGTTATTATAAGTGAATACCTTTAAGATAAAACTACTTGAACTTTCTTTGGATAATTTAGTAACAAAAATGATGCGTTATTTCTGCCTGGCTTTCAGCCAGACCAGCTTTGGGATGTGTGATTCATCTCTCTGATGAACTTGACATCCAGAAGTCAAGCTAAACCTCTTGAAGAATTTCCCTCTGTCCACTAAAAATTTGCAAAAGAGAGAAGTACAAATATTTGAAAGTTATAAAATGAATAATGCCGTCTTTGGCTCACCAATCATGCCAACATTTCAAGACCTTCCTGGTCACATGAAGTCAGCTCTTGTACCTCCCTTCTCCATCCATAGAGTAGCTTGTTCTCTCTACCAGGGTCCCCTCTGTGAGGGGTGGGCTGGGCAGCCCTGCTGCACTCAAAAAGCCATTTGCACATCAGCTGCTACTAATAGGAGGGAGGTACCTTCTCCTAATTCATACAAAGGCTTCTTGGTATGAGCTGCAATCAGCCTACTCTTCCTCCATATTCTGTGGAGAAAACAGCCTTATGAAAACCACCTTCTCCTTGCTTATTGGGCATGTTTTAAACCATATAGATATTCATCCATTTTTCCCCTTCCAGGCAGCATGTGTAATGGAGAAAGTGTAACCATTTGGATTTAGACTGAACCTGGCTTGACTTCTACATTCACCACTTTGCATCTAGATGACCTTGTATAAATGACATGCTTCCCTGAACTTCATGTTCCCATCCATAAAATGGGCACAGTAATAGCTATTCTGAAAGAATTCTTGAAAGATTAGAAATAGTATAATTTATATACCTCGCACAGAAGGAATAAAGCTTTTTACAGTCAGCAGATCACCAGGAATAGAAAAACACCTTTCTGGGAGTTTCTAAGGAAAAAAATAAATTTGTGCCTGGTCCCTACCTTAAACAAACTACACCAATATGAGTGGGTTTTTAAAACTTGTTGTATTTCATGTTAAATCTGATTATGCAAAAGTACAGATTTGCCAAACAAAAGTATGTTGCCTCTTTTTTAATTCGCTTTATACAAATGAATGCAGTCCTACTACTTGAAAGAAGGAGTCCATTTTCAGTTTTGTTTGTTGCTTTTCCAAGGAAACATATAGCTCATAATGAAGTCTACCCCTGGATTTTGGGTGTGCGCACGTCTCTTAGAGAACTGAACATTACTAACAATGATAAAGGTAAAGCGTCTACAGGTGACAAATGAATCAGAGGTGCAGAAACAAAACCAACTGATTAAGTCATATATCACCAGGAGAACTTGGGGCATAGAATAAGAAAAACAAGTCAATACCTCAAACATTCAAAATGGGCCTCAGGGTTCGTTTGTCTAGAAAGGGGAATGAAAAGAAGGACTTAGTTAAACTGGTGAAATGTCAGAGCTCAGAAGGACCTAATGATCACATGGCCCAACACCCTGGTTGGACACATGGGGAAACTGAGGCCCAGGGAGTCAACAGCTTATTTATGTGGCGATGCTAGTGCCACCACCCATGATTTTTGACACTGGAGATATCTCCATTTTATTCACAGCAATATTAGGTTATTTTCCTAAGAGAGTCACATGATTTTGATGGTATAGGACAGGAATTTAAGGCCTAAATCTTCCTGGTCTGCTGTTGTTCAGGAGAGGTGTGGTCTATGGGGGAGACATTTCCTGCGAGATGGACTTTCCCTCTCCCCAGTTTTCTGTGTGGCTCACCATGTCTTTGTGCTATTGTGCTGCTTGGCACATAATAGGCATTTAGTAAATCTTTACTCGATGAACAAATTTTGAGTGTGCGCTTTCAAATCTTATTAGTTTAAGAAGGGCAGTGATGATGAATATGGACTATTGTTGGTTAGCAAGAAAAGAGAGCAAAGCAGGGAGACAGCATACAGTATACATATAAGTAAAAAGATTAGGGGTTCAGCAGCTAGAAAGAATTATTTTCAATCTTGGCCTTAGCCCACACTGCCAGATGACCCTTTGTGAACTTGGTTTTTTTCAACTGCAAAATAGGATAATAATGTCTATTTCACATGGTTTTATGAAGGCTTCCCTTGATAATATTTATTAACTGTTTGGCATCATACCTGGCATAGAGTAGGAGCATAAGAAACAATAACTGAGACAGGAAGAGAAGAAGATATTGTGGCAAAGTATCCTATTTAAAAGAATGTGTGCAGAGAAGTAGCACTGTCTTATAGCATCATATTCCAACAAATCGGACGCATCTCCACATCCAATCGAATCCTTAGGTTTAATATGAAGTGCCCACTCCTACCCACTTCTGGTCTCAAACCACTTCACTTGCTTTCACTTTCTCCTCTCACATCCATCATGACTGCACTTGCAAGCTTGAGTGCTCCATCTGATCGGGTCTCTGAATGTACACCATGATCACCACAATCAGGGGAATGGAGACAAGGCCTGCGACCCAGAACCTGTCCTGTCCTGGGCACACAGTCATGGTCCAGACTTGATCCGGGTAGACTCTTCCCCAAGGCATAACAGTCTCACATCTCTACTAAGGACTCAGGCCGAGAGAGGCTCAGGGGAGAGTTCACAATGCGGGCACCACTCAGAGGGCAGAGCCACTGGGACAAACCTCCAAACAACTCAGTAATATTTTCTAGTGTGACCAGGGTAACACCCGAGCCACCAGCCCCACCCCAAGCCATCATTCCCACACACCACAAGTAGTCATCTACTGCAACGACTTGGATTGTTTCCCTGTTTGAGAACCCAGGTTTGAGCAAGCACTCTAAAAACAAAGCAGAAGGGGTAGCTTGTGGCAGTGAGAGAGCCAGAGTGACAGCAGGCCATAAGCCTATACTTACATAGTACAGCTACAGGGCGCTCTAATGAACGTGCTCAGGAAAGATGCAAACCACGGCTGGTAATACCACATGCTTGGCCTGAGAAACCACATTGGAAAGAGAGGCTTGCCATGAAACCCACCCTGGCATAACAACATATAAGCAAGGGGGGCTCACAACTCTCGCTTCTCCCAAGTTATAAGGATTTGGACCCAACATCTAATGCCCCAACTTTTAAGAGTTCCACTTGAGGGAAAGGTCCCCCAAACACCTTGCTCTGAAAGCCAGTGGGGCTTGTGTCCATGAGACCACAAAACTACAGCAAACATCACAGAATTCATTGCTAGCAAAGCTAGAATTTAAACCCAGGTCTGACTGACTCCCCAGTTCACATTGTCATCACAATACTGGGCCTTCTCCATTTCCTTGGACTTAATTTTTATTCTCAGCAATAGGGGAAGCTGTAGTATAGGGGTTTGAATGGTGGCTCCCTCAAATAATATGTCCACTGGAACTTTGGATTATGACCTTAATGGAGAAGAAGGTCTCTGCAGATGCAATGAAGTTAAGGATCTTGAGATGAGATCATCTTGGTTTCTCCTGACTCCTAAGTCCAAAGACAAATGTCCTTATAAGAGAAAGGCAGAGGGTGATTTGAGACAGACAGAAGAGGTGAAGACACACAGAAAGTAGTGTGGAGATGGAGACAAAGGGAGTGATGCAGCCACAAGTCAAGGAATGCCTGGAGCTGGAAAAGACAAGGACAGTTCCTCCCCTGGGGCCTCCAGGTAGAGCCTGACCCTGCTGACATGGATTCACATTTCCAGCCACCCTCACTGTGAGAGGTAAATTTCTGTTGCTTTAAGCCACCCTGTTTGTGATAGTCTGTTACAGCAGCCACAGGCAAGTGAGAAAGCTCAGGGTTTCCACTTCCCGTTTTGTACATTCTCACGCCTCAGGCACAGGAATGAATGTGGGGCACACTGGACCACCAGCTTCTGGACTAAGCTGACCCCTGAGTAAGCCCATTGTTGTCATCGGCAATGTTGCCTGGAGAGAAAGCTCTCTGTGGATGGGGCAAGTAGGGGTGAGGCGGGGCTGTGCCGTGGCTAGGACTGGACAGATCTGGGTTGCTCACAATTGCACAGACTAGGGCTGTGCCGTGGCTAGGACTGGACAGATCTGGGTTGCTCACAATTGCACAGACTCCCCAAGGACCAACTGACCAGAGAAAGGAGCCGTGGAGACTTGGGGAGAGAGATTGCACAGAATGGTCAGCAACACCTGGATGCTTCTCAGGAAGGCCCAGCTTGTCCCCTGCTGGGGTTTGCACTCTGCTCTCTGGCCCTGCTCTCTGCTGCTTGGTGGAGAGTTCACAGCAGCAAAGCAAGGCTTTTTCTGTAGAAGAACATCTCAGAAACCAGGGGACTGCCTGCGTTGCCAATGGCATCCTGTTGGAAAGATCCACAGCTCTTGGCAGAGAAGCACTAGAAACGCCTGTGAGAACGAGGGCCCTCACGCCAGAGCTCTGTTATTTCTTGAAATCCACAAGGGAGCCCTGTTTCCAGACCCAGGGCCCAAGTGCTGGCTGCAGCTGAGCACGACCCAGTTCCCCGGCAACCCCAGAGTGTGGATCCGCGTTTCTCTATACTGTGTGCTCTTTATATGACTCATGGTCCTAAGCTTTCCTGTGCATTGCTAAGCAGAGGCACCCCATCTCGTATTCGGGTTTTTAAAGCTCTCCCCTCAGCACTGTGTGGTCCTCATTCAGACTCACAGTCACCCTGGCAATAACAAGGTGGCAGCGGGGAAGAGCTATGGTTTAATAAAGCCCAGGCCCAGCGTCCCCCTGGTGCCCACACTCAGGGCTCTAATAAAGCCCTTTCATCATCCCAGGGCTGCTGTCTCCACCCCGGTGCTGGGAATGGCTTTCCCAACTGATAGGATATGCTTTATTAGGACTCAGGACACCGCTGAGAGTGGCCACAGATTCCAGCCACCCTGAGCGCGGTGGGAAAGGGCATCAGTGTGGTGTGGGATTGCACTCTGAGAACCTCCAACCTAATCAGGTAGCAGGACTTCCTGGGAATCGTGAAGGTTCTAGAAGTTTCTAGCGTGGCTCCTTTCCTGTCCAAGTTTGCCTTCAGTAAGTAGTCCAGGCGGGCTTCATCACTCCCTTTAAAACATAGCTAACTTGTTCTCCAACCCTCTTTCTATGCAGAGAACAGTCTTTTCCCTCCCCCTCTGAAATCAGTAGACTGGAAAGGAGCCCCCCAGGGGCGTCCCTTTCTCCAGATCCCACAGCACTTTATAGGATGCGAGCCAAGAGCTTTCATCGCCCTTGTATATATTTACTCAGTGAGTCGCTTGTGCTATTACTATGTATGTTTTTGTGAAGTGTTTTTATGCTGTTTTTATAAAGTGTTACTTTTTAAATTACAAAGTCATTCATCACATTGGTTAAAAATTCAAGTGTTCATGAAATGTTATGAGTTAGAGACTGAAAGAATCCTGTAATCACACACTCCGGAGGTCTGTGAGGTTTTAATTTTAATTTTCCATCTTAGTCATGGGGAAAACAAAGGGATGGCTGCCGGATGGGAAATCGACAGGAAATCCACACCAGAACCAGGTAATTCTCCTTAGCACACCAGGCTGAGCCTCGGTTCCTGCAAAGGGGGGTGGGTTCTGATTCCTGTAAACACTTTATCCACCAGGTAACACCACCTGCTTTCAGCTGGCAGGGCCCCCAGATTCTTGGCAGGTGTGAATGAAGGTCAGTGTAGTGTTAGGTTGTGTGCTGAAATTAGGGTACTATGGACTGAATTATGTTCCCTCACATTCACATGTTGGAGCCCTAACACTTATGTGACTGTATTTGGAGATAAGACCTTTATAGAAGTAATTAAGGTTAAATGAAGTCATAAGCAAAGGACCCTGATCTGACAGGGTTAGTGTCCTTATAAGAAGGGACACCAGAGAGCTCACTCACTCTCTCTCTGCTATGTGAGCACCAGAGAGAAGGCGGCCATCTTTTCGCCAAGAAGAGGGCTCTCACTAAAACCTGACGGTGATGGCATCCTGACCTTGGACTTCCAGCCTTCACAACTGTGAGAAAATAAATGTCTAGTGTTTAAGCCGTGCAGTCTATGGTACTTTGTTACAGCAGCCGAGCTGACTAAGACAGAACAGGAGAGAAAGCATTGCACTCAGCCTAGCTGTGCCTCAGCCAGCCCTGCCCATTATTGGTCCACTCACATTTGCTTCCTTACTGCCACCACTGGGACTCTGAAAATGGGATTGAGGGGTGGGAGTGTCCTCTTATAGACATGTATGTCTCTGGACTCAATCCCCTCCTCCCAGTGGAGGCGTCAGCTTCTCCTTTCTCTGCTGCAGTCCAGGGGCCAGATGGTCCCCAGGTGACACTGAACCTGACTCCAAGGGGTGACAAAGCATACACCAGACACCTCTGAATTGTATTCACAGTGGGTTCCATGTTCCCAGCTGGCTTATCTCAGATATACATTCAGTCAGCAAAGCCAATGCCCATAGCGGCCTTAGTTTAAAGTTTAAAAGTTCTCCTTCTAACTCCTGAAAATTCCAAGCCTGTTCCAAGACTAAATTATTGAATTATTAATTATTTAGCTTCTCTGCCTCCCTCTTGTTCCCACAGGATCAGTTGTGGATTCCAGGTTTGCCCCATCAACTTTGCATCACGCAAACCCTACAACCAGCTCCTACAACAGGAGCCCACATGGAATTTAGAAAAGGAAATAAATTAAAGCCCAGGAGGCACATAGAGTTGAAAGAAATATTTCTAGTTTTTGCTGTCAATCTTTAGTAAACACATCACCAGTACCACCTAGGTGTATTCCAAGATGCAGGGTATCTTTTTGAAGTGTCAATGAGTGGAAGAAGCTCAAGGAAGCTGAGTACAGCAAGGAAAGGCCCCTAAATCGGTGCTGCTCAGGCTTTGCTGCTGTGACCCACAAAAATAGACTTTATATCACCATCCAGTAGTATGTACACACACAACAACAACAACATGTTTCACAAAACATTACTACCTCTATTGCCTGGGATGAAGTCTGATAACTAGTCTAGTTTAGTCTAGTCTATTCTTGAAAATGTTGGGTGGAAACTAAATTGATGTGATAGTTAATTTTATGTCAACTTTATGTTAATTTTATTCTCCCTGGGTTCTCAGGCCTTTGGACTCAGAGTAAATTACACTGCTGCTTTCCTGGGTCTCCATCTTGCCGATGATGGATTGTGGGATTTCTTGGCCTCCATAACTGCACAAGCCAATTCCTATAATAAAGACATTCTTGCGTATCTCTCTAGATACTCTATTTGCTCTGTTTCTCTGGAGAACCCTAACTGCTATGAGATTTTATTCATAGACAGCAGCACTGGTTAGCATTTGCAAGGATGTGGAAAAGAACTGGTTTACATTTTAGGGTCATACTTTGGTCAGAGGGAGCATAGCTCAGTAAGTTAAGACCCCTTTCTTTGGAAGCTAGTGGCGGCTCTGGGTTTGAGTCTCAGCTTTGCCCCTTCATCAGCTGCACAGACTTGGTTGGGTCCTCTAACATCTGAGTTCAATATTTCCTCACAAGGCTGTGATAAGATTTTGAAAGGTAAACTATCCAAAATGCTTAGTACAGCTCCCCATAAACAGTAAACTCCTGGTGAAATAATTATTATTATTATTACCTAGAGGCCTGGTGCATGGATTCATGCATGGGTGGGATCCCTCGGCCTGGCCAGTGATCAGGGCCAATCAGCCGGACCCCAGCAGCAAGCTAACCTACTGGTCGGAGCATCTGCCCCCTGGTGGTCAGTGCACATCATAGTGACTGGTTGAGCAGTCAGACACCTAGCATATTATGCTTTTATTATATAGGATGGGCAAATGCCTAATGGGTCATTCAGGCATTGGTAGTGTGCCAACCCCTGCAGGCTCTGAGCTTCTGCTGTAGGCTGGTTAGTCCCATGTGACAGGGCAGGCAGTGAAGTCTCTTGTTGATGGGCTCCCAGGATGTGGGTGCTGCAATATCCTACATAATAAAGAGCTAATATGCTAATGGTCATGATGCCCTCACACCGTAATGACCAATCAGCAGGAGGCTGCATGTGCAGCAGGCACAGGTGGGCGGGGACTTGATGCTGCATCCCCACCCAGCACTGGCCAGGGACGTGATGCTGTGTCCCCGCCCAGCGCCAGCCAGGGACTAGACACTGCGCCGCCCGCCAGCGCGGCTTGACAGGGGTAGGGCTGGCCAGGTCTGGGTCTTGCCCAATGGGAGTGGGGCCAGCCAGGTCTGGGTCTCTTCCCTTTTAATGTGCACGAATTTTGTGCACTAGGCCACTAGTTTATTAATAATAATAAATAGATTGCCATTTTGTTCACTGCTAAGAGACTCAAGAACATGTGGGTCTTAACTCCTGGCTCCTGCTCTGCCATTTTGGTCCCTTTTCAGATACATGATCTCGTGGAGAATGGACATCAGAAGGCTGAATTCTAATTTTTCTCAGATGCTAATGTGTTAAGTGAACTTGAACAGGCATTTTGTTTTTCTGTTGGTTTTTACAATAACGGGAATCACAATACCTGCCTACCCTCTCTCACAGGCAGGCTGAGAGGCATGATGAGTACATTTGAAAATATGGAAAGAGGCACTGAACCACTCATGGACCAGCATATTTTCAATACAAAGGTTCTGCTATTTATCATTACTGTCTGTCTTTCCTGGGGATTCCATTGTGAAGATTTGTGTTTGGTACTTCATCTTTTCTTTTTCCTTTTTAAAGGATAAAATTCATTTCTAACTACCTTTTGAAAGCCAATTTATGCTTTAGCCATTTGATTAATAGAAGTGGGAAGACCAGCTTTCCAATCAAAGCGCTTGTGAATAATTCAATGCCTGATATTAAAAGAGGGGCATTGCTGCCTGACACGGTTTACATATTTGTGGAGCAAATATGAGCTGCCCTTCCACCCAGATGGATGCCTGGCCCAGCCTCTCCGCCTTCATTCTCTCCCTCTCGCTTGTCCTGAACTCTCTCCCAGTCCCACAGAACAGCCAGGGCTATCCCAAAACCTGTGCCCTGCCTGGGGTTCAGATCACAGACCCCAAGGAAGGGGATTCTTTTTCTAAATGCTCCACCCAGAGGGGGTGCCTTTTTCAAACTGGCACAAAGTCACTCTATAAGAGTAGCAGAAGCTCTGCTACTAAGTGAAAAACTTTAGGAAAATGCAAGTCCAGGCAGTTCTCTGCATTGACTCCATGGGTCATGACCACAGGTGCCTGGATGGAAGGGACCATGTACACTGCAGAGTCCTCTTGCTCACAGGTACCCCCCAGGCCTCAGGAGAAGAGAGCAGAGCTGCTCTCCCCTTTGCCTTTCACAGGGCAGTGCCTGCAGCAGGTCAGACTGTGGCCTCAGGTATGGAGCCCATCTGGGTGTCAATCGGGTTCAGGCCCTCAGCTGACTTGGAAGTTTAGCACTTCAGTGCCCTCATTTCAAAGTGTGTTGTGTAGATTAAATGAGAGATGTGTGTAAATTACTTTCCATCAGCAAATACAGTGCTCAAGAAGTGCTAATGGCTGTTTCCTTCCCTGGGGACACTCCCTATCCATTCTCAACACTTCCCACTCCAGTTCCTTTGCCACTTTTCTGCCTTCCTCTTCCTGTTCTTCCTCCTCTTCTCTCCTTCCCATGCACAGGCCTCTGAAAGGTTCACATAGACTGCAGCTGGGTCCTGGATCTGTAATGATATCTGTATCTCAGTATTGAAACTCCCTTAGTTTTCTGGCTTTCTTTCTTTTTTTACCAACTTCTTTTAGTTTTAAGGAATAAATGAGAGTACAGATGATGAATTTTTTTTCTCCTCCTATTGCAAGTGCTTCAATGAATAATATCCTAGGGTATTCAGTATATTTTCCTAAAATGAGGTTAAGGTTTCCAAAGCCATACATAGGGTGATGTTGGTGATGGTGGCACCAGGCCTTCCATGGCTGTGGAGTCCCCACATCTGGCTGGGCCACTCTGGAAGCTGGTAATGAAGTTCTGATAACACTAAGCCAACTTGGAAACAGGAGGGTTAATGCTGGTGTTAGTCATGATTGAAATCTTAGTTTTCAATATCGTATGTTTAGAGGCATGGCTAGAAGTCTGCTCTTGTCATTGAGTTCTTCCATGACAATTAAAGATTGTCATAGAGTGTCTTGCTTTACAATTAAAATAATGTATCACACTTTACTTTGGCTTCCACATTCATCAAATTGTAGAGATTGGGGCAGACACTTCAGTCTAACTAATGATGACCTGTTTTACCAAAGTGTAAACTCTAAGGTCAAAAACTGCTATCTTTTCCACAGTTGTCTTAGCAGTATCTAGCAGAATGCCAGCACATATAGCTTCTTAACAAATGCTTGTAGAATAAGTGGATCAATCAATCAACCAATGGATGAATGGACAATTTGTGCTTAAAATGGTGCTGAACACCAGGGTGTACCAAGATGAGGAGGCTCAGAGTCCTCTCAAGCCAGCAATGGAGGCCACACAGACACACACCCACAGTCTGTTACAATAACTTCTATGATTGTATATATGAGTCTTATGGGAACACGAACGAGGATAATAAATTAAGTTGTGTGTGGAGTGGGGCTTAAATATTCCATCTTTACAAGTCACATATATTTTTTTTAACTGAAAGAAAAATGTTTTAATTTAGAGGGTAAGTTATTTATAACACAATTCTCAAATACAGTTAAAAGCTGAAGAACCAATCTATACCAAACCTCGGTGATAGGGAGGGGGAGAGGCTGCTCCCTATGGCTATAGACCTCGGTCCATTGTCAGGCACTCAGGGCCAGCTCCTGGGACCCAGCCTCACGATGGAAGTTACACTCTCCTGCGCCCGAAATCCCAGTGAAAATACATTCCACATTTCCTCTTCTGTTCTCCTTCATTAAAACTGTAGAAAGACTTCAGGAATCAGCATTGCTAACCAGATGGGTATGCATGGATTTTTCTTCTTTTTTTAATTTTAAATATCTTTTTCCCCTCCCCCTTCCCCTTTCCATTGTAATTTACTATCAATATTGCTTTGTATTGGTTTCAGGTGTACAGCATAGTGGTTAAACTGGTTAGATTTTCTCAGATTGTAGCCAGTGGTAACCCAAAGCATCAGAATCACTCAGGATGCTTAATAAGAATGAAACTTACTGAATTAGAAGCTCTGGACACAGAACCCCAGAATCTACATTTTATTAACTCAAGTACCCTAGATGAGGTTCTTAAATTAATTGACTTTATGTTTAGATTTTAAAAAACAAAACTGAACAGATAGCACTGAGTTTCCATATAACCCCCTGTTGGTGACAAACATTTAAATAGTTTATCATTTTTTTCTGTTTGCTATTACAGATTTGCAAGGAATACTTGCATCTGCATATTTGTGATTGTTTCTTGCAGACATTGTGTTCATTTGCTCAGGCAAAGAACCACAAGCTGAGTGGCTTAAACAGGAGGACCTATTGTCTCACGGTTCTGGAGGCTGGAAGTCCAAGATCAAGGTGTCAGTGGCAAGGCCATGCTCCCTCTGAAGCCTCAATCCTAGCCTCTGGCAGTTCCTTGGCTTGTGGTAGCACAAGATCAATACAGACATGATGTTCTCCCTGTGTGCATGTCTCTGTGTCCAAATTTCCCTTTTATAAGGACGCTAGTCATGTTGGGTTAGGGGCTACCCTACTCCAGTATCACTTCATCTTAATCACATCTGCAATGACCCTATTTCCAAACAAGGTTACATTCTGAGGGGCTAAGGGATTAGGACTTAAACATATGAATTTGGGGGAGAACACAACTCACCTCATAATAGGCATTGATCTCTAAACTTCCATGATCATGCAACCCTATCATCCATGTACCAAAATAAATGTGCTCTTAAGTATCTTAAGATTATATGTATGTGCTTATGTGCTAATGTGTTCACTCTAAAACTTCCCTAGGTCAGTTCCCCAGGAAACAGACACTGAGGCTCTGAGATTAGCATGTAAGAACTTTCCCAGGGAAAGCAGGATGGAGCCTAGAGAGGGAGAACTGTAATGTGGTGGCCCAAGGGGGCTCAGCTCGTTACTCAGGAGTTTGGGGATTGGGAAGGCCCTTTAGAGCTTTCTAGAATTTAGGCAAGGGGTAGGCTGAGTACATCCACATTGACCAGTCACTGGATACAGGCTGCTCAGGGTATATGAGGCAGCTCTCCTGGGCCGAGGACAATCCCCTGGTAGTTTTGGGCAGTGGGTCCTGCCTGCTGGGGAACCAGTGCCTCTGCCCTGACAGAGCATCCAGGTGGCTCTACAGCACCCTCCACACAGACCCTTGAAAAGAAATTTAACAGGGTGGCATAAAGTTAAATATAAATAGAAGTTATCGTATTTTCCTTAATATTCAATGAGTCTTACATATCCCCTGGGCTATACAGTAATGCTGGACATTGGGCAACATTTAACACCAGTGGGTCTTGATCCAGAATCTAGAAGGGTTCAGCAGTCTGGAGACGTGGCCATGCATAGATTAAGTAAGAGTCCAAAGATGAAAGATAATTTTGAAAGGCATTGAGGGTCAGAGGAGCTTTAGCTAAAGGAGCTAAGTTCTCCTTGTCTCAGGACCCCTTGCTTTTTATTAACACAATTTGTCCTAAGGCAAGGCGGAGATATACACTTCAAAGGGTAGGGTTTCAAATGGTAGGGTTTCGTACAGAAGCATTGTCAGATTGGGGAATAGCCTATGGCTGTTCAGGTGTTTAGCCAGTAGGAGGCAATAACATGTAGATTAAGATGCCCTGAGCTGTCTGACAGCAAACAATCATCCTATTCAGGTTTGGGGGAAATGCCTTAAGCCATTCCCAACAGGTGATAACATATGTGACTCAGCCCTTATTGAGTCCCCAAGTTCCATCAACCTTTTGATGAAACTCTTGCAATTATGACATGCTGGACCTGGCTTCCTGCATCACAGATTCTGTCTTCTAGATCACTGCTGGGTCATAGAGAATATGTGTTTTAAACTTTAATAGACACTGACTACTGCTGTCTTCCTAAGTGCCTATACCATGTTAGACTCTCATCAAGAGTATGCAATGGTACCTGGTTCATTTCCTCATATTCTCACCAAAACTTGATATTATCAAACTTCTTGAATTTTTACCAATGTGGGACACAAAAACATCTCATCAGTTTAATTTGTGTTTCCCTGACTCCCAGAAAGGTCGAAAATCTCTCTCTCTCTCTCTCTCTCTCTCTCTCTCTCTCTCTCTCTCTCTCTCTCTGACTCTCTTTGAGTTCTGTGTCTTTTTCTTACTGCTTTATAGGCATTACTTAGATTTTTGAACATTGGACCTTAATTCATTCTTAAGCATAGTAATATCTGATAGCCACACTCCTGTTCTTTCCCTCTCTACTCTCTTCCTGGCTTCCTGTGACAGGTTTCTCCATGAGTCTGACCAGACAACTCTGGTATCAGCTATGTGGAGCTAAAACACTGGAGATCTCAGTCCTAGTTTTGTCATTTACGAATTGTGTGCTCTTGGGTGGTTAATTTGATGTTTGAACCCCAGTTTTCACATAAGAAAAATGGGAATAATTCCACTTCACAGGGTTGTTTTGAGGATTTAATGACATTCTATATGTGAAAGTTTTTATTATTACTATGGTTTATTTTATTATAAAAATATAAAAGTCATATATTCTCTCCTCTCTGCCTGGGATTCATTCATTCATTCATTCCTGTATTACTCACTAAATGGAAATTTATTATTGCTAACCACTGTTGTGTTAAGCATCTATATATATAAACAGGTAATATGCAAATTAGCTGGGCATCACGACCGCTCAGGAGGAGCTGAATACACAAATGGGCAGGAGGGGACTGCATGCTGCCCCCAGCCCCAGTGGACACACACACACCAGGGGTGGGGGCATGCTCTGAGCAGCTGCACAGCATGGCCCAGAGAACGCCCCCACCTCAACAGACACACACACCAGGGGTGGGGCGTTCTCCGAGTGGCCACGTGGCACAATGTGGCTCGGAGAATGTCCCCACCCCAGCGGACACACACACCAGGGGTGGAGGCGTGGCTTGGAGCACGCCCCCACCCCAGCGGACACACACACACACACCAGGGGTAGGGGTGTGCTCCGAGCTGCACACACCAGGGGTGGGGGCATGCTCCAAGGCGGGCCGCGCGGTATGGCTTGGAGCATGCTCCCATCCCAGCGGACACCCCCACCCCAGGGACACACACACACCAGGGGTGGGGGCATGCTCCAAACGGCCACACGGCGCAGCTTGGAGCATGCTCCTGGTGGGTGGCGGCAATGGCCAGAATGAAGCAGCCCTGGTCCCATATGCCTGGCGCCGGCTGGAGCAAAGCAGCCCGGGTCCTGGGTGCCAGAGGGAAACCGGTGCCAGCAGCCAGGGGAAAGAAGGCCTATTCTTGCATGAATCTTGGTGCATTGGGCCTCTAGTTGGTAGATAATATGTTTCTCATCCTGATGGAGAGAGATAGGGAAAATATAAAAAATAGAGTCCACTCTATTTTTAAGGATAATGGGGAAACTCTGCATTTCTTTTCATGTTTTACTCTTTGACTCAAAGGAAGATACTTTCATCCTTCCAGTCTCGGGCTGGAGGAAGGGGGCATATTCACACATGCCTTCTGCATTGTGATGAATCAAAACTTGAAACATTCCCCAAGCTGTGCCTTAGCCCTGGGCAGGGTTACTATGCTATCAAAGGCTATAGGGAACTCCTGACTCTTGTCGAACATCCAGTCTCCCTGTAGCTAACAGTTGAGGTAAACTGGCCATCTTTCCAGCTCTCTCTTCCCTTTTCTGCCAACATGTAGGTGGAGAAGGACACTGGCTGTGCTTGGGCAGCTGGTTGCTTAAGGGGATCTGGCATCTGCTCTGCAGGTCCAGCCTTATCCTCTCTCTGCACATGCCCCTGGGTGTGAAAGCCATACATCAGATATTTGTGATGAAAGGGAGCACAGATTCAGCCCTGAAAGGAAACCCTATTTTCTAACAATGCTTTTTATCAGAGAGCCTTGCCTTTTTAGTAAGCAGGGGTTTTTTGTTTGGTTGGTTTTTGTTTGTTTGTTTTTGTTTTGTTAAGCAGGGTTTTGTCCATCCCTTAATAAAGGATTGCTTTCCCATTTCTCTATTGGTCTTACCTTAGTGCTCCACTGGCTATAAAGGCATGGTCTGTTCAGGAAATGGTGAGGAAATCCATGAAACTGAAGGTTCAATAGGGCCCACAGGGTGAAAGTACTAGAAAGGTACATTTCGACCCAATTGTAGATGCATTCATATGCCAAACAATATAGTAGTGGAAATCAAAGTGTCTGCAATATGAGGTTTATGCTTAGGTTTATTTTTTGAGAAGAGAAAGGCAGCATTAGTGTCATAGAGTGACAGGTGGCCAGAAGCTTCTATTGTCAACATGTTCTGCTCCCCTCTTTGAGCCCCCTTCTCTAGCTGACCACCACCCTACCCTCTCTTTGGTTTAGCAAGCCCAGGCATATTGAAACTGTGCAAATAAGCTTGCCAACTCTTGCCAGCATCCTGACGACAAGGTTAGAAATAGAAAATCACACATAACAAACTAAACGGCAAGAAAAGAATTACAAAACCTGTTTTCCTATGCAGCCGAGGGTCTAGTTTTCAAATGTCTTTCCCTTCACTCACAGTGGCTGAAGCCCGGGGTTGGGCTGTGCAGGCATCTCTCAGGGCCTCTGTCCCACACTCTCTCCAACTGCACTGCTAAACTCTTTCCGCTCCTCTGAGATTTTAGTCTCTTCTGTTTTATTTTCCTTCTGGTCTGTTACAATCTTCCAGAGATACATGTATGTTGGAGATTATAGATTTCGGTGACATTTAAAAATGATCACTATGATAGTTTATTTAAAATGCTGATTTTATTATTATTCAGGTGTGGTGAGGCCAACAGATCTCCAGACTGCCACTGAAAAAATTGCTTATTATTCACAGCTCCCAAGAGGGGTGGGGCAGGGCCTGCCTTGCCATAAGGCAGGGAGGAGCCACAGGGAAGCACCAGGATCTGAAGGAGCCAGAGAGAGAAAGAGAACAAGATGGGCAAAAGCCCTCATTGTGGTTTCTGTGGGAAGAAATGGGCGAGGCAAGGTAAGCAGCCTGGCTGTCTTAGTTTGAACTGCTGTAACACAACACCATAAACTGGGTGGCTTAACAAGGAACATTTCTTTCTCACAACCCTGGAGGCCAGGAGTCAGGGATCAGGATGCCAGCCTGCTGTGTTCTAGGAGAGCCCTTTTCCAGGGCTGCAACTTTTCCTTGTATCCCCACGTGGCAGAAAGAGGGCAAGCTGGCTCCCTGTACTCTTCTTTAAGGGCATTAATTCCATTCCTGTGGGCTCTACTTCATGACCTAATTACCTTGCCAAAGCCCCTCCAAATATCACATTGGGATTAGAATTCCAATATATGAACTTGGGGAGGGGAGCACAAGCGTTTAGTCCATTGCACCTGTCATGGGGTGATTAGGGCACGGGATGGCAGCCCAGAGTGTGAGAGCCCCAAAAAGGAGGTGGTTGGGGGATGGGCTCTGGACTGATTGGTTTGCATATGAAAAGTACTCCCAGGAGAGTCCTTTACTATCTCTGGATATTGGCTAGACCTAGGAGGGACAGCCAGGCTCCAAGATGTCAATGCATTAGAGTAAAAAGATATTACTATACCCTTCTTATGATTACTACACTCAGATTCTTAACAGAATGGAGTTAAAGGGCAAGTACTTTTGTTTATTTGACACTCTTTCTCTTTATGGGCCACTATTTTTCCTTTCTTAATTTTTTTCTTTATCAGCCACAAAGTTAATTCTCTTTTAGAGGGTCCTTTTCAACCAGCTCATGGCCTCCATCTCAGTACTATCTCTGTGCTGACTGTTTCATGTGACAAGACATGAGCTTGCTGGGTATATCTGTTTATGACTGTCGTTAACAACCATTTTTTTTTTTTATGCATCTGCCTTTCCCTAGATTGAGGGCAGAAGCCATGACTTGTTGATTTTGGTAACTCCAGCACTCTCCACAATACCTTGCATGTAGTCAGGGCTCAATAAAATTGGTTAAAATAAATGTTGATTAAGTAATACGTCATATGGTATCAGGCAAAGTTTCTTTTTCTTTTTTTTTTGACCAATCATCTAGCTTTATTATTGAAAATAAAGTCTTGGAAAACACACCTTGCTCAAGGTTGTACAGTAGACTATGAGAGGTGATCATAGTAACCCATGTCTGTTGGAGATTACAGGTTGGAGTGACATTAAAAATGATCTCTATGATAGTTTATTTAAGTATTTTTAGCCAGAAGTTTTAGAATACGCAAGTGCTGTCCTCAAGTAGTCTTACTTCTCTACCAAGCATAGAAAAATGATATGCAAAGCTAAGCAACACTTTGTTTTCAGCTGAGATTTTAGTCCCCAAACCACAGTGTGCCTCTATGGGCTGGGCCAAATCCTGCCTAAGCACACTCTTCCTGGAACCACAGCAGACAGAGGCCAGTGTCATTGTTTCTTTCCCTAAGCCTAAGCTGCCCTAGGTCAGCCAGAGTTCTGCTCCAGGGGAAAAAAAAAACATCTAAATTGACAGTAAGAGTGGGATCATTTCACAGTAGTCCATCTTTTACATGCAGTGCCTCCATTCATTACACACACCACTATGTTGGCCAATGAAATATCACAAAATGTGACCAATGACAGTAACATCTCCTTTTGAGGCTGAAGTTCTCTCTACCCCACCCCAAACCCAAGGAAAGCCAGGAAAAAAAAAAAGAGAGGCTTGAGTTATTTTTTCTAGAAGCCAAGAATCCAGTGTTTCTCCCAGCTCACCCCACTGGACTGCACCACATCACCTCAGGTTAGTTTTAATTTCACTTCTGCCATGACTTACCTGGCACTCAGATTACCTCCTTTTGTTAGGTTAATACATTCCATGGTAGATGCTATTTTTATGTACTATGTATGGAACTAACTGTCCTGAACAAAGAAATTGGCCTTCTCTGAATTCTGATGTCTTAGAAATTGAGATAAATATTTAACCATCCTTCCCTATGTACTTGTGGATCCATGTGGGGTCCTTGAGCCGGCTAATCAAACACTAAATATATATGTTAAACTTCTCATCTCTCAGTACAGAGATCAAGTTTTTCTGTTGATCAAAATAGGTGACAGTATTAAGGTTTCCATCTCCATAAAGAATGAAATATGTGTAGGAAAAGCTGATGGTAAAAATTAATCATAATGCATACAATGTGGTATTGAGATTCTTAAGCAACTGCTTATTCTGTGAGGCAGAAAATATCCTTAGATCTGGAAAATTAATGTTTGCTATAGCTTATGTATGTGATTCCACACTATGTGAAACACATCTGTCCTTACTTCCCAAAGGCATTAGAAAGCTATATTCCCCTAGGGTTCAGCACCTGCTGTTTGTTTGTTTGTTGATTGGTTTTGTTTTTACAAAGTTAACTTTTAGTCATTTCCTTTAATTGTAAGGCTTCCTACCCTCTCTCCAATATTTACTCTGTTGGACTTCCCCAGAAAATCTTTTTTACTAACTCCCTCAGACTCACTTCATACAGCTATGCCAATCTCCTTCACTAACCTGTTGTTTTTTTTTTCCTTTTCTGAATCTGGTCTTAACCCTAATGCATGTACTTTAATCCCACTGTAGAAGTTTGAGTAACTAATTCCAGATTTTACTCCTTTGTACTTATACCCCACACAATTTAGGTCTCTTCTTGCTTTCTCCTTAGAGTAGATGTTTCTAAAGACAGAGATAATTTCTGGGGCTTTGGTTAGAGACACCTAGTCAAGAGCAGTTATCTGCAGTGAGCTGATTCAGTAAACATTAACGACTCATGGTGACAAAGTAAGTCAAGGTGCACTTATAGTTGGTAGAAAACAAACATTAATTCTCCTCTCTACTTTTTCTACATTTTAAAACCCTAGTTGCTTAGGTTATTTTTTTCCAAGTTATTTTCTAAGAATCTTCCCTTAGGCAATATATTTTAAAGTTTAAATACTTTCTTCAGATGTTGGAAGTTATTGGACATGTAAAAACATATATGACCCTGAGCTAATTAAGCAACCTATTATAATAAGAAGCCAATTATTCTGCCCAATACAAATATATATTAATTTTGTATTATGTGCAAAAATTTAGTTATGGGTCCATGTACATATACATTGATTAAGTAGTCAAATGCCTAAATTAAAAATGGCAAGCTGAAAAAATCCTGAGTGCAAAGGTGTGATTGCTTTGAAAATAGCCCATATGGAAAAGAGTTTGGCCTTTAATTGGCTAAGTTAAACAAGGTGCAATTACTACTAACTTGGTCCCCAAAGATTGGCTCTAATCGTGTCATGTTTAACTTGGCTGGTTAAGTTGCAAATAGTGTTCTCCTTTTCTCATTTGGCTCATTTGGCTAGTACAATGCCTTTCTATGGCTGACATTTTCTTTCCTAACTTAGCCCTTCCTGCCAATGGTAACTTCACAGATTAGGAAATACTGTACCTTTTTATTTTCTCCAGAAAAAAAAACAAACAGCAAAATGTATGTGTGGTTGTTGTTTTTTAAAGAATTTCTGATGCAGTTTTATTAGTGCATAGTTGTTCAAATGTCAAAGGTTCATCATAAAATTCATGTGTGTATGTCAAAGCTCTTTATAAATCTAATGTCTCAAAATACTCTTGCAGAATATTGTTTTGCTTTGTGTTAATGGTGAAGAGGAAAATTTGCACCAACTTTAACCTCCTATGTACTGAGAGATGAGAAGTTTAACATATATAGTGTTCAATTAGCCGGCTCAAGGACCCCACATGCATCCACAAGTGCATAGGGAAGGATGGTTAAATATTTATCTCAATTTCTAAGAGCATTAGAATTCAGAGAAGGCCAATTTCTTTGTTCAGGACAGTTAGTTCCATACATGGTACATAAAAATAGCATCTACCATGGAATGTATTAACCTAACAAAATAGGAAAACTTTTTCTCTGGTAAAGAAACATACATACACATGTATGTATGTTAAACTTCCATTTATTTACTGGAAAACAATAAACATTTAAGGAGTGATTAAATATGCTAGGTTCTATATTAGTCACCAGATATGTAGAAATTAGTAAGACATAAATCTTGCCTTTAAGAAGCCTTTTATATACACTACTAGAGGCCCAATGCACGAAATTCTTGCAAGAGTAGGCCTTCCTTCCCCCAGCTGCTGGCACCAGCTTCCCTCTGGCTGTGGAGAGTGGCTATAGCGTTCAGAGAGGATCAAGCCTTGGACTGACTTGTGGCAAAGCCACATACTATTACAAGTCCCAGCTTGGAGGCCAAAGCCCTCCCAATGCAATTATAGCCAAAAGGCTATGGTTGTAAGCTTGACCTTATAGTTAGACCCTGCAGTCCTAGGTAGCTAAGGGATGTGGACTAAGGGGGTGGGGGGAGGTGCAGCAAGTGCTTCCTAAACAAAGCTTGATGGAGTTCAAAGAATGGCAACAACAGGAAAGAAGCAGATTTGAAATTTACAAGAACATTGTAAACATCTTGACCTTGTTTTGCTTTGTGTGATCTGACTATAAAATAAAGCTTCAGCTTATAGGCTGTGGCACTGTTTCCTCATCCAGGCACAGTGATCCACCTGGCCCCAACTGTATTCTCTTGTCTGTTTTCTTTAATTATTCACTGCCCCTCCTCAGGTTCACCCCTGGCCATGCTGGACGTGGTTCATCTGGCACCTGGGACCTGGGCTTCCCTCTAGCCGCTGGCAGCCACCCAGGACCCAAGCCTCACTCCAGCCCCAGTTTGTCCAGAAGGACATTTGGGATGACATCTGGAATGATGTCTGGTCTAATTAGCATATTACCCTTTTATTATTATAGATATATTTTTATTGTGTGATTTACAAGAGAACAAGTCAGGGACAAAATGGCTTCAGATTCCAAGTTTTAGCTTTTTATTCCTCATTTTCATTTATAATATAGGTTCAGTTTGTTTTCAGCATCTTTCTTGAATATCACCATGCTATTCTGTTTGCTGTCTCTCCTCAGTAACACTTCCTCTTTCACTTCGGGTCCCACTAATCTCATGATCTCTCCAACCTCAAAAGGAACTCTTAGGGAAAAGCTAAGTAGTCTACCTTGTTAGAGCAAATCATCTAATAAGAATTCTCTGTATTACCTCTCCATGGTAATTTATCTCAAGGCAGAGCCAGCAAAATCTTATGCTTATGAGAAATAATTTTCAGGTATACTATTTTACTTAAGAATAAGCTACCTTTGCCCTGGTTGGAGCGTTGTCCCATACGCCAAAAGGTTTTGGGTTCAATTCCCTGTTAGGGCACATACCTAGGTTGCCAGTTTGATCCCCAGTCAGGGAGCATATGAGAGGCAACAAATTAATGTTTCTCTCTCACATCAATGTTTTTCTTTCCCTTTCCCCCTTCTTCTCTCTCTCTCTAAAGTCAACAAATGAGAGAGAGAGAGAATAAAGTACCTTCATCAAGTCATTTTAATCTAAATTTCTGACTAAAATTCTAGCACTTTCCACATTTTCTATTCCACCAAGTCAGGACCTGCTTTCAGAACAGAAAGTGAGTGGAAGATGCCTAGCTACAGATTGGGCATTGGGATGGTCTAATCTGCTTATTTATTATCAAAAGTAATATCCTGATGTGGCTTTATCTGATGTGTCATTTCTGAAGGATCCAGGCTTATGGTCTAAAATGATAAATTCTCTGTGTCAACATATTGCTCTATTGTAATGCTTTGACTTTCAGTAATGCGTGAACAATAATATGCATCTGAGTATATAATGTCAGTTAGCCACATTGATCATTAAACATACCAGCAAGTGAGCCAACAATAAAAGTCAGCCACCACAAAATGAATGGAGCCTGTGGACTAGAAAGCACAGCATTACAGAAGTGTCAGTGATATAGGTTCTGTGCCATAAAGAATAATTTACAATTAAAACAAAATGTTTTCTTCTGGGATTCAGGAGAAGGTATCTGTGTGACGGGAATGCCTGCCACCACAGCTATTTTTTATTGTTTTTGGAACAAACTCTTACCAGAAGCCCACTATGTAAATAGGTAAAGAAACAAGTGATCTTATTGAAGTTGGAAAAGAAGATGCCATTCACACTTCCCTCCAAATATACCCTATATGTGTACATGAGCCACATGTGTACACACAGATGCACACACTCACAAGCTGTGGCCCCTGAGGAGCTTGACAGAGCATAGTCAGAAGATCTCTGTCTATATTTACCCTGATAGATCCTGAAGTAATCATAATTGGGCTTGGCTTTGCTTCTAAACTGTAAATTTGTAATTAGTTCCAGAAGAAAATGATACTCAAAGCAAGAATGAGCTTGGGAGAGAGAGAGAGAGGAATCTGATTTGGAATGTCTGCATGTGTTTATAAAATCATATGAGGAATACTGAGAATCTTGAGTCCTGGATTTTAGCTTTGGCCCTGACTAATCTGCATACCTTGAACAAGTCATGTAAGCTCTCTGTCCTTCAGTTTTCTTTTATTTATAATGAAGAATTGTAGGAAAATATTTCTGCCTGCAATCCTTCATGTGTGCTACCATATGTAGGAAAATACATTCCAAAGACAAATATTAGGGTGTCTAAAATTTCATTCCCATGAACATTCAGCTTATTGGGCAATAAATAAAAGAAAACAAGATTATTCTGCAAAATACAGCCTGTCATTTTGAATGACTCTGATTCATCTTTCATCAAGTATTCCCTCTGGTGGTAGAACTAATTCTTGGATTTAGAAGAAACTTACCACATGGTGCTTCAACTTCATCAAATGTCTTAAGCTGCCATTCATATAGAAAAGGGGTCCAGGTGTGGAGCCAACCACGCAGTCTGATGCTACAAGTTCTGGCCATTCACTGTATGTGTGGGAGTTGATTCCACCCCTTTTCTGGATTTCCAAGTGGGTCAACCATACAGCAAGAGTAAAGGCATTATTGGACAAGGGGAACATGCCATTGGAGTGGACCAAAACAAAGTGGTGCTAATTTAGAGCTCCAAGAGCATCAAGCATTCATTACACAACAATGTGAAACAACTTTAAAGCACAGAACCCCTTGGAAGGCCACAAACCATACTCAATTACCTTCTGCCCAAAGTTATCTGTTGAACTCCTACTAGAACTCTCTACCTTCATCACTCTTATTTGTTTGGCTGCTGCCTTTTCACTCCAGCCTTTGTTTCCCCCCAACAGAATAAAATGTTTGAAATATTGTTGTCACGAAAAATGTTGACTATGTGTTCTGAATAAAAATGAAATCCATAGATATAAAAGACACACAGTTATCAAGCACATTGAAACATGCTTCAAGATGATTCCAAATATGTATATATATATGCAATTTGACTCACTTTCAACTAAACCACTCCTTTCGGGAAAGATCTTTTGAGACATTCTATTATAACAATTCTGGTACTATTAATTTTGGAAATTATTTGAGAATCATCCCTACTTAATTAGCTTGGCTAATTGAAATTTTATATATAAGGTTAAGAATATTTCACCTTGACATTATTTTTTTTTTTCAGTTTGTAGATTCAAATGAATAATCAGGATGTTTTATGTAATTTAAGATCATGCTGTATTTAAGAAAGAAGGAAAACTTAGGGTTTTCTTTCTTTAAAAAATATTGAAACCAATCAATCATTTATTTAGTATTTCTCTAGCAACTATGTGCAAGGCCCTGTGCTAGGTAGTGAGTAGACAGAAAGGAGTAAAATAGTGTATCCTTGTGAACCTTCTTTAGATGGATATTTTGGTAATAGGCAACATGTTGAAGAGAAGTATAGATTTGAGAAGCTATATTTAGTCATGCCTTCTCCAAGTTTTAGTGCCACTGAAATTCTATGTGATGGAAACAAGAACTCTATTTTATCAGAAATTATCAGTACAGCAAAAATGGGCTAAAAAATAGAACAGATGGAGGAAATTGTCTAGATTTAATAAATAAATTCCTATAATATTTGTTATTTTTATAACAAATTCTCCTCTGAACTTACATTTTTGTGACAAAGAAGTGTTATCTAATAAAATAATCAAATTGAAACTATATGCCCTAAGAAATAGAATGACATAATAAAAAAGGCAATAGCTCATTCTTCTATTCTGGGCATGAAGAATTATCCCTGAATCTCAGTGATAATCTCATTTTTCTCCTCAGTAAACTGAAGAAAGCTTGCTATTTCACCTTAGAATTAAGTAACATTTATAATTACTTTATTTTTCCAAGACAGGCTAAATTTGCGAGGGCAGAGACCATATCTGTTGGCTCTCCCATGTTATCCTAGGGGACAACATGGATAATTTTGCTGAAAGACAGTCTTTTAAACATTCTTGTGAGGTTGAGATGAGAAAACATATGACAAGTTATTTTAACATCATAAAACGTTATTTTTAAGTTAAAAACTCACTTTGAGACTTGGAGATTTTGCAGTTTGGGCAAATGCTTGACCTCTATTTGGGGATAACTAAGTTACTTACTAGGAAGACCTTTGGACCCAAACTTTGAGAACAAAATCTGGCTAACTGCACCAGAAGTTTTCCAGTCTTGCCCAGAGATGATCTCCCAGTCATTTTAAAACAAGGTTTTAAAGTTAAGCTTTAACTGAATTGGCACCGAGATAGGATTTTACGATGTCCAGTGGCCGAGGTACATGCTCCAGGATGTTTGTTGAGTTTGGCTTTGAAACAAGCTGCCTTTATGTGATGAATAGCCAGGATGCAAATCCACACAGACCCAAATTAAGAAAAGATCTGGACCACCTCCTCAGAACTCACTCGCAGAAGTCATGTAGCTTGAACCAGTTGCCAATCCCACCCTGTTGCTATTGAGGAGAAACCAACTGTTCCCCCAGCTACCTGGGACAGCATGTCTTCACCCAAGTCCACTGTGGTTGGTTTCCTCCAAGTGGGGTGTTCATCACTGTCCCCACCACCCTTCCAGCAGAAGACCCTGTTATTAATCACTCACAGCTCCAAGTGAGCTCAGCATTTCAAGAAAAAGCATTTCCTTGAAAGGTCCCTTCAAAACACCTGGCCTCACAAACACCTGTGACATCTCTGGCTCCCTACTGCCTGCCTACTCCCCCCACCCCAGAGGGTGCCTCGTGTCTGTGAGTCCCACATCTCTGTTATAGAAGACCAAGTTATCATCAGCCAGCAGGCTTTGCCTCATGACTTAGCCAGTTCCCAGACATGATCATCTCTCACCAATTCCATCTCAAGGCAAATCTCGTGCAGTGACCTGTCTGATTCTCATCACCAAGTCTCTGAGGCTGGCTCGAGACAGTTCCCCATGACTGCCCAAAGCAAACCATGTGGGACTGCAGCGGGATGACCACGCAGCCTGGTCTCATGGCTCAAGTGTTTCCTTTATTTCCCTTCAGGGACATCAATATGTATATTTTCTTACTCTAAGAATGCCCTATTAAAACCCTCAGGGGAGACAACTATCTGTGAAGTACTTTAACCACCAGCATACATGTTCCAAAGTTTGATGATGTGTCTGAGAGGACCAGTCACAGATATTTTACACAGGCACCTCTAACTTCCTGAGAACCAGCATTGCCCTGCTCACACCTGGAGCCACACCAATTATTCCTGACTGACAGTTGTACCCAGATGTCATGCCAAACCATTGATGCTCAGCTTCCTACTTTCTGGAGGTGAAAGACTTGATGGGAGTGTCATGATTCCTCATGATGCTGGGTGCTGAGTAATGCAGGACTGAGACAGGCCCCAGGGAAGACCTGAGTGGGGAGAACTCGGTAACATGTGTGCTCACATATGTGCATATGTGTGCATGTGCACATGAGTGCATGTCTGTATGTGCATGTGTGCGTGGGGGGGGGATGTTGTGAATTTTAGGAGGGAAGGGATAATTCTTCTATCATGCTAGGAAATCCAGAAGACATACTTGATAACACTTTTAAACCCGTTTCTGAAGGCTGACAGAAGGCTGAGTTGTCCCCCTCACTTCCATCTTACCTCCTTCCCTCAGTGTTATATTCAGGTCCTCCTGGAAGGAAGCAGGCTACTCTCCCAGCCAGCAGCCCAGGACAGCCCCTTGTCACCATGGCCCTGGGAAATGTAAGTAGCAGCCTTGCTTTCTGAGCCAGGACTGCAGAAGCTCCCAGCCATGCAAACCACACTGTCCATATAGACATGGAAGACTTCTTGGAGTGTCCACAGCCTGGGACAAACCCAGAGCAGCAAACACCCAGAAGCCAGGAGACTTAGGAAATGAATGGAGTAACCACAAGAAGAAGTTGAAGCTCACACTTTGTTGGAACAAAATGACATTTTATCAACTATTGGAAAAATGAGTCACTACTGCTTATTCCTAAGGGGCTTATATGGTATTTATTTTTATTTTTAAATAATTTCAGGCTTAGAGAAAAGTTGTAATAGAACAAAAATTCCCATAATAGCTTCACCCAGTTTCCCAAAATGTTAGTAATTTGCCTTTCCACATTTGTTTTGTCTTTCTCTTTGGATGGATAGATAAATAGACAGTAGATGATAGATAGATGATAGATAGATAATAGGTAGATATAGATATATACATATATATGTGAATACATATATAATTTTAATATTAATACTGTATCTAATAAGATATATAATTTTCTTTTATAACTGTTTAAGTTGAAGGAATTATATCCCTTTATCCCCAAATCATCCTATATAATAAAAGCCTAATATGCTAAGTGTCCAGTTGTCTGGTTGGCCGTTCAACCAATCAAAGCGTAATATGTTAATGATATGCTAAGGCCGCTCAACCGCTCGCTATGACATACTCTGACCACCAGAGGGTAGATGCTCCAACCAGTAGGTTAGCTTGCTGCTGGGGTCCGGCCAATCAGGACTGAGCAAGATGGGCCAGACACACCCTGGAGCCTTCCCACAGCCCCTCCCCAGCTGGCCAACCTCCCACATCCCTCCCCGGCCCCAATCATGCACCAGTGGGGTCCCTCAGCCTGGCTTGTGCCCTTTCACAATCCGGGACCCCTCAGGATATGACAGAGAGCCAGTTTTGGCCCAATCCCACAGGCCAGGCCAAGGGACCCCACTGGTGCACGAATTCATGCACCAAGCCTCTAGTTTGGATAATATTGTCTAATTGGTAAACCTTATCCAAATTTCTTTAATTGTTCTAATAGTGGCCTTTATAACAAAATAAAATTTTTTTCCTGGTTCAGGGATCAGTCAAGGATCATGTGCTGCATTTAGTCATCTTTTGGTCCCCTTTAAACTGACTTAGTTCTAAAGTCTTTGTCTTTCATGACCTTGATATTATTGTACAATGTCCCTGAATCTGAATTTGTCTCATGTTTCCCTTAATTATATTTAGATTATGCTCTTTTGGTGGGAATGTCACAGAAGGGATGTGTCCCCCTCAGACACTGTATCAGGAGGCACATGATATCAATTGGTCCCATTTGTGGTGAGCCTAATTTTGATCACTTGGTTCAAGTTCAGTCTGTTGGGTGTTTCTCCACTATCAAGTTACTGTTTTCCTCTTTGTAATTAATAACTTGGTGGGGAGACACTTTACAATTAAGTCAGAATCCTGTTTGTCCTGAAGCTCTCACCTTCCAGTTTTAGCATCCATTGATGTTTCTTGAATAAATCGATTTTAATTGTGATGTTCGCCAAATGATAATTTTCTAATTTCATCATTCCCTTTGCATTTATTAGATGGCATTCCACTTTCCTTTGTGTCCATTTTTTTTAATGTTTAAAGTTATATTATTTGACCTTTATAAAAGGCAAGTGGACTCATGGATTCTCATTTTATTCAATGGATAATAATCTGTTAATGTGAAATTTATTTTTAAACACTTCTAGTAATACATTAGGATCTGAGAGGCCATACAGAAGTGGTGTCTGGCTTTTTCAATGGACTCTGGAATACATTTTCATAGAGAATACTCAGCAATGGAACTTCTTTTTAATTTCTTTATTGATTAAGGTATTACATATGTGTCCTTATTCCCCCATTACCCCCCACCTCCCATTCATGACCCCACCCCCCTGTTGTCTGTGTACATTGATTAGGCTTATATGCATGCATATAAGTCCTTTGGTTGATCTCTCCTTCTTACCCCCCCACTCCCCTTCCTTCCCTGAGGGTTCACATTCTGATTGATGTTTCTCTGTCTCTGGATCTATTTTTGTTCATCAATTTATATTGTTCATTATATTCCACAAATGAGTGAGATCATGTAATATTTATCTTTCTCTGCCTGGCTTATTTCACTTAGCATAATGCTCTCCATCTCCATCCATGTTGTTGCAAATGGTAAGAACTCCTTTTTTACGGCAGCGTAGTATTCCATTGTGTAGATGTACCACAGTTTTTCAATCCACTCATCTGCTGATGGGCACTTAGGCTGTTTCCAAATCTTACCTATGGTGAATTGTGCTGCTATGAACATAGGGGTGCATATATCCTTTCTGATTCGTGTTTCTAGTTTCTTGGGATATATTCCTAGAAGTGGGATCACTGGGTCAAATGGGAGTTCCATTTTTAGTTTTTTGAGGAAACTCCATTTTGTTCTCCACAGTGGCTGCACCAGTCTGCATTCCCACCAGCAGTGCACGAGGTATCCTCGCCAGCACTTGTCATTTGTTGATTTGTTGATGATAGCCATTCTGACAGGTGTGAGATGGTACCACATTGTTGTTTTGATTTGCATCTCTCTGATGATTAGTGACTTAGAGCAGGTTGTCATATGTCTCTTGGCTTTCCTTCTGTCTTCTTTCGAAAAGTATCTATTTAGATCAGTTGCCCATTTTATGATTGGGTTGTTTATCTTCTTTTTGTTAAGCTGCATGAGTTCCCTGTAAATGTTGGAGATTAAACCCTTATCGTTGATATCATTGGCAAATATGTTCTCCCATGCAGTGGCTTTCTTGTTTTATTGATGGTTTCCTTTGCTGTGCAAAAGCTTTTTGTTTTGATGTAGTCCCATTTGTTTATTTTCTCTTTAGTTTCCATTGCCCTAGAAGCAGTATCAGTGAAGAAATTGCTTCGGCATATGTCAGAGATTTTTCTGGCAGTGGATTCCTCTAGCATTTTTATGGTTTCTCATCGTATGTTTAAGTCCTTGATCCATTTTGAGTTTATTTTTGTGTATGGTGTAAGTTGGTGGTCTAGTTTCATTTTTTTGCATGTATCTGTCCAATTTTCCCAACACCATTTATTGACGAGACTGTCTTGACTCCATTGTATGTTCATGCCTCCTTTGTCAAATATTAATTGAGCATAGTGATTTGGGTCGATTTCTGGGTTCTCCATTCTATTCCATTGATCTATATGTCTGTTCTTGTGCCAGTACCAGGCAGTTTTGAGAACAGTGGCTTTGTAATACAGCTTGAAATCTGACCAATGGAACTTGTTAGTGAGATTAGTTTGGAACGTGGTCAATAAAGAAAATTGACTTGGGGGTCACACAGAACTACCCAGTCTGCAGTTATTCATTGTAGGTGGTGCTAAGAAATAACATCTCTCCCAGAGATCTAATACTTTGGACCTTCAGATGGCCACTGTGACAGATGGAATGAATTTAGACACATAGGGGTTGAATGGTATATTGGCCAACTTTACATCTGTGAGATCAAATCAGTAAAAACTTAACTAATTTTGGAACTCATTTGACATTTATAAAAGGCAAGTTGACTGATCATGGAACTGTGAGTTGAAGATTACCAAAGGTCAGGGATGAGGAGCCTTCTGAAACAACTTCTGTGGCATTCTAGATTCTAGACCCCTCTCGTCATATGGACCTCCTTGTTCTCCTCCCCTAACTTTCACTTTTATATACCTCCTGCTCAGCTGTTCTTTCTCATCAACCTCTGACTTTTATTATAACTTTTTCCTTATTTATTGGCTTGCAGCTGAGGCACCCAAGGACACAGCTTTATGCAGAAAGCTGGGTCTCAGATGTAAAGATTGTACTTGCTGAACTCTTCTGAGACTTATCAGTGCATAATCACTTGTAAGTTATCATTTGGAGGAATTGTGAAGGATCCTGTATTTGTCAAAACCCTTGGTTTGCAAGCAACAGAAATCAACTCTAGTTTAAACACAAGAAATATAAAGAAGCATCAGGACAAACCCAAGGACAGAAAAGTCAACAGATCTTGGAAAGAGTTTAAATCAGACATAATTGCTGTCCAGAGTCTCTATGTTTGTTGTCTCTGTCCCTGTTTTGACATCAACTTTATTATTTTCTCTCCTTTTTTCAGACTGACTTGCCCTGCCCCTCTGGTCCACGTGGAAGAATATAGCTGACCCTTTGGATACAGTATCTACACAAGCCCACCTGAGGGACAGTGAAAGTCCAGAAATTGAGAAATCTTTTTCTGTGTATTAGGCAAATATGTGATAGATGTGCCCTAGACTTATTATCCTAAATATTCCTTCATTTATGTCTTAAACTATACTATTAATGTCATTATTTTGTATTAGGAATCCTTCTTCAAGCATCTACACTAATAAAAGAGAAATATGCAAATTAACCATCACTCTGCTATGCCTACCAGCCAATCAGGAGGGAATATGCAAATTAGAAGGCCAAAGATGGCGGCCTGCTATGAGAAAGGGCAAGAGGTGAAGGGATCTACAGGAGCGGCACTCTGGCTGCAGCAAAGACTAAGACTGCAGACTCCAGAGTCTTCAGCAAAGACAAGGAAGGCAGACTCCAGCCAGAGCAAAGGCCTGGGTCCCGTGTGCTGGAGGAAAACCGGCGCTGGAAGCCAAGGGAAGGAAGTCCTATTGCATGAATCTCTTCATGCAACGGACCTCTAGTATTGAATAAAATCTTAAACAATTTTGAAGTAAATTGTTGGGAGGGGAACCTATGCATAATCTATCATCTAGTGATAGTAATTTAAATACTAGGATATACATTCTTCTATCCGTAACTCTATATGTATATGTCTCTCTGTGTGCCTGTGAGTGTTCATTAACAACATAGGTACAATATTTACACATATTGTTTTATAACTTGCTTTTTCTACTTAATTATCACTATGTTACCTTGCCATTGGCATTTGCTCTAAAACACAATTTTGAATAGTTTATATGGTCTTCAGTCATATGGCTGTACCATAATGTAACCAATTCTCTATGTATTATACACTGTTCAGAGTGTCCCTTCAGCCCAAAAGCCAACCCAGAGAACTAATTGCCTTTGCTCTGAAGCTATGATATAGTTTTGACTCTACTCCTCTAGTTAAAATGTATCAGTCTGGGGTGGATTCATGATCCAAGTTCACCAGAAAATTCTTTCTCCCAGGAACTTGGAACCTATGGACTCCCAGGTTTTTTTGTGTGGTTATGCACAATTTTGGGTAGTTGTGTGGCAGCCATATCTTCCCATTGGGAAGGAAAAGTAGAAGCAAACAGTTTACTAAAACACAGATGAATGAAGCAGGAATAGGAGATGGAAGAAAAGTAACTTCTTAGATTTCTTTTAAGTTTTATCTTCAGGTTTTAGTTCTGTGGTGGATTGAATAGACCCAAGTTTCTCCCACCCCAAATTCATATGCATTTAGAACCTCAGAATACAGCCTTACAACAGGGTCCTTGCAGATGTAATTAGTTAAGGATCTCAAGATAAAATTATTGTGGTTTAAGATAAGCCCTAAATATAATTACTTATGTCCTTATAAACAGAGCAGGAGCACACAGACTGAATGAATCTAGACACATAGGGGTTGAATGGCATATTGGCCAACTTGACGTCTGTGAGATCAAGTCAGTAAAAACTTAACTAATTTTGGAGACAGAAGTAAAGATTGGATTTATGTTGCCACAAGTCAGGGGACACCTTGGGGACCCCAGAGCTGGAAAGGCAAGAAGGGATTAGCCTTTGGAGCCTCCAAGGAAAGTATGTCTCACTGACACCTTGATTTCAGACTTCTGGCTTCCAGAAGTGTATGAGGGAAAAAATTCCTATTGTTGTAAGTCATGTAGTTTGATACTTTGCTACAGCAGCCACAGGAAACTAATACAGCTCCCTTCCTGAGGTGCGGTTGCATTATTCATCTTCGACTCAGGCAAGGGGGACTGTCTTGGTACCCTTGTTTTGGAGCTCCTATCTTGAGATCCATGCTGTACCCCACTCTCATTCAAGCCCTTCTAAGAGGGGCTAAGGGATGTGCCCATCTGAAATCCTTACACTCCCTTTCTAAACAACACTCCAGGTAACTAGGCCCCCTAAATTCCCAGCCAAAATGTCCCAAGCCCACTTGAGGGTCTTGGTGAACCTCTTCCTGGGTCTGTCCTCTCAGAGCATTTCACTGTGTTGGTACATTTATTCCTAGATCCAAAGAACAGGCTAGAATGCTTGTTTTCAGAAGGTGAGGATGAGCTTGAATGGCTGGGCTGGTGCGGTCCCTCAAAACACAGGATACACCAGGAGGTGAAGAGAAAAAGGGTGAGTCAGGGCCAGGGGCCAAACGACCTGCAATGAGAGTGTGGCTCTCCCTGGTCTGCATTTTCTGTCACAAAACTCTGAGAAGCCTAGCACTGCAGATTGTTTTCAAGGTGCACTTGTAAAGGTAGGACACCAGAACCTTATGTTTGACCATTTGTTAGCATGGTGTATAACTTTTAAATATGCAGACATCCAGAATGTAGACCTTTGTTGGTCCTTTTGTCCCAAGCCACAAATGTCAAAGGCAGGCTGCCACGTTGTGTTTCTAACCTCAGTCCCATGAGACATGTTCATCTTTGCATCACCAACCCTCCTCCTTTCCGAAGGCAGGCTTGTCTTGGCTTCTTTCCTCTATAAAATTTTAGTGCCACACTTTAAAATATTAGGTCATTTTCAGTTTGTGGTCATTATAAACTACACTGGAGTGAATCTTAGTATGTATACTTTTGTGCATATCCACAATTATTTATTTCTTTAAAAAATATATTTTATTGGTTTTTTACAGAGAGGAAGAGAGAGGGATAGAGAGTTAGAAACATCGATGAGAGAGAAACATCGATCAGCTGCCTCCTGCACACCCCCTACTGGAGATGTGCCTGCAACCAAGGTCATGCCCTTTACCAGAATCGAACCTGGGACCCTTCAGTCCACAGGCCGACGCTCTATCCACTGAACCAAACCGGCTAGGGCCACAATTATTTCATTAAGGTAAAGTATTAGAAAGGGAATGACTAAGTCAAGGGGTATACAGATTAAGACTTTAATACACCAAATTCTACCCACAGGCAACATAAAAGAGAATACCTATTCTCTCCATCCCTGTCAATGATTAAAAAAATATCTTTCATGGGTTTTCTCTTTGAACTTCAGATGCATTAAGTTCTTAGTGTAAATGAGTTCATCTGATCAATCTGCTGCTCAATGGAAGATTCTAGAAAATATTAGATCCTGAGTTTAGGCCATGCCAGATTTGCTTCAAGGGTTTGGAAGGAGTACACAGGTGTTCACAGGTGGTGATACTGAGTGCAATGAAGAGGAACCTCCCTCACCTCCCAGCCTTGCTCAGGCCCAGCACTGGCCTTCAGCCTTGAGGGTGTCAGAGTCCCCACTCTCCTTTCATATGCTACTGAAGTATCTTTCAAACACCACTTTGGAGGAAGAATACCAGGGGCCCTCTACATGGCCTGGACATCTGGTTTGTGTTTTCTGGGGAGGTATGGGGGGAATGAACGAGCGAGGATGGCGCAGAAGGTGTATGGCTGATGGGTGATGTCACAGTCACCAACTTGGGGAGCTCGGGCCTCTTGAAAGGGGTTGACAAGGGCTGTAAAAGCACACAGGTTAGAAGGGGGAAAGAGTCATTATTTCAAGACAAAGGGGAGTTGAAAACCTAAGATATTAATTATTAAGCCTTTGGGGGCAGTTAAGACAACACTTATATTCTCCCAAATTCACACACACACACACACACACACACACACGTACACACAAATGAACTGTATGCAATTCTTCAGCCTCTGCCTGTGGAAACAAAATCAATATTGTGTTGCCCATAAAGCACCTATTTAATTTGAAATTGCATTTTATAGTCCATTTACCCCACTGGAGTAGCCCAAAGTCAGTTCCTTCTCTCTGTTCATTTCCAAGCCGCAGCTCACTTTCCATTGTTCTCCTTGTCAGTTTTAAACTTGTGAAGGGGGCTTTGAAATAGACAAGGAAAGCTCCAAGCGGAAACTGCAGCTCTGAGACCCTGGGTGAGAAAAGGAGCGTGCAGGCGTGCACACACACAAAACACACACACACACACACACACACACACACACACCACTTCTGAGGCTATTATTTCGTTTCTTCCTTCTTTCTTCATGCTACAGTGAACTGAAAGAAGACAAAAGCTAAAAATATATGCAGCTTAGCACCGTGAGTGTGTGTGTGTGTGTGTGTGTGTGTGTGTGTGTGTGTTCACGTGGTCATGTTGGGCAATTGAGTTATGATGTCAAAACTGCAGACATATAATCATAGTGTTGTCATGAAGTATATTCTCTCCCAAAAAGGCCTATGTTTAACTTGAGCAATCTTCCTTCCCATAGTCAGTAGATTCAGTCCTTGCAAGGTGTATCACAGCACAATTACTTCTCCAAGGAAAAGAGCACTTTAACAAAACAGTAATTATGCTGTACTACAACAGACATTACAAACACCTGTTGTCCGAAGCATCCATGTTCAGAGGTGTTTAAAAGATTTCATTCATAGTTACTACATGTGGCAGCAACAAACTCAGCCTATAAATGCATGTAGATAAGAAATTTAATTTTCTTTCATTTCCTTGAACTTGATTTGAGTTCTGATCCCCATTTGTCCAGGAACTTGGATCATATTCTTGGTCAGTTCAGGATCCTCTGTTTCTCCCGAGGTTGCATGTAAATTCCAGGGTGACAATGTTCTCCTACCAAGATGTCAGACAGGGTATGGGTCCCCATTGCTCTGTATTCACATTGGCATCCACTGGGGATGCCCACTGACTGGCCCAGCCCCAGATATCCATGTGCACAGATGGCTGCATCCTCCCGTTACTCCATTGCTCTGTCTTCTCCCATTCGCAGGCTTGTTCTGCGGCCCCTTCAACACTGAGAACTCGAAAACTCCAGCCACTTCCCTGCCTCTCCAGGTAAACAGGGTTCTTTGGCTGCTCCTACTCTTAGAGGCAGCATACCAGCCCCTCTGGACACCCTCCACAGCCCTCTCTGCTCTGGAGTCCACCTTCCTTGCCAGGCTCTCCCAAAAGGGAGGCACAGGTTCTCTTTCCCATCCCTCACGCTAACCTGAGGCTCAGGGCTCTCCTAGCAGATGCAGGACCCTTTCTGAGTGGCCCCATCTCCCTTCTGACACTTACCTCTGGCTTGGGGAATTCTTTCAGATGTATAGAAGTTGTAGTAGATACCGCGGGTACCTCGGCCAGATCAGAGGGATCCTTCAACTGTCCCTTTGGCCCGTCTCCTGGCTCTGCAAGCATTTGCATTGAATGCCCTGTCCCTGCCCCTCTCTTCTGAGCCCACCCTAGGTGGTTGTAGTACTTTGTCTTTGTTCATGCACATGCAAAGCCTGAAGTGTCTAGGAGTCTATATCCAACCCTCCCATTCCCAGGGTGATCTTTAGCCAGACGGATGGGGGAAGAAGTATAAAAGCCCAGCTCTCTTATTTTGAGTTGGCACAAACTCTGAAACATATTATACTCAGAGATTCCTTGTGGGATGAGGCCAAGGCTATTAATCACACACCCCTGGGCGTCTTCATTTGTAGAGTGGACACTGCTGTGCCACCCAGACTGCCTCCAGGGCTGCAGGGCTTGTCTCCAGTTCCTGGGAGTGCTGTGGGCAGACAGCTCCAGCTGGGGACCCTCATGGAAGTTTCTTAGCTGAAGAGAGTTGCCTCAACCCAAAGTCATGCCCCTTCTGAAGGCAGCCCTCATCCAATGACTCGTCAATGAAGGAATATAAAGACCCCAATGCCTTGCCCCAACTTGGGACAATGTTTAGGGGTCGTTCCACCTTCAGAGCTCTTCCTGTGGTCCGCTGAGGCCTTCGCTGAGATGGCCACACAGCCCAACTCCTTTTTCCACCCTTCCTTGTAGAGTCCCTTCCTTTCCACAGGGGTCGCACTGAGTGCATTTCCCAGTAAACGTCCTGCACAGGACTCCACAGGTTGATGCGGTGGTCAGGAAGGTGAGCTCTGGAGACTCACTCCTGAACTGGTGAATCAGCTCTGCTCCTAGCCAGATGCCTCAGTCTGTTGGGGCTGCTGTAACAAAAGAGCCTGGGAAGTTTATAAACAATAAATACTTATCTCTCACAACTATGGGGGCTGTAGATTTCAGTGTCTGGTGAGGGCTTGCTACCTATATAGTCATCTTTTTGCTGCAACCCCACATGGCAGAAGGAGTGAGAGGTCTGTACTGAGTGTATTTTATAGGGACACCAACCTTATTCATGAGGGCTCTACTCCCATGATCTAATCACCCCTAGAGGCCCCACCTCCCAGTACCATCATCACCTTAGGGGTTAGGATTCCAACATATGAATTTGGCAGGAGGGATGGCACAAACATTCAGCCCCAGAGGTGACATCTGGTGCCAAATACTTCATTTCTCTGTACATTGGTTTTCTCATCTGTAAAGTAGGGATGATAATAGTGCACATCTGACTGGCTTTCAATAAAAATTAAGGTAAAAACATGCTTCAATAGTGCCTGGCACATAGAAAGTTTCCAGTAAATGCAAGCTATACTATAATGCATACAAAGTCTTTGCGTTTTTTTCTGAGAACAAGACTTTTGAAATTCAGAGGACTGGAAAACACTACAAGCTTTTTTGATGGCATTGCTTCTTGAGATAATGAGTGTGAAACAGTCTAGCTTGAGAGAGAGAAAAAAACAGGTAAAGGAAGAAAAGGCAGAGGAAAAGGAAAGAAATTGGTTAATATTTAGAAGTATTATTCTACCATGTATATACTTAGAACCGTTTACCTTGGAATAAGCTTAGGCAGGTGCCCTGGAAAAAGGCATTTAGCTATCCTGAGATAAGATTTTTTTAAAAAATCAGAAATTATAATGTTTGATGACCATTTTCAGATCTTTGACATGGTTTCTCTTGTGCTCTTCAGTCAAACATAGAGCTCAGAGTTTCCAGTTAAACCAGCCTAATTCTGAACAGGAAAAAGACACCATCAAATTGGTGGGCGGGGAGGAGAAAGCAGGGCTCAATTCTGACAATGAAACCTCCCCACAATGACGTGGTTTCTACAGATGTCAGAAGGCTATCGTGGGCTCTACAGATGTCAACAAGGAGGCCTTTTTCCCTCCCATGGAAGATACCACAGCGCTCAGCCCTGGACTCAGAAGAAATTCTTCCTCGCTGGTATGAAACCACAGCTGCAGGAATTCTCTGCTGATTGAAAAACAGGACTAAGACATTCACCCTTTCTAACCTTCTCTGCTGTGGAAATCATCCAGGTCTAAAGCCAACAACTTTGGGGGCAGGGGGGCACCTTATTGATAATAGCTCTGGAAGCACGGCTTGGATTTGGAATAAAATATTTATAATTCCTCTCTGGGGGCAGTGAGCTTAGCACAATGAATCCGTGGGCTTTGGCTCTCCCGAGGTATTTTTCTCCTTCTCCCTGGCACGGATAAAATCTAAACTGTACTTAAGAAACGGTGTTAAATGTGTTAGTTGACTGAATCTGGCATTTATAATGCAATTTAGCAAAGTTTTATATTGACAGCATGACATTTTTAAAGGGCCCTTTCTGATTAACAAGGTTCGGAATCGCTCCCTTGATTATGCTTGCAGAGTGAGTATAAAACGCCATGGGCTCTGGAAGCAATGAATCGGGCTCTGTTAGCATGAGGCGCATTTGCTTTCTTAGTGACCATTTTGGGGGAGGATCAGGCTGGGGCTACATTTTTCAGGACAGAAGAAAATCTGTTTTCTTGTTTGAGGGAACTTCTGTGAGAGAAGGGCCTCCAAGGGCAGAGCAGTGGCTGTGGATTTCAAGCCCAAACTGAAGAAGTGGTCTTCTTAGTGAGCAGACGTTACCCGCCATCTCCTTGTCTGGATAAAGCCCAGGTGTCCAGTGTGGGGTGGCTGGGAGAGGGATGGAAACCCTCTTTCCAAAGAGCAAATGGAGAAAGCTCTTTATTTCTCTTAGCGTCATTGCTGTTACTGTTACATTAAACATATCCTGGAGATCTGCTCTGTATCCAACAGTCTTCTTTGGATCTCAGGGAAGAGAGAAGGGAGACATGTCAGTATCTGTTGCAAATGGAGCCATGCATGTGGAATGGGATGTACATTGTCCCAGCTGGGTCTCAGGGCAGCCAGATGTCAGCTGAAATTAGCCACCATTTGCTGAGCATCTGCCCACACCATGCTAATGTGCTATCTACTTAAAATAATTGTGGTAGACTCTACATAACCTAAAATATACCATTTTTTAAGTGTATAGTTCAGTGACATTAAATACATTCACATTGTGCAACCATCACCCACCACCCATTTCCAGAACTCCTTAATTCTATACCATTAGACAATAGCTACCCACTGTCCTGCTTTCTCAGCCCCTGGCAACCACCATTATACTTTCTGTCTACATAAATCTAACTAGCCTAGAGAGCTCATATAATTGGAATTATACAGGACTTGCCCCTTGTATCTGGCTTCTTTTGCTCAGCATAATGTCTTTTTTTAAATAATTTTTAAATATATTTTTATTGATTTTTTACAGAGAGGAAGGGAAAGGGATAGAGAGTTAGAAACATCGATGAGAGAGAAACATCGATCAGCTGCCTCATGCACAGCCCCTACTGGGGATGTGCCCACAACCAAGGTACATGACCTTGTCTGGAATCGAACCTGGGACCCTTCAGTCCGCAGGCCAATGCTCTATCCAATGAGCCAAACTAGTTAGGGCAGCATAATGTCTTTAAGGTGTTGTAGTGTGGGTCAGAATGACTTTCCTTTTTAAGGCTGAACAATATTCCATTATATGGACATTTGTTAACTCACTCATCCATCAGTGGACATTTAGGTTGCTTCCACCTTTTGGCTATTGCAATTAATGCTGCCATAAACAGGGTTGTGTGAGTATGTGCCACCTAATTTCTAGGATGTCCCTGGAGCAGAGGTGTTGTCTCCATTTTACAGGTGATAAAACTGACACTCAGAGAAGTGACCTGCCTAAGACTGTACTCATCGTGAGTGGTGACGCTAGGATGTGAAGTCACATCTATCTGCCTCCTCCCCACCTCCATCGCCTGGTTCAGTTCAACCCATGTGCTATGTCCCCAGCACCAGCACTTCTGACAGACAGCAAGTGTCTTCTGGGACAATCTTTCTTCATCATCACCAGTTGTGACATGTTTTCCTTTTTTATGGAGTGACCAGAACCAGGCAAGAATCCAATAGCAGATCCTGAGAGAGTTCAAAGATGCCAGGTGCCCCCTCCTCCGCATGCAGAGGGGAGTTGGAGAACTTAGGAGATACTTCCAGAGTGTGCTGGTCCCCTGAGATCTATCTGGGCAGAGGAGGGAGAGCTGGGAGATTCAGAGAGGAGAGACCTGACTCAGCAGGTGGCACAGGTATCTAATTCTCATCCCTGCACTTCCACTACCAAAGCCTTAGGGGAAAGGATATTGAAAGAAGGGCAAAAAAAAAAAAAAAAAAAAAGATGTTTCTGACACCTAAGATTACATTTCAACCTCTGGGCCTTGGACTTCATACTAGTGTTTCAAGAAATGCTATTTTTAACCAAACAGAGAGTGTGGCCTGTATAATTACTGGTAGGCAAGTCCAAAATGATCCGATTTACAGAGTCTGACTTGCATAGACTTTGTTTTGAACTCAGGAGAAGGCAGGAGGTTAGCCGGTGCCCCAGGGATAGCGACAAGAGTCAGTGTGCTAGCAGGCTGCTTGCTGCCCAGCCCACTGCTCACAGCCTTGCAGTTCGGTAGCTCTGTCACCCGCTGTGTCAGCTCCCTCAGCAGAGTGACGCAGAGGGACCTGTGATGGTGAAGGGGCCCAGGGCACACGCCCACCCTGTGATCCATGTTCCCAGGTGACTAGAGAGGGAGGAGGGGAAAGAGACCCCACTCTGGTATTCCAAGCCATGTGGGCATTTCCCAGGGAGCATGGGGCAACTTGGGGGACAGAGCCTATCACCGAGGCAGGGTGACCGGAGAGGAAGACAAGGGCTAGATGAAGAGTAGCTAACAGATGGGGTCCCTGGATGAGGCTTTGTTGGTGATTTTACATGAGCGAGGGGGCAAGAGTCAGAGAAACCAAGGTTGCTGGGTCGTCCCATTGGGCCCTGTTCCCTGCAGCCCGCAGTCAGGCTTCTAGACATGAGATGACCTTTGAGATTCCTTCCACCTCTAACACTCAGACTCTGAGCAGCTAAGTGAACGGTGTGCCACAGAGTCAAACAAAGACTCAGAACCCACCTGGGAGGCAGGAAACCAGCCAGAGCACACGCCATAAACACCATGACAATGTCAGTGCCATGAAACAAGTTTTACAACATGTTGTTTCTGACGAGCCCAGGACACATGGTTCCGTGCTGCTGATTACAGTGCTAATGTGAGACCCCTGGGCCCAGGCCCAGCGTCTGAGCTCAGCAGCCCCTCCCGTCCCGTCATCCTGACGCGTGGCATCCAGCCCCCAGGCACCTTATCTCTCCGTGTCAAAACCATGCCTGGCAGCATGTCACAATTAAGGGACCAGCCGCATTTCCACTCTAAATACCGCTTTTGGAAGAATTTATTATTTTTCCGTTAAAATAAACTGAAGCCTTGATAGAACACACGGCCTTAGCATGTTGGAGGTGGGGGTGTATTTTGGGTGTGTGTCTGTAATGTAAGACTAGGTGCAAAACTAATTTATTTGTAATCTTACAGAAAACACCATCAAAGGAAGAGCTGACAATCAATAAACTATTTTTTTTTCTAGAAATAGTAGCAAATGACAGTCAAGGAATGTAAATCCAACCTGGAAACAGGCTCTGGGCACCTTTCCTCTTCCCAGTACCAAAGCCAAGCTCTCCGTGGGGCTCAGCCCTAATGAATTGACCAACTGATTATCTAAATAGCAAAGCAGCTGCAGATGGCGCTGGCCCAGGCACTTTCTCAGGGTGTTCTGGGATGGACTAAAATCCCCCAGTTCTGGTGACAGTAAGACCACCGTTAGCACAAACTTCTCCATCAGAAACTCCTGCCAGCCATAGCCCCTTCCTCCTCTGTGGTTACTACTGGGGAGGACAGCTCAGGCCCAAACCATACATCACCCATAAATCACCTTCAGGCCTTCAATGTCTGCTTCCAAGTGATTTCAGGGGGGAGGTTTGGACTGGCCCTTTTGTTTGTGTTTGAAACCGAAAATGTGGCTTTGCCACTGCAGAGCTGGAAAGGAGACTTCTGCTAGGAATGTCCAAGGGTTGTCGTCAGTACAGTTTCTTGGCCGAAGTCGGCAGGACCAAGAGCTGAGATGCGAAGGGAGGGCATCCCGGCGGAAGGGAACTCAGGGGCTCACCCAGAGGTGGCTGGTGAGGTAAGGACAGCCAACACTTAGCCTTTTCCCCCTGTTCTAGGAGCATCCTAGGTATTATCCCAGTCAGCCCTACCAAAGCCTGTGAGCCAGGGCCACCATTCCTCCACTTTACTGAGAAGGACCCCGAGGCCTAGAGACCATGTGGCTTCACCAAAACACACGTGTAGTCAGGGGCTTCCCCAAAACACACGTGTAGTCAGGAGAGGCACAGGGCTGGGGGCCTAGGTGCTCACACACCACACTACTCGCCAGCAAGCCGTGCCTGCTCCCTTTCCCGGCCCCAGAGGTGCCCAAAGAAAGGGCAGTCCCAGCAGACTTTAGAGAAAGGGTGGTCTAAGCCTTTAATTTCCACCTTGAAAATAAGTCTGTCCACTTACTTGGGCACTCAAAAAAAGGTGTGTGTGTGTCTAGTGTGTGCGTGTAATGGCAGCACAAGGGTGTGTGTCACTTAACACTGTGGCCCTTAGAACTGAACAGAACAGACTGTGGGGAGAGCTCACCTGCTAGAAGCACCAGGTGGCCTGTCCGCAGCCCACCTCACTGTGGGGGTGGCACCGTGGGGCCTGGCCCCCAGCTCTCCGTCTCAGTCCAGGTGTGCCTTTGACCAAGAGAAGGTGGAGGCAGAGTGTGCCTGAATGTTAGGGAGGACCAGGTGAGACCAGTCCAAGAGGGAATTAGCACTGGCTGATGGTCTTTGCAGCTGGGGCTTTCCACAGTCTTCCAGAAAATTCTAATTCTCATGTAGGAAACACACTTGTTACTTTTAGCAAATGAAGGAACATAAGGGGGGCGGGGGGTCATGCTTCACTAGCTGCAAGCCCCCATCATTACCTACGATGGACCACCCTCCTGCTCATTTCTCCTTTACAAACACTCTTGTTTTTAAAAGAGGTTTAATTAGGAGAAAATGACGTCAACAAATATTGCCTAGGCAGTGCTCCAAGGTGCCTGGAAGTCCCACTTTTTGCCAGCTCCTTAGAGCCCAAGAATGAATACCCCCTCCCCACCCTTCCTGTCCTCCCTCCCCTCCTCCCAGGCTCACCCAGGTCCCCAAGAGGGATCGGAAAACCTGCTCAGCCCCAGCACCCATGATCTCTAACACCAAGCCCCTCCCTCAGATATTGCTGGGTTGGATAAACCTTAAGATATTAGAAATCGACATCTTCCCCGAATTCATTTGCTTTTCTTTTCTTTTTTAGAAAGAGGAAGGGAAAGGCAAAGGGTGCTAGAAACATTGATGAGAGAGAAACATCATCGATCAGCTGCCCACTGCATGCCCCTACTGGGGATTGAACCTTCAACCCCGGCATGTACCCTGACCGGAATCAGACTGTGACCGCTTGGTTCGTAGGTCAATGCTCAACCACTGAGCCACATCAGCTGGCTGCTGTTCATTTTCTTAGTTATTCTTACTATTAAACACCTGCAACTGTTCTTTTTGACTTCCTCTGTCTTGGGGGAGGGAGGGGACTTTTTCATATCACGTTAGAGACCGCTAGCACCCACACAGTTTTTCCAAAGCAGAAAAGGGAAATCCCCTTCCTACCGGTCTCGCCTCTCCGTTCTCTCTTTGGTTCCCATTGAAGTCGTCACCACTTGTGTCCTTTTCAGGGGATCTGCATTCTGAGGTGGAGGAGGGCAGGGTGGCTGCTCACCATTTTCCTCAGTTCCCCTGCCCAGGTGAGGAGGGCCAGAAGGCAGCCCGGCTGTGGGGTGAGACAGGCCAGGGTCGGATTCCCATCCCAGCAAATAGAATCTGTGTGGGTGCATTAACCAGCCTCTCCTCAGTTTCCTCATTTAGAAATTACCTTCAGTGTCCACTGCGTTAGGGCCTCTATGAGGGTGAAGTGAGATGATGCGTAGAACCTGCCTGGTATGGAAGGGCCTAATAGGTCATCTGGAGCTGCTAGGCTCCATTAGTAACCTAAGTGGAGGGAGGGGACAAGGCTGAATCCAGGGTTTAGGACGCCAGTCTTCTCTCGTTCTCTTTCCATCAGAGTCACAATAAATGACTTTTCTTGCCCCAAGAAGAGACTGAAGGCCAGCTGTCACAACCATTTGCTATTTCCCTCAATTTGCAAAAGCTACCGACTGCCTGCCTTTTTGTATTCAAAGTCTAAGTAGCTAGCACCTCCAATTTTTGCAGGAAAGAGAGATATAAGCCCACTGTGAACACCTCTAGAGAGCATGTTGACCCAAGCAGATTCATGCGTGGAGCTCTGAGCAAGCCTGCAACAGGCATTCAAGGATTCCTCGCTGCATCACACACTTTCCAAGAGAGACTGAAATATAGGCTCCCACGGGACAGAGGTCTGTGCCTGTTCAGGTCACTGATGTATAGAAAAGTGCCCTCACTTTTAAAATTTTTAATTTTTTTTAATTTTAATATTTGTATTGATTTCAGAGAGGAAGGGAGAGGGGGAGAGAGATAGAAACATCAACAATGAGAAAGAATCACCAATCAGCTGCCTTCTGCACGCCCCGCAATGGCGATCAAGCTCGCAACCTAGGCATGTGCCCTGACCGGAAATTGAACCATGACCTCCTGGTTCATAGGTCCATGCTCAACCACTGAGTCATGCCAGATGGGCAAGACCATGCTGTTGTAATGAAACAACTCATCCTCCTGCCTGGTGGCCCTTATGACAAATGAGCCACAACTGGCAAGACCCTGTCCTCATTCTTGCTGGTCTGTACTCACAGTTGGTTACCTAGACATTAGCTTCCACCTCAGCTCCTCCTCTCTCTTTCCAGATTGGGTGGTTCAAGGCCAGAGCTACGAAGGAGGGTCATATGTACCCTCGGTGAGGACTGCTTGGCTAAGTTACGGACTCTGAACCTGCAAAGCAATTTGGCCAACTATGTCCCAATAGGATGTCTCACTTCTAGGAAAATATGCCTGCAAGATCAAATTATTCCCAACGTATCAACATTCACAGTCTGTTTGCACTAATAGGGTTTCGATAGAACTTGTATCAGTATAAATATTACTTTAGCTTTTAACTGCTAATTATATCAACATAAACTTAATTTATAGTGATAATCACAGTCATAATGTGCTACTGCCAAACATCTCCACTGATGCTTTGAGGTATCGTGTAAACTCAGCCATTAGCAATCACGTAAATGCTCCCATCACTCATTATGATACTGGCTAAAGAACTTCTCTAATTGACTTCTTCCCGAAGTCCATAGTAAGCAAGAACAACAGAAGACAAGGCAATGTTGATCAATTTATTACAATAAACTCGTTTCTTACAACAGCCCAAAATGGAAAATACAAAGTTGCAAAGAAAGACCTCAGTCTGGCAGGAACATATTCTCAGTTTGAACTTAGTTTTGTCACATTATATCAGTTGAGTCATAACACTCTCACTCAGACCAATGCCAGATAACACTTAGTTCAGACGACATGCTACTTCTATTGCTCCATGTCAAAGTTGTAAAAAAGAAAATTTTGCTGCATCTTGTAAATTCATACAGCTTTTTAATTCAAACAACTCAAAGTGCTTTACATATCTCAACTATTGCTCCTTTTTCTGTCACAGTTTAGTGGCTATCTGTTGTTTATGCCACCCAGTACCCACTGCCACCCCGATTTTATTTGGGCAACCCCCCACCCAACACTCTCACTTTATTGTTCTCATTAAGAAGACCAACCCAGGCTCCATCTGGGAGGAAGCATGTAATCTAGGATCATCCAATAAGCATCTTCCACCAGCATGCTGTCAACAGTGATTGGTTCAGAGGAGAGTACATGACCCAAGTCTGTCCTGTTAAGGTCAATGAGACTCAAGTCCAGGAATCGCACTTTCTCTTCTCTCCATTGCATACAAGGCTCAGAGGAAGGCCCTGTGGGTGCAGCCCAATCCACTGACACCCCCACTCCCAAGGGAGATCCCAACTAAGAATGAAGCAGCTCCGAGGAGAACACAGCTAAACTGAGAGTAGGAGAAAAACAAGAGCCCATGACTTAAGCTTCTGAATCATGGTGTGTCTGAAACCAATCCTTTCCCCAGTCTTTTCAATTATATGAGTCAAGAAGCTCTTTTTTGCCGAACCCCGTTGGGCTGTCCACTGTCATTTGCAGCCAAAAAAATCTTAATTGCTACAGGCAGCAGGTGGACACAGGGTGTGATTACATTCATTCTAAGATAAAGAAATGGCAGCATAGAGAAATGGCATCCCGCCAGCAATAGAGCGTGTACATTAGATACAGAAAGTGGCCAGATCCTAAGTATTCCAAAGCCAAAGTGCCAGCAAATACAAAAGAGTTTTTAACACAATTTAAAAACCAGACACTAGAGCTGCAGACACAACAACCTATGTTTTTCCTTTTCAAATATTTCTGATTCTCCAGTCGGCTCTTCGCAAAAGAAAGCAGAGTCTCTGGAGAGACTAACAGAAGCTTCAGAAGAGATGTAGGGAACTCACGGGAGCTGCAAGGAGGGGGGCAGTTTATGCAGAGTTAGAGAAATGATCAATTCCAAATTCACAAAAGTTGGTGAGGGACTGAAGTCAAATGTGAGAAGCTAGATGTGTAAGATCCTCTTGTACTTGGAAATCTGGTTTGGTGTGCACAGCCGAGCAAGTGTGAGGAAAACCAGGTCCTCCGGGCTTTTGAAGATGCAGTTTTTCATCTCCAAATCACATGCATCCAGCACCCCACCTACGGCTCTCTGCGGTCGGGGCATGTTATCTGTCATGGTCCCCCCAATTAGCACTTTGAATGCAATCACAACAATGAAGTCCATGCCCTCATCTGCCAGGGGCGGGCTGGCTTCTGCAATTAAGCTAAAGTTCAGGTTTTGGCTAATAACAGGAGAGGAATGTGACAGGGAAGGGAATGCTTACTCATTAACTCATGCTAATGGGTGCAATAAGCAACCAGCCACCAGCCCGCCAGTGTGGGAGCCAGGCAGGCCATGTCACTCTGATCTCAGAGTGTTTGCGGGTTTATTTCACAACATTACTGAGGTCTGGCAGTTATCTAATAGGCAGCAGTTTTAAGGGAAAAGAAAAGGATAATCTTGTTTTAAGTGCCAGTCTTAGGTCTCAATATTTTATGAAATAGTCATTAATTTTCAGTACAAGGCTGACGGTGATGTTATGGGGCCATCATGTGTATGCAGAAAACATTCCCTGGATATTCCTCAGAGTTTGGTGAATGTGAGGAAAACAATTATCTCTTATTTATGTAAGGCAAATGGTAATTATCACACCAGTCCAAGTTGTCTGAGATCGGTCACTGCAAAGAAGGGGACAGACTGACTATGACACAGGGCAATAAAACAGCACAACGCGATTTTGCTTGTCGCAGAAACCATTTCTTGAACACAAATGTACCGAGGACCTACTAAGTGCCACCCAGCGCTATTCCAGGTTCGACACAGCAGAAACAACCTTGCCCTCTGGGAGTTTGCATTCTTCTAACCACAGGAAATTAGGTCTCAGGACACCCTCTTAGGTCTTGTCTACAGGAAAGGTGTCATGGATCAACTTCGGCGACCCAACCAAGTCTCTTACCACTTCTGGCTCTGGCGTCACCCAGTTTTAGGCATGGTGACCTAGGAAAGTGCTGCTGTTCATGTACACGTTATGCTTGAGCATTTGGGATCTTAGGGATTAACCTACAGCATTGGTGCAGACTTTTCTTTTTAGGTCAGTCGGATAAAACTGGCATGTAGACCGGATCCCCTAAGTCCCCGTTAAACCTTCTCCCTCATCTGGTCACGGACAGTGCTTCCCCCAGCCCTGCTCAGCTGCCTTGCAGGTCTGCAGTGGAAACACACAAAGGAAGTGAGTGGATCAGACCATTTTTGACGTGACTAAAGGATAAACAGCTTAAAACAGATACTCCAAACATAACGGATCATTTGTCGAAAATGATAATGTCTGTGGAAAACCATTGCAGAGTTTTAAGGACTAAACAGATCTGCAGTGTGATCAGGGTCATCTGTCGTGGGGGTCATCTTGGCTGGACTCTCTGTGACAACAGTGGCAGATGTGATCCTAAATTGATGCTTCCATTTTAACTATTAATAACATGAAGGCAAGTCCAACTTCCCTCCAGAGCACCATCTATTCAAAATTAATTTATTAAAAATGCATCCTAGTCATTAGTGCTAAGCAGATTTATGAAAAGCGGATCATCCAGGATACATAAACGTACAAGCCCTCACGCTGATGTCTGCGCCACATTTTCTATCACTCATGTGGAACCCTGGCCCTGCGTGTCAATATTTGCAGACTACCACTTTGGAGGTTATTTATTTCCCGTGGTCCATTTCTCATGGTGACATGATTTCCAGCATCATCTGACAGGTGGTAGCTGACACCAATCTATATTAACTTCAGTTTACGCTGAAAATATTCTGCTAAGTGAAGGCAATGTTCATATTACAGTCTGGATGTACGTTGAATGCTAGGGGGAGTCTTAAAATTTCTCATCTTTTAAAAATAATGACCATTTTGGCTTCTAATTTTTTGACTGGTGCTTTTATTGTTTTTTTAAAATTATTTGTTTAGATTGTCAGCTGATTTAGTGACAGTTGGTAACATCGGTTACAAGATACAGGCTTTAAAGAAAGATCTTTAATAAGAAGTCAGGTAAAGTCTTGTGTAAAATTTCTCTATTAACCACATCATCAGTGAGGGAATGGATTGTGTTAGTGGGAAGCAGAGGGGGAAAAGAACCAAAGACCTTTTTGTTTTAAGAGTGATCAAAAAAGGCTAATGTAGGGGCTAGCCCTTTAGGCTGCAATTGTGTTTTCCTTAAAATTGTATAATTCCTTGACTTAAGAATTAAGAAACATGTAAGCCAGTTTCTAATTTTTTAAAGAAAATTATGTTTGCCTATTCATTGGATTTTAGTTCTAAGAAAGTTAAAGCGTGTGGCTCATGGTTTCCTAGTTCTAGTGGTGCAAGCCATACTCAGTCCCAGATGTTTCTGTAACATCACAGCCTCCTGGCTCCCTACTCATCATCCTTTGTGAGCCTAAACTTTCTATTACCTTCACTCACTGCTTATCGATGGGGAGGGGAGAAATGCCGGACTTGAGAGTTAAAAAGGACTCATTCACTGATACATGTTGCATAGCGACTGATTTAGCTAGTCCCTATGGAGTGCCAGGCATTACATCAGCTATTGTGGAAGCTAACATGAGTAAGTCATTTCCATGCGTAAAGTTTTCATAATGCAGTGTGTGTGTGTGTGTGTGTGTGTGTGTGTGTGTGTGTGTGTGTGTGTATGTGTTGGTGTTGGGACAATTGCCAAGGAAGAAAAGCAATCTAGAATGTTCCCTAAGTTTTGTAAGGGATGTGATGCCACGTCTGTCCTGGATACAGGAGCCTGGGAGAGAACAAGATTTCCACTATGGTCTGCAGCTCAGGCTTCAGAATCATCCAGTCTTAGTTTGAAAAGTCCAGCTTCCAGGGTACGCCCAGAGCCACTGAATTGGAATTTCCAGAGTTGGGACCCAAAGTTGCATTTCTTAAATGCTTTCTACATTGTTCCACTGATCGGCCAAGTTTGCCAACCATTATTCCATTCTATCCAGGGGTGAGGGGTTTGGTCAGGACTGATGTACAAGAGTAGTGTCTCTCGCACTAAAACTTGAAAATGGAGGGACTTTTCAACAGTCAGGGAGGACTGGCTTAGTCCAGAGTACCTCACCAGCCATTGTCTCCACCATCTCTGACCTCCCTGGAAGAACAGCCAATGGGTCGCCCTACCCAATGCCTACGTATTCAAGCTGTACACTCCTTTCACCAGAGACCCGAGCCATCAGCAAACCGACGCCTCTTGGGGTAGAGCGCATGTAAGCAATGTGCACGGTGGCAATAGCTCTCTAAAATATTGATCTCACTGGGATGGACAGAGGTCACCCTGAAGCCTAAAGCAATTCCAAAATGATTGTTTGCATTCCAAAATTGTACCATAAAGTGAGAAAATAAAGGACCATGAAGTAAATTTTCCCTAAAGCCAAGCTTACTCGATTTTTAAAACTCTGTTTAGAGTATGCAAATAGTGGTAAATAACATTTTTTAAAATGTCCTTATTTGGAAAAATAAAAAGCTGTCAGCCCCTGAAATTAACAAAAGGTTTCACTGGTCTCTGAAGTCCAGAAGTCTGGGAACAGCGCCCCCTCCCCGCCGCCCCCAGGCCTGTTTTTCACGCCACCCTTTGTCCTTGTATCCACTGAGATCACACTGCAGATAGCCCTGCATCTTTACCATGTGCTTCTTTGGGGGGTACTGCATTAACAAATTTTTATAGGAGTTCAATTTATTTTATTCACTATTACCGTGCTTCCTGAAATCAATCTAAAATGCAGGCATATCTGAAATGGCTTATTTAAAATTTCATTAGGAACGTGACCGTTTATTTGAACCCCTAAAAACACTGAACAGAATTTTAGGGAGAGTAAAATTTTGTTCTCACCAGGGGAGGTCAGAAGTTGTTGTTCCTTCTGCCCAAACCAGCTTTCTCTGGAGAGTTTCTTTTTTTCCGTCATAGTATTTGATGTCATCCACCGCTCTGGAATTTCAGATCAGTGAGAAGTGCTTGTCTCCCTCGTGGCTAGGGGCTCAATTTGTGTGAATCTGAATAAGATTTATGGTGTGTAATAAACATTACTAAAACGTGACAAAAGAGTGAAGATTTAAAGACGCTTACTAATTTAAGATGACATTTTAAATATTCATAGTCCTTAGAGCAATACATATTTCAGGTCTCTATACAGGTTTCCAGGCAGAATGCCTGTTAGGAAATGAAAATCATCTGTGTACTTTTCTCTGTCTGTGCACAGCCCCCACCCCTATTTATTGCTCCCCAGTAGCTACCCTATCCATCAGTGTTTAGTGGTGCCTTTATGCTCAGCACCTTGATGTTAAACAAATTAGAATCTTAATATATGAGGTGTGACTATGAGGTCTAAAAGGAAATAGGGAAGAAAAAAGTATATATTTTTTTCTTTTTCTTTTTCTTTTAAAGGCTAGCCTCCAGGATTTCAGTCACGGATGCCCCGTTAGAATTCTAAGTTTTAAAGGACTGAAATTGACACAGTGCCAGTCTTTTGGAAAATGCTGCCAATGCTATTTTTCCTCTTACATGGGAAATTATACAAGTAAGTCTACTGAGAAAACATGCCATGGATTTGGAAAGTTGGTGCTTGGCCAATTTTCTCACCTCTGGTTCGCCGGGCAGTCTCCCCTCATCAGCTAATAAGGACTCTGAGGCCCAGCCCCTTGATCCACACTTGATCTCACCTGGATGCTGGCCCTCTGCTCCAACCTGGCCCTCTCCACTCAGGGCCCCTTTTATTTCCAACACAAATGGTCTTGTGTTGTTAAATGGTCTCTAATTTTTCTAATAGCAGACAGTAGAGATTCTTGCTGGTTTTCAGTAAGTGTGCTTTACTTTGCCTCCCTAATTTGCTCCTGGTTGAATCTGATTGAATTTACTTGTGCAAAGGGGAGGGGCTGTGGCTACCCTGAAAGCCCTGGACTTGAAGCAGTCCTAATGATCGCATGGGGGGGGGGTGTGACGCAAACCCCAGGTCCCCTCCACTCTGTGTAGATGCCAGTCACGCTGACTGACATGCACTTAAGCACCCAGGGCTGTTTTTCAGGGTGTGATTTACACCCTCCCTTTCATTACCCTGGAGATGGCAAGCCGAGAATATTTGAGGCTTGGTTTTCAGGGTGAAGAGTGTTCCCTGGAACAGGTCGCAAACTGCACCTTGCTCCTTCGGGATCTGGACTAATTCAGGGAACAGCTCCGTGACAGGTGCCAGGCTGGACCTATCTCTGGTCTGCTGGCAATTTCAAAAATGTCTATCTAGTGGAGGAACTGCGGTCCTGAATTACGGTCAGTCACAGAAGAGAATTTAACTCATTCTGAGGTAGTCCATAATGTTCAACAACCCATATTACAGAGAGCTATTTTTCTTTTCTCAGTAGTGGCCACTAGTACCCCACACATAGAGGGGCTTAGGGTGGCTCACTTTCCTGCATCAGTATCATCTGCTCTAGGGGACATCCAGGTGCTGCCACACCTTTATGAACACATGAAAGGTCCTGTAATTAAAATGGGCATGGTACCAACTTGGAGGCGCAAGAAGCGAGGTAGGCTACGGAGCTTGCAAAGGTGATTTTTTACAGCTGGGGGCATACCCCTACCGGTGAATGTTTTATACAGAGGGAGCTTATTTCCTTTCATCTTTGTAGATGCTGCACCTTACCTACCATAAAGTAGATACATGCCTGGAATTATTTTTCCACCAGCGGGTAAAGAGTTATATCTTGCAAGGCCTGCCTTTTTCCGGGGGGGGGGGGGGGTAGAGAGGAGGGGTAAAGAGAGGGGAGGGGTGCAGGATGGAGAGGCTCAGGCCCTCCAACTTCATTGTGGCCCCACTCCCACCTCTGAGCTAACCATGCCTTTTCCTTGAAAGGGGTAATTTCCCTATTTCACAGACAGGTCTGTGTTCTGACCTAGTAGGGATGTGGTTCCAACCTACTATGGATTGGTTACAGACGAAGCACATGTTTTCCTTGAAGATAACTTCAGCAGCTAAAGAGGCTTAGGGCGAGGCTCACCCTCTGCCAAGTTCTCGGGAAGGTCACTCCGCTCTCAGTGTCATTGTCAGCATTGGAGGCAGTGTATAGAGTGGCGAGCCACTCAGGCTTCCACATCAAAGCAAACTGTGTGATTAAGTAATTTTCTCAAAGTAACATATCTCTGGATCTAATAGCATCCTCTGGTGAGGATGTTGAGTCAAACAGTCCTTTTTCTACTGAAAATCTGTGACTCAACGCTGACAATGATTGGCGGGCAACTCAGGACATGCTGGACAATGAACGGTATCTCAATGTTTGGGAACTTTCCCTCTGTTTTTAAATTGTGTTCATCTTTGCTCAATGACCTTTAGTTAAGCACATCTGACTGTGTTTTTTTTTCTTTTTCTTTTTCTTTTATTCATTCAGAATGTTGACTGGCTCCTTTTGCTTTTCTCTCAAAGCAAATCAAGCTATTCGGCTCATTCTTAAGTGGAGCTGCACAAACCGGATCCTCCAAGCAAACATAATATGAACCACCGAGAAGGAATTGTGGAAATCACCACCCAGATTGATTTTCCCAATGGCACTCAGGGAACCGAGCACACATCGTCAGGTCCCTGTCCCTGTGTCTAACTGCCACTTAAAATGTTAACTCTTATAAGTATTTAGGAATGAAATGATATCTTCAGCAAATAGAAAAAAGCAGCAAATGGAGAGGAAGGGAAATTTAATAGGTACAATAATAATAATTACTGAAACTGAGTAGTGGATGGTGAGTACATGGGGCAATTGTTCTCTGTACTTACATATATATTTAACATTTTCTAAGGTAAAAAGTTAAAATATAATTCAGCCCTATGGCAGGTCCTACTCAAGAACTAAGTTAGAGGCTGCAGAAGGAAGGAATCAATCTGGCTGAAGTCCTCGAAAGCAGCAAAGAGAGCAGATGCTGAGTGCCTGTGCTTCTTCCAGTGACTGCTTTGGAAATTCCAGAACAGTCCTATAATGATTCTACTGATGTCAGAGTTCCCCCTCAGAGAACGGGAATCATTGCTGGATCACATGGAAAGGTGGAGCACACACCTTGGTGAAACAAATGAGATAAGGCCAGGAAATTCTTTTTCTCTGCTTCATATAAATTTACTTGACCCCACCTGCCCACACTGGGCAACAACAGTTTGTGTGCATGCTGTGGGTTTTCCCATGGATGATTCTCATGTGGGTCTTGAATGTTCTTAGCAAAATTAAATTGGATGAAGAATGAAGACTTATTGCTAAATATTCCTTTGACTGCCTGTTTCCTTGAGCTACTGTGAGCTACTCATCTCCATATCCCCTGACCTAACATGGGCCTGCTTCATGGCAGTGGCAGAAAGAATGCTGGTTGAATGGAATTATAATGACACTAAAGAATGAGGTTTACCAGATGTTCCTGAAAGAAACTAAAATTTCAGTGCGGCAGTTCAATCAACAAGCACACACTTTGGAGTCCGACAGGCTCAGTTTCAATCCTGCTTTGCCGTGAAAGAGCCTGGTGGCACTGGGTGGTGACTGGTCTGTGTGGAAGTGAAGGGGCTGGTAACTTTGCTGAACTACATCATGGGGGCTGTGGGTTACCATGAACCAGAATATGAATGTACTTTGGGAATAAAGTTACTTCTTTTTAATTGATTGATTTATTTTCTTTTTTTAGAGAGAGAGAGAGAGAGAGAGGAAGGAAGGGAGCACATCAAGTTGTTGTTGTACTTATTTATGCATTCATTGGTTGATGCTTGTATGTGCCCTGAGTGGGGATCGAACCTACAACCTTGGCATATTGGGTGTCAATGCTCTAACCAACTGAGCTACCTGGCCAGGGCAATAAAGTTACATTTTGATGCATTATGTAATTATAAACATTGAATGGCACTGATGTTTTAAATAATGCAAGCAATTTGTTTCAAAACAGCAAATGTCCAAGTACTTTTAACCAAAAGTCTTGTCGCCGTTTAAGTTCAAATGCCTTAAAATTGCTTAAAAGTAAAGGTTAATTGATCTTCCCAATTCAGTTTAGAATGGACAGGTGCATCAGAGCACTGATGTTAGGTGAAAAGTCTGATGACACAGCTGCAAGCACTTGAGGTCCTTGGTCAGCATAAATTGCAAAAGTAATGCGATATTTTTCTGACTAAATATATACGTTTCAACTACCTCTCCTACACCAAGGGGAAGCTCTAGATGCCCACCTTTTTGCTGAAGAAAAAAGGTTGATCTAGTCCAGTGCCTTGCCAGGATTTCTCTGGTCAACACCACTCCTCTCCATGGAAGAACTTCCGATGGGCCTGAGTTTAAAGTCATTGCCCTGGTCCTTGTCCACCCTGAGGCTCCCAAGCCTCCTGGGCCTCAGTCAGTCCTGTGTGAGACCAATTGGTACACAGTGTTTGCTGAAGCCATCACCAGGCAAGACCAGGCCTCAGAGAGTCTCTTGCTTTCTGTTACCATCTGAGTCTCTTGCTTTCTGTTACCATCTTCGAAATGAATGAGGCAGATCCAGGGTGCTGTTGGCCATGAAACAAGGTGGCTAAATATGACCTTTTCGCTGGAGAAAAAGGATATTAAGAGAAGTAGAAGGCTGAGCTCACGGCTATACTTTGTGGATTGACCTTGGACACAGCTGCTGCACGCCCCACGATGCCCCTGTTTCAGAGGTGGGCCACCCTGTTTTAGCCCCTCGCCCTTGATTCTGGAAGAGGGCAGAGGAATCCTGGCAGCTCCAAGCCATTTGGAGAGAGGACTGTGAATGAGCTTTTCCCATGTGTACAACCTCCCTGCTATACCTCCCACGTGAGCCTCAGGCAGTGCTGCAGACACAGAAGGAGCCCCGGGCCAGCTCAGCCTCTCCCAGGCAGTTGGGAGGACCTCCGCTGGAGCAGGCAGTTGGTCTCTGCCTCAAGTTCTTTCTCTTCAATACTTTGTCAGTCATTTTATCCACCCACAGGCTGCATTTATCTGTGAATAAAAGATTTAATCATTTACCCACTCATTGATTTACTATCTATTAAGCACTTTCTGCTTACTATTGTCCAGTGTCTGGGAGAACAATAACACAGGAGATGCCACTGTACCTTCATGATCTTTCCAGGACAGGAATGCTTGGGTGCATTTTTATTTGGTTTCGGTTTGGTTTGAATTCTTTGTTTCAAGATGCCTCTTTGCTTCACCATCTTGCCAGGCCAGGAATTTTGTCGGTTGTTTAAGTTCTGTTTCAGTGCCCAGGATAGTAGCTGGCCCTTAGTGGTTGTGCAGTGTGTCCCTGATATTTCTAATAAAAGTGCCCAGGACCACCCACAGGGAGCAATGGATCCAGGACAAGACACACCTGACAAGTGTGTTTCTCTGTCTCCTTCACTTTTCCCAGAAGGAAACATCTAATTAAAAGGAATAACCAGAAAACCACGGGAAAGAAGCAGAAGGAAAATTCCCAAAAGGGCAACTGGCAGCCTGAAGTTCAGGTGGCGGGGCTTGGGGTGGGAAAGGGGCAGGAAGACATTATTGGTGGGCCGGTGGGGACAGTCCTTGTTCTGGGTATGGAAACTTCTAAAACCTTTTAACAGATTTTCAAGTAGAACTGCCCTGTCCCTTTTCCCATTCCCCACATCACAAAGTAATTCTAGCTACCTGATTAAAAACATCACAGGGCCCCTCCATCACCAGGCCAGGACTGAACACCCTCACGCACTCATTGTACTCTAAATACAACCTGAGCGAGGACCCATGAGCCAAAAGAGGCGAGGAGGTCCCTCTTCTCTCTGCCACTGGAAGCAATAAATCTTCACTCTCTGGTTCTCCAAGTGAGAGCTGCTGGCAGAAAGCCAGATCTGGAGATTAAAACCACATCATTGTGCCCTGGCCAGTGTGGCTCAGGTGGTTGGGTGTCAAGAAGTCATAGGTTTGACTCCTGGTCAGGGCACATGCCTGAGTTTCAGGCTTGGTCCCCGGTAATCAATGTGTTGTGTTTTTTTTTTCTCTCTCTCCCTCTCCCTTCCTCTCTTTTGAAAACAAATAAAATTATGTTTAAAAAATAAAAATTTCAAAGACATATCATTGGCAAAGAACAGAGGTAAGTGACAAAACAGGGTGAAGAGAAAAAATCCACTGGGCAAACAGGCAAGACTGCTCTTGAGTAGTTGAGCCCTTGAGATCTCTCTTAACTTTTCTCTATTGTATCACTGTTCCCCACCCGAACCCACAGGGGATTCATGAAGAAAAGGGAAATAATAGATGTGAAAAGCACTTCAGTAGTTTGTTTCTGCCTTAATCTTTCATCTGTAAAATGGGTATGGTAATAGCACCTACCTCACAGGGTTATTGCAAAGATTAAAGTTAATACCCATAAAGTGTAGAATAGTGGCAAAGATAGAGTAAGCATTTACACAAATGTTTGCTATTTTAACAGTCAGGTCTGGGCAGGACACAGATGGTACAAAAAGTTTAACTGACGAGCTACTGAAAGTCGGTACTGTTTACAGAGGTGATGGCAGGTTTCAGGAGTCATGGGAGGGGGAGAAATGAGCAAGGATATCAAAGTCTGAGGCTGGAGCTGCGGCATAGGGGAGGCAGGGGTTGAGGAAATGAGCACACTGACCTTTCTCTCCTCCTGCTCTGATCTCCTGCTTCTGTCTCCATCTCCCAAACCAGCTGGAAGCAGAGGGCAGGTTCAGGTGATGCAGTCCATGCAGTCAGACCCTGGGGCCACAGAGCATGGATCTGAGGGAGGAGACTAACCATGCATAACTAGCATAGCTGTTTTCAGTACTTAATTTGGTATTGGTATTAATAGTGGTATTGACCAGTGCAAATTATTGTTATTAACATTGGTTTTCTCTAGTAACAGGACTTGTTTCTGTTGTTATAGATTTGAGTTTTGTTCTTAAATAGCTTTAAGTTTTGTGGTTACTTTTTTTATTTTTTATTTTTTTTTGTAATGGGGCCTGACTTTCTGTTTGAAGGACGTGTTGATGTCATTGTTGCCATTTGGGCAGCTGTCCTCCATGAGCACCCAGAGCCCAGTGGGACTGGAGTTTGGTCCTGATTTGGAATCTCAAGCACTCGTCTGCTTGCGGGCCATTTCCCATCCTCAGGAGCCTCAATTTCCCTTAACATAAAAAGGAAATAAGAATACCCTGCCAGAACTGTGCAAATACGAGGAGCTGTACATAAAAACAACGCTAAAATTTTGTCCTTATAATATACATGAGTTCTGACTTAAGGAGCATGGCATATTGTAGCAACCCTGTTTTTAAAAAATCCGCTGATCATTTTTCACAACTTATTTATTCTTGGCTCCTACTTCCTTTCCAAGGAAGGAAAGGAGATAGAAGAACTTTTATCTTTTTTCTTTACGTTATTCCTGACAATCATTTCCACACAAAGAATATATTCAGGAGGTTTGCCTTCCAATTAAAAAACAAATCTAAGTTATTTCCTATAGACTTTTTAAGCATTTTGCTCACTAAATGTGTATGTTCTGCTCTAATTGAAATTCCTAAATAGTCACTTTCTGAACTGTCAAAATTGTAAAGCTGTTGATGGGCACAGCATTGGGGTTTCCATGGCAACTACATTCATTGCCTAGGCGACGCTTGTCTGGTGATATCACCACTGAACTGGCTCAACTCTTTAAAACTTGGTGGCTCCCAAAAAATGCACAAGCATGTCCTGAAACTTTAACGGGCTTTCATTTTTAATGGCTGGCGTCAAGCTTGGATCCACCAGGACTTGGAAAGTGGCAGCTCTGTTCTGAGGTTCTGTGTTGTGTTGGGAATGAGAGATTTGACAAGCATGCTAATACTACCAGGTTTGATTTGGATGGTGACTTTTTATGTGAAATGCTCCCAAATAATATTACCATCAGTCATTGTGGCTGAGATGGAAGTGGAGTTAAGGGACAGAATCTTAGTTAACACGTGAGAACAACATGCTTCTGAATATAAGTCAAAATTGGAATATAGACTGTCATAACCACATTTTTTCTTTTCCTTATTTTCTCTCTTTCTCTTTTTTCCTCTACTCTCTTTCTTTCTCTTTCCCTTTTCTGAAGAGACCAGAGATGCTGGAAGCTGGAACCATAGTAATTTGTTCTCTTTGAATGTCTGTTTGAATGTGGTGTGTCATTCCTAAACTACGTCCTATTAAACTGTTGGTGGGAAAGTTGCATTAAAAATAAATCATTTCTTGATAAGCAGTTTTACTGGTGTCTGGTCAACATGGACTCAGGGAGAGAGATCATTTAGTTCGCCTTTCCCCCCATATCATTGGAACTCAAGTTTTCTCTAATTACATGCAGAGGATCATTTAAACAGGGTGGTCCGTTTTAAAGCTGCCACATTTAAATGTACTTCACATTAAACGAGCGTGCTGTTAGATGAGTTTGGCTGGCTCAAAAATACATCACAAAATGCAAATCTGATGATAAATAAAGCTTTGGCTACATCATGGAAATGGGGAGCATTTCAAAAAATGATGTTAGCACTGACTGTTAAGTGAAATGGCATCCCTTGAACACGCCTCATATTTTAAACATTTAAATGTATGCCACTGAATCAAATATGCCCATTTGCTATGTGGCAATTTGTAACTAACACAAAATAAGAAGAAGAGGTGCAAGCTTTCCTTCACAAGTTAACACCAGTGAAAATACAAGGGTGGAAAAGGGCTGTGAGAAGTCAAGAAAAGGAGGAAATGGCCCTGCATACTTATTAGAGGAGTCATTTTGAAGTAACTAGGAGGCAGAATGTGAACTGCTGTGTGCCAGTTACTCCACAGCTCCTTGGGACCAGAAGCTGTTGAGCTGTTGCCACGCTTGGCTCTAAGAAGATAGAGTTAATGAAAAGGGTAGAATATGAGGTATGACTAGAAATAATTTAATGAGCTTTTAAAACAAATATTTCAGACTTTACACATAAAAGAAAGGATTATAGTCCCTTAAAAGTATCAGCCTTGCCCATAGTCAATCCAATCATTACAATGTTGCTGCTATTATTCAATTCTTTTTAATGCCTTTTTTTTTTGAGATTGTCATCAAATACTGCAAGACATCTGTGGCACATATTTCTAATTATTTACCAAAACCCATTCTTTTCTTCTCCTGTAGAAGTCAAGTATGTGGCTTCCACAGTAATAAAATGGCCCCTGGGTACATGCTACCCAGCTGATGTCTACCAGGTGTGGGTCATGACAAAGTTCTCAGTGGGAAATGGAAGTGCTATGGGGTCATTTCCAGACCTTGGTTTAAAATATTACACACACAGACTTCTTCTGACTCTTGCCATCCTTCAGGAACCATAGGAACCCAGCATTGACCCATGCCCTAGGAGATGGCCCGGCAACATAATGGGAGGAACCTGGGTTCCTGAATGACTGCATGGAGTAAATATGCCCTGCCAACTGAGTAACTGAGTTCTCTTCTCTTGAACTTCTTAGAAAAATTACCTATTACTGCTTTGGTGGGTCTTTGGTTATAGGTTCTATAAAAGTAGGCTGTGAAAATGATGCTAATGAGTAATAAAACCTACTTGGATAAGTAAGTCCTTTCATGGGTGTTTAGGAAGAAGTTTCATTACTTTACTGTTGTCCTTGTATTAGACTCACCACGTGAATGAACTGGAGGGACACAGAAAAGTGCTTGGAAGGCAATGACAGGAAGACAGATAAAGGAAACACTGGAGCAAGCACAATTACAATTAATCAGGCTCAATACTATAATTTGTAAATATAGGACATGATTCCCTACATTTTTCTTACATTGACCTCACTTTAACATTCTTCACTATATAACAGAATTCTGCATAACTCAGATGCTTCTGGGAAGGACATTTTGTGAGATTTTTTTGCCAAAATACTAAAGTATCAGAAGGATCCCAATGGGTCCATGTTTGTACATCTGTAACTGTGTAACAAACTGCCCTAAACCTTAATGGTTTATAACTACAAAAATGTGTGATTTCTCACAATGCTGTAAGTTGGCTTGGATCATCTGTGAGGTTCTTCCTCTCTGCCCGAGGTAGCTGGGTAGTTGGCATGGCTGCATTCAGCCAGGAGATCAGCAGGAGCAGGAACATCCAAGGTGGCCTCTCATCCCCCAGAGTCTCACTCAGTATAGTCTCCGGCCATGCAAACATCTAACCTGAGCTTTCTAAAAGCACAGCCACTAACTTCCACAATTAATGTTCCAAGAGAGAAAAAGTGTTAGCTATCCCTGAGCTTGGGCTCAGAAGTTCTAGAATGTCACTTTCTTTGCTTTCTGTTAGTCAGAACATGTCACATGGTCAGCCCACATTCAAAGGAGGGGAATAGATTCACCTCTTAAGGTTGGAGGCAGCTTGACCTTCAGGGGTTGGGGGAGGTATTAGGTAGCCCTAGTTGAAACCTACTACCTATAGACCACTGTGATCTTGCACTGCTGGTGGGAATGCAGACTGGTGCAGCCACTGTGGAAAACAGTATGGCATTTCCTCAAAAAATTAAAAATGGAACTCCCATTTGACCCAGTAATACCACTTCTAGGAATATATCCAAAGAAAATAGTAACACCAATCAGAAAGGGTATGTGCACCCCTATGTTCATAGCAACACAATTTACAATAGCTAAGATTTGGAAACAGCCTAAGTGCCCATCAGCAGATGAGTGGATTAGAAAACTGTGGTACATCTACACAATGGAATACTATGCTGCTGTAAAAAAGAAGGGATTCTTACCATTTGCAACAGCATGGATGGAACTGGAGACCATTATGCTAAGCAAAATAAGCCAGTCAGAGAAAGATTAATATCACTTGATCTCACTCATTTGTGGAATGTAATGAACATCATAAACTGATTAACAAAAATAGATACAGAGACAAAGGAGCATAAAGCAGGCTGTCAAACTACAGTGGGAAGGCACAGGAGGGTTGGGGTTGGGGGTGGAGTACAAGATCAACCAAAGGACTTGTATGCATGCATATAAGGATAACCAATGGACATAGACACTGCGGGGTGGGTGGTGGTGATGGTGGTGGTGGTGAGGGCATGTGCCAGGGAGTAGAGGAGGCCTGGGGAAGTCAATGGGGGGAAAAGGAGACATATGTACTACTGTTTGTAATACTTTAAACAATAATAAATAAATAAATAAATAAATAAATAAATAAATAAAGGAACTGCTCTTTGTCCTCAGTTTCTGGCACGGAGCTTCAAAAGCCCTTGGGAGATCCTGGGTGATCTGCGTGTCTTTTGCTATTCATAATCAGCACCTTTCAAGCATATCTAATTTTATGCTAATGAGGTTACTTGTTATAGGGCCTCTAGATAGCTTCAGGATGGGGGTGATGGCCAGAAAAATGAACCACATGATTAGAAGGTTAGAATTTCAGCCCCACCTTCTGACCCTTGTGGAGAGAAGAGGGACTGGAGATAGAGTTTAGTCACATAACCAATGATATAATCAATTGTACCTACATAATGAAGCCTTGATTTAAAAAAAAAATAAAAACTGAAACAAGGAGGCTCAGAGAGCTTCCTGGTTTGTGAACACATCAGTGTGCTGGGAGGGGATATACCTGGATCCGTGAGTAGAGGGCATGGAATCTGACTCACCCCCCAAACCCCCAAGACCCCTATGTGTCTCCTTATCTGGATGTTCATTTGTATCTTTTACAAAAAGATGGTCATTGTAAGTACAACACTTTCCTGAGTTATGTGAGTCATTCTGTGAATTCTCAATTCAGAGGGGATGTAGGAAATCCCAAATTTATAGCCAGGTCAGACAGAAATGTGGGTAGGCTGGGACCCCACCTGTTACTGGTGTTTGATGGAAGAGCAGTCTTGTTGGGAACCTTGCCCTTGAACTTGTGGGTTCTGATGCAAACTCTGTATAGTGTCAGAATTGAGTTGAATAGTGGATACCCAGTGGTGTTGGAGAGTTGGTGTGGGATCATAACAAGTCACCTTGTGGCTGAAATGAAGGTCCCAATATGCAGAGGGCTTGGGCTAAATTGCTCATACTGTCCATGTGACCTCTCATAAAGATTTAATTTTCTCATCAGCTAATAATGGCAGAGAAAAAATACCTACATTCAGGGCTAATATGAAGTTTAAATATATAGGAAAAGCACTTTATGAATTGAGGCACTCAAAGCAAATATTAGCTACTATTATGGCCCAGACTCTAATGCATAATCAAAAATCTTATTTATAACCCAACATGAGCTTTGTGGTCAGATTTTCACCTTTTTTTCAAGCCAAGTGAGAGAAATAATGAATGTAGATCCCCAAAGCTAAAGATATAAATTTGGCTCTGTCTTTTGTGTGCATGACTGGGATTTTTTCAACCAAATTTTTTTCCATTCAGTTCTAGGCAGAAACTTGACAATTTCTTCTCATGAATCATCTTTCTATGGCACTATTCCACACCCAGTAGAAAAATTATGTGAGGCCACAGTCTTTGCTGGCCTGAACTCAAAGAAAACATGAAAAACTGAACTCCATGTGGTCTTTGAGTCATTCCTCAGATCCTGAATTCTCTCAGCCCTGGAATCAGAGTTGGTTTAGTGGGAATGGCAGCTGGATGCTGTGGAAATGGTTGCTCTCAAGACTCAGCAGAAAGATGTGATATGGCGATGAGAGTAAATAAAAGGCATCTGCTCATGAAAACGACACCCTTATCTCCCAAACAAAGATAAAAGAAGTTGCATGGCTTTTAACAATTCAAGGCTCTAGTTAGAAGAATGCTGCTTTCCCAAGTCAACTATGCCCAGTCCAAAGATGGTCACAGACAGGTAAGATTTTACAAGACTGTGGACACGAATATATTCAGGATAGACTGTGTACCCAGTACTATGGGATTAGGAAAGATGAAGAAAACATCCAAAAACTGAATTGAAATATATATTGAGTACTTTTTTTCCCACCAGCACTGGGAAGAATGAAATATTACAGTTTCTGGCTTCAAATTTTCTATGTATGCACACACACACATTTCAAAAGAGACAATATACCATGAGCATGTTGGTATTTTACATGATCACCAAGGTCTTACGAAGGACATCCAAAAATACTTCTTCAACATTCCCAGCACTGGCTTCTCTTCACGGACAGATCCTGGGATCTCAGTTGCTGGACTTGCCAAACACTGACCCAGATGAACTGGTATGCACAGAAAGCCACTTCTCTCTTGTTACATGACCTGGCCTCATCATGGAGCTGGGAAAAGAAAACTTCCAGATTATTTGTCTCCATAAAAAACTTATAAAAATTAGATTTAAAAAAAAAGTTAAATTATTTTGGCCCGGAAGTTTCACATGGGGTTGTATATTTCCCTAAAGGGTCAAAAATAGAACATGTATTAAATGGCAAGTTATTCAAAAACCAGCACAGGCCCCAGTTGTCTTTCTAAAGCTCTGATTTACTACATATTTCTCCCTTGAGAAAGGCCTTTTTTAAAATGTTCATTTCCATTTTAAGGGACTCGGGGCTTTGATCTGTTGGGAGCATTCCTTTTCTTTCCCTGACTGGGCCTGTTGACAGGCAGAGTTGGGCCTTGCTCTCAGGGCCTGTGTCTTTCCATGGCCTTCCCTGGCACCCACAGAGCATCTCTTGCATCTGCAGTCACCCTGATTAATTTGAGGGTCAGAACTGGTGAGTCCCAACACCAGGGAACATGAGCCACATTGGTTCAGCACAACTCAATGAAGACCCTGCTTCCAGGATGTAAGACCGAGGCGGGATGGACTTTGGAGTCCTTATAGCCCATAGAAGCCGTCAGGCCTCCCTTTAATCTTGTTAGTCCCATAAAGTCAATTCACCACTATTGTAAAGTGAGTGTAGTTTCCTTTTGAAAGGTTTGTGGCTTTTAGTTAGTTAGTTAGTTACTAAACTATTTTGTTTACTCTGCATGGGTGATACCAATATGTGTCTGGAGCCATGAGTTTTTCTATTCCAGACAGGTTGGAAGATAAAGGGCAACGTGGGTCACTTTTAGTATCAAACCTGTTGCCCTGCTTTGTTTTCAAATGACACCACTCTTCTCCCTGACAGAGCACCTCTGGCCCCCACTGTACCTTAGTGCAAATTAGAGAAAGCCTTTCCTTAATGGGCAGATTCTGGTCCCTGCCAGGGTGCTCATGTTGGAGGCCTTCTCAACGCTGGTTTTGAGCTCCCACTCACTTTACAACTATAGGCAACTGCCTGACCTTCCACTTAGACTCCCCTGCCCACATCTGCCTCAAACACACATGCGTTCCCACACGCACACACACACTGATTCACTGGAGTAGTACCAGATGTTCCTTCCAGTGCCAAACAATTAGTTCGTTATTCTTCCACCTCTACCCTTCCTCCTGTCTTTATTCTTCTCCTCCTTTTTCTCTCCCATTCTCTCTCTTCTGCAATAATACAGTGAAAGTTCATATAAGCTTTAAATCCAGCCAACCTGAAGTTTCACCTCCAATAGTCAGGGTTGGGCCACACTCAGAGGTAATTTTCACTCAGCATTTTATCACCGGGCTGTTCCATTCGAGTCTATTCCATATGCTAAATGATTGTTAGTAGAAATAGGATTCCGGGGGTGCGGAGACAGAATGAGCAATTGATAGAGTTGGGCCCGCCTGCCACGGGCTCCCGCTGCCATTCTTCACAGGTAAATGACACATACAGGCTGAAAAAAGCACTCTCCCATTTTCTTGTAGCACATTTTTGTTTGTTTGTTTGTCAGATTACATGTTCAATCAATTGTGTCAAGAGCTGCACTATACACGGCATCGCACAATCCAGTGTAAACCCTGGGATCGTGGCAATGCTGCTTCCCGCTGCGGAGGGGAAAAAACGGTAGTGGGGGTTCTTTCTAGCTGACGCCCTATGGCAGGGAGGGGGAGAAATTGTGTTCCCCAAGAGAAAGTGGTTAATTTTATATTTTATTTTATTTTATTTTATTTTATTTTATTTTATTTTATTTTATTTTTGTAGCTGCAGGCAGTCTGTGGATAAGTGGGTATTACAATCCTGGTACATCTCTAATTAATAAGATCAATTGCCACTGTATTTTCTTTTACAAACTCATTTAGATATGTCAGGGCTGCAATTATTTTGAGAATGATCTGGCTTTACGCTTATTCATCTTTCCTCTTCCTGAAGGAGAAAATAAAACTGTCAGCTTACATGCCCTTTGAAGTCTGTTTTAGATCCTTGATTGAAAATTAAAAACAAAGTCTCTAGCCTAGTGCCATTTACAGGGGCAAAGTTCCCGTCCTTACATCGGTGTGTGTGTGTGTGTGTGTGTGTGGGTGGGTGTGTGTGTGTGTGTGTGGGTGGGTGTGTGTGTGTGTGTGTGTGAATTTTTATTTTTAAAGGGTCACATGTTGGCTTTCAAATAACATGTTGCACCCTTTTGCTTCAATCTCCTTCGATCTGCAAGAATTCCGAAATCTTTGAAAACCGAGGAGCACTGGGCAGTCATTTTGCTTACGAGCTGTTTTTCTCTTTGGAGAAAGAACGATCTCCAAATGGACATTATGACTCTTATAAACCTGGAGGATAGTTCAGGAAGCTTCGCTCACCACGTTCAGGCCTCCTGCTTTAATTACCACCAATTGAATGTGCAGAAATCTATCCTCACTCCTAGGGACCCAGACATCATCTCACCCCGTCTGCGTGCCCAGTTCCAGCAGCTTCGCCGCAGAAAGGCCCGGAACCTGTCTGGCTGTTCCATGGCTCTGGGAGAAGCTCCCACGAGGCAGGCACTAGGAATGCTTCCAGACGCTCCATCTGGGGAGGGGGAACCCAACTGCTGCAAAGGAGATTTAAACCTTCTCTTGGAGAAGACCAAGGGTGGCACGAGGCTAACAAATCAGAGAAACGGCGCTGAGCCAAAGCGGCCACCTCTTCTTGCCTCCTGTCTGATTTGTCTTTAAGGTTTTAGCATTATCCCTCTGTTGACAAATGAATGCTTTTCTGGAAGATGAGGTATTTCCAAAAGCTGGCCGACACTGACTGGAGCGCAGTGAGCTCCGCAGCGCTCTGCTTCCCTCCATTCATTATTTGAAAGGAGAGGCCTGGAGGTTTTGCACGAGCATTACATTCAAGGTGATGATAAATGTAGTCTGGCTGGGGTGGTAATAAGGGAATTTCTAGCCAGGTCCTGTCTAGACCACGGTTTGTTACGGAGTGAAACCCACAAAGGGGGGCTATGGTACCAGCTCCTCGGAGAAATGGTCCTCAGGGAGCTCCAGGCACATTGCAGGGCCGCACCCCCACCCGGCCTCTAAGCGGGGCTGCTGTAAATAACATCAGCCTTCTTTCAGCAGGCTCGGGGAAGCTTAAAAGCAGAACACGATTTCTGTTGTCTGTACTTGTGCATTAAGCTCAGTACTGTCAACTCTAATTATTCTCATTAAGGCCTGAAAGTTTTAGAGATTAATTAAGCAGAGAGCAACAGCTTATGCAGAACAGCAATAGTTCCCCCCTCAAGGATTAGCCTGTCATCCTGGTGGGGTTTTCCTTGAGCATTGCCTGTTACTTTATAAGATAGTAGAGTGTGGAGCTCATATAATATGGATTAAAAATAGCCTACATTTCACATGTGCTGTTCAGCCATGAAAATAAGTTCTGGCCCTTGTGCCCATAACCCAGAAGGCTCACTAATGAGAACCAGGCAGTGGGGCTAATGAGAAATTCAATACGTGCTGTCTCTCCTTCCATTTCCTTTCAATTTACTTTCTACAGGATCTGATGTGTGTAGGAGGAGTCTGAGTCGATGCTAGCATTCTTCTCTTTACTTGTAGGGGACCTTAGAGACTATCTAATTCTATCCCCTTCGGCTACTGATGTGGAAACTGGAATTTAGTGACTCGCTTAAAGGGCCATTGTTATTGACAAAATTCCTCTAAGGGAAGCTACTTCTGGAAGAATTGACAATCATCAGGTATATTAGACAGGTGCGTCCTTAGCTCTTAGGGTTTGATGTGGCCCCCAATTCAGCAGAAATGAGATGGTCCCACAATAAAGAGAGGCTGAACTTAATTTGCATGGAGCCCTGGGGAACTCTGGGACATCAGGAAGTGCCATCAGGCTTCCTGTTTGCTAAAGGATTTCAAGGCTTCCTGAAGAAATGGGGGAAAGTGGATGGTTAGTTATGCCCCGGCACCACAAGAAGTAAAAAGGAGAGACAAACGTGGGTAATCACCCTGGCCTTATTCCATTAGCTCAAGTTTGCAGCAAGACAAATGTTCACGGGGTATTTCTGCCATTCATCTCCAACACGTCACATAAAGGCACCACTTGAATTTGATGACTGGAAATGAAGCATTCCTACCTCCTACACTCCCAAATTCATTCATTTACTTACCTCTTCAGATTGGACCCCTGATGCATGCCTGGGACTGGGCTGGACCAGTGCCAGAACCCTGGGGCTTGTCTGTGCTGAGTTATGGCTTCTACCCAGTGGCGGTGAGAGTGCCACCTTCACCCCAGCATTCCTCCATCAGGCACACCCAAAGACTGCCAGTGTCCTGAAGGTGGCTGGAGAGAGCACCTTCTGTAGACACGTCAGAATATAACATGGAGGAATAAGCTTGGATGCCATAGTGGGTCAGGCACCTCAACATACCCTCCTTTCTTGTCTCTGGGGAACCAAGAGGACTGGTCAGTGAGGCTGGGTGTGACAGCAAAAATGGGAACAGTAACTCTCAACAGCATTGAAGGGGCCAAGGGAGCAGCAGCCACCACCGCTGCCATCAGATGGACACCATGTCCTGAATGTGGCATATCTCCCCACCCCTTTGCTCATCAAGCGCTATCATTCCCTCCACAATTTTCCAGGGCATTTTGCATGTAATTCTTTTTGTTTTCTAAGTGCTGTTGTTGTTTATATGTTCATCTCTGTCTGAACTGTGATTCCCAGAGGGTCTTGTTGCCTCATTTTTCTTTGCTTCCCCATAGCCTAGGCTAGGCACTGAGTGTTCGTATCCTCACAAAATTCATATGTTGAAGCCTACACCCCCCAAGTGATGGTATTTGAAGGTGGGGCCTTTAGGAGGTAATTGGGGTTAGATGAGGTCATGAGGGTGGAGCCCTCGTGTTGGCATTAGTGTCCTTATAAAAAGAGGATGAGACAGGAGTCCTCGCCCTATTTTTCTGCCTGCACTCACCAAAGAAAGGCCATGTGAGGTCATAACCAGGAAGAGGGTTCTCAATAGGAACCAAATCAGTTAGCACCCAGATCTCAGATTTCCCAGACTGTGCGAAATAAATGTTTGTTATTTACCCACCCAGGCTGTGGTCATTTATTATAGCAGCCCAAGCTGACTAAGGCAGCCTGGCCCATTGATTGTTACATAATAGATGCTCTGCAAACGTGTTGACCGGCCAAGGTCTCTCTCACCTGCAAATAAACAGTGGTCCAATAATTAGTCTGGAAATACATTTTCAGCATCTATTGTAGGAAACACAATATGCTGAGCAGTGGGAAAGGATAACTTCTTTGCAGAACCAAACTAAAGGTTCAAGTAGCTTAACACAGTATTAGATTTTTTTTTCAAATGGGTATGTGTCATTATGCATGTAATTCTAATTAATTCTTTTTTTCAGTGTTACTTTGAATAACCTGAGAGAGGAAATCAGTCACAGAAATTCATGTTACTCATAATTGGAGGTGTTTGCATTTCAAGTTTTGGTTCTAAATCAACTGTTTAGCATGAGGGGTAGCAAGGATGTGTGCTTTTTAAATTTGGAGAAACTTAAGGGTAAGGGGCATAGTAATTTGTATGTGTTAATAGATTATCTCCGCATCTTTTTAATGTTGTGAGCATAATAGTGGAAAGAGAAGTATTTGTAGATAATAGAACTAATGGGCAAATCTGTTATTTCCAAATCTACCAACAGGAACTGTTGATTTAGTACCTCTGCCTCCGCTCTTCCAAAGGCAAAGCTATGTGCAGTGAAGCAGGAGTGAGGAAAGGACATGATATAGGAGGATATAATGAAGCTGGATGAGGAATGGTACTATTATTTTCCCTGTTGCTTGTTAATCGCAATAGCTCCTAAGATGCTGGAAGCTGATGCCTTCTTGTCTTTGTTCTTCTTCTTCAATTAGTTCTGTTCAGTGGGCACCTAGTTGATGCGTGGAAGACATGATCAGGTGTACTTAATCAATGACCCTATAGGTTTGCCTAATTTAGCAAAACTGGTGCTTTATGGCTGCTTTCCACTTTAATGTGTGTAGAGAAGCATGTGCACTTTGCCAACAGGTATGATTTTCTTTCTCTTTTAAGCTGTATCTTCTTGACCACCTACCTTTCAGGCCGCCGTTGCTAAGGAGCTAGAATGTGAAAAAGGGCTCTGCAGCTTGAAGATCAGAGGGACCAAGAAGCTGGGAGCAGCAGCCAGTGGGACTCTGGCAGCTAAATGCCAGGGACTCTCTTCCCTCATTGGTAGAGCAGCATCTGGGACCTGTGCTGATGCTGCTCCCACTTCCCCACCCCATGTGCCTGTCTCCTCCTGCCTCCCCAGACTTACCCAGGGCTGGATAAGTGAGGGAAGCATGAGAGGGTGTCCCATCCAAGTGCTCAGTGGTGGCTACTGCTTAGCTTCACTCATTATTGTCAAGAGGAGGGAGACATATCTGATCTTCCCACGAGTTTCAGGTGATGCCCGTTATCTGGATTTTATGTGACGTCACCATTTTTTTAATAGTTGGAAACTAAAACATTTTTAAAATACATTGTGCAAGTGAAAGAGAGTGCCTTATGGGCTTCTAGGCTGCACCTCTGGTTTAAGAGAACCCAGCAGGTGTTGCTCTCCTGACGCCATCCTGAGGCCTTCCACTGACTCATTGAACTCTTAATTTTGGACACCAACTTTGTGCCAGGCTCTGTTCTGTGTGAACATGTGGCAGGTAGAACTCAGAGAAATGCCTACCCTCAATAGGCCACATTCCCTGAGGAGAGACAAACAGTAAACAAAATGAGTAGGAAAAAATGCATAATATATGAGAAGTGCTCTGGAGGAAAAGAAAACAGAATAAGGACCACAGGGAGTAGGGGTTGGGGCCCACTTTTGAAGAGGGAAATTGGGGAAAGCTTCAGTGAGAAGACAACATCTTAGCAGGGAGCTGAGGAGGCGAGAGAGTGAACCATGTAGATAACCAGGGAGAACATTCTAGAGAGAGAGAAAGGGAGAAAACAAACATCGAATACATAGACTCTGAGATATGTGGCAAAAGATCAACCCAGCAGGAGAGGTGTGAGTGAGTGAGTGGAAAGTAGAAAAAGAGAAGCAGAGAGATGGGTGAGGGTAGCTCACTCAGCAGCCTCTGTGAGACATGAAGCCATGAGAGGGCTTTGAGCAGAGGGGAGTCTTAATCTTGCTTGTTCTACCAGGGTGCTCTGGCCACTATGTTCAGAGTGGACCAGGGAGGTTGTGACAATGGGCTAGGTGGGAGATGACAGTGCTTACACTAGGACAGCACAGAGGTGGAGAAAAATGGTTGGATCCATTGAAAGAGAATATTTGATAGGCCATGCCCAGAAATCCCAAGTGTGAAATGCCCCACCTCCTGGATTTTTTCGGTCACTCAATAAAAATAAAATGTAGCATCATTTAAAACAGATTTTAAGTTGATAAAAAGCCCAACTGTCCATTTAGCTGCCTTAACAACTCTTAATGCCTTTACAGTCTGACTCCCTCTCTATTCATGGAGAGCTCTATTTAGTAGAGTGAATTAAGCATGTATGTTATCCTATCTAATAAAACAGTAATATGCAAATTGACCATCACTCCAACACACAAGATGGCTACCCCCATGTGGTCAAAGATGACTGCCCCCATGTGGACACAAGATGGCCACCACAAGATGGCCAGCAGGGGAGGGCAGTTGTGGGCGATCAGGCCTGCAGGGAAGGGCAGCTGAGGTGGGGGGTACCCAGGCCTGCAGGAGAGAGCAGTTGGGGGGACCAGGCCTGCAGGGGAGGACAGTTAGGGGTGACCAGGCCTGCAGGGGAGGGCAGTTAGGGGTGACCAGGCCTGCAGGGGAGGGCAGTTAGGGGCAACCAGGCCTGCAGGGGAGGGCAGTTAGGGGCAAACAGGCTGGCAAGGGAGTGGTTAGGGTGTGATCAGGCTGCAGGCAGAAGCGGTTAGGAGCAATCAGGAAGGCAGGCAGGCGAGCAGTTGGGAGCCAGCAGTCCTAGATTGTGAGAGGGATGTCCGGCTGCCCGTTTAAGCCTGACCCTACCAGGATTGGGCCTAAACGAGCAGTTGGACATCCCTCGAGGGGTTCCAGATTGGAGAGGGTGCAGGCTGGGCTGAGGGACACACACCCCCGGTGCACGAAATTTGTGCACCAGGCCTCCAGTAAGATACATAATGCAGAAGGGACAGAGCTGAAAATAACACTGGCTCCTGCACTCAGAACCTAATACAAATCAAAATAAACCATACCCCCACTTGTTTATTTTTTTAATAAATTTATGTTTTTGTTGTTGTCATTGCATTTTTTTTTTTTTTTTAGTAAATTCCCATTTTAGAGATGGCAACCAGTCTAAAGAAGGAGAAAGAAGGGAAAAAGGAAGGGGAGGAAGAGAAGGGAGAAAGGGCAAGGGGGAGGAGGAGGAGGAGGAGGAGGATTCTAGCCCAGCCCTTGCCTCTGACTTCACCAGTGGCTGTTGGTATACAGAGTGGGAAGTGCAGATTTGGGCTGCTCAGAACCTCCAAATGTCTCTAATCAGTTACAGACTTCACATCTGATATCTGTGCCATGCGCTACAGCATTTCCTGTTAATTAAAATGTATCCCATAACTATGAGTAACAGGACATATTCAATATTCCAGATATTCCTGGGAGTGCTTAGAATGAGTGAGGGACTGTGCCAGTCTGCTTGGGCTGCCATAAAAAATACCACAGACTGTGGGACCTAAACAACAGACATTATTTTTCACAGCACAGAGTCTAGGAGTCCATGGTCAAGGTGCTAGCAAATTCCACTTCAGGTGAGAGCTCTCTCTTTGGCTTATGGCCTTTTTTCTATGTGTACACAGGAAGAAAGCTCTCTGGTGTCTCTTTCCCTTTGTGTAAGGACACCAGTCCTACAGGATTAGGGCCCAACTCTATAACCTCACTTAACCTTATTTACCTCCTCACAGGCCTGATCTCCAAGCAAGGTGTGAATTTGGGGAGACACAATTCAGTCCATAACAGGACGGAAAGGCAATTGTCCTGCTTCTCCCCTTTAGATCAGAGTGACTAGTCACATTACCTGGGCAGGTGACACATCCTCCCTACCTACACCAGAGGCTTGGGTACCCCATTAAAAAGATAAGTACTTATCTTCACTCAACTCAGGGGATTCCTCCACGCTCCACTTCTACTCACATCCTCTCTGGGCTTCCAGTCTGGCCTAGTTCAGCCAGCAGTACCATATGTGGATTGTCTAACTTTTCTGAGAGGCCTTTGATGCTCTGCCCATGTCCCCTCTGCATCTGGTCACTACAAACCCTGTGACTCTGCTTTTTTCTGGCTCTGTGAACCCTCCAGACCACATTCAGGGAAAGCGGGAGGGCCTGAAGATCAAGGCTCCAGAAAGCACTTGTCAATCATTGATGAGCAGGGAGCTCTTAGATAGGCCCAGCGTCCTCGCCCTCAGCTGGAGTCAATCTGAGGAATGGTCAATTCTAAAGAGTTTCCTGGTGGGATTAAGCTCATCATTCACAGAGGCAAATGGTTTAATAAAGCCCCCTATTGGATTCCTTCCCTTCTGTCTCCCTTCCCACTCCATGCTCCCTGGCATCACCTACTAAATAAACTATTCACTCTTGATGTCTTACCTCAGCATCTGCATCCAGAGAGACCTGCACCAAGGCACCCCTCTGACTGATGATGAGGCACTAAGACCAGCCCAGCCTCCTCAAGAGAAACTTCTCCATGGTGGTTCCCTGACTCTACATTGATCCTCAGGCTCCCAACCCAGCCACAGAGTCTCATCCTTCTTCCTGGGACAGGGTATGTGTTGAAACTGCTGTAACCGATAAGGGCTACAAGGACTATCATAGAGACAACAAGACTAACTATCCAAAAGATTTATAGCTTAGAACCAGCAGAAGATCAGCTTGATGGAACATGGATACTAATTTCACCTTGCAGTGACCCCTAGCCTCATTACACACTCATTGTAATATATTAGCATACTAAACCACACCCCCGAACCACTATGATGGGAAATGGAAGCCCACATAAGGACACAACTTGGTTGATGACAAAGCTCTTTGGAGAAGTCTTCACCCCCTTCCTGGAAAAATCCTGAATATTCCTCCTTTTTATCAATTAAATGAGCCTCAATAAAAGACATAAATCCCACCGGGGAGGGGTTGCTCTGCCTGTGGAGTAGCCACTCTATCTCACCTCTTCACTAATAAACTCACTTATATTTTAAACACTGTTCTGGCTGGTGTTTGAATTCTTTCCTGCACGAAGCCAAGAACCCACAGTGGGTTGTAGACCTTCAGGTCCCTGGAATGCCTGCATCATTATGGAGGAGTCAGACATTATTCTCTCATCTCCCACCCTCCCCTGGGCTCGCACTCGACTCTGTCTGTCTCTGCAGTCTTATTACCAGCTGCTGCAAGCAATAGGAGAGATCCCTGGGCCTCCCCAGGTGGGCTGGCCTTGCCAGGCTGGCTGCTGCTGAGGTAAGCAAGGAGGTCAAGTCCGGAGATTTTGAGTTTCTAGAAGCCCAAGAGCATCCCTGGCTGCTGAATTCCACATGCAGCTGAGGTCCAAAGGTGGCAAAAAGCTCCTTCAAAGGTGACGAGGTGGGGTCTTGAAATCAAACATTATTTGAATGTCCAAGGCAATGCAGCCTTCCTATGTGCTGGTAATGCCTGGGCAGATTGCCTACATTTGAAGCTGTTCCAGTTGGTCCTTGAGTGGTTGCCATAGCAGCACCTTTGACCCAAGCCTGATACAGTGAGTTTAGAGCTCTGAGGGAAAATCCAGGCCACACCATCTGGCAAGCTATCCAACATGGGAGCCAAGGCATCCAGAGATTTCTAGAAACACCCTTGGCTTCTTTTAGTGCACCATTCTTCACACTTCCTCTCTGACAGCCCCTAAAACCAACCTCAACAAGCAAAGAGGCACCTTTGTTTCAGTAGCAGGAGTTTTCTTCACCCCCATCCCTGACGCCACATAGGTCCATCCCCTCAGTGCTTCTGGCGCAGGTTCCTTTCCCAGAAGGAAGGTCAACCTTTCCCAGAAGGACCCTGACCCTAGATCCCACTGCCAAGTGCTTGATTTTTATAGAGGCTGATCCACAGCAAAGCAATTTCCAGGGGGGCAAGGGTGGGTTTGTGTTCAGCACTGTATCTCCAGTGCCTAGAACACTGTCTCCACATAACAGGTGCTACATAAAATTTTCTGCCTGAATGAGTCATAAGGTGACCCATCAATAAGGTTCAAAGCAGTGGCCAGCCAGTCCCCAGAGTGGGCTCCACCCACTTCACATCCCCTAGTCTGGCTGGCTGAACACTTCTCAGTTTCCTCTTGTGTAAAGGGAGACCGAATGGAGGTTGTGAAATGAGAGTGATGTGATTGGATTTGGGGGAAGAAAGCCAAATCTGGAAGAATCAAGGAGGTTGAACTGAACCAAGGAAAGAACAAAGGCAAGAGAGGTGAATTCCTTTATCAGGGTGAGGGAAGCTGTGGTGAAGATTGAGAGGTGTGGCCTGAAAAGAAGTCAGGACCAGGTGACCAACTGGATGTGGGGGGTGAGAGAGGGCACAGAGTTATGGACTGTTTCAGATTTCCCCAGATTGGAAGACAATACTATTAACTGAAATCAGAATGATACCAAAAATAGTTAACTGAGCACTTAGCCCTGAAGTACAAGACTCAGCGATGGGATAGCCTGACTCCTTCAGTAACAAGTCCTAAATGTCTTATATATCTCTCTGAGAAATTTGACTGAGACCTACAGATACATGTGGCCATTATGGCTAAACCAGGCCATGAAACATATACCCTATTATATAATTCATAAAATATATACCTGGTGTTCAGGTATAGAAATATGCATGACCTTTTTAAGCACACAGAATGCACATGGAACAGAGCTAATGGTCATGGTTGTGTAGGGTTTCTTGTCTTCTACCAGCTGTCAGAGGGCCAGGTGGACCAGAACAGGCTCTGATCTGACAGCAGTTGCTTTTCAAAGGCACTGTAAATTCCAGCTCATTGTTCTATCCCTTTTTCCATTCAGAGGCCCAGCAAGAGGTGTTGTTGGGAGTCATGAATAAAGCCACATGTGTTCTACATCCTTTTAGGGTGGGTCTTTATCTTGCTCTTTCATTTTCTCTCACTTTCTCTTCCCACCCTTGGAGTTTTTCAACGTTTCTCCCCTTTTCATTTTGGTTCTTGACTTTTTTTAATAATGTAGTGTGGCTTTAGGTAATGGTACATTGTTCTTTGGAAACGGCTGTTTCCACAACATGTGGAGATGTGACATAGATTGTCTAGGTCCAAACAAATTTCAATCCTGATTCTGTAGATATGGTGTGAAGAAAGAATAGAGGAAAGAGAAAGGATGGCAGGTCTAGAAGGAGCCACTGGACAAATTCACTGGACAAGCTCCTATCATGCTGGGGGCTAGGATTTCAGCGAGAACAAGGGAGGCACTGTCCTCCAGGTTAGAGTCCAATGGGCCATGCTCGAACTGATGTCACCTCCCTGAGAAGAGAGTGTTGTCACTGCTGTGTCAACATATGCAGGCTCAGGTGTGCAGCAGTGACTGTGTTCCTTAACATTTAAACCTAATAAGTGGCCAAATTCTCCAGTCTCCAGACTCGGCCCTCTTTGTCATGACTGCCTACTGGCCCTACAGGGGAAAAGTCTGTCAAAGATTTTAAATGAATCGTATTACCTCGTAAGCAGGAAAAAACATTTTTAAGAACCAGATATCCAGTTTAATGCCACTTTCTAGCTTCCTTTAAGTTCAAGATCGTGGTTGCCTAGAATAACTTAGAGATTCAACCTGTTATTTAATAGCCCTTGTGACGAGACAGTATGCCTTTAATTCTAAACATCCTATTATGCCAACACAAAGGAAGTGAAGCTCTTAAACAAGCTTAGTAAATGACAGATCCAACATTTGAGAAGGCCCATAGATGCCATATACAGTTTTGATTGCTAGTCCCTCCTCTTGCCCAGTATCTGCCTTCCTCTAATTATTGTGTAAATTTTGTCACCCTGTGACCAAATCCCACACCCCAATCTCAGAAATGAATGGTTGGCAATATTACCAGTAGGCGGTTCCAAAGAGACTTATTCCAAATTTGCCAAGCAAGGAGGGCAGCAGGGAGGGCAGACTGCATGAGAAGGTTGGCACCTTTGACATACAAATGCGTTTTCTTAAAACTTAAGAAATTCCAGTCCAGTTTCTTCTGGACAGGAAAGACGTGGAGGATGGGAGTGATTGGGATCTCCAGGCAGCCGTTGTGAGCTGAGTCAAATGTGGGCAAAACCCACTGAGAAATCATGCCCAAAGCCCCCACCACTCAGTGCTGTTCACATGGGGATGTCAGCACAAACCACCCTGCCTTGGGCTATCCCCAGATGAGTGGCTGCCTCCACCAAAAGCAATGTGCCCCCTGCTGGAGGGGCAAGAGGCAAAGCCACAAGTAGTGACTTTGAGAAAGTAGCATCACCATAAGTCAGAGTGGAATCTTTCCAAGTGTGTAGTCTGGGAAAAAGACCAGCTCAGCCTCATCCAGCCACAGGGACATGGGAACCACTACACAGGAAGACAGGTCAGCTTCCTGCTCTGTGGGGAGAGAACCGGACAGGCTTAGCGCTGACATGCAAACAATGTCTGTGGAATGAACAGGCCTTGAGTGAAGCTGACCCAGGTTTGAATGGAGCCCATGACTTTGTGTGGCCTTGGGCAACTCTCTGGACTTCTCTGAGCCTCGCTTTCCTCACAAAATGATATGTACACACACACACACACACACACACACACACACACACATACACACACACACACACCCTGACACATAGTAGGGTCCCAATTAATGTTGGTTTTCTTGTTTCATCCTGCATCCTACTCACACATTTTGTGAAAGCCATTTGAGGCAGGAATTTCTGCAAGAGAGACCTTCATTTCTAGGTTAACTGTATTAAGCACATATCTGAACCCTACCCAACCATTTAGGGGGAAGGAAAGAAATAGTTAATTCCATATACTTCCATTCATTGCAAAGACATCACTCTGCTTTCCCAGTCTCTACCAGTACTCACCCACGTGATGCAGACCAGAGCCTTAGAGCCTTGATGCTCTTTGCTAAACAATCCCACCCTTTCACCTGCCCCTACTTCCCTAGGGACTACAGGCCAAGACCCTCACATAGTTCTGTAATTCTTTTTGCACGTGGTTTACCTCTTATTCCACCTTTGAGTCTTGCCTCCCAAGATCTTGTCTTTGCTTAGATGCCCTTGTCATCCACATGGAAAACTTGTTCCTCCTGTTGACCATGGCTCCTCCCAGTGAATGGAAGCCCAGAATCTGACTCTCCCAGAGGATTTTTCCACAGTGATGCTGTCCATCAATGAACTATTGAAATTATGTTTTATATAGTTTGCCTGTGTATGCAAAGCCTATGACAGCCTTGCTTCTTTTCTTACCTTTTCATCTTCCCCAAGTTTGATATATATATATATATATATATATATATATATATATATATATATACAGTTGCCCCTTGAACAATGTGGGGTTAGTGGCACCACCACCCCTGCAAAGTTAAAAAATCCACATCTAACTTTTGACTCTTCAAAAACTTAACTACTAACAGCGTACATTGACCAGAAGTCTTACCATTAACATAAATAATTGATTAACACATATTTTATATGGTTATGTATTATATACAATCTATACTAATAAAAGGGTAATATGCTAATTAGACCAGACATCTTCCAGACAAAGCCATGGTGGCAGAGGCCAAGGCAGAGGTGGTTAGGGGCGACCAGGTCGGCAGGGGAGGACAGTTAGGGGTGACCAGGCCGACAGGGGAGGGCAGTTAGGGGCCACCAGGCCAGCAGGAGAGGGCAGTTAGGGGTGGCCAGGCAGGCAGGCAGGTGAGCAGTTAGGAGCCAGCAGTCTTGGATTGCGAGAGGGATCCCGAAATGGAGAGGGTGCAGGCCAGGCTGAGGGACCCCCCACTCCTGTGCATGAATTTCATGCACTGGGCCTCTAGTATTCTTATAACAAAGTAAGCTAGGGGAAAATACATTTTGCAAAAACTAAAAATTAAAGGCTCCAATTAAACTGGGTCTGTGAAAAAGGTTTTTTAAAGGGACTGCATATGCTAGGACAGCCCCCTCAACATTAGTCTTGTGCTGTCTTTAATGGAGTTCCCTTCTCATGGCTATTTTTTTTGCTCTCCACCTTCCAGTTTGATGACTTTGATTCAGGAAATGGTGTTTGACTACAGGCAAAAATCTTGGTTTTGGAACTCTGATTCAATGGCCACCTGACTCATCTGTCAGAGTAAACACCTCTTAGACTCTGACCTTAAAAGTCAAAGTTTCTCTCTTCTCTGTGCCCTAAAACCCCATGTATGGGTTCTTCCTTTGCCTTTCTGCTCTTAATCAGCACATCATGCATTTTCTTTTTTCTTTTTTTAATAAGTCTTTTTTAATTGATTTCAGAGAGAGGTAGAGGAAGAGAGAGATAGAAACATCAGTGATGGGAGAGAATCATCAGGTCAGCTGCCTGCTGCTCCCTCTTCTCATCCCTATTGGGAATTGAGCCCACAACCCCCGGGCATGTGCCATGACTGGGAATAGAACTGTGACCTCCTAGTTCATAAGTCAACATTCAATCACTGAGCAACAGTGACTGGGCTGTACATCCTGCATTTTCTAAACAACCTCTTCTATCTTGGTCTTCCCTAAGCCCTTAGCTTTTCACCACATCACACCTTTTACGTACCTAGAGCTGCAAGCAGGGTCATAGAAGATATTAACTGAAGCAATCATTAGATAGCAACAATTTTCAATGCACTCTGTATATTTGTACACAAGAAATTCAGGTTGATACAAAAACAGAAACAACTTGTCAGTTGAACTCCTTGCACTACATTGGGAAGGATAGTCTAGAATCTCTGACACATGATTTTTGTTGTGAATGCATTGTGAAAGAGGATTGAAAATACCCAGCAATGCTTCAAGAACTAGGTTGTAAAAACACCTTGTCTATAAATAAGTATCTCTTCTTTATGGGGAGGTGCCAAGTCCAGATCAGGGCATATATGCGATTAGATTTAATGCTATGTAAACATTCTGCAACCTGTCATTTTCTCAGCTGGATATGTGCTTCGCCCTCATAAGCCAGAAAGCAGAGAGCGGCAGAGAAGCACTGAAGTCTGGAGGCAAGCAATTGGGGCAAAGAAAAGAAGGAAAAAGGAAATAGTCTTAAAGAGATAACATTCTACTACACATAAGAGGTAGTGTTTGGGAAGATGTTAAAGAGATTTAGAAAAACGAATTAGACACTGTAAAAGCAGCTATAAGCATGTTTTATCTTATTTGACTTTTTAGAAAGATAGCAATTTGCATAGTGCACCTGTAGTAATCAGGTACTTGATTGAACAGAAGCTTCTCCTTCCTTCCCTCCATCAAACTGTCTAGAATGACACTGGGGAACTGACTGATGTTCAAACAAATAGCAGGGAGGAGAGTCTGAAGTCACCACTCAATGAAGTAATTTGGCACATTTATTAGGAAATCATTATATTTACCAAAGGAAAACCTAATTTTGACTGCAAACAGAAAAATCAAGCAAGCAATTTCAAAGGCTGCATGGGAAAGATTAGTCAAGTACATATCAGTCCCCAACGCAAGACAAGCTGAACAGGTAAATCCAACTCTTGATTACTCAGAGTTATAGGTGGATTAAACATCGTTGTTTCTGCTTGTTCTTCTGAATGCCTGCCTGATGGCACTGTTGGTTGTCTATGCAAAAGCTATTCTGAACTACCAGACACTCACTCTCCAGAGTGCCAGTGTGACTTGGCGTCAGCCATGGAGACACAAGAAAGTTTGCTGAAGATGAGGGTTGGGGTATGGAAGACTTTCTGTCCTGAAAAAAGATGCAGGTAAGGAAAGGGTAAGCTATCCTGTCTGTTCCCCTTGTTTCTGCCCTGCACCTGGTTTTGATACTTTGAGCTTTAGTAGCCATTTTGATGCAAGGATAAGGGCAAAAAGCCAACAATAAGGATTTCAGAGTGAACAGAGAGAAAACACCTGGCTATCGGAAGACTCAACTGAGCAGCTGAACCAACACCAGCCTCCACCTACCTCTAGATTTCTTAAAGGAAAAGCAAATGCCTATGGATTTCAGGTTCTGTTGGTTGGGATTTCTGACTGGCATCCCAGAGCACTCCCATCTGACACACCACATAGCGGCGGTCCCAGTGGGCCTAAAGCAGGAGCTAGAACCTGGGTGTCTGATGAACCAGGGTCACAAGTAGCCTTCAGGCATCTGTTTGCACTTAGTGGAGGAGGATGACAGATGCCTAGGGGCAAAGACAGAGATGGGAGGACAGCATGGGGTCATGGCCTTGGTCCGTGGAGAGAGGGCCAGCAGGTAGAAGGAGTGTTTTAAAAGCCCAGGGGTTTTGTGAGAATGGGGCACAAGCAGAACTGCTTTGGGGCCTCGGTTACAAAGTACAGCACACACTGGGGGGCACACTTGGGAGGCTCCCCATATCTATGAGAAACTCAACTTGCTCAGGCCCAGTCAGGATGGTAGGAAATGCAGCACTATTTGGTCACTAGGAGGGTTTGCAGCTTTACAAGTCCCAGGAGATGGTACCTACACAGAGAATGGCCACAATGGGGCCGCGAGCACTGGACGTCCATTTACATGGGAGCAGAACTGAAAGACTGCAAGTGAGAGAGGGCTGCTCAGCAAACACTGGTAGCAGAATCGCTGAGTCATGTGGCATGTGTAGGTTCAGCTTTTAGTAGATACTGACTGACATGTTGTTTTTCAAGGTGTTGCATCAATTTAAACTGTATGACACTACAAATATAAAAATAAGAATTTCAGTTGTACCACACATCCTCACCAACACTTAATATTGTCTATTTAATTTTAGCTATTATGGTGGATGTGTAACACTGTCACATTATCTTTTAAATTCCCTAAAGACAAGATTTAAGACTTTTACATATGTATATTTGCCATTTGGATGTGTTCTTTTTGAAGTGCCTGTTTATGAGTTTTGCCCACTAATCTATTGAGTTGTCTGTCTTTTTCTTTTTTTTTTTAATATATTTTTTTATTTATTTCAGAGAGGAAGGAAAAGGGAGAGAGAGATAGAAACATCAATGATGAGAGAGAATCATTGATCAGCTGCCTTCTGCATGCCCCACACTGGGGATTGAGCCTGCAACCTGGGCATGTGCCCTTGACCGGAATCGAACCAGGACCCTTCAGTCCGCAGGTCAACGCTCTATCCACTGAACGAAATCAGCCAGGGCTTATTAATTAATACAATTTCTTTATCTACTCTGGATAGAAGATTTTTGTCAGATAAATATATTGCCAATATCTCCCCATTCCATGGGTTGATTTTCAGTCTTTTAATGTTTTCTATTTATGGATAGAAATTCTTAAATTTATCAATCCTTTATTTTATGGTTTTTATTTTTTGTGTTCTGTTTGAGAAACAATTGCTACCTTCAGGTCATAAAATAGACCCCTATTTTCATTTAAAGTTGAATTGCTTTATCTATCATATTTAGATCTATAATTTTCCTGGAACTGATTTTTTAAAATATCATAAATGCTCTAATTTTATTTTTTTATTCAATGAGCACTTGGCTATTATCTTCAGCATTTTCGTATAAATTTAAAATCAGCCTATCACTTTCCTCAACAACAACAAAAAAAAAAAAGCAAAACACCCTAAATATCCTAAATCCTGAAAATTTAGATCAGTCAGCTTTTTTGTAATATTGAAACTTCCAATCCATGAATACAGTTTATTCCTTCTTTATTTAGACATTTAATTGCTCTCATACTGTTTTCTTGCATGTTTTTTCATTAGCTTGATTCTAGATGTGTGATGTGTTGGAATGCTATTGTAAATTATATTGTTTTTATTTCCTTTGGAATTATTGTATAGAGGAATGCATGGATTGCTGTATACTAACATTGTATTCAGTGTCATTGATGAGTTAATGATTCAAAGAGATTCTCTATAAATTATTTTGTCTTTCCTAAGTGCACAGTCATATCATCTACAAATACCAATAGTATTATATATTCCTTTTGAAATATCATTGCTTTTATTTCTCTTTTCTTGCTTGAAATTCTAAAACACTGAAGAAAATTCAGGCATTTTTTCTCATTCACAGTCTCAAAGGATGGTTTTCAGTGTCTTATGATTAAGCATTATATTTGCAGTAGGTTTTTTTAATAGATGCCCTTTATTAGGTTAAGAAAATGCCTTCCAATTTTAATTTGATAACTAAGGATTTTATCAGGAATGCATATTGAATTTTATCAAATGCTTTTTCTACATCTATTTAGATGGTCACACACCTGTATCCTATTTATATTATCCTACATACTCTATATTCTATATTCAATTTTTATTTCTCCTTTATTCTATTAATGTAATAAATTAAAATTGCTGCCTTTCAATTATTAAATCACTTCCACATCTCTGAAATTAACCTAAATTGGATGTGACTTGTGTTTTTTTTAAAATATCACTTGATTTGACTTGCAAATATATTGATAAAGAATTTATATTTATATTCATGAAAGAGAGTCACCTGTAATTTTTGTCTTCTGATGTCTTTGCATTATTTTAAATGATATCCGCCATTTTATAAAACAAGTTTTAAATGTGTTTTTTTTATTCTCTGGGAGAATTGTATGGGGTCAGTGTGATTTATTAAAGTTTGGAAACATTTATTGGTGAAACCATTTGGGCCTGGAGTTGTCTTGAGGGAAAGATTTTTAATAATGGATCCAATTTTAATAGATATTGCACTATTTGGAATTTCTATTTCTCTCTGTATTCATTTTGATAAGAAAGGTTTTTATAAATTATCAAATGTATTGACATGAAGTTGTTCATAATATCTTTTTAATGTAAAAAGAACCTTTAATAATATCCATTTTCATTACTGTTAATTTATATATTTATAATCTTGCTCTCTCTCTCTCTCTCTCTCTCTCTCACACACACACACACACACACACACACACACACACACACAAAATACATAGTCTTTTATCATCCTTTTCTTATTCTTAAAAATACAACTTTTGGTTTTGTTTATTTTCTCTATTACACATTTGTCATCTATTTCATTAAATCCTTATCTCTATTACATTAGGGTCTAGTTGCATTTTATTTTCCTAACTTATTTATAGGAACACTTAAGTCATTATTTTTCAGCCTTTTTTTCTTTCCTAGCATATGTATTTAAGGTTATATGCTTCCTGTAAACACACATGTTAAAAGGCCATATTTCACTATCATCTCATTCATTTTTGTTATTTATTTCTAGCTCAATTCCACTCTTGCCAAAGACTATGATTTCAACCCTTTAAAATTTGCTGCAACTCACTCTGTGGCCCAGCGCAGGATCAGTCTTGGGAGTGTTTTGTATGACTGAAAAAGCAGGCATGCTCTGTCCTTGCTGGGTGAGGCTCCTCTCTGTGTTAATAAATCAAATTGTTGGACCTGTTGCTCAGATGATCTGGAGACTTAACATTTGATTGATTGCTTAGTATGTACTTACACTGTTAACATCTCCACGATGATTATGGAATTTTAAAGACATTTTATTATCTTCTGACTTCCATCATTTCTTTAGAGAATTCAGGTATGTTAGTCTTAGTTTGCTCCTTTGAAAGTAGTATGTCTTTTTTTTTTTAAATTGGCTACTTTTAAGATTTTCTCTGTCTTTGTTCTCGGCAGTGATGTATCAGACCAAGATATACCTAGATTCTTTTGCCTTGTATTTATCCTATGGGGTTTATTAAACTTCTAGAATCTGTGCCTGGATATCTTTTCTCAGCTTAGGGAAATTCTTGGCTATTATCTCGTCCAATTTCGCTTCTGTTTCATGCTCTTTCTCCTCTCCTTCTGGGATTAATTATAATTTGGGACTTCAATTCCAAGATCATTAGGCCTTTTTCCTATGCCCCATCGTCTACATCTGGAAAAGATCCAGGGTCTCTAGCTGCCCCAAGAGAACAATGCCTGTTGGCGAACTTGTGGCCCATTTACCATGTACATGCCTTGAAAAGTTTTCTCCGTCAAGTTTCTATCTGCTTCACCCAATTCCCATCGTCTATCTTTCTCCTTAAACACATTCTGAGATGTTGCCTTATGCCAAAGACAGTGACCATTCTGCTCTCTCTTTCCTTGACCTTGCAAGCGCAGTTTACAGTTTTTTTCCAAGAGGGCTCCCTGAATAGCCAGGGAGGATCCCAGGTCAGGACTCTGCTTTTCTCAGCTTTGGGCTGTCCAAGCAGCATGCTTGGGAAAAGGAATGCATCTCGCAGGGAGGATAAGATAATGCAGCTCTGGAGTGAAATACCTGACCTTTTTTCTCCATGGGAGGATCAGACAGCCAAAATCCTTTCTGGTCTCCAGGAATGTTTCATCTTTGTCTTTCAATGATGCCAAAAATGATTTGATTTAAAGAAAGAAAGAAAAAAAACTTTGTCTTACCCCGCCCCACCTCAACAAAAGAAAAAGGAAATCCCATGTACTTTGTATATAGTCCCTTGTGTTTGCCTCATAATCCAATGAGATATTATCTCTGTTTAATCTCTGTTTCAAAGTAGGGTGACAGGCTCAATAACTGAGGCAGTAAATGGAACAGGAAGGATCTGAACCCAGGATTGCCTGTCTCTTTTCAAACCTGGCACTTGCAGTGGTATGAAAATTCCACCTCCCGATTGCTTTTCCTTATCTGCCTGTTCTCTATTTTCTTTCAAAAACACATTGTAGATCTAATGAAAACCAGGTGCCACAGGTCCAGGGTCCCAGCAGCTCCAAGATCCCTCACGTAGGTCTGACTTGTGCGAGCAGCACAAGGTGAACAGTGGCTGGGCTCACCCAGCAATCTGGTGTCGAAGCTCTGCCTGGCTTTGTGCCCCTGGGCTGCTGGGCTTCTCCAGTTCTCCCACCCTTTTCCTTCTCAGGGAGTCACTGAGATTTCTGCAGCCATGATCTTCCTGGCCTTTTCTTTTTTCTCCTGCAACAATGTACCTTCCGTGAGGGCAAGGGCCAAGACACTTGTTTAGTGAAAATGGAGACGCTTAAAAAATAAAAACAGAAAAGGAAAGTGCAGAAAGGGTCCCAGATGTCCTGAAGAACGCGAGTTGGTTTTGCGTGTGTGCTCAGCAGCCACTGGAAATGTGTGGCCGCGCGCTTGTGTGTTGTTGTTGGCTTTGAGCATGGACAAAGGGGCTGCGCGGGTTTGACAGGAGAGTGGGGAGAAAAGGGGTCCTGGGTGGGAGAGGAGTGGGCTGTCTCAGTGGCAGTGCGTGGAGCTGTTCCGGAGCCCGCTGGCTGACATGATTCTGTGCAGGCCGTCACCCGCGTGCTCATCATCCTGCCACTCAGCCTTAAGAGACGCTCTGTGCTTGCTGGTCCGGAAGGCCCGGCTCAGGCGGGCCTCTGCCTCATTGGGCAGGCTGTCACAGCCATCAACGTCATCATTCCAGAGGCCTGCCACAGGGCCCCACACCCGCCAACATTCCTGGGAACTTGAGAGGCACCACATTCCTCCCAGCATACCCAGGATGCACGCAGGAGCCCAGCGCCTGTTTGCTCCTTCCTGTCGCTCCCCCAGCTCCCACCAGCTGCCCACTGCACCCACTAGCCTCTGACAGAACAGGGAGCCCAGACACGCAGCAGCCAGGGATTCTGCTTCCACTGCTGCTGCCTCCAAGTCAGGTGTGAGGGTGGGGGCTGTGGGGTGAGGCTGTTAATCAGTTATGAAACCCTGATTGCATCTTAATAACAAATGCAAAGCACCCAAGAGCAGCAATTTGCAGTAATGGGAGAAATCAGCAGGTCCCTGGAGGTTGACAGGAAGTAAACACTCTCCAGGCTCAAATTGGGGGGAGGGAAAATCATTTGTGAGAGAGACTTGCAATGCTGAGAGCTGCCAGTGCTTCCAGTCCTAAGAGGGGAGAGGGACACTGGAGTAAGAAGAGACCAAGACTGGACCCTTCCCGCCTCCCTGCTGGGGGATTCCCATGTGAGAGTTTTACACTTTCTCTGTCTCTTCTGCCAAATGCAAACAGAAAAGAACATCACTAGCAAAACCTAGCCAACAAGTGTATTTGACTCAGAACATCCCTGCTTGAGGGGGGAACCAGGAAAAGGCTCATTTTGCCCACCAGCCTGGGCTGGGACCTCGCCATATCCTTTGGGGGCATTCATTTTCTTTACAATTTCCTGGGAATGGAAAAAGCATTTATCCCCACTAGAAGGTGAAATGTTTTTCACAGCGCCAATTTTTCTTCCTCTTTGAAAATGTTTCCAGCACTGAACACGCATATTTTTCTTACATGTAATTTGATTTGGATGGTTTCTTGACCTGCGTCCAAATCTAGCTGTGGGTAATTATTACTGTCACTATTGTTATTAATACTGATATTTATCATAATCTCACATGCCGGGGACAGCCCTTAATCTAGTTGTTTTATTGGGTTGAAAGGAAAATGTGACGCACTGGCTGCCCTCCCAGTTTACCCTCTTGTATTCACTTTTACCCAACTCCTACTATGTGAATAATTAGTCCCGTTACCAGTGATCTCTCCTCAGCTATAAGTCTAAATTGCATTCAGAGGATAGAGCCAAGGCCAGAAGGGAGTGGCAAGAAATCAGTTTTATCTCATAACAAGAAATATCTAATTGTTAGGACTTCTAACCAGATGTCTCCTGAAGTAGTGAGCTCCCATTCACCAGAAATATTCAAGTAGAGGCCACAAAGAGTATACTTCACGTATGCTATTTAGGGAAGTAATGAATTAACCCTTGACTCTCAAGTTTTAGGTCTATAAGAATCACCTGGAAGGCTTGTTCACTGGTTGCTGGGTCCATCCCCAGAGTTGTAATTCAGTAAGTCGGCGGCAGCACCCAAGAACTTGCATTTTTACAAGTTTCCAGGGGATGCTCTGATGTGCTGGCTCAACGGCACATTTTGAAATCCACCTAACTAAGGGCAAGGCCAGATTCGATCACTTACAGCTTTCTTCAGAGTCTAAGATTTTATGATACTACAAAGTCAGAATTATTTAAGAAGTGACCAAGAGTGACTGGCTCAGGGTAAAGGGATATATGTGGCAATTCCCTAATGAACTTAATATGAATGTTTAACAGGAGGACAACTTCAGTCTTCACCTTCTAGCACTCTTGTCCCCATTAGATCATGGGGTTTATCCCACAAATGCTCAAATCTTGGCTCAGCATACTGCTGGAAACTTTTCACTGCCTCACTTAGTGCAGGTGGAAATCCACCTATAATAAAAAAGATAACCCCCTGGGAAAATTAAATTTTAAAAAAAATCTGTTTTTTATTCTCCCAGTAATAACCATACATCTCCTGACTTCAATGGTTTAACAACAAAAATAAAAGAACTTAAAAAAAGTCCTTTTCCCTGACATGTGATGAACACAACAGGTAACACAACCTTATCTTGTGATTTCTGTTACTCTGTTTCTTTCAGGAGCATGAAATCCCCTGGAACAATGCTTTGTGTAAGCCATAATTAAGCCCCATGGCACCTGTAAAGGGGAATAAGAAAAGAAGAGTGGTCTCAATAATACTTCACAACATGACCTTATATGCGGGGTTCCTGGCTGCAGAGCATTGTCCATGGCCATTATTATATTTGATCCCCACAAAACCATGCAAGGTAGACAAGTCAGGTATCATCAACTCAATTTTACTGATAAGGAAGTTTACACTTTGAGAGTTTCTCAGTTGCCCAAAGGTTACTCAATGTACAACAAATATTGTAGAAGAAAAATTCTGCTTTTCTAACTCCTAGAGTCGTCTTTTCAACTACCTCACCAAGATGCTCTTTAAACAAAGCAGTAGGCAAAAAGGTGGGGCAGGGAGGGTGACCAGGAAAATGGCAAATTTGCAGCACTTGGATAGGACTCTTAGAGCACCTGGACAGCCACCAGCTCTCCTTTCTCCTTCTCCCCAATCTGTCTGGCAAGCTTCCTCACCTACCTACTCATCTATCCATCCATTCATCCATCTATCCACCCTCCCATCCATCCATTTGTCCATTCATCCACCCACCATCCATACATTCATCCATCAATCCACCTAACTATGTACCTATCCATCTATCTTGTCTATGCGAATGGACAAGACTCCCAGGGAGCCATTTTGTCTTTGAAACGCGGGTGAGGGGTGGCAAGAGAGAATGGATTCTGAAAATTGTTTGATGTTCCATTTGTAGCATGGGATTCTCCGTCCCGGTCTCCTGCATCTCCCGGGGCCTCGACGTGGAGAGACCACAAAGAAGGAACGAACTCTTGCTGTTTAGATGAGGCTCTTGGTCCCCTCTCCCTTAGGCCAGCCTCTTACAAAAGGATGTGAAAAAGATGTAAAAAATGGTTCTAAGGATCTCTCCTCAGGGAAATAAGCAACACTAGTTGGTCTCAAAGGCTATGAGGTCATTGGCTTTGTTCTAGTCTTGGCAGTGTGGAGCAGGAAGCCAAAGCCGGTGCACACCGGCCCCCCCTTGACCTCTGTCCCCTAGCAGGAAGTTTCGCAGGAAGCTCTGGATAGGACATGCCATCACGAAGGACTGCAAGGTCAGGGGACTCTCCTGAGGCACCTGCTGAAGTCATTTCATAACCTGGCATGAATGAAGCATGTCATCCTCCACTGTTTCCAGCAGGGAGGACATGCCTATTTTCTCAGGACAAAGCCTGAGTCACCTGAGGACACTTCTTTTAGCAATCCAGCTGGCCTGTATCTTTCTGTCACCCAATTCTCTATGCTCCCTCCAGCGGAGATAGCCATCTTTTTTACTGTAACAAATACACTGTAACTGAACTAGTTAGGAGGATAAAAAAAAATTTTTGTAATCTGCTAAATAATGCCTTGATCCCTTGTCCTCGTTCAGAAAGGAAACAGAGCAACTAATATCCCAACAGGGTTTAACCTGGGCTTACCAAAAAGAAACACATTTTTAAAGAAAATAAAAATGAAATGTGAACCAGCCATACATACAAATATTTCATCTACAGGTAAAAAAAAAAAAATGTGTCTCCAAAATAAAATTGGGGGAAAGAGCATTGCAATATAAAAATAATTAGATCAGATCACCTGTTTATTATGTAAATTGTATATGGAGAGGCCCATCAACTCACCCACTATCACTTATTCAGCAGTTATTGATATTGTCCCCAATCTCCAGCACCTCCCTAGGAACAGTGGGATGGATACATAAAAAGAATACACAAACTATCTTCACTCTCATAAAAATGACAATCTAATTTGGGACTAAAGTTTTTACCAAGAGACAAAAATCAGAGAACAACACAAAATAATGGATGACATGCATTAAGTCCCAGATCCTTTCTTAAGCATTTTACATATGTTATCTCATCCAATCCTTAGGGAAAGAAATAAGAGCTATTATTAGACCAACTTTATAGAAACAGAGATTGAGAAATTTGAACTGGCCCAAGGTCCTGTGGTCAGTAAGGCAGGACTTGAACTTAAGTCTGCTTGACTTCAAAGCACATAGGCACTTCCCATTCCTGTTTGTGTGTCAATGAGAGGAATAGAGTGAATGCTGTGGTCATTCATGGAGACAGAACACTGAGCTCCAAACTGTCAAGAAGTTCACAGGGTAAGAGCTGCACTGCAGGGTATTAGAAATGCCCTACTGGGCCTGACCTGGAACCAAGGTAAAAAAAAAATCTCAGGCAACTGGACTCTGGTTGGCAATGTGGGAGAATTGTGAGTTCTGAGCAACTTGAGCTCCATTCCCAGGTCTAAGTCCTGAAGAGGTCAGCAACTTTTGCAATGTCACACAGATCCCTTAGCTGTGAAAGGTGATAATTAAACAAGGTGCTGTCCAACTCTTGTATTGGGGACCAAGGTCAGAGGAGGACACTGTATAGCTCAGGCTACAACTTGGACCATTCTGGAAGCTTATCTCTTTTGTTTGATTGGTTGTATTTATGCACCTCGAGTATCATCAGATTGGCACAGATTCTGACTCCCAAAACCACATGAGATGGGTACATTTCACTTGCCCTGTGAATGGACGCTAAGGTTCCATGCTTTTTTATTTAAGGCTTTAAGCTATCTTAAAGTAACCCAGATCTCAATGATATGTAAAAGTGCTGCTTATCAATTGTGTGAAATGTGAACCTGAGAACCTCTCCCCTCTTAAGGAGGTAAAGTTAGAGGTGAGGCTAAAAGATAGAGTTGGGAGTAGAGGTGAAAATAATCTTGTGGAAGGAGGAGAGATGTGAATCCAGGAGGTCATATACTTTTTCTTTATCGTAAACTAATTTACTCATTTAGTGGGAAAAACATAGAAGAAAATCTTTCTGGGAACTTTTAGATCAATTTCTAAATGAAATTACCGCATCCTTTAGAGAATTATATATCTACTAAAGGCCCGGTGCACAAAATTCATGCAAGGGGGGGAGTGGGAGGTGGAGTCCCTCAGCTCAGCCTGCACCCTCTCACAATCCAGGACCCCTCAGGGGATGTCCAACTGCCAGTTTATGCCTGATCCTACAGGGATCCCTGTGGGATTGAGGCCTAAACTGGCAGTCGAACAGCCCTCTCACAATCCGGGACTGCTGACTCCTAACGGCTTGCATGCCTGCCTGCCTGATCACCCCTAACCACTCTGCCTGCCTGCCTGATCACCCCTAACCACTTGCCTGCCTGCCTGATAGCCCCTAACTGCTCGCTTGCCTGCTTGATTGCCCTAACCACCTCTGCCTCAACCCCCACTGCTGTGGCTTCATCCAGAAGGATGTCAAGAATGACGACTGGAAGGTCGTTCAGCTGTCTAGTCTAATTAGCATATTACACTTTTATTATTATAGATACTAAAAGCAATCCCCATTTTATGCCTAATACTAGAGGCCCAGTGCATGAAATACATGCATGGGGGGTGGGATGTCCTTCAGCCCAGCCTGCACCCTCTCACAATCCAGGACTGCTGGCTCCCAACCAGTTGCCAGCCTCTGCCTGATTGCCCCTCACCGCTTCTGCCTGCCAGCCTGATCACCCCCTAACCACTCCCCTGCCAGCCTGATCGACACCTAATTGCTCCCCGGGCAGCTCAATTGCCCCGAACAGCCCTCCCCGGCCAGCCTGGTCACCCCTAACTGTCCTCCCCTGCAGGCCTGGTCACCCCTAACTGCCCTCCCCTGCAGGTCTGCCCCCCCAACTGCCCTCCCCTCCAGGCCTAGTCCCCCCCAACTGCCTTCCCCTGCAGGCCTGGTCCCCCCTAACTGCCCTCCCTGCTCACCTGATCACTCTCAACTGCCCTCCCCTGCAGGCCTGGTCCCCCCCAACTGCCCTCCCCTGCAGGCCAGGTCCCCTGCAGGCCTGGGTCCCCCCCAACTGCCTTCCTTCCTTAGCTGGCCTGGTCACCCCCAACTACCCACAACTGCCCTCCCCTGCAGGCCGTCTTGTGGTGGGCATCCTGTGTCCACATGGGGGCAGCCATCTTGTGTCTTGGAGTGACGGTCTATTTGCATATTACTCTTTTATTAGATAGGACTAGAGGCCCAGTGCATGAAATTCGTGCACAGAGGTGTGTGTCCCTCAGACCAGCCTGCACCCTCTCCAATCTGGGACCCCTCGAGGGATGTCCGACTGCCCCTTTAGGCCCAAGCTTACTGGAATCGGGCCTAAACGGGCAGTCAGACATCCCTCTCACAATCCAGGATGCCTGCCTACCTTCCTGATTGCCCCTAACCACTTCTGCCTGCCAGCCTGATCACTCCCTAACCACTCCCCTCCAGCCTGATTGATGCCTAACTGCTCCCTGCCAGCCTGTTTGCCCCTAACTGCCCTCCCCTACAGGCCTGGTCACCCCTAACTGCCCTCCCCTGCAGGCCAGGTCACCCCTAACTGCCCTCCCCTGCAGGTCTGGTCCCCCCCAACTGCTCTCCCCTGCAGGCTTGATCACCCCCAATTGTCCTCCCTTGCAGGCCTGGCCCCTCCCAACTGCCCTCCCCTGCTGGCCATCTTGTGGTGGCCATCTTGTGTCCACATGGGGGCATCCATCTTTGACCACATGGGGGTAGCCATCTTGTGTGTTGGAGTGATGGTCAGTCTGCATATTGCTCTTTTTATTAGATAGGATAGAGGTCTGGTGCACGGGTGGGGGCCAGCTGGTTTGCCCTGAAGGGTGTCCCGGATCAGGGTGGGGGTTCCCTTGGGGTGTGGGGTGGCCTGGGCAAGGGGTCTGTGGTGGTTTACAGGCCGGCCATGCCCCCCAGTGACCCAAGCAGAGACCCTGGGATCTGGGATTTATTTATCTTCTATAATTGAAACTTTGTAGCCTTGAGCGGAGCCAAGCCTCCTGCTTGCTCTGTGGGCCAGCCATTTTTGTTGGGATTTATTTATCTTCTATAATTGAAACTTTGTAGCCTTGAGCGAGTCCAAGGCAGACCAGGGCTGCAGAAGCTTAGCTTTCTCCATCGCTGGGGGCAACTCAAGCCTCCTGCTTTCTTCAGCTCTGTGGCTGCTGCCATTTTTGTTGGGATTTATTTGTCTTCTATAATTGAAACTTTGTAGCCTGGACTGGAGGCCTGGGCTGGCCAGGGTGTGCGGAAAGCTTGGCTTCCTCCACTGCCGGGGAAACCCAAGCTTCCTGCTCACTCCATGGCTGCAACTATCTTGGTTGGGTTGATTTGCATACTTGCTCCTGATTGGCTGGTGGGCGTGGCTTGTGGGTGTAGCAGAGTGGTGGTTAATTTGCATATTGCTCTTTTATTAGATAGGATTATTAGAAGACACCGTGCTAACAATCAGTGTGCATTTTCTTATCTGATCTCCTAATAACTCTGTGAGGGAGGCATTATGACTCTGGTCTACAGGTGAGAAACTAAGGGGACAAGAAGCTTAATGATTTACCCAAAGTCAAATGGTGGAACCAGGGTTCAAACCTGAATCTGCCTGAACTCCAAGCCTCAGCTCTGTCTAGCTCTGCTATTTTCTTTGATGTCAGTATAATTATCAAGTCATTTTGCTCCCCCATGCATAATGAGATTTGTTCATAATGAAACAAGACTGGGTTGCCCAAGTGACCCCTCTGCATAATAGGATGCACATTTTTATGTACAACCTAGTGTTTGTTCTTAAGACTTTCTTTTTCAAACCAAAAGACCAGCAACAGCAACAAACATAAAACATGAAGTATTTTAGCAAGAGTTAAAAAGGAGGTGTTTAGAATCAACAGCTATTTTTTAGGTACATTTTATATATATAGTGAAATGTGCAGACCATAAGTGTACAATTTTGTGAGTTTGGGCAAAATTATACTAGTATACCTGTATAACCACTACCCAATCAAGATGCAGAATATTTCCATCACCCTAAAAATTTCTATTTTCCTATCCCACTGGCACCACTGTTCTGATTTTAGAGATTACTTTGCCTATTATAGAATTCTTATAATGAGAATCAGACAGTGTGTACCCTTTTCTGTCTTGCTTTTAGGCTCAGCATGTTTTTGAAATTCATCTATATTCTTTTAGGTATCTGTTGTTCATTCATTTTAATGCTGAGTAGTATTCCCTTTTATGAATATACCATACTTTCTTTATACTTCCTCTTATTGATGAACATTTTGGGTTATATACAATTTTTGGCTATCCTATATAATAATAGAGGGATATGCTAATTAGCCCAGACACCGTAATAGTCACGACCGGTCAGGCACAGCCCGGGAGCGGCCCCCGGTGGAAGCTGCCACCGGCGGGGGAGCGCGCAGGCCCATGGCACCACCCAGCCAGGCGGCACGCCAAGCAGGCACGCCATGCCGCCTGGCCTGGGAGCAGTCCCCGGCGGAAGCAGCCACCAGCGGGGGCATGCACAGGCCCGCGGTATCCCTGCCCTGTGCTGAGATGGAGCAGCCCCTGGCAGAAGTGGCCACCAGTGGAGGAGCGCACGGGCTTGCCCAGCGCTAACATCATGCTGCCTGCCTGCATGGCACTGCCTGTGTTCATCCCCATCCAGTGCTGAGGTGAAGCTGCCTGCCTGCATTCCTGGCCGGGAATGTGACACTGCCTGCCTGTGTCCCTGACCTGGGATGTGGCGCTGCTTGTGGGCATCCCCACCCAGCACTGAGTTGAAGCTGCCTGCCTGCATCCCTGGCCAGGGATCTGACACTGCCTGCCTGTGTCCCTGACAAATAGCAATATTAAAATATTTCCTCTAATTAATTCCCTTTTAATGTGCATGAATTTTGTGCACTGGGCCACTAATCTATATATATATAAAAGCCTAATGTGCAAAGTGTCCCCTCGGGAGTTCGACCGAGCAGGAGTTACATCACTCACTATGACGTGTACTGACCACCAGGGGGCAGCGCAGAACGAAGGAAGGCCCCAGCTGGCAGCTGGCAGCCAGGGAAGGGAGGCCTCCGCCAGCAGCTGGCAGCTGCTAGGGACCCTACCCATGCATGAATTTCATACACTGGGCCTCTAGTTATGAATAAAACTGACATATCACTCCTGTACAAGTCTTTTTATGGATATACTAGAGGCCCGGTGCATGAAATTCATGCACTCAGTGGAGGGGGGGGGTGTCCCTCAGCCTGGCCTGCACCCTCTCGCAGTCTGGGAGCCCTCAGGGGATGTCCAACTGATGGCTTAGGCCCGCTCCCCCTAAGCTGGCAGTTGGACATCCTTAGTGCTGCTGCAGAGGCAGGAGAGGCTCCTGCCACCACTGCTGCATTCACCAGCTGTGAGGCCGGCTTCTGGCTGAGTGGTGCTCCCCCTGTGGGAGTGCACTTACCACCAGGGGGAAGCTCCTGTATTGAGCGTCTGCCCCCTGGTGGTCAGTGCACATCATAATGACCGGTTGTTCCACCGTTCGGGCTATTTGCATATTAGTCTTTTATTGTATAGGATGCTTTCATTTTTCTCAAGTTAATATCTAGCAGTGAAAGGCTAACTTATTGAGAAGGTATTGTTTAAGTTAAATGACACTGCCAAAGAGTTTTCCCAAGTGATTTTTACAACAAGAATTTCAGTCGCTTGACATCCTTACCTACATCTAATGTCAGATTTTAATTTTAGTCATTGTGGTGAAATGGTGTCTTATAGTGGTTTTACTTTGTATTTCTTTAATGACTGATAATGAACTTCTTTTTCATGTACTTGTTTGCCATCTCTATATCTTTTTTGATAAAATATTTGTTCAAACCTTTTGTGCATTTGTTGTTGGATTGTTTGTTTTTTATTATTGAATTTTGACCATTCTTTATATATTCTGGGTAAAATTCTTTCCTCAGATGTGCAACTTGTGTTTTTTCCTATATAGCTTGTCTTTTCATTCTCTCAGCAGTATTTTTCTAAGAGCAGAAGTTTTAATGTTGATGAAGTTCAATTTGTCATTTTTTTTCTTTATGAGTTGGGCTTTGGTTGTTGTAGCTAAAAAACATCTTTTTCAAAACCAAAGTTGCAAAGATTTCATCCTGTTTTGTCCTAAAAGTTTAATAGTTTTAGAGATTTCATTTAGGTGTATGATTCATTCTGAGTTGATTTATGGTATGAAGTATATCTCAAAGTTAATTTTTTATTTTGTATATAATATCCAATTGTTCCCTTTATTGAAATAACATTAGTTCTCTACAGAATTTGCTTGGCACTTTAAAAAAAAATGGACTGACCATATATGTTGTGGGTCTATTTCTGGACTCGATTCAATTCCACTAATCTATTTTATGTATCATAATATCAGTATCTTAATAATATAGCTTTACAATAAATCTAAATCTTGAAGTCAGATGGTATAAGTCTTCTAACTTTGTTCTCTTTTTAAAAGTTGTTTTGGTTATTCTAGGCCATTCGCATTTACATATGAATTTTAGAACCAGTTTGTCAATTTCTACCAAAAAAAAAGTTATCTGGGATTTTAATTGGGAATGCATCTATTTATAGAGAATTGACATTTTACAACACTGAGTCTTAAATCAAGAAATAAAGTTCCTGAAACTGTTTATCTCTCCATTAATTTAAAACTTCTTAAATATTTCTTAGTATTATTTTGTAATTTTGTTAAATTTATTCCTAAGTATTTAATGTTGGTGCAATTGTAAATGAATTTTTAATTACATTTTTTAAATTGTTCACTACTTAGTATATCAAAATAAAATTGATTTTTATATATTGACCTATATCCTGAAAATTTGATAAACATTTGTTATTTCTGTTATTTTGTAGATTTCTTAAAAATTTTTATATATACAATCATGTCATTTGTATTTAATTACCTTTTTCTTCTTTTTCAATCTTTATACTTTGTTTCTTTTTCTTGCCTTATTACATTGGCCAGGACCTCAAGTACAATGTTAAATAAAAGTGAGGAAAGCAGATGTTCTTGTCCTGTTCCTTATGTTAGACAGAATGTGTTCAATAGTTCTTTATTAAGTGCAATGTTAGCTGTAGATATTTTATTTTTGTCTTTGCCTGTTTTCAGATTTAAGAAATTCTCATCTTATTTTACTAAGAATTTTTTAAATCTATAAATGATTGTTTAATTTTGTCAAATGCTTTTTCTTCATTTCATTAGTTTTTTAAGATTGTGTTTAAGCCTGCCAACTATTTAGCATGCTGTAATATGTGTGGCCTTCCAGGCAATTTTTGCCCCAACACAACATGAAGCTGGATTAATATGATATGACTGAAATCTAGTTTTTCCTGACAGCTGTACTTTTGTGTGGTAGCTTTTGTTTTCATTCAAATACTGTTCAGTATGGGAATGTTCTTGATTTTGAGCCAAATCATTCTAGAATTACATATTTAACTAGTACTAGGAATAGTTACTGCAGAGTTTCTTTCACCTACCACATTTCTTGAGATACATATAGCCAAAGCCTCAGAATTTGGCTTGGTTATATGAATCAATTTTAACAAGAAATGCAGAAGTATTACAGGCCTTCCCACTATATCAAAAGCAATGCAGGCAAGAACGATTGGAAAGGAAAGGGCACCAACTACCATGTTATCTTGGCTCAACCGGACCAAACCACATGCATTAGAAAGAAAGTTAATCCTTGCCAGACTAGATTTGGCTAGGAAAAATAACTACCTCATTCCCAAGGATTGCCAGAAACTTCCTATACTATTATACTATTTCCTTAACAATTGTACTCAATTTCAATAAGAGTTATCCACCATATCATTACTCATGACGATATAAATAAGTGAATTTCAACTTTTTTCATCTCATGGCACACATTAACTAATTACTAAAATTCTGTAGCACACCAAAAAATATTTTTTTTCTGATCTGACAAAAAAAAATAGGTCTAATTTTGATTGATTTACCAAAAAGAATAATAATAGTAATTACCTACCCTTTTTGCACCAAAGTGATTTTTTTAAAAATCAGATGCCCATACTTGTATATGAAGATTTCTGGTACTAAGAATTAATCAATCAGACACAACCTTATTATGCAACATATCCAATTAGATGCAACTCTATTATTTGACCTTTATATTTATGGCTCAAGACAGGACATTCACACCAGACGGCTATTGTGTTAGCTGTTTTCATTTTGTATTTGACAATCTAAAGGAAAATAGGTCAGTGCCCCATCTAAATAATCAGGTATTGCATGTTTTAAAAATTCTTGAGGCACACCAGGTTGAAAATCACTGATTTAAATTATTGAAGTCAAGTCTAGTTCAAATTAAATGTTAAGTTTTTTTCTCTCTATGGCTTCATACTTTATATGCATTTTTATCCCCTTGTTTTCTTTACTTCCAAATTTATCTGTCAGTTAAACATACCTATCTACAAAGTAACTTTTGTTGATGACTACACAGAACATATACTCAAATTAGGCTTCGTTTTCATGATCAACTTGGGAATATTCTTACTATACTGATACTTTCAAATCTCACAGTATTCGGAAATAAGCATTCCTTTGAAATTATCTTCAGGGTAAGTCACCCATGAAAACCAGACTTAGTACTTTAGGGCTGAATTTTGTGTCCAGTGAGAAAACCCTGCCAAACTAAAGGGAGCTGGGGTCAAACAAGTCTAGGAAGTATGGTGTATTATTACATCCTCCTGGCAAGTCCCAAGACACACTTGCATATCAAAAGCTCCCAGATCTACCCTAACCCAGCATTGCCCTCAACTTTTTTAACCTTGGGAACTATTGTTTTAACGAATTTAAAGTTAAATAACTATATGGCTAGTGGTTACTCAACTGGAGATCTACTGATGTGGATGCTTGACCCTTGAGGATAAAAGAAATAATCTTTATCATGTAGCTTTGGGATGGTTGCACATTTTCAGTCCTGTAAAATCTGATAACCCTATAACATCTTCCTTAATTTCAGACTAACTTGTGAATGCTATAGTTTTCTACCGTGTCCGTGTGTTTGTATATACATGGACTATTTCTCCTCACTATTTGACTTTTAAAATACTTAGGAGGCTGTGTGTATCGTAAATCTAAAAGGGCTTTGTAGTCAGAGAGACCTGAATCAGAATCCTCATTCTATCACTTTTCATCTCTAATGACACTCCGCAGGGTCAACTCCCTTTACCCACTTTCTATCTACAAGGTTGCAGCAGGAACTGTCCATTCCTATAAAGTAGGCTTTCTCCCTGCTACAGTTGATTTTTTTAGAGAGGACAGATATCCCGAACTGGGCTAACTTGTCCCTTCCCTAGGAATTTTGGAAGGGAGTGAGATCAGATGTTCCATGTGGCTGAATCTATACCATGAACATTGAGCAGCACTGGTGTCCTAATTTTCAGCATGTGAATCACATAATTCAAGGGAGCCAGGATGCAAGAGAGAGAAGAATTAGATAGACAGGCAGAATGGGGCACAAATAAGAGATGGAACAAGGACAGTGAGGATGATTTAATCTCTCTCTGGCTGACATTACTGTGTTCACCAATATATGGTTCTCTTCTCCTTTCCTGGCATATGGAAAGATTGCATTCCCCAGCTCCCAGCATTTAAGCAGGGCCATCGAGCCAGAGGTAGCATGTGTCACCTCCAGGCCTAAGGCAGTAGAAGTCCCTGTGAGATTCTGCTGGGACACATTTAGAAGCTTAGTGTGGAGATGACAGGTGGGACAGGAGCAAAGCAGCCCGAGTCTCTGAGTTACCCTGTGGAGAACAACTGCCCTGGAGAGCCCCCAGACCAGCAGCCTGGGGGAAGTTCACTGTCGTAAGCCACTGAGGTTTTGAGATTGTTATGATAGCATCACTTGGCTTAGTCTGACTAATATTCTCTCTGAGCCATAGTTTCCTCAACTATCAAATGGGGATAAGACTATTCTATTAAAGCTGTTGTCATGAATGCATGGAGACATGTCTATAAGATGCCTCCATAGTACTGTCCCAGAGAAGGCTCCTAAAGAAGCATAATTTCTTTACTCTTAAGCAGCTAAGGTCTCTAGGTCTATGTTCTTATACAGTCTAGACCTGCAGGCACTGTAGTCAGTGGGATGCAATCAGTGCAAATCCCATGTTTTCTGAATACATTGTATCAACCAGCATATTTGAAACCAGTCTCAAGAGGAACCCCTTGCAGAGGCTGAATTGTCCATATTGGGGGATGAGTGTGGGTGCAGGCCTGAGACAGCTTGCTCTACCATGGGCAGCTGCAGACTGCATGCCATGCTCACACCCAATTGGGGCAGTGGCCAGGCCTTCGTGGGATGCTCTCTCCTTTCTTCTAGCTGCTGCAGATAGGCAGAGACTTACAGAGCCAGCCTTCCAAAGAAGGAATTGGCTCTGCCAGCTGGGGCTCTGCTGGCAGCACCAGGCAGGCACTGGGCATTGTTCCCCCCTCAGCACACATACGTACCAGGGGGACCTGTGTCTGCATTTCTGCCTAACTTCACATCTGTGCGAAATTTTAAACATTCGTGTGTGTGTGTGTGTGTGTGTGTGTGTGTGTGTGTAAGAAAATTCACTTTGGGGATGTAGCAAATGGAGCCCATTGACATCCTGTTCTGCCTGGTACTTCCTGCCTTTGGTGTTCACTGTTGCAAAGACCTACTGTCATGGTGACAGCCTCGCTCCTCCAGGCCCCGCATGTCTGACCAGTGAGACGGACACATTTACGAGGTGCAAGTTTGAAAATGAGATCAGCTTGACTTAAAACCTGTGGAGACCACCTGGTTATTCTCTAGTCATCAGTAGTGGATGAGTTCAGAGAACAGTTCCTGGTGGTTATGAGGCTGATCTTACTTTCTGAAGTGGCCGTAGGCTGCTGGTTTGGTCAAGAGCTATAGCACCTGTGTACATTAGGTGGCACACCGTCTTATACCGGCGATGACTGCTTTCAGCCTTCACTCAGGTGGAAAGCTAGGGCTGCACAAGGACTGGCCAACCTTCAGAGGAAGAGAAGTGTTGGTGGCTGGAGAGGAGGTGCTCTGTCCTGGGGAGGCTCTGGGCTCCACCCAAGCGGATGTGCTGACTGCGGGCTGGCACCCCTCACATGCACTGGCCACTCCCACGAGACAGGCAGAAATGGATCATGGGAATAAGAATTGATTAGTCCTCACCTTTGGTCATTCCTTGTCATCCCCAATAGCTAATCTACTGAATGGCCATTTTCATTCTGACCTCCCTGCCACTGGTTCTTTCACTGAATGTGGAGGAGGTGAGATTTTCTGGAATATTTTCTTCACATCCTGATTCCCAAAGCTCAGAGTCTGAGACTAGAAATGTGTGTGTGCATAAGCCTTCTTCAAAGGAAGCCTGGCCCTAGAAGGCGGTGTCTCAAAGACTGAACCGAAACCAAACTGAAAAGAGAATTTGTGTATCTGATTGTGGTTGAGAAGGTCAGAGACTCCGTTTCCTTCCTCTGGCGCTTGAAAAGGGCTTCCTGCTCCTCTCTCAAGGAGTATCGTCTCATTTGTGGGCCAGACACAGTTGTGTTAAGGGCAGCCTATAAAACTGAGTGGCTGCTTATTTCCTTTCCAGCACATCGAAGTTCTAGAGTGCAGTTATTCACAACGTTAATTTTGTTATTTGTTTTCTTTTTAATCTCAAGGGGGGTTTAATGAGGTTAGCTCTCAGTTATTCAGGTTATTGAGTTTGTTTACTAGCAGCCGAGTTCAGCCTGGAGTAGAGAGTGGCTGGAGGCAGGGGATAAGGAAGGTGCTGGGACAGAAGGAAGAGCTTGTCTGGAGCAGCCACTCAGGAAAAGAAGAGGAAAGATAAAGGGCCAGGAGGCCAGGTGCCAGGGCTGCTGGACAGATTTGGTATGAAATTCCAAGAGCAAGAAAATGAAGGACTACTCCGTGGCTGCAGTTTAGAGTAGCCTTTGTGCAACTGAGATGTAAGGCGATCTGCATAGGTAACTAGAAAATTCCTAGTAGCCATATTTTAAAAAGTAAAAAAAAAAAAAAATTAGATGAATAATATTACTATTTTAATATTTTTATGTAACCCAATATGTCCAAAATATCATCATTTAAAGTTAACATTTTACTTACTTTGTTTTTATACTATGTATCCCAAATCCAGTGTATATTTTCTATTGCACTCAGGACAGACTAGCCACACTTGGAGTGTTTAGGAGTCACACGTGGCCTACCGTGATGGTCATCAAAAGCAGAGAGGATTAGAAGGATGTAATGGGAGATAAATAGGAAAGGATCCTTTGTTCAGAGAATTTGATAAACTCTTGTGTTTTAGATCATTGTGGGATGCCCAAGAGATGGCCAGTGAAAAACTAAAGATCATTGGCATGAGGGTGTATAAGATTGACTGGTCAGGTAAGTTTGAGGTAATAAAAATGATGTTACTATTTTCTGAAATACTTGTGTGAATGCCCATATATTGCTTTTATTAAGATTCAGCCCGTTGCTGGATGCTCTCATAAGAATAAAGGCTAAGCCTGTCCATGGTGATCAAGCTTCCCTTCCCCTGAAGCTTTTGAATCTCAAAGTATTTGGAGATATCACTGCCTATCTGCCAAACTCCAAGTCATTCCCCAGCGCACACCAGTGATCAGGTACCAGTGCTTTGTGCATAAGTCATCTGACACTCCAGCTGTGGTTCCTGATCTCCTCATTGCCAATGATTGTCACCATTTCCAAGTCTTCTGGAAGGAATCTCCGTTGTGTTACTTTTCTGTCTCGCAAACATTATTTTAATTTTTAAATGACATGCACACACATACATACATGCATACATGCAAGTAATCTATAACAGTTCCCTAATACTATTTTCAAAATAGGTATATTTTTCTATTATAAAATATGTGTTAAGATATACCAGTTAAAATATCAAAAAGTATAGATGTGTAAAACCAGAGAATAAATATATTCTTAACTACTCTCAGCTATTTTCTATGGTTTTTGTAAAATAAACATACATCATACCATATCATTTTCTGTAATCTGCTTTTTTTCTTAAGTGCATATTGTGAGCACATACCCTCACTTCATTATTTTTTGTGGCTGCATAGTACTCTGTTTTATGGGCATTCCATTATTTAATTAACTAATATCTCTTCGATGGAGATCTATGTAGTTGCTGGTTTCTTTTTTGCTATTATAAACAATACTACACTGGCTGTCCTATGTACATCTTTGCACAATTGTCAGTTTTATTCTTAGGAATGCATTTCTAAAGTGAATTGTATCGTTATTAGTATCAACATTTTAAAGTCCTCCATTAACATCGCTAAATTGCTCCATGAGGCTAATACTTATTTATAGTCCTTACAACTGCTTCTGGTGAGTTCCATTTCCAAGACCACGCTAATACTGGTTTCTGTTATTTTCATTCTTCTCAACCTTGTCAATCTGGTAGGAAAAGAATATCTCATTACATTTTACACTTTCACTTTTTTTGATTGCTAGTGAAGTGGAGCAGCTTTTCAACATCGGGGGAACACTTCCTTGTATTCTGTGGATTACCTGTTCCTATTGTTTTTCCCATTTCTCTATTGGGGTTTTTGTCTTTGTCTTAATAACTTACTGATACTAACCTTTTGTCATCAATATACCCTGCAGGTATTCTTCCAGTTGGTTACTTTTGACTTTGTTTGTGATGCCTTTGCTTATTATTTCCATTGCAGGAAAAAACAAGTTAAAGTACATATGTGGAGAAGTGGGAGTTGGGAATTGGAGGAAGGTGTGACAAAACTGGCCTATGGGCAATATATAGGAGCAACCGCAATCTCTTAATTACCTGTACACTTGTGTTATCTCATTTTGTTAAACACAAAGTATGAGTTTGTACAATATTTTATTTTAGTAAATAAACTGAATAACTAAACTCTAATAAGATAGAAAATTAACAAGCTATTTTATTTTATAGAATTAACTAGAGGCCTGGTGCACGAATTCATCCACAGGTAAGGTCTCATGGGGTGGCCTGCAGGGATTGGGCCCCAGCTTGCACCCCCAGGCTCATAGCCCCAGCTCTCAGCCCCACAGCCCTGCCTGGCACCCCACCATGGCCTGGCGCCACCCCCTCACTTGCTCCAACATCCTGCCTGCAAGGCGATCAGTCAGGGCCGGGCCCCCCAACAGGCTCCCTCAGCAGCCTCCCCACCTGCCACCACCCTGATCACCTTCTGTGGGGTGATTGGCAGGGCGATCAGGCCCCTGCTCACACCCAACTTGACCTGGCGCCTGCTCCACCATCCCACCACCATCCCGCTCCCATGGGGGCCCATTGGGGATGACAGCACATCCACTGCTGCCCACCATGTTCCACGCCACCCCCTAGTGGTCAGCACACATCATAGTGAGTGGTCGAACTCCCAGTCTAACTCCCTGTAGAACTCCTGGTAGAACAATTTGTATATTAGGCTTTTATTATATAGGAGTCTGATTTTTCTTCAGAGAAGTGCCATTTTAGATACAGAAAAGGAAGCGATCTTGCATTTTGCTAACTTCAGAAGTAACAAAAATAGTCATTTGGAAATGCTTTTTCAGTTTCAACGAGTTTCTCCAACATCAATATTTTTTTTCTTTTTGTCACAAATACGGACACTAGACAGGTTAAGCATAGCATTTATTCAAAAAAATATTTTCAAGCACCCACTCTATGCTAAGTGCTTCTGAGAAAGAAATACTTTCTTGCCAGTGACAGTGGGCAAGAGCAAGAAGAAAATGGGAGCTACTCTTAATGTTCCTGGGCCCCCAAAATACAGACAAACGGATGAGCACATCCCTGTGCCAGGGCCATGGAGATGCATAGGGAGTGAGGATATTGACGCCCAGGCAGTGAGGTGCTCTGACGTGGAGCAAGTGCTACAGTGTGGTGATGGATTCTACCTGGGAGGATCCTGGCCATTTCCTAAGAGGCAATTCTCAAGTCAAGTCTGGAGATAAAGTATGTAGTTAAACTATTTAGAACCTAAGAAAGCAGATTTCAAATAACACAGAGGAAAGATAGATGTGATTCTATCTTTTAGATCAGAAATTCTAAAAGTACCTACCATATTCAAGATGCTCTGCTAGGGGGTAGTTTGAGATACAAAAATATAAATAATGAGAACTCTCGGCACACAAGCCATCAGATGAGGAGGAGTGTGGGAACTGGCATGCTGGTGTCCATAGCTCCAATATGGGCCAACCTTTGATGTGACTCCTTTTAAAATTAAGATGCACTTTTAAGCTATAATAATTGCCTTCACTTATATGGCCCTTTTAACTTTCCAAGCTCTGTTCCAAGCACCTTATAAGAACTCCCTTTTGCAGATAAGGAAACTGAGGCAGAGAGCGTTTAAACCACTTACTCAAGGCCTTTCAGAGTGAAAATTTGAACCTGAGCTGGGATGTGAACCCAGCCATTTATGTCTCATCATCTGTGTTCATGATCACTGTTATCCAAGCAAACACATTTAGTGAGCATTTACCATGTTGTCAGTCTGTGCTAAGTACCTATATGTACCATCTCAATTGCTGTGGCCTGTGAGCCTATGAGGTTGATAGTATGATTAGCCCCTTTTAATAGATGAGGAAACTTAGCATGAAGGAGTTTAGTTGCTTGCATGGGGTCACAAAATAGAAAGTGCAGAGCCAGGATTTGAACCCAGGGAGAATGACCCTGGAGAAAGCCAGCACGCATAGGCTCTCCTACAGAAGGAAGGAGGTGACGGTCCCATGGCGTTTGGTGCTGGGTTACCACGTCTGCTATCATTGTTCTCTTGGGAGAGATGGCCTGCAAACCTTTGAGGAAGTGCTCAGGAACTAGAGTTGACAGGCTTGGCTAAAAGGAAACTGGGGTGGGGTCAGGAGTATGTAATGTCTTACCTATCCAGGGAACTGAGAAGCAGAGAGATGGATTTTATTCCCTATGGCTTCAGAGGTGAGAATTATAAAGGAATTTTCAATAGTTAACTCATAAATGGAGGACTTGTGAGCTCCTGCTACCAGATATTTTTGAGAAAAGGCAGGAAAACTTGTCAGGAAGTTTATAGAGGGGAATTCCGATGCAGAGTCTGAGTTGCTACTAAGGTCATTTTCTTATATTAGCTTTTTATTGAATCTTAATCGTCTTCAAACATACTCAGTGTCTTTTAAGAAAATTAATACATGACCAAATCAAGACAGGAAATTCATTAAAAAGCCGCTTATCCAGCATTCTTTTAACTAACATTTGCATGTTTCACCAATTCTTTGGAGCATGGGGTTCATAATAATGTTCCTAAGGAAATAAACGCGCCTTTAGAATTTTAAGAGACACATTGGATTGTGTTCCTTGTAATTTATTGTTCAGAGCATTTTGTAGCACTCTTACTCATTTGAAAAGTTGTGCTCCAAGAATGATAGCTAATATCTGATTATGCGGAATAACCCACCCCCTCACTGTGACGAATAGCAAGCCTTCTGGAACAGTCTTCGAATGAGAACACTGAGCTGGGCAGTGCATGGAGCAGCTTCCCAGCGGGAAGGCACAGCGATCCCTGTGCATTGCCCACTGGCCACGCCCTGGCGCAGAGATCATTACTGACATGTTGGCGGTTTGGTTTATTCAGCTATTTCAGGAATAGGAGCTTTGGTGCTTGGAATTTTGACTGCCTGCAGCATCCAAAAACAGCTAGTGCTTGCAATGAGTACATTCTCCAAAACAAAAAGTAGATTCTTACTCAGGACGGTCTGAAAGCCTGGACATGAATGCTAAGAGGGTGATTACAGCCAGCTCAAAGGTAATCTTCACCAACCCCAGCAAGATACCCCAAATAGAATCCTTCTGTGGTAGCTCACTCCGCTCATTTAGGGAGCTTCTAACACTGCTGACTGCATGCAAGGCAGTGTGTCCACAGCCAGCACTACATATTTCAAATCCCTATTCATTACTAGCCTCTCTTGTCTGGTTGATCTAATCACTGACTATTAACTTTGAGGATTCACCTGGTTAGGGCTGGCCACTCCTACAGCTCTCTGTGTCACCCAGCTCCTGGGACTGGCCTGGCAAAATCCCTGTGTGCCAGAGGGAAAGTGAGCTGTCCTGGTAAGAGGAGCCCTCCTGCCTGGACTGGGCCCGGAGTGAGCTTGTTGCCAGGTCCTCTGGCCTTTCTTCCACCTCTGTCCTGTCACTGACGTGTCGCCAGCCCTGTTCTTTCTCTCCGAGGTCTCCTGCCCCTTCGCCTATGTGGTAGCAGCTGTGTGGATGAGGAATGTGAACCGCACAATTGTGCAAATGGCCTGCACATACAGCCATGCACCAGGGAGCGTGCTGTGGACCAGAGACCGGGGACCTAGATTCTGGCCCCAGGCCTGGCTTTCTGAGTGGTCCTGAGGCTGCAAGGCTTGCGTCCTCAGCTGCAACCTGGGAGTAACAGCCACTCCCGGGCTGCCATATGGAGAAATTGAGGGTGAAAGGAAATAATGGGTATGAAAGGGCTTCAGAACTGAGAAACATGCTACAATGTAAGATGGGAGACATGCAGCCTTAAAAGGAAGGGAATTCTGACATATGCTACAACATGAATGAACCGTGACATTATGCTAATGAAATAAGACAGTCACAAAAGTAATAGTTCCCTGTGGCTACCAGTTCAGGGGATGAATAAGAAAATAAATGCCTTGATGAGTAGAAAAGTATTCCAGAGGAATATTTCAGTTTTTCAGAATTCTCTCACAAAAGCCTCCTATAGGTTTCAGAGGTCCCAGGTAATACAATCTGGAAAAGAAGTACTGCATGCCCTAAGCTAAAAATATAATTTAGAAACCTTGCCATTGGAGGGTGGCAGACTGGCTGACTGCCCAGGGTTTGCTTAGGTGATGAGCACCAGGCATGGCAGGTGTGGGGCTGCAGGCAACACTGGGCACTGGCTTCTGTGTCCAGGCCACTGTGGCCAGCGAGCCACCTGGTCTTCCCCCTCCTGCTCTGGCTGTGGATCTTGGATCCTGGTGCCTACTGATCTGACAGGTGGGCGGTGAGCTCAGTTTTCACCTGTACGCTCTTTACCAGGGTCTTTAGCAACTAGTGCATACCCTCATGTCCCCAGAGGTCTGCAGTCTTTTGGTCCCTGGGCCATCTACACCAACAGCACGATCAGCCTACACAATGCAGAGGGCTCACTGCACCTGAGAGCTTCACTGCTACCATGTGTGACATCCTGATTGAGCACCAGCAGTTCCCAAAGGAAATTCGGAAGTATGAACACAGCCTCAGCTTTGACATCCATGGCTTCGACGGAACATTCAGAAAGAGCCTCTGATGAAGGTTGGCACCTTCCACTGTGTGCAGCTGGGGATGGCCCACAGGGGCCTCCAGCCCACACCAGAGGAGGAGACACTCTACCTATACGGGACATCTAGCACAGCCCACTGTATCAGATAAGACGCTTCTGGAAAACGTCCCTCCAGCAATCAGGTCATGGGCATCCTGCTCCCGGAGGCGGCCCTGCTGTCCTGTGTGGTGGACCACTTCCTGAGTGTCTATAAGGTTGTGACAGGCACCATTCCAGACGTGCGTGTGAAGGGCCTCATGTGCCAGTGGATGGAGCGGGCCATGGAGAAGTACATCCTGAGACAGAGCAAGACATTCGCTTCCTGAGCCACCTGGTGGCCCATGGGAAACAGCTCCTCATCATCAATGTTCTTTCAGCTCCATGGACAAGGGGATTCGCATGTGGTGGGTCCCGACTGGCACCAGCTCTAAAGGCAGTAGTCATTGTCCAGGAACACAAGCCCAGCTTTTTCACTGACCCGGCAAGCTTTTCAGAAAACTCCATGAAGGGCTCAGGGCAGTGAGACCACATCACCACCTGGTAAGGCCAGATCTACTGACAGGGAAACCTGCTTCCTTTCCGCACCTGACAGCATGGCTTGGCCCCAGCGTGCTCTACTCCAGGGACACCTCTCAGGGACCTGGAGGATCTCAAGCTTCGGAAGGGCTGCCACAGGGTGCCTCATCCCCCAGCTGGAGCATGGCATCCACGTCCTGAGCATGGCATCCATGTCCTGAGCATGGCATCCACGTCCTGAGCATGGCATCCATGTCCTGAGCATGACATCCACGTCCTGAGCATGGCATCCACGTACTCAGCATGGCATCCACGTCCTGAGCATGGCATCCACGTCATGAGCATGGCATCCATGTCCTGAGCATGGCATCCACGTCCTGAGCATGGCATCCACGTCCTGAGCATGGCATCCACGTACTCAGCATGGCATCCACGTCGTGAGCATGGCATCCACGTCGTGAGCATGGCATCCACGTCCTGAGCATGGCATCCACGTCCTGAGCATGGCATCCACGTACTCAGCATGTACTCAGTGACACGGCAGCAGTGCTCCTGGGGCTGCTGGGGTGCATGCAGGTGGATCTGCAGGTGCGGGGTGCCTGGGAGAAAAAGCAGGGGCTGATGGGGGTATATTACCAAGACCATATTCAACGCTCAATTTGAGAGCATCTTCCACACCTTCCACAGCCTCCCTACTTCTCAGGGTGCCTCATGAACGTCTCAGATCTCTACATGGCTTCCCTCTCAGCAGCCCTCAGCTCTCATTTCACAGAGAACACACACCACAACACGCCAGACCCCCTCTTCTCCCTTCAGTTACCAGTTCACCTGCACATGAACCTTTCCTTGGGTCTCCAGGGACTCTGTTGAAATGGCTTTTGCCAAGGTCCACCAGGTCAGCCATGGCTTTGCTCTTGAACCCAATGGCACTTCTCTGCATTCATGTCCACAGTCACAGCTTGTACTTTCCTACTCAGCCTCTCTTCCCTCAGTTCCTAAAGCATCGCAGCCTCCTGGTTTTCCTCCTCATTCTAGACAGTGGATTCTCAGACTCCAGTCCATGAGCCCAGCCCTTTGAGTATCTCTTCCTCAGGGTGGCTGACTCACCTTCCTTCTCTTCTCGCTCTCCTCTCTGCCTATTGTTTTTATCCCCTAGGTATCTTTGGAATCCATTGACTTTCTCCTGCCACCTCAAGCCATCACTGGCCCCTGGGTGGCTCCCACTGCTCCAGCCACAGTCCTCTGGGTCAGTGCTGGGCCTGCCTGTGGCACACTGACCTGGGTACTTGAAGAGCCTTTGTTTACAAAGATCCTTGGCAGGGTTAAAGTAAACCAACAAGGGATAGAGAAGCACCCTGAGACTAGCACAGTGGGGAGCCTTGGGTCCCTGAAGATGAAGGGAGCAGTTGCTATATAGCCTAGAGAGGGAGCCAGGGCTGGGAGACAGGTCACTGCGCAGGAGCTGTGGCTGCGGCAGGGACCACAGCCACCGGCAGTCTGAGGCCATGGCAGGGAGGCAGCTGGGGAGCAGATACTCTGATTTCTCTCTTCTTTGGCCTCCCATCTCCCACTCATGTCTACCATGGGCTAAACCCACCCAGAAACCGGAGAACAGAGCAGCCTGTTGCTACAGTCCTGGGGCATGGAAGGGCAGCAAGTGGGTGTAGAGGGGGCATATAATTTCTCATTGAATTTCCACCTGCAGCTTAAATGACTTTTCTGTAGCACGAATCTGAGTTTGATCCCTTCACTTAAAAGTATTCAAAGTCTCCACATTGACCCAGGATGATGTTTGCATCTCTTGCCACCATCCAGACAAGCCGTGACTGCCTAAATCTCCAGGTATGCACCCACCACCCTTACCCTCACTACTCTTCCTCTCTCCCTCCATTCCAGCCATTCTGAATCAATGGGCAGTGCCCTCTCCCATCTCTGTACCCGTTTCTCTGCCAACTTCTTCCACAGGTCAGTTCTTACTTCAGTTGTGATCTCCTCCAGGCGGCCTTCCCTAACCGCCCAGATGGGACTCCTATAACTCATTTCTCTCCCACTCCCTCGCCTCACTCCTATTGTAGCATACTGTACTCATGCATCAAACACTACTGTTTTTGCCTATTTCCTCTCCATTTCTCCCCCAAACTAGAACCATATTGAAAACAAAGACCGATGACCCCAACAGCTAGCACAGTGCTTGACATGCAAACACTCGATACATATTTGCTGGGTCAATGAATGAATTCTCACAAAAATCCTGTGACATTGATATTCTTATCTCATTTTTTTAAAAAGTATATGTTTTTATTAAAAATTATTTTAGAGTGAGAGGAGGGAGAGATAGAAACATTGGTGAGAGAGAAACATCAACAGACTAGCTCCTGCACACCCTCTACTAGGGATCAAGCCTGAAACTTGATCCCTGTGCCCTGACCAGGAATTGAACCAGTGACTTCTTGGTTCATGGGTCGACACTTAACCACTGAGCCACATGGGCCAGGCTTATCTCATTTTTTTATAACTGAGAACTCTGGTGTCTGAGGATGTTTAATGACTTGCCCAAAGTCACAAAGTTGGTTCAAGATGAAGCCCATATTAAAAAACCTGTGTTTTCTAATTGTAGGTACCTGTTCTACCTCCCTGGGTTGCCTGCCAAGGATGCCCCTATGCTGCCAGAAAAGGGTGTTGTATCTGCACCCTGGCCAGTGAGTTAGTCCAGCAAGCTTGGCCAGCCCTGCTGTGCTTCTCAGATCAACCTACCTGCGCAAAACTCCGACGCCCCTTGCAGCTGGTACCCATGCTCCTGATTTATTTTCTCAAAGCATCTAAGTCCCCAATTATAAGACAGGAGTGGGAACACTAAAAAGAGCAGGAGTTACTGGATTCCTGCGCTTCCCCGTTTCCCTCCTTCTTCCGGTTGAATAGAGAGTGTTTAATAGAGCGTTGGCAGGCTTTCATCCGCGGGAACAAACAGCTAGCAAGGCTGGCTCTCGAAACATTGTAGGATGTCAACATGGGGACCTCTGAGAAATTCTTCTTGAAGAGTACTTAAGTCAATAATACCAGGGAGAATGCGAGGGTGCAGAGCAAGCAGAAGTGAATGTGCCTTTCTGAGAATAATGAGAGCCACGGCGTGCCCTGCACTTTCTGTGCGCCAAATGGGGGCTCCAAGTATTACAGAAACGCACAAAAGCCTCCTGCACTCCCATTAAAAGGAAAGGGTCATTACGTCCATTTTGTAAATGGGGTGCAGAGAGGCAGAAGTGCTTTGCCCCAGATCGTAGCACAAGGAGGCAGGGAAGAGAGGCAGAGTCCTGCCTCCCACGCTCTCCTACCTGGGAAGGTCTCCCTAGCCCAGACAGGGGGCACCTGGTTATAGGACTTGGTTCCAAGCACCCCACTTTCCCAAGAAAACTCACAGTTGTAAGAGCCTCCAAAAAGGGGCAGCAGAAAGGTGCACGTCCTTTTGGTGTGAGGGGAAGTAGAAAATAGATCACAAAGACATCAATGAACACAGCAGCCAAAGCATGGGGCTCGGTCAGCTGAGTAGAGACAGCTTCGGATGCTTGAGCACCTCAGAGAGGAGACTTCTTCGAATTGAATCTTGCTTCGGGGATTTCCAAGGACTTTTCTTTTCTTTTTTTTTTTTTTTTTAATGAAATTCTAAAGTAATTTATGCTTAGGGCTTAAAAAAAAAGAGTGCCCCTGGTGGAACAAGTTCCATACTAACCTGATGCTGCTGTAAGTCCCTCAGGGAGGGAGTCAGGGCTTACGTATTCAGGCCCGCATGCCCAGTGGGTTTGAGGTAGAGTAAGTGTGGGAGGGAGGGTGGGGAAGGCTGACTGATAGGGACCGTTAGTTAACGTCATGAATGAGGATGATCATACTTACTGGGCAAGGTTGTTTCAAGGCTGAGATGGCATGTATTAGGCACCCAGTAAGAGCCCAACAATAGAATATGCATTTTACGTGCATGAATTTCCTTTCTCTCCTTTTAAGACAAGCACCCAGCCCTAGCCTTTCTGAAGGAGATGAGGGCCACAATGAACTTCCAGCCCCTCGCCAGGGTCCAGCCTCCCCGAGGCACCTGACCTGGCAGCGTGGGTGGCCTATGGAGAAGATGCTTTATCAGCCCACAGCTGGAGGAGAAGCACGAGCTTCCGGGTGTGATGCAGCCTTGGCTAACCATTGCCAGGCCTGCCCGCCGAGAGGAAACCTCGGGACACCATGTGTTCTAACTTAGCAAGGAAGGCTGCAAACGCCCTCTGGCCCTGGGATCTCTGTCTCCAGGCAGTGGTATGAGAATCCACTCTTCCTGCTGGGCGAGGCCTCCCTTTGCGGATGGCACTTTACTAATCATAGTCAACCACCTCCACTCTCAATCATTAGAGCACCTTAACCACTGATTATCATTGGAAAGGGCTCATCAAATCTCCAAAGAAAATCCAGCTCGTTCTCTCCGTCATGCCATTCTCTCCATGCACTCGCCACGTGGCATCTGGGGGCCGAGGTGGATAGAAAGCACATCACAATACAATAAGACCCGTCTCCTTCAGGTGCTCAGAGTTAGAGCAGGAAGCTGGGCCTCCTGCAGTCACGCACCGGCTCTCCGTGTGGACGAAAGCTGCTGAGGGAACAAATCACGTATGCGGTGGCCGTGTTCCAGAGGGTGACAGCCCAGTGGAGAAAAGTGGTTGCAGTTGTCTTCATGGAAGCAGAAGCGTGGGGGACATGGGCCATGATTTTTCAAGGTTTCAGCAAATCCGTCCCGATCAGGCACTTCTTGGTTTGGGCCACATTAGAGTGTGAACCGGATGGTAACCAGGCTGCTCTGAGCCCGATGTTTGTTTATTACTTTCATATAGCTGTCCTGGTAGTTGTCTTATCAACCTGCTCAGGCCCTGTGTTTGCCTTTGAGCAGCTCGTTGTTTTCCCATCACCCCTGTATTTGCTATTCTTTTCACTCTCCCAATCGTTGTTATAACAGTAACTATCATGTTCAGCTTACAGAGGACAGTTAATCGTTCGTGGGGAAATGTACCTGACCAGCCTTTCATGTGTCATCCAGCCCATTACCTCAGGGTCCTGTGATCTCCTGTCGTGCTTCCAGGTGCTGTGAACACCAGGACTTTGCAGAAGAAATTAACAAGAAGCAGGGGAAATTATAGGGTGGCGTGTGCTGTTCTGTTTTAAAACGTAATGCATAGGGTTTTTTTAAACATAGTTTTATGTAGTGAATCTTCTAGGCAGGGAAATACATTTTTATTGGTGTCTTTGCCATTCACACATTAAATATTTACACGGATATAATGAAATTAGGAATATAGCAAGAGTTCTTTAGAGTCATCCAACAAATTTTATTATGTACCTACTATGTATCCGTTGTTGTTCTTAGCACCAGGGATAAAACAGTGAATGAAATGACGTACCTGCTCTTTTGGCGATGACTATCTAGTGAAAGGAGATAGAGAATGAGCACGTATGTGATGTCAGGTAGTGAAATATGCTAAGGAAAATATAATAAAACAGGGTAAAGGGGTCAGAGACAGTGTAGGTGCTGTTTTAAATAAGGAGGTCAGGGAAGGCCTCTTTGATAAAGCAAAATAATTAGCAATGTGGATTTCCAGAATCAGAGTGCTCCAAGAAGAGGGAGCAGCCAGCAAAGGCCCTGAGACAGCAGAGGCATGGTTAGAGGAAGAGGCAGGAAGCCAGTGTGGCTGCAGTGGGTTAGGGAGCAGGTGAGCGGGGGAGAGGCGGCCAGAAAGGTGGTTGGCGGACCCCACAGAAAGAACTTTGGGTCTCCTCGGTGGACTCTGTGCAGATTCTCAGAAGGATATGATATACTCCAAGTTCTTGAAGGCCCACTCTAGCCACTGTGTGGAGAACAGACTTGGGGAGGGAGGGGCCCACTGCAAGAACTCCTGACTCTTAGCGAGGCAAGAACTCATGAATCCTTAACTGTGTAACATATTGTTGATGTTTGGCATATAGTTTCCTTCATTCGCATAAGCTATTTTTTTTTCCTCCTGGGTGAAAAGAAAGTTTCATATTCCATAGCTAACCACATAATCCAGACTTCCTTAAATGGGACATAATGTTGACTAAACGTACGTTGTCAATGTACTCTTTCCATCCCATCACCCTAACTTAAAGAAAGAAATCCAAGATTCTTTTATTTCTTTTTCTGCATAAAAGTCCTCCAATAGTCTCAAATTTCTGAGAGATTGCCATAAAACTAGCCTAGGAATGGAGAAGTCCGCTTTATTAAATGTTCTTTTCTTTTCATAAAATTGTGCTTAATTGTTTCTAAACTGTTCATATCAGACTTTCAGAAGTTATACTTGAAAAGGAATGTTTGTGATGATATGTTCAGGGATTGAATCAGATTCAGAATTACAGTATCTGAAAGCTTCCAACTTTTATTAAAGTAAGGTTGTTACTGAATTTCTACTTTAAAGTTGGCAAAAACTAAAGAAAACCAAAACGGCATTTTATACATTGTTTTACTTGTTTATAATATTCAGTTCCCCTCCCTCCAGACCAGTTCCTGGGAAACACTAATACCTCCCTTCCTGCTAACATGGGGCTTGAGCATTTGACTTGCTTTGGTCAATGAAATGAGAATGGAAGTGGCAGTGTCACTCCTGCCAGCAGCTTTGAAAGCCAGAACAGGTCTTGCCCTTGCTCTTCCCCTCTGCCATGATGCTGGCCTGTAAACTGTGGCTTGAGGGTAAAAAGGACCTTGTTTTTTAAAAGATTTGGGAGTTGGGGGTTGACTGATAAAGGTATATACCTCTATTTTACACTTTTAAAAAAATATATATATACACATATATGTGTGTGTGTGTATGCATATATATATATATATGTGTGTGTGTGTGTGTGTGTGTGTGTGTATGTTTATATTACAGGCCCGGTGCATGAATTCGTGCATAGGTGGGGTCCGGCCAGCCTGGCCAGGGGGAGGGGACATGGGCAGTTTGCTAGCCTGCCTGCTGGTCAAACTTCTGGTAGAGGGGACAATTTGCATATTAGCCTTTTATTATATAGGACTAGAGGCCCGGTGCACAAAATTTGTGCACTCTGGGAGGGGGTCCCTCAGCCCGGCCTGTGCCCTCTTGCAGTCCGGGAGCCCTCAGGGGATGTCTGACTGCCGGCTTAGGCCCGCTCCCTGTGGCTGCTGCGCTCACCAGCCATGAGCCCAGTTTCTGGCTGAGCAGCGCACCCCCCACCCCCACCCCATGGGAGTGCACTGACCACCAGGGGGCAGCTCCTGCATTGAGTATCTGCCCCTGGTGGTCAGTGCACATCATAGTGACCAGTTGTTCTGCCGTTTGGTCGATTTGCATATTAGCCTTTTACTATATAGGATATACACTGAGTGGCCAGATTATTATGCGTTCAGAGATCATAATAATATGGCCACTCAGTGTATATTTTTATTGATTTCAGAGAGGAAGGCAGAGGGAGAGAGAGATAGAAACATCAATGATGAGAGAGAATCATTGATCAGCTTCCTCCTGCACACCCCACACTGGGGATCAAGCCTGCAACCCCGACCTGGAATTGAACCGTGACCTTCTGGTTCATAGGTCGATGCTCAACCACTGAGCCATGCCTGCTGGACTATACTTTTTTTTGTTTTTTTGAGTAGGGTCTGCTGCATTCTTACAAATGAGGGCAGCCAGACCTGACCAGCAGAAAGAAACCTGGAGAGCACTTTAATGGCATGTTGAAGACTCCTTGATCTCGGGTGGTCTCTATGTTCTCTCCAGCTTAGTTACACTTTTGGGATTTTCTAAGCCAGAAAATCTCCAGGGTGAAATTTCATTTGTGACCTTCCCCTTCAGCATCTCAACCTGGAGCTAGTGATACAGAGTATCCCATCTCCTGAAAACTGTAAGCTCAGATTTGAATAAAGACCTGCTGGCATGAGAAGGTGGTGAAGAGAGACTTCTGAAAGGCTGTGCCCTCCAGCAGCCTGGGTGATGCTGGGGGGTAGGCGGGTCCCTATTATCTCGCTGCTTCCCAGATCCTGGGTTGAATACTGATGAGGAATATTGATAGCTTCTCATTTCAGGTAGTGTCCTGAAGTTACTTAGAGCTCTCCCTAAATGTGAGAATATGTCAGATCATTTCTAATTCCCCAACTTAAAGGTCCTCCATGGCTCACCAAGGCGTTAACAGTAACAGTCAGAGCCCTGCCTGGCTCTCTTACCCACTGCCTGACTCTCTCCTCCTCCTTTTGCTCTGCTTTCTCCATTCATACTGCTCTCCATTCAGCTTCCCAAACACAACAAAATATTTCCAATGTTAGAGACTGCAATTACTGTGTCTTCCTCCTAGAACATTCCTGATTCTTTACCTATTATTTTCCAAAGCATAACACCCTTCCTGAATAGTTGGGGCTCCTGGGAAAGTGCTCTGAACATCATGCTCTCCGCAGTCCATGTGCTTACCAGCTCTCAGGAGGGACAGCAAAGCAGAGAGTCAGGCCATTCCTCCCCACCAGGCCTGCAGGTACCGCCATGCTCACACCTTGTAGCGGCCTGAGCAATGCCCCTGAAAACCACCTCCTGAACCAGAGGTGCCAACTCTAGGCAACATTAATAATGCACCTCTTTGTTTTCCAATGTCTCTGTCCCTTTCCACTTCAGTTTCCCGTGCAGTGCTAAGTGCTATCTATTTAGCCAAAGTGAGAGGTCTGCAATCAGAAGGCAAGTCTCTTTATGATGCTAAGTGGAGATGGTGACTTCCTTTAAGTGGCTGGGATGGCCACCAGTGTAATTTCTCTTGCACTTCAGGTCTACCCTGACGTGTAGCTATTTTAGGCCATACATATGATTGCTGTCCCTGTTCCCTAAAACCTACACAGATTTTACTGGACGGATCTTGGTTTCCTTTATTTCTGCTGGCCCTCACTCCAAGGGGGAAAAAGGATAAGTTTTTTTTGTTTGTTTTGTATTAGTCAGCTTTTTTTTTTTAATTGTCTAAAGTTTTACATATGTCCTCTTTTTCCCCAATTGACACCCCCCCCCAGCCATTCGCACCCCAGGCAAGCCCCCACTGCCTCAGTACCTGTGTCCATTGGTTATGCTAATATGCATGAATACAAGTCCTTTGGTTGCTCTCTTACCCCCCTCTCTCCCCTGCCATTTGTCTCTGGATCTATTCTTATTCATCAAATTATATTGATCATTATATCCCACATATGAGTGAGATCATGTGATATTTATCTTTCTTTGACTGGCTTATTTCACTTAGCATAATGCTCTCTAGTTCCATCCATGCTGTTGCAAATGGTAAAAGTTCCTTCTTTTTTATAGCGGCATAGTATTCCATTGTGTAGATGTACCACAGTTTTCTAATCCACTCATCTGCTAATGGGCACTTAGGCTGTTAAAGGATAAGTTATGTTATTTCTCATTTACTTTTCCAGATTCTTGGGCACCATATTGAGAACAAGCCAAAAAGAAGAAGAAAAGAGTGTTGAAAGGCTGTCAGCCCCAATGCCTTTACTTGGCTTTAAAGTGAAGAAAAGGGCCTTCTGGTGGGCTGTAGACCATTGCAAAGGACTGAAGAGAAATCTTTTTTCCCGTGACATTCACATTCCAGAGCCCATAATGCTTCTCTCTACATTTTGCAATAGTGTGCCAGATGGAGCAATATGCATATGTACACACACACACCTGCCAACCAAAAGTGGAAGGGCTTCTTCAGTGAGCTGGCAATATATCTTATTAGAGCTAAATACCGGGATAATGTCTATAAAGGATTAAGCAGATACTTCATTCCCAATTATTATCCAGAACTTGGGATGTTTCATACTTTTCAATACTTTTGCTGTCATCAGCATTATCTCTATTTTATGTACTATGAATCTTTCAAATCATTACAAACTATACAAAAATATTAGTATTACTATTACTAATAACAAAATATAGCATTCTGACTACTTATTTAGTGCCAGATACTAAATAATTCACACAAATTATGTGCTTTAATTTTTAAAATAACCCTATGAGATAGATGTGATCACTGTTGTTGTTATTGTTATTATTAGAGATTTTATTATTATTAGAGATGTAAATAACTTCTGCTGGTGTCTCACAGCTAGGAAGGAGTGGAGCTGGGTTCAAATCCCAGTTACCTAACCCCAGGACTCAAGCTCTTAAATAGAAATTAGGTTGCCTATGGAAACCATGTGGAAAAGCAGAAAGCAGGAGAGCCAAAAGGTCACCATTTAAGTAGGGCTAAAAGTAGTAACTATTTTGCCTCATAAACCCAATTCTATCTAGCAGCCTCTCCCTCTCATGGCAATATAGACTGGGACAATTTCCCAAAATTATTTCCTCATTCTTGGCTACACTGTAACCACATTATGTCACTTGAGCCCCGACCCACAGAAACAATCTATAAGTGGCTCAGTCTTCTAATGAAATCCTTTGGGTAATCCCCTAAAACTCATTGGCTGGAGTCCCAGAAGGAAATTTCTTATACTAAATTCCACTCTAAATTAAGTAATATTTTAGTAAGGAACTAGTTTACGTATAGTATGTGTAAATGTCCCCCTCCCCACTTACAAAAGTGATGGAAATTCTGGATGAGACATTGCCACCAAGACAGACCACCTTCTTCATATCAGTGCTAAGGAACCTTAGAAATGTCACGATCTATTGCGGAGGAACAAAATGCAAACCAGCCCCTCCGAAAACACCTCATGAATACTCACTCAGAAAAATGCATTCATGGCTTAGTCTCTAAACCTGCAAAGACCAGGCTTGAAATAATTTATATTTGACTAGAGGCCTGGTGCACGAAATTCATGCACTGGGAGAGAGGGGTGTCCCTCAGCCCAGCTGCACCCTCTCCAATCTGGGACCCCTTGGGGGATGTCCGACTGCCGGTTGAGGCCTGATCCCTGTGGGACTGCTGGCTCCCAACTGCTCACCTGACTGCCTGCCTGATTGCCCCCAACTGCCCTCCCCTGCAGGCCTGGTCGCCCCCAACTGCCCTCCCCTGCAGGCCTGGTCGCCCCCAACTGCCATCCCCTGCTGGCCATCTTGTGGCAGCCATCTTGTGACCACATGGAGGTGGCCATCTTGTGACCACATGGGGGCAGCCATCTTGTGTGAGGATGTGATGGTCAATTTGCATATTACCTCTTTATTATATAGTATATCCACATAGAATCAGAGATCAGAGAATTCAGCTGTAAATATTAGAAAAGCAGACAAATGTGTTTTTTAAAAATATATTTTTATTGATTTCAGAGAGGAAGGGAGAGGGAGAGAGAGATAGAAACATCAATGATGAGAGAGAATCATAGATTGGCTGCCTCCTGCATGCAACCAGACAAATGTTTTTCATGGGACTGCAAGATGATAGCTAGGCACGAGTTCAACCCTAACGTGGTTAGACACCTGTGTGATCAGCTGCAAAAATCACAGCAGGCCTGGGGCTCCAGGCAGCCTCCTGGAAAATGTGACAAATAGTCTAGCAGCCCGCCCTGGGACATACCTGCGTACACCAGGATGCAATTCTGCCCAGTAAGTATATTAATAATTTCCAAGGCCTGGCAATAACTCCTAGGATTCCTGGAGCACAATATCCAGGGCAGCACTGGAACCCTGTAGGAAGAAGCATGGGGGCTGCGGGGACTGGGAATTCCCCACATGTGGTCCTAGGGGCCCCTCCAGCAACCAACTTCCATTTCTTTAGCCACCCTTAAATAATGTCGAAGACTGGGCTGAAAGTGGGAAATAAAATAATTCAGTCACTTCCTTGAATGGGTCCCCAAACATGTACTCGTCACTACAGTATTCCTAGCACCAGAACTCCATCACGCTCACCTCATGCTGTCTTTTCCCTCTTTCCTTCGGGAAGCCTCTACCCCAAGTAAGTCCACCTCTCCCCTCTTCCTCTGTACCACATGTCCATTCCTGCCTCCTGGGCTCTGGGGATGCTTTCTCCCTGCCTGAGATGCTCTGAACCCTAGCCCCCCAGCTCACAGCCTGGCCCTTCATTAGATTCCATTAGACCCTGAGGTTGGCTTAGTACAGATGAGAGGTCAGTAGTCTGTCCTCTTTATCCTATTCAGCCCTTTCACCTGGTGTGTCCAAGTCAGGCTGTGGGAGGTACCTGTAAAGAGAAAAGAAAGCTTCTTATCTTGTGGATGCTCATCTCTGAAGACTGGTGAACAAAAGTGAATGCAAGGGAGGTGTGTGAGGGACCAGGAAGTGTGTGAAACTCTGGGTAGAGCTTATGACATGGGTCTCCATCTCTGGACCATTCTAGGTGCTGGCACAAAAAAGTGGGTAAGTGGGCAATGTGGGGCTCACCTGAGGCTGCTCTAAATCAACGAAAGGTGGCCAGTGGCAAAGGAAAGGACTGTTTTACACCTGGAATGTTGTGCATCTAGGGGCTACCTGCAGCAAGGTGATTTTCTTACTTCCTCCACAGCCTTTTAGACATGGTAAGTCCATACAGCAGAGTTCAGAAGAAGCTCAGCGGCTCCAGCCCCTCTTGATCTGACCTGGTTCATACTTTCCCAGTGCTTGTTATCAGTGCTGCACACATTTGCCCTTAAATAGACATTTTCTCTTGCTTGCCTTACGGGTGTGCATCTTTTCTTCCCAATGAGTTTCTTAGTTTCTTGAAAGCAGGGCTGTATCCCTGGGCTTGCATGCCTGAGACTTAAGCATGTGCTAAATTTATATAATTACAGACTCTCTAATAAGATGTAGCTTCTTCATTTGTTATTGTATCAGATAAAAACAGCAGGGTGGATTTTCATCATCTTTGCAGATTTTTTTTTTCTTAAAAACAACACAAACTTATTATCTTACCATTCTGGAGGCCACAGGTACAAAATGGTTCTTACTGGGCTAAAATCAAGGTGTCAGCAGGACTCACTCCAGGAGCCTCTTGGGGAGAATCAGTTTCCTTGTCTCTTCCAGCTGCTAGCAGGCGTCCTCAAACTGTGGCCCGCGGGCCACACGCGGCCCGCTGAGGACATTTATCTGGCCTGCCAGGTGCCACTGCCTGTCCTGCTTAGCAGCCGACTCGTCCCAGGCCCGCAGTGCGCATAGGAATTTGTTCATAGTTTTTTTTTAACTATAGTCCGGCCCTCCAACTGTCTGAGGGACAGTGAACTGGCCCCCTGTTTAAAAAGTTTGAGGACCCCTGTCTAGAGGCTGCCCACTTTCCTTAGCTCAAGGCCCCTTCCTCCTTCTTCAAAGCCAGCAACACAGCACCCTCAAATCCCCATCCAACTCTGACTCTCCCGCATCAAAATCCCAGTATTTCAGGCCCATCTGAGTGATCCAGGATAATCTATTCTTCTCAAGACCTTTAACTTAATCACATCTACAAATTGCTTTCTGCCATATTCACAGGCCCTAGGGACTAGGATGGATGTCTAAGAGAGGCCATTATTCTGCCTATCACACAGTGGGGAGCTGTTACTATCACCAGGTCTGAAGAGGCCTGAAAGAGGATGGGTTCCGGAACCCAGAATGAGGGACGGCAGTGGGAAGGTCTAAAACGGGACCCAGGGTGGTAGTGGGGATAAATACCAGACCTTAGTCCTGTCCTATTTTGCAGAGTGGTTTTGAAATATTCTGACTTAAAGTAGAAGCTACACAGCATACATCTAAGCTTGACTTCAGGAGTCTTGGGTGGAGAGAGTCTCCCTAAAGGGAAAGGCACTTAGCACAATGGCGAGAGTAGACTCCCTGGGTTCAGGTCCCAGTGCTACCCTGTACTGGCTAGGTGACCCTGGGCAAATGCCTTCAGCCTTTGGTGTCCCCATCTATACAATAGGGAGAATGATAAGAACACCTGGCTCATAGGGTGGTTGTGAGAATTTAATGAATTTGTATTCGTGGAACACTTAGCATAGCTAACAGTGAGCATTACTGTCTTTCTTCTTTAGAGAGGTTGCAAATGGATTTCAGTTTCAAAATAGAGGGTACAAGGTCAAACGCCCAAAACCACAGGTCCTGATTTCAGACAACTTCTTTCTCATATTGGGTAATTGTATGTAGATTCCTTACACTGTGAGGCTTACAAAGCACAGAGCAAGCAGGGTTTATGCATTTAACATGCCCATCTGGAAAGGCCAAGTAGTGTTCAAAACGTCCTTTTCGAATTGAAGCAACAACTCTGTGATGGGTTTACAGTATGTCCACAAAGTCTTCGATGCTTCTCCCTTAAAGAGACAAAGCCTAATTCCTCTCCCCTTGAATATTGGCTGGACTTAGGGATTCACTTCTAATGAACAGAATAAAGGAGAAGTGATGGTGGGCAACTTTAGAGACGGGCACTGAGGTATCTCCTTGCTCCTCCTATTGGGTCACCCACGAGGGGGAAGTGAACGCCACATCCTGAGGACACTCAAGCAGCATATGGAGAGGCCTATGTCCTAAGGAACTAAGGCCTCTTGACAAGAGCCATGTGAGTGCACTATCTTGAAGGCATGTCTTCCAGCCCCAGTCAAACCTTCAGATGAATGCAGCCTCTGTTGACATTCTGCCTGCAGCCTCATGAGAGACTGAGCCAGACCACCTCCAGAAGCCAAGCCCAGATTCCTGACCCTCAGAAAATTAGATAATAAATTTTGTTGTATCCAATTACTAAGTTTGGGGGGTAACTTGTTATGCAGCAATAGAAAACCAACGGGAGTTCTTTCATTAATAAGATACCAATCAGTCTATTCTTTTACCGTTATAATCTTGAAACTTGTGCCACCATCATGCATATATGAGTGCTTGTGCACATCGATCAGTGAGTCTGAATCCTCTGAAGTTTGTAAGGTATTTTCGATGTGTGAATGTGTTTGTCCCGTGAGCTGAAGAGACATCTAGGGGGTTTCCTTTGCACAATCCTTTTGCAGATATGCAAGACCTCCCTTGGGATGGTACTGGTATAGTTTGCCCTATTACTGCATGTGGTCAGCAGACCCTTTGCCATCTTCGAGGGTCCTACCAAAACCTTAAGAGAATTTTCCTAATTCATTTTGAAACAAATCCCAAATTTAATGGAACCTAACTATTACTCTCTGGCAATGTCTTACACACATATACACACAAACTTACAAAGGACTGAAGTTCATTCATTCATTCATTACTAATTCTATCTAATAAAGCTGGAATATGCTAATGGACCTTCACACCATCACAAAGATGGCGGCACCCACAGCCAATAAAGAGGGAATATGCTAATTGACTGCCCTGCCCTCAAATATGGTGATGCCCACAGCCAATAAGGAGGGAATATGCTAATTGACTGCACCGCCCTCAAAGATGACAGCACCCACAGCCACAAGATAGTGGCGCCCAGTCCCCTCAGCCCCCTAGCTGCCCAGGGCCAGCCTGAGGTGCAGGCAAGCTTCGGATGGCAGCTGCCCAGCTGCCCAGGGCTGCCTGAGGCTCAGGTAACCAGAGCTAGCCGAGGCTTGCACTGCTGGCAGTGGCAGCAGCAGAGGTGTGATGGGGCGTCACCTTCCCCTGACCGCCGGGTTGCCTCCCGCCCCTGAGGGCTACCGGACTGTGAGAGGGGGCAGCCCAGGCTGAGGGACCCCCCCTTCCAGGGCATGAATTTTCATGCACCGGGCCTCTAGTAAATACATAATTTGTAATGGATTTACCAGGCACCAATCTTTACAAAGATGAAAAAGCATGACCTGTGCCCTCTGGGACCTAGAAGATAATCACCATAATGTGGGTGTGTCTGGACGGTAGCTGAGCAGCATTACGGCACTCCTGCAGGATGGTGGGGAGATGCACGGCTTTAAAAAAGAGTGTTTGCAGACTCCATTCTAACTTTTAAAAAGGATTTTGTAGCAGCTTCAGAACCCCTACCCTTGCCCTGCGTGGAAATCCAGAAGAAAAAGAGCATGATATTGCTGATCTGCAGCATTATACGATGCCTAGTGGAGTATTCAAGTTCAACAAAAGTGCCAAATCATAACAACCATAATCCAGGACATCGGCATTGGCCCTGAGCACCCCCTCGGTTCCTGTGAAAGGCTGCAGGCAAGTGCTCAGGGCCAGTGGGGTCGCCACACGCATTTCTTTTCCTTGGCAGGCTTTGTTCAGGTCAGCCTGCAAGGTCCACAATGCGCCTGGGCTCGAAGGCCGGCAGAACTCCTGTAACAGGTGGAATTATATATCAGTGAGAGCCTCACAGAGTGTTTATTCACTTGCCAGATTTATTTATCAGGCGTGGGATTGAAAGGATTTCCCCACAGGATATGTAGAGATTAGTGCGCAGCAAAAATGCTTTTTCAACAAACGCTTCCACTAATCAGGTCTCGGTTTTCGTATTCTAGCAGAATGTGCCGGCTGCCCTTCACTGGCATTTCCGGCAGGAACAAACATACACGCTGACAAACAAAGCAGGCTGAAATGTGGACATCTATCCATCACTCTGAAGAGCATCTGTCACCTGTTACAAGCCCACAGGCATATTTCAATATTATGTCAGATTAGAACGTTCATGAGGAAACAATTCTAGGTCTACCTGAGCCTAAAACCCCCAAATGGGAAGGAGCATTTCTTTTGCCCACTGCTTTGTCTACCTGAAACCAATCATCAGATGATTTTCAGAAGCTTCTCAAGCCTGTGCTGGGTCTAAGGAATGTGTTTATTAAGAACCAGCCACGTGTAAGCTTAAAAATGTAACTGAACCTTCACGGATCTCTAAAGGGCAAGTCCAGAGAGAGCAAGGAGGAGGCCGCTCCAGCACGCTTCTTCCATACTCTCTCTTTCACTGCCAAAGCAACCAGAAGAAGACTGAAAATGCCACCCCCTCATCTAGCCTGGTTGATGCTAAACATCTGGATGCTACATACTAAGCCATTGGGGTCATTTCTCTTGCTTTCCTTTGTTCTCTTTTTTTTAAAAAATAGTGCTAACAGTTAAATCTGTGTGTTTTTTTTTACTCTAAATTTCATACATTTTTTCATAAGCTTTTTAAGCAGACTGGTCTTGATTGTTCTTTTCCATTAAAAACTGTGTAATAAATCTCAGAGAGGAAATCACAAAAATAAAGCTAATAACCAAAAAGGTCATCTTTGATCCTTCCTCAGAGTCCTCAGATTTCCATTCACCATAGTGAATGGCCTCACCACAGTCAGGAAGATACCAACATGCCATGGTCATCGGACCAAAGACCTCCACTTTGAACGACACCTACTTCTGCACAGTGACTCAGTTTTGCACAAAGGGGAATGATAACAACTCAAGGAATTTCCTTTTGTTTGGTTCTTTGTAATTATTCAAAGCACCTGGAGACAGGACAATGGACTAGAAAACACTCTCAGGACATAGCTGACTGTAAGATTGTCAAGTTCCTGTTCAAATACTCCTGAAACCGGGAATGAACGTCCTGGTTCCCGCTGCATCACGCTCTCCCTTATCCACCCTGTTCCAGGCCGTTTTTAATTTTTCAGGAACTGGTGTATCTTTCTCTGCTCACTGGAGTCTATTTTCACTTCTCTGGCTACTCTCTTTTCTGACTCTTGCTTACTCTTGTAGCTCACTTACTGCTATCCATTCATTTACTCCTAAAGAAACAATCATGTAAGCAAAACAGTGACCCACTGTGTCTCAGGCATGGGGGCAGAAACTTTCTCTTGTTGAGGAAGGTATTATCTTTACAATAGTACAGAAAAACTGAGGCTCAAGAAGACTAAGTAACTTATCTGCTAAGTGGATGAGTTGGAATTTGACGTCAGGTCTACAAGTAGAGATGGTAGTGTAAAATCGTGGTTAAGACCTTGGCTTTTGAAGTAGGCAGATTTGGGTGCAAATTTGAACTTAATTGTGTACCACTGAGCAAATAATTAAATTTCTCTCAACCTCACTTTCCTTATCTGTAAAATGGAGGTCATAATGAAAGCGTCTCCCTAAGATTTTGTGATGATGAGAAAATGATTGTAAAGTACTTGATACAGTCACTGGCATGCTATAAGCTTTCAGTAATTATTGGTCATCATTATTAGTATCCATTAGATTTGCAGGTTCTCAGACAGGGCAATTGCACTCCATTGCACAACTTCCATAAAAACACTCTGCCTTTTGCTATTAGGCTTTAAATAAAATATCTTAATTTATTCTACATATAGTGGCAAGTAACAAAAACCCAATGAAGACTTACTTAAACCATAGGGATTTTTATTGTTTGCTCAGCAAGAGGTCTGAGAGTAGATGGTCCTGAGGTAAGTTTGGAGACTTAAAGATACCAATGAGAAATCAGACTCATGTATTATTCCTCATGATTACAACATGGTTGCCATGGCTCCAGACATCATATCCTCATGTGATAGAATGGAAGGCAAGAGGATAAAAATAACTTTCTCTTCATGTTTCTTTTTCTTATCTGGAAGAAAGATGCTTTCAGCAAACTTTACCTTACATTTCTTTGGTCAAAAGTGACTATGTCTATCCTTAACCCTGGCAAAGGAGAATGGGATTGCCTGGTTGCCTACAAACTTTTTCTGTTAAGGGCCAGATAGTAAATAATTTAATCTTTGCTAGTGAGAGGCTCTCTGTCACAACTACTCAATACTGCTGTTGTAGCATGAAAGCAGCCGTAGATAAGAGGTAAACAAAAGGGTGCCTGTGTTCCAATAAAATTTTATTTACCAAGCGTTGGCAGCTGGATTTGACCAATCCCTGCCTTAGAGCAATCATGATTCAACGCTATCACTGAGTGCATGGCTACACAGGTTAAAATTGGCTCCATTAGCAAGGAAGAAAGGGGAATGGCTGCTGGTAGGGTATCCCACAGCACTCCAGGGAAAGAGGAGAGATCGAAGTTGTGAAGAGCAGATCTGGAACTCTCAGGAAGCTGGAGACTGCACTTACATAAAGACCCAAAATGAGCACACTATCTGAGGGCTTCCTGGTGTCTATACTAATGGTTCAAACTGCTTTGGAAGAGCCCGAGGCTTCCCCAGAGGTACCAGGAGTGTGTACCTCAGGGATCCCATTGAGGGAGCCAGTCCCAGGTCTCCTCACCCATGACTTTGGCCAGAGACCTTTTACTTTTATCTGCTCTACATATTGTGTTTCTGTTTTAGGGTCCCATGTAGGAGGGAGCAGAGAGGAATCTCTAGTGATAAAAAAAAAAAAATTAGAAATGACTGGCCTAGAAGATAAAGATTCAATCTGTTCATCAAACATCCTTTTCTAATTATATCTCCCATGATTTCACTAGATAAACTCTGCCCCCAAGAGACGCTCTCTTCAAGTAGGTCAAGTATTTCTCATGTTATTCTATTCTTGTACTTCTTCTTCAGCCTTGCACCCTGGCTTATCTGCATGGCCATGACTCCCCTCTTAATTCTACTCAAGTAGAAAGTTTTCCCAACATACAAGCCTCTTTGTCAGGTTAACATACCTATTTTATACTTACTATGTGCAAGTCACCAAGTTACATACTGTATGAAAGGAAATACAAAGAAGCAAAAGAAAGTCTCTTTCTTCACATTTCATAATCTAGTTGTATCAAAATAATATAAATGAAAGTTGGACATAAAGGGATGAGCATGATTAGAAAATGCATGTATTTTTAAAAAGAACATATACTTCCCGGTGAGTCTTACCCGGCCAAGATTCCTTGGAATACATGCGTTCTAGTAAGGCTGCCATGACTCATCTTTTGGGGGGAATTTTCTTCTTTGGACTTACATTTAGACCCAGTTTTTAAACCACTGAAGAAAAACCAGTCTCATTCCATTAGAATGCACCCTATTTCCTTTTACCAAAAAATGGTTTCTATTAGCTAGATCACTGCTTTTTGACTGAACTCCAAATGACTTTTGGAAGGTTACAAACATCATGTCCATCTTCAACAGAGTAGTTGCCAGCATGGAGCCAGATGTGCCACAGGTTATGAAGCTGGTTCCTCAGAAGGTGCCTTCCCTGTCCACGGTGATGCTCTCTCTGCACAGGACCACCCACCTGGGAGCTCCTCCAGCGGGCATAGTCAGGAAGGTTCTCAGACAGGGCAATTAGACTCGGGCCTTCAAACCAGGTAACAGGAAAAAAGATTCACAGATGAGGAAGCACTTTAGTTCCACACCTAGACTCCAAAGTCTGGATTCCAATCCTGGGTTTGCATTTACAAGCTACGGACCCTGCACTATTTACTTAACCTCAGTGGATCTCAACCTCCTCATCTACAAAATGGGAATAATAAGACTATCTCTCAAGGCCATTGTGAGGACTAAATGAGTTAATCCATGTAAAACACCAAGTGCGACATGAATAATATATTTGCTGTCCGTGTTATTAATTGCCACCTGGGGATGAAGTCTCATTGACAATCTTTCCTGGCAATCTCAGGGATTCATGAATCGCTTCATTTCTCAGATATTAAAAAGCTTGTTCTAATCAAAATTTAAAACTTGACCATCTCATGTATCAGTGACAGCTGGAGGCGGGCTTAGGCATGGGAATTTGCAGTTGAGAGGACATGATCTGTGTTGGTTCCTTCTTGGATCCTCAGCCTTCTCCAGTCACTGGTTGGTGGTACAGATCTCTCAGGACCCAAAGTACAAAACTCTTCGAGGGCTCACTTGTAATTACGGATTGGTGGCAAATGTACAAATGCTGATTCCTTCTCTTGTGGGAAAGAACTTCTGAGGGTTTTTTCCATGCCCCTCCCCCACAGCTGGAGGTCCTGTCCAGGGCAGCCTGTGCTGGTTGGCCACGCCCTGTTCCTCCAGGGGTCCTATTTGTGCTGCTCATCTTGCCCCGCCCCTGCCAGGGGAAGTAGGTCCACTTTGTCAACAGGAAGACTAGTTAGTGCATGTTTACCTTGCCAACTCTTGGAAGTAGAGGCTGTTCCAGATATCTCCTTCTCCCCCCACAGCAAACAGCTTTCTCGGCCCTCAGGTCGCATACATCCCTGTGTCCCCCAAATCCAGGAGACACCGGGCGGTTCTCTGGAGCCCTCCTCACTTATCTCAAAGTAGATGAAAAAGCACAACACGTAAAAAGTTCACTGCTGGCTTCTCCTGGATCCTTAGATTCCTTCCAATCATACAGCCTGAGGTGAGGTATTGAAGGGGGTTTAGGCAGCAGTGGGGGACAAAGGTCCAGTCACAACCAAGGAGAAAAAATGAAGGAAGAAAAAATCATGCCGTGAGCAAGAGAAATGTGGACCCTGCAATGCCTCACACACTAAATGAGGACGCCTGGCGCCTGCAGCGGTGTCAAATGAGGTCAGAGGAGCTTATCTCTCCGTGTGCCTGGAATTAAGGGCATCCTGGGACAGCTGCAGAGCAGGAGGCTCCCCGTGTCGTCCTCTCCTTAAGCCGGCCAGGATCCCATGACACCGGTGCAGGGAACGATTTCACCTCGGAAAGGGAGGCTGTGGGTTGCTTCCCTGGTAAGAAGGCTCTCAAGACACAAAGAATAATTGTCGGATTGCTGTGTGTCTCTTTAAGAACCAATTCTCAGCATAAGGTCCCTAAAACAAAACAAACAAAACACTCCTGAAAACCTCAACAGACCTGCTTCAATTACAGGCCCAAATCCTGATTCTGAGTTGGGGACAAAGGGAGATGCCATCGGGGCCATGAAGACCAGGGGATCCCCGAAATCGGAAGGCTGCAGACCGGCGGCCTGGGGGAGCCCGAGGCCCGGGTGTGTTTGCATTCATGAAAACTTTTGCAGGAGGTCGGCGCAGGCATCTACCAAACCACGCAGCTGGCGCGGACCCCGGCGGGCACAAACAGCGCAGCACTGCCACCTTGTGGGCGGCGGCGGCGGAGCAGTCAGCGGGGCGGGCGGCGGAGGGCCGGGTGTCTCTCTGGATTCTGCTGAGCCCGAGCCTAGAGGGGGCGGGGTGGTGGGGGGCGAGGTCCGGGGGCGGGGCGCACCGGCGCCGGTCACGTGGGTTAGCAACAGGCAGCAGCCAATGGGAACGCGAGTCAAGCGATACGTGCGCACCGCCCTCCGGAGTGGCGGGCTGGGAGTGGAGGCTTCCTCACACCAGCTGAGTAGGGCCGGGAAGGGAGGAGAGGGTGCCTTTCAGCCGGGAGCTCCTCGCGCGGAGGGGGCGAGCAAAGCATTGAAAATAGGAGCGTTTTAAAAATAGGACTTTCCCTCTCACACTCCAAGGCAGTGACCCCAGGGCGGCGGGTGGAAACGGAGGAAGAACAGGCAGGGGGCCCCCCTCACCACCCTCCCGACTGCGGGTCTCCCCTCCTCCGCTCACTGCACCAGCCACTTGTTGCGGTGCCAGCGACTTGAGGCTGGAACTGCCACTTGGATCCAATACGGGGGTTAAAACAAAAAGAATAATGAGGGTCCTGGCAGTGGCTGATCGTGCTGGTAGCGAAGACCGGAGCTCCTCGCAGATCCAAGATTCGGCCCCAAGAGGCCAAAGCAGCCGAAAGTCAGGAATCGAGTCAAAGGAAAAAATCAGCTTCGTAGTTGGTTTTAATTATTGTAAATGGAAAAGCCACGTCCAAAAGTACATCTGATGACTTCTACGATAATTCCACCGTGTTGACATACACCAGCCCGCTCCCGAGCGCAGGGGAAGGCGACCACAACACTCAATGTCAGGGCTGTGTCCCGGGACACGGCAAGCCGGGACCCACCGGGACCCACCAAGGCGCGCATGGTTTCCATCAGACCCTCCCTCTCTGGTCTCATGGGCAGGCACACATTTCCTCCCGTTCATAGGGTGTGTGTGTGTGTGTGTGTGTGTGGTTGCCTTATAATGCTCTTTTGCTTCTTTTGTATTGTGAGAGTTCACCTTGTGTTTTCTTTCTCTGAAACGAATCCGAAGAACAGGTGCCTTCAGAAGGGCATCTAATACATTGCCCTGCCTCGAGGCTTTTTGAAAGACTATATGATATTGTGGTAAAGTGAGACAAGAGTATCCCAACCTGCGGGATCTAGCCATCCTATTCTTAAAGTTCCCTAGGGAAAGATGTTGTACAGTGCTCTTTGATAATCTACAACAAATGCTAACCACTCTGGGGAAGATGTAATAAAAAGTTTCTGATCCCAGGGCTTATTTGTTCCTGTTTGAGCTCATTCAGGGTCAGGCTAGTCCAGAGGGGAACTGAACATCTGTCCAGCAGCTTATGGGCAGGTTGTGCACTTTTTTCTGTCAGGAACAGACGTCAGTGGTGCCAGCTGCCACTGGGAACTTTGCCTGGTACCCAGGCACCATGGGGATTGGTCAGGGCAGGGCAGCTTTGAGTAGTGACCCCTCTGCACCATGTTTTCTTCCTTCCAGCACTGCCAGCTGAGTTCTTGGGTTCAGTCAGTGAACAGGCCCATGCACTTACTCTGTGTGGAAACAAATCTATATCTGGTAATTATGTTTATGCAAATTTGACAAAAACTGGATTTTGAAACATATACTCTAGTTCTTGACCAGCAAAGGGTTTTGAAGATGTAAGGAGGATTCAACAAATATTTATAGAGCTTTAACTAGGTGCACACCTTTGTTTGGGTCCTGGAGATACAGCTTTGCAGCAAGGAACTTGCATAAAGAAGTGGACTCATGAGGAAAGGAAGGGAGAATGGATCAACCTGTTTTCATTGCAGGAGTAAGTCATCTACCCCACATTAGTTGATTGTTGCTTTCTCTTTTTCTGCCCCCCCCCCCTCAAACTCCTATCTTTTGGTTCCTCATTTTTTGGGGACTTATCTGATCATGGAGCAATAAGGTCACTCACATGTTTAATATGAAATAATGTGATGAGATGGGAAAAGTCACAGGCTAGGAATAAAAAATATATACTTGGTGCCAACGCTGGCTCTGCCACTTGATGAAATCCATAACTTTCTACAAATAACAAGATTTGAATCTTGGTTTCCTCATCCCTAAAATGGGATGGTTCTTGCTTTTCAACCACACAAGGTCATGATTCAAGGGCACCATATTCTCATCTGTAAATTAAGGTGTTTGAACTAGATTTAAGGCTTGCAAACTTTCTATAGAAGTGGATTCATCTTTTAAAATAAAATGTAACGTGAAACCCCAGCATATAAAACAGATGAAGACTGGCTTGCTCCTGTGGCCCTGAGGGAGAGGCTCCAAGTCCTACATACTCTCTTCCCCTAGCTATAGAAGGCCCTGGAGGCACCTTTGCACCGTAGGGTTCCACTGAAGACAATGTGAAACTCACTGTGCTAGATGATTCTTTTATAAAGTACCTTCCAGTTCTAAAATTCTATAAATCAGAATTTTCTAACATTGTGTTTTCTATGATGAAATTTAACCCCTATTTTTTTCTTCATTTATTAATATGTTGCGGGAGATAGTTACCAGCTTTACTAAAACCAAAACACATTTCATTACTCTCTCCCTGTTTGTGAAGTCAATCTTACTGCCACAAAATGAAATTAGATTTTGATGGAGTATGGTATTGTGTAATGAGAAAAACACCAGACTGGGAGTAAGAAGACAATTCTAACCCTGGCCCTGCTTTTAACTATCTTTACAACCTTGATGAAATCAAGGAACTTGACTTACCTATCCAAATCTTTTAAATCAGGAGGTTGAGTGACTTAGTAATCATAGACACTGGGTCATTTATGGACCTCACACCCAAATAAGTTTCTTTAAATTAAATAACTCTCAAATTTCACCCTGCCTACAGGCCAAGTTATTCCATCACTCTTTCATATATATATATATATATATATATATATATATATATATATACACACACACACACACACACACACACACACACACCCCAGTTAAAGAGGAAGGGGAGGTAAAAGCAAATTAGGTTGTAAATGACACCACATGGACATGAAGCTGGAAATATCAAGTGGATCATTGTTTTGTTTGCACAGGTGGTTGGAGCCCACAGTGTGCCTTGACCCCAACTCACCAAGCAGGAGCCACATCTCCGTAATCAGGGTTGTGCCAGGCATTAAACACAGTATGGCCATTCCTACGGGCAAACCAGAAAAATCCCAATTTAGCAAATATTTAAAGAAACAGTTTGGGTTAAGGATCCAGGGGTTGGACCAAAAGGTGTGACCCTACAAGGGACCGACAGCATGATTCATTGCCTCCCAAGTGTGCACGTCCTGGGAAAAGGCAACAGGCCCTGCCTGGGAAGCCAGGAAGCTTTAGGGGTGGACACAAAAACAACAGCTCTGGTCATGGCTGTGACTTGGTTATAAGTTAACTTTATGGGTCACTGAGTGTCTGGAAACAGACTATAAAAAGAAGAAAGGGTGGCCCAAGCAGCTTTGTGTTGGAAATGGCTGTGACCAGTTGCTTCTGGAAGGGAGATGTATTGACTGCAATAAAACTTGATGGGCTCAGCACTTGTCTGTTAAGGCTGGAATCGGAAGTAAACTTTGGACCTAAGTAATTGGTATGAAGCTGTGCTTAAGAGCAGCAGCAGAGGGGATTTTATTCCAAGCAGTAAACAATATGGTATCCAACCGATGCACAAGTTCCACCTTCTTGGTGACCTCTAATCCCACAATCCTATCGGCAGGCAGGTCTTTTAGGTTAATCCCACAGTTCAAACAAGTTGGTACAGTTTGACTTTCTCTAATCTGACTTCTTAAAAAAAAAAATCTCCTTGTTCTTGGAATAGCAAAACATTTAGGGTAAAAATAAAACGTCAACTTTTGAGACTTGCTATCCTTAACTATGCCTGTTTTGAGGGAAACAATGCATTGTCTTTAATATTAACTGTTATCAAACCATCAACTCTAACTTTAGCTCTCTTCAGTTAGTCAACAATTATTTATTAAGCACATACTTGCACAGATCTGATGTCATAAGTTGAAGGCAACAAATAAAACAAGATTATATTTAAGCTCATTCATCAGAAATATTTTAAAAAATACACACCATTTTTTTCACTTGATTTTTTTTTTTTCATGGTTTGGGGAGGCACATTTCAAATTTGACTTAATGTGTGATGTAGAAAGGCATTGAACTGTGTTTCAGGAAGACAAGAGCTAATCTTAAATATCAATCAGAACATAACATTCACATCCCTGAGCCTCACGTTTGTTCATCTGAAAAAGGGGGAAGCTAAACTGGGTCATAGTCTATATCACAAAGCTTAACTATAATAACAGCTCATGTCAAGAACTTTGTATTCTTTATCGTTTTTTCATTATAGAAGCCCTGTGATATATGTATTATTATTTTTCCCACTTTTCAGATAAGGTAACTGGGCTTAGAGAGGTTTTGAAATTTGTCCGAGGTCACACAGTAAGTGGCAGATCTGACATTTGAACCTAGTTTTCCCCAGCTCCCAAGTTGTACTCACCCATTTCATACTAATGAACTGCCTTAGAGTTCATCCAAAAAGGAAAACTTAATTTTTACCTTATATCAAATTTTCATTTTGACTTCTTTGGAGCTGCTCATAGAGATCACGCCTACCTACATTGGTTACTACTGTGTGATCTTTAGAGTCTCCCGTAAGTGGTTGCAGAAGCAGAAGAGGGCAGAAGCATCTACTTGGAGAGAGGGAGGTACTTCACCGACAGCCTGCCCACCCCTGTGAGGACTGAGTAGATTAGACTAGTGACCATGCCCCAGCATTCAGAATCCAGGCGGCAACAGCTTCCCCAAAAAGTCCTAGCTAGGAGTGACAAGGGGAACTCAGTGATGCCTGACCAAGACCTTCCTGTTACATCCTCTCATACATCCCTTAAACTAAGCCTGGCTTCTAAATCTTCCAGTCCTTCCCCAGTTATCATCATGCCATGTATAGCTAATGAATAGCAATGGAACCCTCTTTCTCAGGAAGCTGGAGTGTCCAGAACAGGGCATGGGGAAGCCCAGTTTGGTTTCTGATTTCCCCACACCTAGGGTCATTGCTCCTTCCAAGTGTCTGCATGCTCCATCAGATGAAGCGCTACTTAGATAAAGCACTACATGCCAGGTGACTGAAGCCCAGGAGTCCCTGGAACGAAATGATCTTGCTGATGCAAACAGAATTTCCACAGACCTTGGGGAATGTTTGGTTTCCACAATGTTTAAGACTAAAAATGGCAGTTTATACAGTGAGGGACAATCATGGTGGAGAGATGGATCACACAGTCCCTGCTCTGCAAAGCTCACTGTCTCCCAGGGCCGGCCGGCTGGGGCTTTGTCCTTCCCTGAAACATCTCATGGGTGAGGCCAGTTATCCCCAGACCAGAAAGATAAGAGAGGTAAGTATAATTTTTTTTTTTACAGTACACAAATGATTAACATTTATTTAATGGATTAAGTAGAAATAATCAGTTGAGGAATGTCAACCTCAAGAAACTGCACATTTTGTCTTGAAAATACTGGAACTGTCAGAAACAATAAAAAATCTTACTCATTTTCAAGAAAGAGGAAGCAATTATACATATTCTCAAGAATAAAGTGGAAGAGTTAATTCTCCATTACTTGTTTATATTAGATTAATCTTGAGTCTGTATGGTGGATATAAATTACACTTCCTCCAATAAATTCAATTTTGCAGAAAAGATGTACTTCTCCTCTGGTCTATTTTTAGTTGCTTAAAAACTGCCCCACATTTTGCTGACCACACATGTATTATACAAACCCCCTGTCAGTTCCCTGAGGTGATAATTACTATTTGGGGAATCCCTCTGGAGGGATGAGTGAATGTTCCAGTGGAAAGAACTCTGACTTAGATGCTCAGAGAGCGAGAATTGATTCCGGCTCTGCCCCTAACTAGATGTGAACTTACAGACAAATTACTTCACCTCTCTAGTTCTGTGCAAAGCAAGGGAGCAAAATTAGATATCTTTCTAAGATTCCTTCCAGCTCTAAAACCCGGTCTTTGTCCAACTCTCATGAACAAAAGCAGGGATTCCTTTCAGTATGAGAACCCTGAATTGACTGGGAGGAATGGAAAAGAACACTCAGAACTGGAGGCTGAGCTTGGGATCCTGGAAACAAGTACATAAAAAACAGGCAAGGGCAAAGGCTGCTGCCTAATTCCCAGTAAATGCCCTGGGTAGATTACAGCTAAAAGGAGCTATTTCTGGTTCCATCTGGAGCACACATTGAAGACTGGTGTTGTGGGACTCTTGGGGTGTAACATTGAATAGACCCATTTATTGTCCTCTGATTCAGTCACGAATATTTTCATCAGGAAAAAGGATAGTGCCTGGCTGGAGGGCTCAGTTGGTTGGAATGTCATCCTGTACACTGAAAGGATGAAGGTTCGATTCCTGGTCAGGGCACATACCCAGGTTGCTGGTTCGATATGTGTGGGAAGCAACAGATTAATGTTTCACTCTCACATCTATGTTTCTCTCTCTCTCTCTCTCTCTCTCTCTCTCTCTCTCTCTCTCTCTCTCTCTCTCTCTCTCTCCCCCCCCAATAAAAACATGTCCTTGGGTGAACATTGTTTTTAAAAAAAAAAAATGAAAAGAGCTAATTAAAAATAAAAGCAGCAAGAAAGAGACGTCCAATAAAGAATGATTCCTCTGGTGAGAAGAGACCCATCTTCCGTCCCAGTGGCAATGGAGGCTGCTCACAGGGCTCTGTGCCTTGTTTGTGATGAAGGAGCAGAGCGTCAACACGTGTACCAACAACAGCCAGGCCCCTTGGAAAAGCCTCACCCCTTGGAAATGCGTCTTTGCTGAGATGCAAGATAGCAACAACAGTGAAAGCAGCCACATTTTGCTGACCACACATCTACAAAATGTTCCAGTTTCAAAGGGAATATAGGAGCCCCCCAGGCCCCAGGTGCAGAGAAAGAGGAGCCTTTGGGAAGAAGGAAGGGGTGTTCCAGCGAGTCTGTACATGGATATATCACATGCAATGCTTGCTCTCCTTTCCCTACAGTCAATGTTCATGATTCTCCTTCTCTGGGTTCCTAGGGCCTGAAAAGGAAGAGATTTACATTAAAACCAAAGTCCCTTGCCTGGCTTGTGTGTCTCAGTGGTTGAGCATCATTCCATGCACCATGAAATTTCTGGTTCAATTCCCTGTCAGGGCACATGCCCTGGTTGTGGGCTCGATCCCCAGAAGCATGCAAGAGGCTGATTGATGTTTCTCTTTCATATTGATGCTTCTCTCTCTCTCTTCTTTTCTCTCTAAAATCAGTAAAAACATATCTTTTTAAAAAACAAACAACAACAAAAAACAGAGTCCCCACCAGCCACCCACCAACGGGGCCTTGGCATTCACTCTGTGTTGCTGTTCCACACCAGGGCTTCTCCTGGCTGCCCACAGTGTGGCAATTATTCTCAAGGTGGGGGATGGAGGGAGGAGAGAGTGAGAGACAGAAACCATAGTCTTTCACAGCCGAACCTTGGAAGTGATATAGCATCGCTCCTGCCATATTCTATTTAATCACACAGACCAACTGTGGCACAGTGTGGGGGACAGTCACATCGTGTGAATACTGGGTGTGAACCTCAGGAAGTAGGGATTGTTGGGGACCATCTTGAAGGCTCGCTACCACAACTACCATGGGGCCTTCCTGGCCCTCACTTTCCTAAGTCCAGCCATCTTAGTGGGTTTTCCTTCTCTCCTCCTTATTCAACTTTTCTCCTCAAAGCAGTGAACTCTTCCCCTAATCTTTATTTCTCTCTATTCCTATTGGACAGAAACACTGACCCCAAACAGGCATTTCCAGAGCAATTCTCTCTCTAAGGGAAATTGTTAGTAAATGTTTTTTAAATGGCAAGTTATTTACCCTGTGTTATAGTTTATGTATGTATTTATTTATCTACTGGCCCATGATAACAAAAGGGAAAACTTTAAATAATCGTAAAGCACTGAATGTTTTTTAAATTCTTCTCCTAACTTTTTCCACTCCCTACCCAATATCACAGTGGCCCTTTCCTGTGAGAAATATTTACTCCTTGGAAGCTGGTGAGTTTACATGTCCCTGTACACATTTCCCCCTCCTGTTTCCCATGCCTCATTCTGTCCTAGCTAAGGGGAAAGATGGTGTGGCTCTTAAACTGGCTGAATCTGGAGAGAGAAAACAGAGGAGAGCTGCCCACCTATGCCAGGTGGAGACATCTATAAGCTTTATTTGCACTAACATAAATGCAGGTGGCGGGAGAGGGCCAAGTCATTTTCCTGAGACACTACTTAATGAAGATGTTGTGAGAATTAAATGGAACAACACAGATAAAGTGCTTAGAACGGCACCTGGTACCAAGTACTAGTAAGTGCTCGATAGCTGCAAACTGTTGTTCTTAGATAAATGAAGCAGATGTGCATACGCTTTGGTTATGAACAATTATGGGTCAGTACTAACCACAAACTTAGATCATTACAAAAGTCATTTTTCCTTCACTACCTAAAATTACCAATATTTTGCTGTAGATTCCAAGGAATACCTCTTTTTTCTTAAAACATAAAAAAAATCCCTGAAGTTAAGAGTGAAAAATATATACAGTGAAAGATCATTGATCCAGAATGTCCAACCTAATTTTCATGTATACATATATTTAGCCAATGTTAATGGGCATCTGCCAGGTTCCAGGCACAATTCCAGGGGCCAAGCACCCGGGAACAAACAACCTAAATTCATGCCCTTGTAGAGCTTACATTCTAGTGGGTACAAACATCAATAAACACGAATATATGTGGGGCTAAGAAGAAAAACAATACAGTGAGGCAGAGTGACAGGACGGCATAGTATATTAGGTCAAGAAGTCACAGAAGGCCTTTCTGATAAACTACCCCTACATCAACTTTACTTCCAGAATTTAGACCTATTGGCTCCAAAGAGTACAATAATTGAAAAAAAGATGTTTTCCCAGGTTAAAAATGGCACATAATCTGAGAAATAAAAAATGGTAAGAAATAAAGGTGTCAAAAAGGATATGCCTTAGAGAACTCTTTATATAATATACACATGCCATTTGAATCCACCACAGAATATATTAAAAATCTATCATCATTCTGTATCCATTGAATACATCTGGGTTTACCTTAAAACAAAAATAACACATTAAAGAGAAAGCCCAAAATATTTAGTGATGGGAACAAAATGAATATGTCATTTTTCAATTCTTTCCTAGAAAATTTGGATATTCAATGCACACTCACTTCCTTAAAAAATGGCCTAAACAAACAAAAATGTATTGCATAATAAAAAATATATGAAATTTTTCTTCACCTGGAAATCCTTATTGATTGCACAATGGAATGGCAAATTCACTTATCCTCAGATGGTGTTGTTATGGCATTCCTAAATGGAAGGGGAAGGGGGGGCAACAGCTCTTTTGCAAAGAACTATCTGTATCATTGGTTGACCCTTGCTCTGCTTTTCTTTTCAGATTTCTCTCAACCTTTTTATCTGATGAGTCTGCTGCACAGTAGGTAATGTGCAGCATTGCACTCTGAGATCTGTGAGCTATGCACAAGATTAAATGCCCTCTAAAGTCATTTTTGATCTGCCCATTACTACCCACACTGAATCATCATGAGGTTGCTCTTCTGGCGGGAACATCACCACATACCATGTGCCTTAGCAAACTGTTCTTGGTATTGGTATTTTAAAAAAAGTGGATGAGAGCTTGAAATTTTTTGGAATTTTCCTGTGTTTCCACATCTACATAAGCAATCAGCTATAGTAATATTTCTACCATGTTTTATGACTAACAAAGCCCTCTCCTATGCTTTAACTCATGTAATCTTGCAGCAGCCCTGTGAAAAGATGGAGGTTGGAATTTCTAGCCAATCACCAAAAACATTTCCTTTTGTTCCTGGATACATTGCTAGACTAAATTTCCCAGCATCCCACACTTAGGTGTGGCCATGGACAGAGCCACTTTCTGGTCCATAAAAATTCCCATAGGAGCTCCTCCACACTTTTCCTTCCTTGGCAAACCTGTGGAGATGGAGGAGCCATGAAATGGAGTTTGGGTCTCTACATTTTCACATAGAGTGGAGTTACTTGAGGATTAAAAGTTTCTATGGCATTACACTATAGACACCTGGGGGTTATGTGTTACAGTTGTTAGTGTTACCTTAATAATGCATATTCCTCCAGTGTTTTATTACTAACACAACAGCTTCATATATTTTTATCTCATGTGATAAAGCTGGGAGCAAGTACTATTTTTATTATCCCCCCCTTTGCAAATTGGGTGAACTAAGGCTCAGAGAAGCTAAATAATGTACCCAAAGCCACATAGCTGTTAAGAGTTGGAGTTAGGTATCTGATTTAGGTCTAGTGAGACCCAAACCCTGTGGTCTTTCTACTGAACCATGATAATTTTACAAGATGTTAACCATGATAATTTTACATTGCTCTTAACCTTCTAGGTAATTCTGTAGTACTATGTTGAGGGTGGTTCTTCAACAGCGTGCATTTGATGCTAATACTTGTCTGGGTCTGAATTGAAGAATTCAATCTAGTGTGCAGTACTTGCTCCCTGCCCACAGGGCTGCATGAACAGTGTTATCCACTGGTCTTTGATAGGGTGCCATCTGTCCTCTGGCTAGGCAGTTTCCTGGACGTTTCCCCTAAAGTCCAACAGAAACGACTCAGCCCTTTCAGTCTGCCCCACTTTAAAAGAAAACGTTTGATCCTTTAAATAATCATTGAATAAAGATTCAATGCCCATTAGATATAAAGCACTGTGCATAACACTGTGAGGGATTTAAAAATAAGTAAACAAAGCACACAGCTCAGTGCCTGAGAGGATAGACTGTGGTAAGTGCCTGAATTTAAATTATGGTCCCACTATTTACTAGCTGTGTGACCTTGGACAAATGACTTAACTTCTCTGTTTCTATGTTTCCTGACCTGTGCAATGGGGATAATATTAGTACCTACTCATGAATATGACCTGAGGAATAAATGAAACAAGGCATATAAAACATTTAGAATGGCACCTGGCACCAAGTAAGTGCTTGATAGCTCTTAACTGTTATTCTCAGATAAATGAAGCAGATGTACCTAAGCCTTGGCAATGAACAATTATGCCATCCACAAACTTAGATAGTAATGAGAGTCCATTTTCCGCTTGCTATCTATAATTACCGGGATCTTGTGCAGTTTCTCTGAAACCATACAAATCTTTTCCCATCATGTACTAGTGATTTTCTGCTCTCAAATCTTTTCTGTAATCGGGCTCTAAGGGAAGAAAAACTCACAATATTTTTTTCCCCCCAGGCACTACACTAAGCACTTTACCTCTGGGTTTCTTGTTTTGTTGTGTTGTATTTAATTCTCTCAACAACTCAATTTCCCAATTGCAGATGAAGCCGCCTAGACTTCAGAGAAGATAGTATGTAAGTATCACAACTGGGATTTTAAACCTGGTCTGTCCGCTCCACAGCCTGAGCTCCCAACCTTTGAGCTAATCCCCTCACTGCCCAGCTCTGATTCTCCGCTAGTCTGATTAAAGCCCCAGAATTTCACGACCTTCTGAGAATACAGTCAAGAAAGAAAAGATATAATTGTTTTAACCTGCCTCTGAAGCTAGGAAATGAGGGGCCTTGATATTAACAAGGCTGCGTCTCTCCAAAGTGCAGAGAACCCTTGAAAAGGGTATGTTAATCATGGGTGTCATATTTTATGATTGTGTCTGTTTGTATTTAGTTCACTTGTTATCCTTGATGTTCTCACCCTGAGGACATCCAACTGAACAAAATTGCATACATCTTTATGGATTACCCTTTCTGCATCCATAAGTTATCTGCCCTTTTAAAATAATTTGCACTAAAACACAAAGTGTTTTTTCTAATGGGAATGGACAGCTAGTGTTTTTTGATGCAAATGATTTCTCCCCACTTCCTCCCCAGCCCAGAGCTAAATCTGCAGCAGCCAGGAGGGCTCTGTGCTTCCCAAGCAATGTAAGCACAGCAGCTGGGAGCCGCACAGTGACTTACGCCCCTGCTTGATGTTAGGGGAGGCTCCGGGAGGCACCCACCAGAAGAAGCTGCAGTGTGATGAGCAGGCACGTTTTAAGGGCACTTATAATACTTGCCGCTCTTGTTTTTAAGAAACTAGCTACCACTCAGGCAGTTTTGTTTGTGTAAAGATTCAACGGTTAAGCACGTAAATCCCTAAGTACAACACATTGTGTCATGGGGTTTCAGTTTGGTTGTTTTTTTTCCTGCAGATAATATGTTGGGTTTTTTCTTTTTAACTTCGATAGTATTTCTGAACTCTATCCATGGTAAAAATTGAGAATTTAATTATAACTTATATACTTTATCCTGGCACCTAAGTGTATAACGTTATGAGTTTCTAAGTGTGTTCCTTTATTTCGCTACTTTTACCTCAATAAAGAGGTCAAATCCCAGTATAATAATAGATTTGAATATGTAAGTAGAAAAGGGGAAGGAACGCTGCACCCAAAACTTGAGTATTGCCACCTCTTGGAGAAAAATAACTAGAGTTCTCACTATAGTCCCTTTTCACATGTAACTGATTTTGGAAAGAAAAATATGTAGGGGGTGGGGAGGACTATTAAAAGACTAATGAGATGTTTGAGAAATGAGCTCTGCAGGCAAAAGGCAGCCCACGGGAAGAATTCTGCATGACCCTAGTTGTTGTTAGGATTACAATGAATAATTACAGTTCGTTCTTAGGCAGTAACTGCTCCAGTGTCACTTCCAGTAAGGTCTGGCCAGAGCACCCAGAACAGCGGGCTCCCTGCCTGCTCCCACTTGGACAGCACAGTTTCTCGCGGTGGGAATGGAGAGGAGTTACCCTGGGAACTCTGGCTGGGGGGATGTTAAGTCATTTGCAAGCCACTAAACGATCTGCACACTGGTGGAGCCAGGAGTCCCAGCGCAGCTTTCTCATGCATTCCACACACCAGCCTCCCATGCATTCCACACTGTCCTCATGTCCACACTGGGACCCTGCAGATCCTGCTGAGCTCCGCAACCTGGGCTGCAAGACACAGACCTGCTACCTGGCAGCTGCTGCTCTGGCAACATCTGCCCTCCGTCATTCTGGGCCCCTGGTAGTTTTCCTGGTTCTACACCCTTGTCTCCTAAGCAAATCCCACTCTAATCTAGTGCTTCTCAAGATGTGGTCTGCAGAGTGCCCACAGGAAGATCACAAGGGGGAATGTTGAAAATGCAAATTCCCGACCCCTGCCCTTGACCTATTGCACTGCACCCTCAATGGGCCCTGGGAAAATAGTCACCTTCCTTAATGAATACACCTGGTTCATTATGATACATGCTGAAGTTTGCAAACACCTTTCTATCTCAGACTTCTCTCACTCCTGCTTTTTCTTCTCTAGCACCTCTTTGTCCATAGCTCACAAGAATTCCCCAAAAGAACAAGATTGAAGGCTCTAATTGTCTCTGGTCCTCCCCTAAAAGCCTCCTTTATGTTCCCCGTCACTCCCTAAACGCTTTCCCATGAGCAAACTCAAGGGTATTTTAAATTCCACACTTCCCCTCTCCCACTATAAAAGCAAATGCTTGCATCTTTTAAATAATCATCCTTCTGTTCTGTCTCATTGGCCTCTCTTCTAGACCCTTTGGCATGATGACAATCAGAGTACAAACCCAGGCTTTCCCCCTGCTTTCAGGAGGCCCAGATCCCTGGAATCAGCCAATACAGCTTCCTACCAGGAGACAATGCCCACACTACACCACCACACTTCAGGCGGGGGCCTCAGCTCTCTCTGGGCCAATCCAGGGTATTTCCCCAAAGGAGGAATGGGCTTTGTGTTAGGACCAGCAGGCTAGAACACTAAATGTGTGATTGTGCCAATCTGATATCAACTCCCACCTGTGGACCTGTCTGCAGTTACACATGGACTCAGGCAGCGTAAGAAAGTTCTGTTGCTGGCAGTGAGAGTCGTGTTCTTCTGGACTCTCAGAGACAGCCTGTGTGGGATGGACAGATGCCTTCTCCATACTGAGTCCCCAGAGAGGCTTCTATCTATATAGGTCACGAAGAGAGAAGAGAAATCTGGCTGGCTGCATCTTCTCAAACACCCCCAAGCCCCTTGGTGACAGGGGCAATAGAAGTTCAAAGGATGGCCATCAACTTCAAGAGAAACTTTCCGCCTGCCCATGAATCATGTGCTTTAAGATCAGGATTGTTCCCACTTTTCCCTTTGTTCCCAGGGTTAAGAATCCTCTAACTCTACCAAATGAAGTCGGAGGAAAGAGCCATCTGCGTTTTGGCATGTCAGGCAGCCCCCGGTGCATTCCATGTTTTTTTGTGGGTTTTTTTTTTCCTTTATGGAATAGAATCCTTACTATTTTTCATAGCAGTCCCATGAGATAAAAAGAAGAAGACTGACAAAAAGGTTGAGGGTCTGAAATTTGACCTCACATTTTATTTGGGATGAGATGAATTATGAAGGAGAGATTTTACAGTGTGCTGTTTCTGACCCAACTAGCAAACGAATATCCTCCATTCTTGTTCCCATTGCTTAAGCAAAAAACAGCTGTGTGCAGCATCTGGAAGAGTGGTTCCAACATTGTTTTATCCTATTTGATTCCCACTGGCTTTTATGTTTTCCATAAATGATTGAAGAAAAGTTCTCAGTTGGAAATAGCAATAAAATCTTCCATAAATTCTTGGTTAGCACGAGCTGTAGCCGCTCACGGGAGTCTCATTCTGCAGTCCCGAGTTCTGTGGAGGCTGGCTGCCTGGCCGAGGTCCGAGAGCCTGGAGCCTGTCAGAGAGAAAGCCCCATGGCTGGTGTCTTCTCTTGGCCTCACGTGGCAACCACAGACTATGTGGTTTCTCCTCTGAGCCACAGTCCTTGTTATTGTCCCTTTAAATTCCTTTTCTCCATTTATTAAATCAGGAGAGTTACAATACCTCCCTCACTCAGGACAGTGCCAAGCATATAGTACAGATTCATTTTTATATGTCACTGACACAATTAACTGCTTAAGAACAATTATTAATCATTCATTTAATATATAATGATGAAAATAATGAACATTTATTGAGAGACTGCAATAAGCATTTTACCTATTTGTGTTGTGTAGTCCTCCAAGCAGATCTCTGAGGTAACTATTATAATTTCATTTTATGAAACAAAAAAATTTAAAGTTTCATAAATGTAAGTGGTGGATCCAGGGACTTTGCCCACAGATGGTGAAGCAGGGGCTGGCTCACCAGAACCTGTGCTCTTTCCAACATTCGACAGCCTATTGGACTTTCTGGACACTGGGGATGCGGGAGAGACAAGATAGAAAAGGGCTCAGTTCTCAGACTGTACATGCCCCTCGCCATGACTCCCAAATCCTTACATGGCTGGTGGGAAGGTCATTGGAGGGATGTAATGAAAGAGCCATACTCAGCTGCCTTGAAGACAGTTTCCTGGTCCTCTGCTAATGTGAGGATGGCCTACTCGAATCCTCTCCCTGTACCACATACCACAATACTCCAAGCTTCATTTATACCCATTGTTAAAGCAAGTTCTCTGCTCAGACCAACTGCCGATCAAATTGTCTTGGAAAATTCGTGCCTTACTTGAACAAGAAGCTTCCCAGAAAGCCTAACTGGAGGATTACTGCTCTCAAGAGTTCAATGTCTGAAAACTAGACAGAAAGACAAAGCCAACCCTCAATAAGCATTAACAAAAACTGAGAAAAATCAACCTAAAGTTGACTCAGACTCTATCCAGCCTCCAGCTCATGCTGCTCATGTGCAGCAAAAGCCACTCTGCCTTCAAAGACTGAGCAAGAGTTTGGGTCTTCTAGCTCCTTCCCACCACATCCCCAGGGTCAGATTTGGTGATAATTCGACTCCAACTAATAATTGCATAAGGGGATTTGGCAAATTTATAATTTCCAAAGGGCACATCAGTCGATGTTCCATAAATTTCTTAACTCCGTTTCTTTCATTAAGGAGCTGTTTTTTGTTCCCAAGTGGGTCATTAGCTTTTTCCCCATTTTGATTCATTTAATTCATATTATCAACTGCTACTGAAGGTTGTCTGAGCTGATAGGAAACTTCAAGCCCTTGCTTTTATCCAGTCTTTCACCAGAAGAATCCTGTCAATTCTAATAGTGTTTAAAGACTTTAAATTTGTTTTAAAATGTTCCAAAACTGTAATAAATGAAGGGTGTTTTGTATTTCCCATATGGTACTCGTAACTTCACAACAAAATTTAGGGCCAATTTTTATCTACTTGAGGCTCTCTTAATAACCCAGTACCACGGTCCTAACTGAACCAAACCACAGTTGACCTATGCCAAATAGTTTTATTTCCCTCTATTGCCTGTACTGTTTTCTTTTTGGCTAAGTTAAGAATTTAACTCCTGCTCTTTAGCAAAAAAGGCCACAGACTCAGGGATAGACAATCGCGCTATCAAACCTGTCAGTATGAGCTTCTGGAAATGATGGAACCCAGTCAGTTTAGGACCTTTTCAACTAAGCCCCCAGGTGCTGATGGGGTGTAAAGGGAAGGAATCCTGAGAAGGAAAGAATATTTTATATCAATGTTTTATATGATTGATTAGGAATGGAACATCTCTAAATGAGTGCTGTTTTTCAGAAAAGGGAAATGGGGAATGGAATTGCAAAGATGTCTATTGTGAAATTGTTTTCCAAATGTTTCATGGCAAGTAAATCGGTGCATGTCCTCACCTGTCAGGAAGCTAAGCAACATTGAAGGACCCAGAAGACAAAAATAAAATGTGCAAATTCTGTCTTCCTTTCTGGGGCTACTTTTCCAGTAGATTTTCATGGGAATATTAACAAATAATGGATTTTCTCAAGTTCTGCTTTAGTATGGATCACGTCTCGTTCTCTCAGTCTGATGAGCTGGGGCAGTGGGAAGGGACAGGGAGGAAGCGAACTTGGGAGGGAGAGAGAACAGGGCAATGTCCACAAACGTGGATGTAATCAAACGCAGGTTGTGGGAGCCAATGAAAACGTTGTTAGGCTCAGATATAAATATTTTGTTCCTTTCTGCCAGGCACCGTAGTTTATGACAGGAACTGCGATTTAAAAATTCACAGGCAAATGTTATAAATTTGAGAACATACGTTGGACCCCTTCCCATTCCAATAAGCAGTCGCAGGTGCAGTTTTCATGAAATTGTATATTTAGGGAGGGAGTGGTTGGGAGGGAAAAGCGAGAATTGCATGTTCTAAGCAAACTGTATTTGCATACACATTATGCATGTACCCAATACACACTTGTGCAAAGATGATTAAATATGTTCTGTGCTGGCAGTCTCTTACTCTGCTTCCTTAAAGTGGGAATAGCAAATAGGTTTCTCTTGCGTTCCAAACCAATCTCTGTGCAGTGGCTGTTTGAAGTGGTATGTTGAGAAGGATTCACAGGTCATGTCTGGGTTCATCCAACAGTGTTTATTTTGTGCCTACTCTGTCCCATGCACAATGCAGGCTGCCACATTCTATTACTCCCAGAGTGGGAAATACATTTCCCTAGATCCAGCACAACCTGTGCCTTCTGGAGTGGTGCATCCCAATAGCCCTGGGTGTGAGGCCCTGAGAGCTGGGGCAGATTTAGAGAGAGAATAGTGACCAAAAATATAGTGACACAGCATGGGCAGTGGCAATGTTTGTGTCATATATTTGTCATCCCTGGTGAAGAACCATAAAAAAAATACCTGCCCTAGCTGGTTTTTCTTAGTGGTTAGAGCAGGGGTGGGCAAACTTTTTGACTCAAGGCCACAATGGGTTCTTAAACTGGACCGAAGGGCCGGAACAAAAGCATGGATGGAGTGTTTGTGTGAACTAATATAAATTCAAAGTAAAGGAGCGGAGGGGAGAACAAGAGAACCGGATAGAACAGCTGGATCCGGCCCGCAGGCCGTAGTTTGCCCACGGCTGGGTTGGAGCATCAGCCCTCTGACCCAAGGGTCGAGGGTTCGATTCTTGGTCAAGAGTATGTACCTCAGTTGCAGGTTCAATCTCCAGCCTCAAAGTCGGGGCTTGTTTGGAAGGCAATCAATCAATGTTTCTCTCTCATATCAATGTCTCTCTCTCTCTCTCCTTTCCACTCTCTCTAAAATTCAATGGGAAAAATATCCACAGGTGAGGATTATATATCCTATCTAACAAAAGGATAATATGCAAATTAACCATCACTTCATCACAAAGATGGCGGCGCCCATAGCCACAAGGTGAGCAGCCTGGCAGAATGCTTGCTTTGTTGCCGCGGTGACGAGGCAAGCTTTCCTCACCCAGCTGCAGATGGGCCTCTGGCCAGGCCAAGGCGCGAACGCTTGGGTCGTGACAAGGCAAGCATTCCGTGCCTGGCCGCGGATGGGCTTCTGGGCCACAGAGAGCCTCTGGGCAGCGGGCACAGAGCAGCCAGGCCCTGCAGAGAGCTACTGGTGCATGGATTTGTGCACAGGACTACTAGTATATATATATCCACCTTTCTACATTACCAACTAACATGCTTCGTGCATCTGAACAGCATAGTGTTCACAGTTGAGACAGAGCAATGCAAAAGGTAGTAATCAAATAAAATAAAAGAACTTCCCTCTTTAATACAGTGGCATAGAAAAGGGCCATCTTGGTGCTCCTGAAGGTTTTGACATCGTTTTCATCAAACACCAGGACATATGAAATTCCTGTACTTTGAAACTCAGTTTTTTCTTTCTACTCCCAAGTCCCTATTCTCTGGCATATTCTTTTAGCTATTCTTGCAGAGTATTCACTGACACCCTTTGAACACCAGAGAGGAAGGGGCCTCAGTGCTTTCTGTGGGTCGTTCTGCTGCCTTTGGCAGAGGCACATCCCAGAGATCACAGGGTCTGTTTTTCCCGAAAGGATTTCCAGGTGCAGAGCACACAACCAGCCTGCAGGCTCCAGGCCTCTGTCTACATTATTGAGAGAAGGTGGTCGCTGGGCTCTGAGAGTGAAGACCATGCATGTTAAAATCTTCCATCCTTCTCCCAAACATTCTAGAGGTTCATCGAGGAGTAAAGCAGGCCAACACTTGCTTTAAGGAAGAGAATACATGAGCTAAACTTGATAACAGGGCTCATAACTTGAGCGCATTAATTGCCACAGATATTATCATTTCCTGTTTATTCCTAGGCCTGCTTAAAAACTTTACATATGAAGAGGCCTAAAAAGTTATTAGAAATTCTCTCCCTTTTTTTTTTGTTTACATGACTGAGTTATTTTAGTTGATGCTGCTTAGTCATGCAACAAACAATGAGCTATAAAGGCTGTTAGGACTCTTTTTTATTCATTCATTTAGCATACATTTTTGAGAACCATGGACAGACAGACTCAGGCGCATGCTCAGGAAGCTTGATGCTCTCCACTAGTTCAAGGCAGTCACAAGAATATTTGGTAACTGCTGAGAAGGAGAAGCCAGGGTGCTGGACAGGCAAGATGGAGTGTCAAGAAAGGCTTCTTAGATGCCCTGGCTGGTTTGGCTCAGTGGATAGAGCGTTGACCTACGGACTGAAGGGTCCCGGGTTTGATTCCAGTCAAGGGCACATGCATTGGTTGCGGGCTCGATTCCCAAGAGGGGGCGTGCAGGAGGCAGCCAATCAATGATTCTCTCATCATTGATGTTTCTATCTCTCTCTCTCCCTCTCCCTTCCACTCTGAAACCAATAAAAATATATTTTTAAAAATTTTTTTAAAAAGAAAGGCTTCTTAGAAGATGCGATACTGACACTCATGCTTGAAGAACAATTCCTGACCTTCAGGGCTGGCTTAGGATAAAAGGAAACTATGCTAAATGCCTTAAAAATGTTTTCAAATGTGCTTTTCCTTTGAACCAACAGTTCCATTTCTAGAATATTCCCTAAAGAACTAATCAAACAACTGCACAGATATGTAGGTACAAGAATGTTCAGCATCAATAATAGGAGAGAGTGGGAGAAGGAGAGAGAAGAAAGGAAAAACAACATAGATCATCAACAATAAGAGAATGGGAAGCCAAATCAAGGCACATTCAGATGACAAGGTACAAATGCAGCTATTAAAAGTCACTTTTTAGAACTTGTTTTTGATATGTGAAAATGTTTGCAATAGGTTCCGGAAAAAAAATCAAGCTGCAGAAAGATATACCTCGGTCTAGGAGCTTGCAACCCATGGATCAAAAGATGGTCCCTGGACCAGCCACCACCCAGGAACGTGTGAGAATGCCGAATCTCGGCCCCACCCAGATCTACAGAAACAATATCTGCATTTTGACAAGAGCCTTACATGCCCCGAATGCGCATTATCATGTGAGAAGCACTGGTCTGGACTACAGGCTGTTACTGGTCCACAGTGAAGTCCCCATGGTCCATGGCATTGTGAGGGGGAAAGGGGCAAGGTATTGAGTTTTTCACAAAGTTAAATGTATTTAATTTATAACACTGTTCTTTATTCTGAGACTATAACCTTGCTTTTATGGGGTTAAGCTTTCTTTATATAATGACAGTGACTTTGGGATGGTGGGTTTAGTTGGTTATTTTGCTGCTGTTTCAGTGGTCTTAGTTGGCAAAATAAACACTTGGTATGGTCATCCTATGTATTGTTTTGAAAATTTTACTAGAAAATTTGGGAATGCTAAAACACACTACTTTAAGTACCATATTATGCGTTGGGGGAATGAAAATTACACATAAACAATAGCTCCCATGGGAGGTGGGACGATGTATACTTTCAGCATTTTCTTTTCTTCTTTTCTGAGATGTCTATGTTCTCTGAATTTAGCATTAAAGATATAGGTCTACGTGGAAGCTGGAGGAGCCCACGGAAGGCAGATGTTTTGTCCGGGTAACTTAGGAAGCCTGATGCAGTGATACTGCACATGTACTGTGGACCCAGTCAGCCCGGGTTCTAATCCCAGCGCCACCATTTATGAGCAGAGAAACCTTGCCCAGGTCACTTACTGTCCTTGTGTCTCGTGTTCCTCATCTATAATGTGGGTTATGATAATTATAGTACCTAATTCTAGGATGGTTCTGAGGAGTGGATTTAGTACATGTATTATTTTACCAGGACTGCTGAAACAAATTACCACAAACTGCATGATTTAAAGCAATAAAAATTGATTCTTTCACACTTCTAGATGCCACAAGTCCAAAATCAAGGTGTCAGAATGCCCTGCTCCCTCTGGAGTGTCCAGAGGAGAATTCATCCTCACTTCTTCAGCTTCTGTGGCTGCAGGCGTTCCTTGGCTTGTGGCTACATCACTTCAATCTCTGCCTCTGTCTTCATGTGGCCTTGTCTTTGCTCCGTGTCTTTTGTCTCCTATAAATACACCTGTAATTGGATTTAGGTATCCCTGGGTGATCCAGGAGGATCCCATCTTGAGATCCTTAACTGAAGTACATCTGCAAAGACTGACTTTCCAAACAAGGTCACATTTAGGTTTAGGACATGGAGATATCTTGGGCCACCATTCAGCCCACTACAGCATATAGAATCAACTTAAAACAACATGTGACACGTAACAAATATAGTTTTTGTCTCATTTCAGTTCTCTGGGAAGCTTTTGTTCCAGAATTTTCTCTATAAAGACTCTTGCTTGGGAGAAGCCCCTTGCTTTCCAATTTCCAACCTAAGTGAATTTTGAATATTACTAAGTATCACCCTCTCAAAAACCATTGTTATTAAAGGGCTTCATATTTCTGTTGACTGTGATTACCACTGCAAAGGGGAGAGTTGAGGAAAACAGCATTAAGTCCTACCAGGAATTCCCTCTAGATTAAAGATTAAGTGAAGGGAGCCCACAGAGTCATTTTAATCTACAAAATTTATTGTTCCTTCCTCCCAGCAGTGAACTTACATTCTTCTAACAAATAACTATTCTCAAAAGGCCACAGGAGAGACTGGACCTCAGGCATAGGACATTTGTCGTGCAGGGCAGCCTTCTATAGGGGGCTTCCAAAGGCTCATGGAGAGAGCTTTGGGAAGGAAGAGGACACATTTCCTGGAGTGGCCATCTGGGCCTGCTGACGACCTTCTAGCAGCAGTTCTCCAGACTCGCCCAAGCAGATTGCTATCACCTCCACCAAACACCCCACCTTGGCTTCAAAAAGCTGAAATAACAGAAGTTCCTTCTAACTGTTTTAGTTCTCAAATGGGGTAAAAATTTTATAAGTTTGTTCATCAAGATGTAAGCATCTTGACCTGTGGTAGGTGCATAGCATGTTTTGTTGAATGAAGGAAGGAAAGAAGGAGTGAATGAATGAATGTGTTTGTGACTTTGGGAGGCTCAACTTTGGAATTCAAGGAGTAAGTTTCATTAGACAAGTTATGTACATCCTTCAAGTAAATGATCCACCAGTAAGGGTTTCCCTAAATGGGAAACTGAGCTGCGGGGACGAGGCAGCCTTTCCTCTATCTGCCCTAGATGCATTTGCAGAGTCAGGACTAAGGAGAGGACCCTTGAGTGTACATGTGAGGGGCCCAAACCCCAGCTGCCTCCCCTCCTGTGGGTCCCCCTCCTTCCAGGGAGGTCAGCATAACCTCCATAGGGCACCCCACATATTTGAATAATGGTGTAGGAGAGTCACAGACAAAATGCTTTCCTAAATCTTCCCAGGCAACTTCCAAGCTCAGAATTGTAAATCCAAGCTACAAGTTCTCTTTTCATAGAACACTGTAGACTTTTCTTGGTGCATCTTCAGGAATGCATGTGTGGCTCTCACTGGCTGGCATAGGGACCACCCATTTTCAGTATCTCTTCAACTCCCTAATACTTAACCCATAAAATGGTCATCTCTGCATACATAGAGACATAGAGCTGTCATTTGCTTATTTCAGGCTGAAATAATTATAGCCTCCTGAAAAATTCAGACAACTAAGGCTGAAATCAAAGTTGTTATTTGGATGAGCAAGAAAAAAAAAGCTTCAATTCTTCCTTCAATCTTAGTCACCTCTGAATGAAGTTTCAAATGACACACTGGCTATTAGTTCTGCCTTTCTCTGGTGGACATTGAAACCATTTCAAAAGCATCTATAAGTAGACACTTCCAAATAATCAGAGCCAGCAGTAACTGCAAAAGTTAACAACTGTCCTGTGCAATGGTCTAGTTGGCTAATGTGGTCACATCAGTGACAGTGGTGGTGTTTTTATTTCAGGCTACAGGCAGGCTTTGTAAGAATGTGAAAATCAATAAGGAAGGTTTGTCGGGGGTGACATGTTTGTTAATGCTTTATTGATTATGCTATTGGTTGTAAATTTTCTAACTTAATAAAGCTCAAGATTTTTTGCAGTAAAAGACAGAGGTTATTTAATTAACTGGCCACTTAATGCAAACTATGAACATGATACATTGTGACTGCTTCAAAGTGACACCCAATTCATCACTCTCCAAGTGGGCATGATGTTATACACACACACTCACACACACACACGCAGACAAGAATATTATACCACTGAAAGAACTAGGCAAAAGAAGGCTGATATATATATATATATATATATATATATATATATATATATATATATATATACTGTATATATATAGGGATTAGTTCCAGGGACACTCCTTCCCATACCAAAATTCGAAGATGCTCAAGTCCCTTATATAAAACTAGAGGCCCAACGCATGAAATTCATGCACAGGTACAGTCCCTAGGCCTGGCCTGTGATCAGGGCCATTTTCCCCAGCTGCCCACAGCTGGCTCCACCCCCCCACACCACCACTCACCCAAGTTCCCTGTTTGCCATTAGGGAAAGGGACCAAAAGGTGGTCAGTGCACCTCATAAGGACTGGTCGAACAGTCGTTCTGGTTGCTCTGTCATTAGGGTCAATTTGCATATTACCTTTTTATTATATAGGATAGAGGCCTGGTGCATGGGTGGGGGCCAGCTGGCCTGCCCTGATGGGGGCCCCATATCAGGGTGGGGGGGCCCCGCTGGGGGGTGGGGCCAGCCAAGGTGAGTGGCCGTGGGCAGTTTGCAGGCCAGCTAAGCCCCTGATTGGGGTAGGGGTCCCCGCTAGGGGGCAGGGCCAGCCGGGGCAAGGGACTGTGGTCATTCTGGTCTCTGGTCATTCTGGTCATTCTGCTGTTTCAGTCGCTTGGCTTTTATTATATAGGATGGTGTAATATTTGCATCCTCCCACACACAGTACTTTAAGTCATCTCTGGATTACTTATAAGACCTAATACAATATAAATGCTATGTAAATAGTTGTTATACTGTATTGTTTAGGGAACAAGATTAAGAAAAAAAGTGTGTATATGTTTAGCACAGATGCAACCATCATAGGCCTAATTACGTAGTCCACATCAGCAAAAACGTAACTTTTTCCCCAAAAATATTTTCTATCCGAGGTTGGGTGAGTCTGTAGATGTGGAACCTGTGGAAGCAGAAGGCTGACTGTATTCACTGTACTAAGCTCTGTACTAAAAGGACTTTATGTTGCTCACTATCACATGAGTTCTCACTATCTTCTGATGTAGGTTGCCAAAGCACAAAGTTGTTAAACTTGCAGCATTTACCAATGAACCAATAATAACACAAGCTTGTCTTTCTTCAAATGTAAATCCATTAGGAAAGGAAATGTAGGTCACTTAGCTTGATTTTCCTTGTGTGTGTGTGTGTGTGTGTGTGTATGTGTGTATGTGTGTGTGTATTTCCTTCTGTAAACCCTGACACAATATTATATTGTTTGCAACATTCCTAGAATTATATTGTGGTATTCAACCTTTTAGGGGGGTGGTTTCTAGTTTCCCACGGTGGAACTCTGCTCTCAAGCCTGCCAAGATGTGACATTAGAAAAACCACAGGAAGCACAGTGCCCCTGGTAACACCCATTTAAGTCCTGATCACTTTCCACACTTATAGCTAAATTGGCATTAATTTTTTAAAACATCTTCCAAACTTCTTTCCTGTTTATAATTGTTTTGTAGTCACAAAACTCTCTTGAATCATCAACTCTTCCAAGAAATTTTACAGATTCTCATGGAACCAATTCAATAAAGCATTTATTTCCATAGAAGAATGGGAGAGCGGAATAATTACCTTCCTGAGCCCTCATTTCCCCAATTACCATCAATGGGGTTTCTCACCTGCCAGGTTAATGCCTGCCTGTTCTATCCCCCACCATATAAAAAGTCTCTCTATCTGGTAATTACTTTCTCTCTCTTTCTTTTCTTCTTCTTTTGGAATTATTTTTAACCTGTCTTTTCAAGTCTTTTCAAATGTTCTAATGGAGCCCTCATGTGAATATTTCAAAATTTACTTCCATTATAAATCTCATATAAGCTCTTCCAAATTCTCAACAGTAACTCCTGATTAATAAAAATTTCACTGGGGTGTGAGTTCTTTTCTTTCCACTAATTTAAAAGCCTCCCACAGTGGCTTCTTAAACTATTTGGGAAACAATTTTAAAATGAAAATAATTCTATAAATATATAGCCATGAAACTGGATTCTCTCTGGGCTTAACCTGGTTGTGGTTATAAGTTAATACATCTTGGGAAAGTCCTTTTTTTTCTTTTTTCCCCCCTCTTTTTATACAGCTTTGTACCTTTTATTATAAGTGTTTAAAAACACTGAAATTTTGCCCAAGCCAGTTTGGCTCGGTGGATTGAGCATCAGCCTGCGGACTGAAGGGTCCTGGGTTCTATTCTGGTCAAGGGCACATGCCTGGGTTGCAGGCTCGATCCCCAGTAGGGGGCATACAGGAGGCAGCCGATCAATGATTCTCTTTCATCATTGATGTTTCTATCTCTCGCTCCCTATCCCTTTCTCTCTGAAATCAAAAATATATTTTTTAAAAGTAAAAACACTAAAATTTATAAATTTTAAAATTTTATAAGTTCTTATAGATTAGATAAAATATATAAACATTAAAAGAACAAGATTAGGAACACAAGATTATAGATAGAAGAAGAGAAGATGTACCATCCTGGAATGCTAACAGAGTAAAAGTCATTGTCAAGGTCCTAGTTTTACATTGGCTGATGAGTTCAGGGTGCTTATTAAGTAAATATGAATGAATGGATGGATGGATGAATGAGAACATACATGGAACCAATATTGAAAGTGTCACAAACAAATATTATGATTAATTCAGATCTGTGCATTTGAGGCCATAAGAAAGCAAAGTGAAGAAAAAGAAATGCACAGCCAAGATTTTAATTTGTAGATACTAACAAATTATGCTCCAAAACAGTAGTACAATTATGCATGGTGTTCGTTCACCACTTGCCTTTAAAGTCACCACAATATGAAATGTGTGATCTTCTAGTTTTTATCTCAATGTCCCTGAGTAAGAATGATTGGGCCCTGGCTGGTTTTGCTCAGTGGTAGAGCGTCGGCCTGCAGACTGAAAGGTCCCAAGTTCGATTCCAGTCAAGTTCAATTGTAGCTAAATTGCTTGGGTTGCGGGCTCGATCCTGTGTGGAGCGTGTAGGAGGCAGCCAATCAATGATTCTCTCTCATCATTGATGTTTCTATCTCTCGCTCCCTCTCCCTTCCTCTCTGAAATCAATAAAAATACATTTTTAAAAAAGAATGATTGGAACATATTTTTATATGCTTACTGGTTATTTTTATTTCCTCTTCTGTTAATTGTCACATATTTGACCCACTTTTCTGCACTTGGGGAAACTGAAGTTTCATTAACTTGAGAAGACATCAACTTCCAATATTGATAGCATTACAACCTCTTTCAGACATTGCAAATAATAAGTGAAAAATTGTGATCCCTGAGAGAAAAAATCAATGAGGTGAGCCCTGCAACAGAAATTGATTTGTAGATATCAACACCCACATATACTCTGGATGCCAATTTGGTGTCTGTTTCACATATGCAAATACAATCCTCCAGTCTACAGGCTATGTCTTATAATGCAGAAGTTTTTACTTTGATAAATTTGTGTATGTGGACTTTTGTGGTTTGGTTTTCTGTATCACTTTCAGGAGGCCTCCCCTGCCCACAAAGTTATAAACAAAGTTTCTTCTATTTCTTCATATAATATTTTAAATTCTCCCCAATAGTACATTCTGAATATATCTTTGTAACTGGTATGAATTAAGGAGATTAATTTTTATTAAATGAAAAGCCAGTGTTTTTGTTACTGTTTCTTTAAAAATCTATGGAAAGGTGTAATGGTTGCAGGACACTTGAAGTCACAGAATGTCAAACCTATAGAGACCCGAAAGAACATCCTGTTCAATGCCCAGTGCTTCAGGTAAGGAAGGTGGGGTCCAGAAGATTCAGGGACCACCCACAGCCACCCAATTGGGTAGTGGTAGAATCAGAAATAAAATCGGGCTGCCTGACCCCCAGCACTCTCTCTGCTGCCCCGAAATGCCTCTAAAGCCTGTCATCAAATATCGCCTGAATGTGCCTCATGAAACCCATGCACACTTAAATTAGGTTCAATCACTAGTCTAGTCTGCACCCTGTACTTGAGAGAGAGAGAGAAAGGAAATTCTTTGTATTACACTACTTCACTTAAATTTGCATATTGAGCTCCCAGGTGGTTTTGGCCATCCTAGGATGGGGTGAATGAACCATAGACCATCCATCTCCCTCACCAGCTTGATATATATTTAATAGCCAAATGTATAACATGTTTAGGTAAAATCCCCTCTAATTCCAGGCAATCTACACAACTCCAATAAGGAATTTAGCCTGTCTTGACATGGCTGCATGAAAGCAGAATGCTCAATTTAAATCTTCAGCTTAAAGGGTCTTTCTGTTTGTTTTTAGTTCTAGTGATCAGAGATTAAACTGTAAGGTTGAGGCTGCCTCCATGCATGCTTCCTATATTATTAGCAGGAGACAAAGTATCCACATTGAACAGAAGACTGAGGAATGAAGAAGAGGTCAATTAATCTGAATGTAAAGCTGTGTTGGGCAGGAGAGAGTGAGGGAGGGAAGAGAAGAAATGGTGAGAAACTAAGCCCACTCCAACACACATAAGGACAGAGGGTTTCTGTAACTAGTCTAGGTGTTTAGTCCTGTATCATTAACAATGTAACAGAAACTGCAACAAATAGTGGCTGAAAAAATAAAAAGAGGGAAGAGGGGAGTTTGTCTCATGCAGTAAGTCTGAAGACAGGCAGTCAAAGCTGGTGTAGAAGATCAACCCCACTCTTTTTATCTTTCCTCTTTGCCATTTCTAGAATGTTACCTTACAACCTCACAGTCACTACACGGCTGCTGATACTCGGGGCTGCACAGCTGGGTTTAAAAGAGAAAAGAATGAGAAAGTGGTGGTGCCAGTTGCATCAGGTACTCTTAGAAATGCTTTCCAAGAAACTCCCCAATAGACAGAATTTGGTTTGTCTTAGTGGCTCAAACTGCATCACATGACCATCTATAATAATAAAAGTGTAATATGCTAATTAGACTGGACGTCCTTCCAGATGTCCTTCCTTCTGGACAAAGCTGCAGCGGGCAGGGGCCAAGGCAGAGGTGGCAGAGGCCCCCGGCTGAGGTGGCGGCAGGCAGGGGTTGGGGCCAAGGCCCTTGCACGAATTTCGTGCATCAGGCCTCAAGTCTCTAGATAACGAGAAGCCCGGAAACAAAGTACAGACATTTCATTTCTGCAGCTGCTAGGCTAGCGGCGGCAAATGGAGCCTGAAACTGGGTGACCCCTGTGTCTGTCACAGATTCACAACATAGATCTGGATCTAAATAATTCCAGGGCTCATGGTCTCTTCTAGAAGCCACAGCACCACCACTATTCCATGGCCTGAAAGCACATTTGAAAAAAGGAGATTCATGTCTCTAAGACCCATAGTCTTCAGAATGAGCTGAAGGAGGGGAGAAATGACCGGATTCCTGACCTGAGAGAGAATGGAGGTCTTGGGTTAGATTCATCCATATTCCCAACAACCACAGAAATATAGCCTTGAAAATTTCATTATCCTCCCTAAGACATACTTTCATCTGTAAAATGTGAATAATTATTCCTATGTTGCAAGTTTGTGAAGAGACTTTTTTGAGATCCTGCAAAGGATGATTATTTTCAGAATGAAGAGAAAGAGCTTTGCTGTCAGATTTAAGTTGAACTTGGACACCTACTAGCTGGGTGATTTTGAATGATTAATTCAACCTCTAAAGTCCTCACTTTTTTGTCTATAAAATGAGGATAATTATATTTACACTATTTCATAGGGCCGTTGTGAGGACTAAGTAAAAACAATCTTATGAAGCATTTAAAACAGTGATTGGCACATGTTATATACTCAATAAATATCAGCCATTCCTATATTTATGTATAGGTACCTAGCACGAATGTGAGCTGTAATAGATAATAGATAATCAATAACAATGAGTTTCCCTTTCTCATGTCACAAGAATTATGTGCAAACTAAACAAGGTGTGAATTGTGAATCTGCCTGGTGAGTTCTAAGAAGTTATTGAAATGAAAGGAGTTATTCTGGTTATGGCAAAGAGAGGGGAGAATGACGGAGCAGGCACTTGGGGCAGCCAGCACCCCACCAGGTCAGCTGGGTGGATGCTGGGTTCCACCACACCTGCCCTGTCCCAGTCAAGCACACTAGCCCTGCAGAGATAAAAATAAAAATTCACAGCTCCCATGCCTTGGCCAAACTCAATGGCTTTCAGTAGATGGAAGGCATCATCTTCAGGGAAGTTGTCAAGGAAGAAACAAAGTCTCCAGGAAGCAGAGCAGCTCATGCTGCAGAGTTGTGGCTGTTTCCTCTTGGGTGGACCCCACCTGGTGGGGAGGGCTCCATGGCCAGGGGGGCCAGGGCCATAGGCAGCTTTCCTGGGGGGCTACTGGAGAAAAACTTAGTGCTCACTCTGCCAGACCAGGACGGATGGGAGACAGAAAGCTGAGTATTCTGTCCCCTGGGGAGCAGCACCCTGTGCCCCAGCCTGGAGAACGTCCTGCCCTGACATCCTGGGGAAGAGCAACGTTGCCTTGGGAAGTGAGCAAGGTGCCTCAGGCCTCCTGAGGACTGCACATCTGTCAGCAGGGACTAGGTGGGCAGCCGGTTCCTTTTGCATTTGGAAGGCATCTCCTGTGAGAAGGGAAAAAAAAGAAATATTTCTCTCCAGTCTTAGATTTTCCCCGTTTAATCAGCCCACAGACCCCACTCCTGCTCTGGCCTTGCAGAGGATGGAAAGATGGCTTAATCCTCTACTACAGAATGGGAGCAGCTCTTGCCAGAGAACTTGCTGGAAGCTGCCAAGCCATAAAAGCAGAAGAGCAGGTGCTCAAGACCTCCTGAATCTTCTGTAGCTAGGGCTTCATTATCATGCTCAACTTTCCCACAAAGCAGCTCTTGGATATGATTTGGGACTCACAACTTCTCCTGGCCACCTGATCACCATGTGTACCACTCACAGGCACAATAACCCATGTCAAGACTAATTATCCTATGTAATAAAAGCCTGGCGACCAAAACAGTGCAACAACCAGAACACCAGAGACCAGAACACCATGGCCCCTCGCACAGGCTGCCCCGCCCCCCAGGGAGCGGTTAGGGGCGCCCCTAGGCAATGCGATAGGGTGCAGTTTGATGGGGGAAATTCGAAGACACAGGGGAGAAGGTCTTAGGGGTCTGCGGGGTTGGGGTGGTCGGCCGGGTAGGTTTGGAGTGTGCTGGGGAAGGAAGAGGAAGATCCGAGTGGAAAACGGCTCAGCACAGTACCTTTCACATTGCGAGCCAGGATGGCGACAGCCATGGACTGAATTGGCGGTTGTTTCATGAGTGCGCTTGGGACCGACATGTTCATGGCAGCAGCAGTACTCCCAAAACTTCACTGATCCCAAATAGTCAACAGCTATCAATGCCTAAGAACAGAAAAATCCTCTCCAACTGGAGGCCCTGGACATTGTAACACCACTGAAGGAAACACCACTTAAGGAGGAGATAGAAAAACCGGAAGTATACGACCAGAGGATTGTGGGATTGTGGAGGATGCCTGGGCGCCTACTGCTAGAACGTGAGCCTGTTATTGCGCATGTACATAGTCAGCCCTATAGTCCTCAGTCTCGCAGTATTTGGATATGACTTCTGGTGGGAAAATTATTTCGATTGAGGTTTGCTGTTCCCTTGTGCGAGGAAAATCAGAATTAAAGGTTTTGTTTGTTACCTTGGTTTGAAGCGGAGGGAAATGGGATAGTGATGAATAAGAAACTTTGGAGATGGTGAAGGGCAGTTTGTCCAGACTGTTGAGAGCTCAGAATTAGAGATTAATTGGGATAAAAATCCTGCTAATAACACATTATGCCTGAAATCTGAGCACTCTACTTTTAGGTTTCCCAGTTCAAGTTTTTGTAGACTGCCTATTAAAACATTTCTGGTTGGAAAGTGTTTGTATAGGAGCAAAAAAAGTATTAAGTATTTGCTGTGTTTAGCATGCTTAGCTCTCTGTAAGGGATATGGAGTAATGTTAAATGCCTCATGTTCTCAAGAAGCTTGAATTTTAAAATAAAAAACAAAGAAGAAATACAAATATTAAAAATAAAAAAAGAAGCTTGAGTTTTAGGGGTGATCAGGCAGGCAGATGAGCAGTTAGGAGCCAGCAGTCCAGGATTGCAAGAGGGATGTCTGACTGCCAGTTTAGGCCCGATCCACAGAGATCCCTGGCATTTGGACATCCCCCAAAAGATCCCGGATTGTGAGAGGATGCAGGCTGGGCTGAGGGGACCCTCCCCCCGCCATGCTCAAATTTCATGCACCGGGCCTGTAGTTAATAATAATGAGGGTATGTTAAATACTGATTCTAGGCACATACTTTGCTTAGCATTTTATATGCATTAACTTCTTGTTTCTTCATAAGCATCCTCAAGGGAGGTACTACTTTAACCTCCATTTAAGAATGAGGACACTGAAACCTGGAGAGGTGAAGTAACTGCCTGGCACTGCAGAGCTAGGAGTGGCAGACACCATGTAGGCGTCCAAGTTCTCTGGATTTCAAGCTTTTGCGCTTCATCACGATGTGATTCTACCTCCCTAAGAAAGTTGCATACATCCAGTTGGAGCATTAGATATTGAATCTGAGGGTCAGCAGCATCCACAACACCAGAAATACTAATTAATTATGATAGTAGAGAGTATTTTTACTCAGTACTTATGAAGCCAACAATAGGTCTCAATTAACAAAGGTATAAATGGTAAGAACAATTGAATTTACTGTGCATATTTACATCCAATGGAATCTAAGCAATTTAGAATAGAGTCTGACATTCTTCCTCTGGTCATCTTAGAGATGTGAATAATCCAAAGTGTCACACGCAATCCCGTCTCATGTAATGTTGCCTGCTGTGGAATGTCTCCTTAAGTCTCATCCTAACAAGTCTAATCTTTGCTGACGGATTTTACTAAGCATTTCCAGCATTGACTCAATATCAATTGATTTCTCCAGGTATCTTTGCTTTCTTCCCATATGCATTGCCAAGTGCCACCTTCAACATCTGGCAGCCCCCGTCTGGGAAGTCTGAGCTCTCTGGGTTGATCTTCACCTCTGGGTATGTTATCCAGGACATTGTGGCAATGAGGGCATGGTGGGCGTGCAGGCCTCCTTGTGAGAGCTGGAACCTCAAGCGTCCTCTATGTGGGAGATCTGTGAATGCCACAGCAATGGCATTTCCCATGTGGCACCATTAAATGTTCCTTCAACAGCCATAGCCCATGGGCATACTGTTGAATCATTTAATGCATTATGTCATGTGGGCCTGAAGAGCACCTTGGCTAGCATTTTCCTTGTGCCTCTGCTCTGGGTGGCTCAAACCAGCTCAGGGAAACATAGACACACCCAACCTTCCTTTCTGTTTCCCAGGAGCATTACCAATCAACAGGTAATTATTGGAGACTTTGTCCAGTTGACAGACTAGATCGAGCTCTGTCTACAGTTTCTGAAATTCATCTCTTCAAGTCGATGTTTCCTGCTGCAGCCACACCAAGTTGGTGTTTCCATCATTCTTGCTCTCTGTGTTCTAACTGATACTGTGCAAATCCAAGCAAGGTTCCATCTGAAGATGGCGCTGCCGCCCCTGGGTCAGCCTCCAGATGCAAACCCTCCACTGAAGCTCTACTGCTTCTGTGTATAGACTCCTATGGCTTTAGGCGAAGAGAAGGATTTCTCCTCTGGCTCAGTGCTGCCTGAAAGGTTTCTTCTCCTCCACTACCCAGTGCACATCCTCTGCAGTGCTTTCTGTTTCTCTTGTAAATGAAAATCTTTCCTTAGGGATGGATTGACTCAGACTGAGCTGCTACACTGCTACTTGACCACACAACCAGAGGGAAGATATAGGCACCAAAGTTCTTATAGTGTAGGTGTATCAGTTTCCTATTGCTGCTATAACAAATTAACCACTAACTCAGTGGCTGAAAATCACATAAATGTGTTATTTTATAGTTCAGTAAGTCAGAAATCTAAAATGGGCCAGCAGAGCTTCCTTCTCTGAGTTCTTCTGAGTCTGTTTCCTTGCCTTTTCTAGCCTTTAGAAGCCATCTGCATTCCGTGGCTCATGAACCCCCTTCACCACCTTCAAAGCCAGCAGGATGGCATCTTCAGATTTTTCTCTCTAGCCCTGACATTCATGACCTCATTTTATAAGGACCCTTTGATTACATTGGGCCCACCAGGATAATCCAGGACTGTCTCCCCATGTCAAGATCTTTAGCTTAATTACCTCGGCAAAGTCCTTTTGCCCTCTAAGGAAACATATTCACAGGTTCCAGGGATGAGAGTGTGGACATGTTATGGGGGAGAGGCATTATTCCGCCTGCCACACTAGGGAAGAAGACAAGATGAACTAACTGAAAACGTAAACACTTAATAGATTACTTAACAGCAGATTCTTAGGCCATCCAGGCTTACATGAAAGCCCATGAATGGACTTAAACTATCAACCAACACCCTCATTTCAAGAAGGGGGAACTGAGGCCCAGAGAAGTGAAATACTTGTCGCATACACACAGCTGTTGAGTGATCTCCCAGGGCCTGGAATCCAGCCCTTAACTCCCAGACCGGTGCTCTCCACAGAGCAGTTGAACCCTTCCAGCCCACATTTGCTCCTCCCTTTTCTTAAAAGAAACACACTGCCTGATGGAACCTCTCAGTGTCCGGCTGCTTCCAGGGCAGCGGGCTTCTCTTGAAGCTCAGGAACCTTCCTGCAGGCCTTTCTGTCATGTGCTCTACAAGCGCTGTGCACTGTGCAGTCATATTCTTTGAAGATTCTTTTCTTTTATGTCTGCTTAAAATAGCACCTGCCATGGTGTTAGCCTCAGAAACTTCAGAGTGAGGGCCCAAAGGAATGGGTAAATTTATCACCTAGTGAAATGACCTACATTCGCCTTAATTGTTTTTGGCCTGACCATTACCCCAGGCATCAGAGTCAAAGAGAAGAAAAAAGATGGTGAGATCACAATATATATGCATTTTATGGCTCTGGTTGATCCTGAAAATGAATAATTGTCAGGAAGGAGTTTAAAGAAAAAAAGGTTCTTAGCATAGAGTTGATTTTCCAAAAGACCCACTTCTGCTGGTGTTTCAGGAAGAAGAAATTATTAAAATGATGACTTGTGGGTTTCTCAGAGGTAGATCATCTGATCTGGCTCAACTGCTCTTTTATTACGATGTGTTAGGTCAGGTTTTACTTTATTGCAAAAAGACTAAGTTGAAAGCCATATCTTTTTTTAAATATGAGCATCTTTATGTGAGCAAAGGACATCCTTGTCTCTCTAATGTACAAAATGCTTCATATTATCAGATGTAATTGAAGAAACAAAGGTTTTTGTGAAACCTGAATTAAAGATATCAACAGATATTTAAGATGTTTCTAAAGTCACTATCAAAGGCATATTATCTCCCTAATTTTTTTAACACCTCAGTTGTAAATCCTTTTGGAGAGCTTCAAAAAGACATTTACGTCCTTCTAGTCTGATCTTTGAGAACATTTGCAGCTGTTGAGTTTCATTTGCTAATCTGTTTCCGATGAATGTGTACATTGCATGGCTTGTTTAATATAATTTATTGCTATGCTTCAGCATTTGTGGTATTATCTGCCTTGATGTGCAAAGAGGGGCTGGATGGATAACTGTTTCTGTTTTTCATTTTTAATTTTTAAATCAACACGGGTTTTCTGCATCTTGCAAAATGTAATCAGTGCCAATAGAGTTTATGCATTTTAGCAAAAGAATACAACTTCTTCAAATCTCTCCAAACAGTTCCCAGACCTCAGATTACTTTAATAAAAATAAGATAAGTAAAATTTCAGCATATGAATGCCATTTGAAAAGAAGCTTCTGATACCGAATTTTTGGACTGGAACCCGGATTCTTTGTCGGCCAGAATGGAAGAATGAGTCCACGGACAGAAAGTGGCATAGCAAAGGTGGAAATTTATTGAAGAACAAGTACACACTCCCACATGGGGAGAGGGAAAGAGTCCCACAGAACTGACTCCCATGTAGGGAGGGGGAAGAGTCCACTGGGTTCCCTTTCCCTATGGCTTATATAGGCTGCAGATCCTGGAGCCTTGGTATCCCCTCTGATTGGTCACTATTCCCTTAGACTGGTTACTATAGTAACTCCTGGGCTCAAAGGTTGAATCTCACATGGGACTTGTGAGGTTCTCCCCTCTCCTTCCTTATTGTTTTCCTATTCCCTTTGGGCTTTCTTCTTCTCCTTCTGAATGAAGGGCTTCCTTCTCTTTATTTTGTAAATATAGACCTTTCTTGGCTACTTCCAGTTCCCTTGTCTTATGGAAATATACCTGTTGCTGCTTCCTTGTCTTATGGAAATGTAACTGCACCTGGCTTCCTTATCTTATGGAAATGTACTTTCTCCCAGTCTGTGGCCCAGTTTTTTCCATGGACCCCAATTCTAAAAAATCCCTAAGCCTGCCTATGTTCCTCCAAAATTCCTGCTTCACTTGTATTAGGTAAAATAATTTTTTGTTCCAGTTGCAGAGATCAAAGAAATGAAACTGTTAATCTGAGCACAACATGGTTTACACACAAACTGTCCACTTGTATTTTTCAGGTCCCATAGAGCCCTCAGACAAAACCTGAACGCAACATCATTTACCCAAATTCAACCTTTTCTCCATTTCCCATCTCAGCACAAAACCACCATTCAACCAGCTGTGTGATCCCCTTATCCAACCACCATAGCCAATCACCAACCTTGTCAGTTTTTATCTTGTAAATAACTCTTGAATTCATCCGGGTCACTCTACCTCTGCTCTCATGGCCAGAGCCATATATGACTTCAGTGGGCCGTGGCACTTTTGCCTTCATGGACCACTTCTGCCATAAAAAATATTTAAAATTATGATTTATGACTTTGTTGGTATAAAGACAAATGTAATCCAAGCTTGATTCATTATTATACGTTCATCATTATTATATTTAATTTAAAATTCTGGTTCTAAAAAAAACTAGAACTAAACTTTTTTTCCAGCCACTAAAATGTGCCATGGGCCCTGGGCACTGTGCTTTGCTGCACCAAATAGCTACGTTGGAACTGCTAATGGCCCTGACCCTCACCTGGTCTCTGCATAACTACTCTAAGCAATTCATTCTCCAGCTGCAGCCAGAGGACCTAAATATTCAAATTTGCTTGCATTCCACATAACGTTTCAGTCAATAGTAGTCCATATATAAGAAAGTGGTCCTATAAAATTACTAGAGGCCGGTGCACAAAATTCGTGCATGGGGGGGGGGGGGGTGTCCCTCAAGCCCAGTCTGCACCCTCTCCAATCTGGGACATCCCTCTCACAATCCAGGACCCCTGGCTCCCAACCACTCACCTGCCTGATTGCCTCTAACCGCTTCTGCCTGCCAGCCTGATCACCCCCTAACCACTCCCCTAGAGCCTGATCGATGCCTAACTGCTCCCCTGCTGGCCCGATTGCCCCTAACTGCTCTCCCTTGCCAGCCTGGTTGCTCCTAATTGCCATCCACTGCCGGCCTGGTCACCCCCAACTGCCCTCCCCTGCAGGCCTGAGCCCCCCCAACTGCCATCCCTTGCAGGCCTGGTCACCCCTAACTGCCCTCCCCTGCTGGCCTGATTGCCCCCAACTGCCCTCCCATGCCAGCCATCTTGTGGTGGCCATCTTGTGTCCACATGGGGGTGGCCATCTTTGACCACACAGGGGAGGCCATCTTGTGTGTTGGAGTGATGGTTAGATAGGATAATGGAGCTGAAATTTTTCTATCTCCTTCCAGTGGTGTAGCCATTGTAACATCATAGCACAGTGCATTTTTCATTATTCATGTGTTTGTGGTGATGCTGGTTTAAACAAACCTACTGCACTACCAGTCCTAAAAAAGTATAGCACACATGATTTCAGTAGTAGGCTACATCTAGGTTTGTGTAAGTATACTCTATGATGTTCTCACAATGACAAAATCGCCTGATGATGCATTTCTCCGAACATATCCTCATTGTTAATTGGTGCCTAACTGTATTTTGTAGTAGTTGCTAGGTAGTTACAATTAACATCTTAATTTATAATGATGCAGTTCAGATTAATACCAACTTAATTTTAATAGTATACTAAAACTTTGCTCCTATACCACTCTATACCCCCACTTTATATTGTTATGGTAATATATTGCATCTTTATAAATTGTGTCCCTATCAACTTCTATTTATTGCTTTATGTAGTTGTCATCTAAATCAGATTAAAAAAACAAAAACAAAGAGGAGTTGCAAAAAATTTTATATTAATTTTATCTTTTATAATTACCTATGTAGTTATCTTTCCTGGTGTTCTTATTTCTTCATGTGTGTTTAAATAACTATCTAGTGTCCTTTCATTTCATCCTGAAGATCTCTCTCAGCATTTATTGTAGGGCACATCTAGTAGAAACAGACTCTCTCACATTTTATTTCTTTGGGGATGTCTTAAATTTTTTATCATTTAAAAAAAATAGTTTTGCCAGATAGATTTCTAAACTGGCAATTCTTTTCCCTCAGCACTCTGAATATGTCGCCCCACTGCCTTCTGGCTCTCATGCTTTCTAATGAGAAGTCTTACGTAAATCTTAGCGAAGATCCTCATACATGATTAGTTGCTTCTCTTATGTTGCTTCCAAGACTCTTTGGTTTTGGCTTTCAACTGTGTGATTAGAGATGATGGTGGAAGGTGGAAAAGGTAGTGGCTTTCATGGGAGATAAGCCTGGGTTTTAATCCCAGCTGTGTCGCTTTCTAGTTGGTTTTCTTATGTTTGGTAGGAATATAATAAAATCTACTATTGGGATTGTTGTGAAAATAAAATGAAACAATGTAAATAAGGCATAGAAGACAAGCATAAATCATTGTTCAATTTACATAGACACAGGGCATGGCTCAGCCCAGAGTAGGCTTCTCTTTCATTGTTGACTGGTTGGCATTACCACCGTTTTATTCACCCTGTGCCATTTTTTTCCTCCACAAGGGTTTACTTACATCTGCAATTTAGAAACGCTACTCATGTATAATTTAGGCTGTTTCAGTGGTCTACCCAAACCGGTAATATTCCTCTTTAGGTATCATATTGGGATGCTCAATAGAAAAGATTATGTTGTCACCTTGTGGCCCTCCCTGAGATACAACTGGTACCCCTAGCATTTCCTAAACAAACATTATGGTAATAAACTGGCTTCAACTATGGCTTGGTTTGGTTTTGTAGTCATATTTTTGTGTTTTATTTTTGTGTTATATTTCAGCTCTGCCTCTTCAAAGATTACTAATTCCATGGGTATAAGGTAAACATTTTGGCCCTGCCTCCTGCAGACCTCACTGGCAGATATGCAACCTTCTCCAAGGAGGTTCATTACTGCAAGCCCAAATCTGTTCACCCCTATAGACATGATCCAATGATATGAGGCTAAAGATATGTGTCCTAATGTGAAAGGGCTAAAATCCTTGGCTACTCTTTCCCCTCCTGGACTCTGAGTCCTGCCAACTCACATCCATGCACCTGCCTACTACTTCCTACCCTACCTGCCTTCCCTGGACAAGCTTCTGTCTCTTGTTTTTACTGATTCTGGTGTACCTCTCTTTTTTGGCTCAAGTGTCAATCTTGATGCTCCCTAGTCCTGTTTAATTCACTCAACAAATAGTTACTGAGCACCTAGTGCATGTTCCAGGGGAATTTACATTCTAGCTTACCTCTAAGATTCAGGCATAACAAAGAGTTCACTACCCAATCTCAAAAAGAGATCGGCCAGGGTAAGTCTGTGTTCATCAAGTGCCCCCAGATCCTCTTTGAACCTTGAAGAAGATAGAACTTTAAACTCCAATGGATTCTAACACCCTTCTCCCTAAGGGGCAGTGCTTCCTTGAGTGTTCTGTTTCTCCCTTTGTTACTTTCCCCACTACCTTGCCAGCTATGGAAGGAAACTGTCCCACTGCATTTCCTGGGCATAATTTGGAGATTTTCTTATGGATCATGGATGGGAGTCTTTTGATAATCTTTCCTTCTCTGCTAATCAGTCAGTGCCCAGAGGCCATTTATTCCTGCATATACACAATGCCCAAAACTTTTATAATTTTGTACTTCAGTTACATCTAAACTCTTGGGTGGGTAACTTGGAGACCCAAGGATTTTGTTTTATATCTAGTTATTTTGTTCTAGAACAACCTGTGATCTTATAACTATTTGTTAAATACATCTGACCAGTTAGCTTCAAAAAATAATATGGAATTGTTTATTTCTTCAATATAGAAACCTAAAAAGACCTCATCAAGCCTGTCTATGCTTCCCTCTGGTCCCAGTCCACCTTCTGTTACATGAATATTAAGTGGCTCCTATGGTTCTGTCATGGGCTTCCTTTTTTCCATGTATAAACTTTACTATTGGCTTTTGAGTCCATTGAAGTGATGCGATTCCTTAATTTTTTCCCTAATAAATACATATTTTAACTAACAGGATTAGTTTTATGCATTTCTGGATCTGTATTATCAAGCAATATTTTCATTTTTTTAAACGAGTGAGTTCTTTCATTCTGCCAGGTAGCTATATGGGAGGTTTTTCTGAAGAAAATCCAGGCATTTAAAATCCTCACCTCTTTTTTTTTTTTTTCTTTTTTGGTTTATCCTCACCAGAGGACATTTTTTTCCATTGCTTTTTAGGGAGAGTAGGAGGGAGGGTGGGAGGGAGGGGGAGAAGGAGAGAGAGAGGGAGAAACATCAATGTGAGTAGACACATCAACTGCTTGCCTCCTACATGTGCCCCAACCAGGCCAGGGATTGTACCTGCACCCCAGGTATGGGCCCTTGACTGTGAATCAAACCTGCGACCTTTCAGAGCACAGGCCAATGCTCTAAAGATTTAGCAACACCAGCCAGGGCAGCATCTTTTTTGTTTTGTTTGACCTTCTAGGACATAATGTTTGGGCTTTCTATGTAAGCTACAATGATAGCAGCACCTTTGTCTGTTTCATGTGTTGTTGTAGGTACTTAAATAGTTACTGATGAGCAAATGAATGAATGAACAAACTTTTATTAAATGACTAGAGACCCAGAGCACTAAATTCATGCATGGGAAAGTCCTCTAAGCCCAGCCTGCACCCTCTCCAATCCGGGACCCCTTGGTGGATGTCCAACTGCCGGTTTAGGTTCAAACCAGGGGATCGAACCTAAACCGGCAGTCGGACATCCCTCTCACAATCCAGGACTGCTGGCTCTTAACTGCTCACCTGCCTGCCTGCCTGATCTCCCCTAACTGCCCCCCCTCCCAGCCTGATCACCCCTAACCACCCCTGCCTGCTGGCCTGATCGTCCCTAACTGCCCCCACTGCTGGCCTGGTTGCCCCCAACTGCCCACCCTGCTGGCCTGGTTGCCCCTAACTGCCCCCTTTCCGTCCTGGTCACCCCCAACTACCCTCCTCTGCTGGCCTGGTTGCCCCTAACTGCACCCCCCCCCCTGCTAGCCTGGTCACCCCATGCAGCCTGCTGTTCAGTCATTTGGTCGACCCTCACTGCCCCACCCTGCTGACCTGGTCACCCCACGCAGCCTGCTGTTCAGTCGTTTGGTCGACCCTCACTACCCTCCTGCCAGTCTGGTCACCCCATGCAGCCTGCTGTTCAGTCATTTGGTCGTCTCTCACTAACCCCCCTGCTGGTCTTATCGTCTCACCCAGCCTGCTGTTTGGTCATTTCTGTGAGGGTATCCTGACCAATTTGCATATTACCCTGTTATTAGTATAGATTTTTTTCCCATTTTCCATACTCATTTGTATTTTGGTTGTGATGCCCTTTTCCAATTTTGAGTAGCCATTTGGTGGATTTGTTTGCTCTTTTGTAAGCTAGTTTGTTTTCTCTTTCACACCTGAACACTGACTACATCATGCTTTGATCACAGTGACTTCACATTCCAACACAGATGCTTTCAGTACCTACTCCTTTAAAAGCAGTTTAAATGATTTCCCTCCTCATAGGTCTAAAATTCTCCTGATCTAGGAAACAGAGGAGAGCACATCCTACATCACATGGTAGTTTTTGCAGGATGAGTCTTGGAATAGTGTGACCAATAGGGCAAGACTGATTGCTTCCCACAGTGCCATCCACAGATCTGGGATGCTCCATAAGCTAAGTGTTGCCCATCTGCAACAAGTCTAGAAAGTGAGAGCAAGCACTTAGAAACTTTTATGAGCAATTTGACATGGCCACAGCATTTGAGAATTGACTTTGTGTTTTATAAAAGCATCAGTCTGTGATATACTGCAAATAAAAAGCTCTGGCTCTTCACCACAAAGAGTAAAAGAAGCCCCAGTTGAGTTCTCATCTGGATCCAATGTAGAGGTAGCTCACTGTGCCTACAGAAGAGGCAGTGAGCTTGAGGTCAGGCCACATCTCATGACTTTTCAGAAAAATGGTAAGTCAGAGGTAATGATTCCCAATGAATGGGAATCATAAGCCCTGGTATATGTTTCAATGGAAAAAAAAATCTATTTATGAAATAATGAACATTACCCAGAAGTTATTCAGTATGGTGCAGTTTCAAAACCAATTTAGTTTCTGTCTTTGCAGCACACAAATGTAGCTGCTCTGTGAGGAAAACCTCATTTGCTGGCGTAAAAAGGCAGCCGAGCCAGGGGAGGGAATAATAGGTGGAGCTTGTACTGAGTCAGAATACACCTCATTGACACTAAAGCTGATTGATGAGCAAGGAGCCTTCTGAGTCCAGAGGAGAAAATGGAAAAGAGATAGACAAATGGCACCAGGATGTATGAGAAACTGTAGGTGTGACACAGATGTGTGTTCTCTGTGCAAGAGAAGATTAGGGTCTTTCAAGGCTGACAGTTGTCAGTGCAGTTGACATACATTTTGCTAATGTTAATGAAAATGTACTAGCGTGATTTAACCAAAGCCATTTACAGCTGTTGCATTAGCATGAAATAGAAAGCAGTTGTAGGAGGAAGAACCCAAGAGGTTTCATGCTTGTGTGTGTGAACAAATGCATATTTTAAAACTGCTATGTACATAGAGTTTTCCCCCTAGTGTGCTAATTTTTATTTTTCTTTAAGGTTATTATCTCAGATCTTAAAATCTACAGCAAGTTCTGTGGTTCCAAAAAGCCTTCTCATGCTTTCTTTCTTCATTTTGAGATTATATTTCTTGCATTCACAAGCTTTTATTTCTTACAAATCCATATTTTAGAAAATAACGCTCTTTCATCTTTCCTCATGATGCTGGAATTAGGCATTCTCAGATGTGTTGGGTCATAAGAGTCATGAATTATTCTGGAATGCCAAAACATGGCTTTCAGCCATGGAATGGCAATACCAAGGGCATGGGAAGTTTCTATAGATAGTGGGTCAAATATACAGAGCATCGAAAGCCAACCTTGAAGGGCACGAGATGAGGCACATGGCATCTCTAGGCTGCAGCAGTCAGTGTTTGCAAAGCCAGCCCAGAGAGTCAGTGGTGGGAGGAAACTGCCTTCAGAGTTGGAATATCACCTGGCACAGAGGAGGCAACTGGGTGGCCTTCCACCCAGGACCTTCTTCAAGTAGCTGAGCATCGCAGGCTGTCCCTGAAAGCTGTCCCTGAAGGCTCAAGTGGCATATAGGCAGTCAGACGTGTAGCTGGGGCAATCGGAAGGATTCTGAAAAAGAAAAAATAGGGACTTGAGCAAGGCTAGAAGGTGAAAGAGTAGGTAAGCATTGTGGAGAATTCTTCAGGGGATAAAGATAGGTTACATTTTATATTAAAAAATGGATGTGAACTCCTGGGCTGGCATTTTACATTAAATGGCCAGAGAAAGAACGTGGAAAAAAAACAGCTCTGGTGACTAAAGCCTCTGTCTATCTAAGATGTGAGTGCTCCCCTCCCCGCTGCTCCACTCCTGGGATCCAGGAGCAGACAGCTCTGATACCACAGAATGCAGTGTTTGCATCAGTCTTTTGCCTACTCTGGACTGCCCACTCTCCCTGTTTCACTTGATGCCTTCGGCTGACCCTCTGTCTGTCTATCAGTATCACTGCCAAAGAGGACCCTGGGAAAATAGGAGGCCACAGAAAGAACAGAGAATGGCAATTTTTTTTTTTTCAGAGAGAAGAAGGGAGAAGGGGAGAGAGATATAAACATCAATGATAAGACAGAATCACTGATCAGCTGCCTGCTGCACATCCCCTACTGGGGACTGAGCCCGCAACCCGGGCATGTGCCTTGACTGGGAATCAAACCAGTGACATCTTGGTTCATAGATCGACACTCAAACACATAGAGCCACACTGGCCAGGCAAGAATGGCAATTTTTAGTAGAATCTTGTATAGATCAAGTTAAAGCTCTGTGCTGGCTAAGGTGGGTGTAATCCTTGCTTCCCTGGGCCACACTCAACTGCCCCAGAAAGTCTATAGTTTCACAATGACTGATTTTTTACTCTGGAGTCTGTGTAAACCAGCCACTTGAATTCTGTGTCCGCAAGTCCTCTTCTCTTTCTGGGCTCTAACCAGCTCATCTACCCATGGGAAAACTCTGAAGTTTTCTGCTGACTTTTGTCATTACTTCTCAGACGCCTCTGCCACTCCCTCAGGGAGACTCTCTCTCATGCAGATGCTTCCTTGCTGAAGCCTCTCTGGTCTTGTCCTTGCTGCTTCTTTTCCCAGATGGACCCCCTGAATCTCTTCATTATCCTTTAGGTCCAGGCATGTTGTTTCTTCTTCAGACACTTCGGAATCACCCTTTACAAAATGTCACTCCGACTGGCTTCTTCTCCATTCAATCCACAAGCTTCTATTAAGCATTACTGTGTTAGGGCTTTAGCCAGGAGTCAGGCTCTGGTTTCTTTCCTATGTCATGTTTTTCAACATATTAATGCTCTGAAGCTCTAAGACCATGGCCTAAGATGCAGCTCAAGCCCTCGTAGCTACAACAAAGGCAAGAAACCATAAACGTGGGGCTATCGGTTATATTAGTCAGCAAGGGCTGCTCTAATGCAACAACCCCTGACTGGGGTCTTAAAGAACAGGAATTTGTTTTCTCACAGTTCTGAAGGCTGGAAGTAAAAGACTAAGTTGCTGACAGAATTGGTTTCTCCTGAGGCCTCTCTCCTTGACTTGCAGACATCCACCTTCTCTCTGTGTCCTCACATGGTTTTTTTTTTCAATGCACTATCCCTAGGTTCTTTTCCTTTTCTTATAAGGACACCAATCCTATTGGATCAGGCAACCATCCTTATGACCTCATTTTACCTTAATCCTCTTCTTCAGGGCCCTGTTTTCAAATACAGCTACATTTGGGGTTGGGGCTTCAACAAATAAATTTGGGGAGGGGCATAGTTCAGTCCATGGCATGAGTGGAGATGCTTTCCCCTGCAAGTAGCGGACACTCAACTCGAGCTCAGCTCTCCTGTTGGGTTGTCCAGAGCAAGAAAGTGTCCACAGTTCATTCAGGGGCTCAACAGGAACACAGGTTTAATAGCAACCATTGAAATTATGTCTGGTCTTGTGCATAGATACAAAGACAGTTTTCAAGTTTGAAGACTATTTTAAGATATGGTGGGTCTATTCTGTCCAAGTCCATTAATATTTATGATAAACACCACCAACACACTGTAAACCAGCTATATTATTGCAGGGTGTATTCTCATTCCCACTGGAAATGACATTGACCTCACTTTCCTAGTTCAATTATCAAGAACACAATTGATGATGACTAGACACCTGGCATTTTCAAGGTCTCAAGTTAGAAACTTTCAAAGCCACCACAATGTCTCTACTTTGTTTTATGAATCTCAGGACACTCACACTCACACTAGAAGACAATTTTGAAAATTCAGATGTTTAAGAAAATATAAATAAGCAGTAAATAAATAAATGGTGGCATTCCTTAGAATCAGCTTGTACTTACCAACTACACAATTACTTACAGCAAAGATTCACACTTCAGGGGGCACCAGAAAAGGCTCTTGTTCCTGTTCCTTTTACTGGTTAGTGTTTGTATGAGTTTTTCTTTGTTTTTTTGTTTTTGTCTCCCCATTTTCTTAAAGTATCACAACTTTCAGTAGTTTTCTCTCCTCTTCTCTTTTCTTTTTACAAGCTTTATGTCCCTTTCCTTTCGTCCCTCACCCAACAGCCCTTGCTTTTAGTTCTTGTTCCCGTGCATGCAATCCTTCCTCTTCTCCTTCATGTCTCCATCCACCTTTCCCGACTGACGCCTTGAGAGACAGACTCCTTCCAGATACCCTGGGTCAATGTTTTATACTTGCCTTTAGGGAGTCACTTCTCTCCACATGTCGATACTTCAGGTGAGAACCAACAGCACTGTTTATAGCCTCGGTCTGGGAGTCTCAATAAGAAAGCTCCTCCTAAACATGGAGCAGGAGCATTGGGTATTCTCTTTGAAGAAGGCAAAATTCTTTCATCTCAGAGCAGTGCCCAATTTTATGAGCACACTGAAGGTTAAATTGAAGCAGGTCAGATCTCAGCCACTAACTTTAATAACTGTCTTGCCTCACAAACGCTGTATGTTTGGGATAAATCATATTTTTTAAAAAATAAACAAAGATGCAATCTAGGGTCTTATTGCTCCATTTCATGTTTCTGAACAGTGTGATTGCTTGTTCTTGGCATTGGATCTCTGTGGCCCCCAGGTACCAGAACACTGTCTCTCTACAGAGGCAGAATTGCTGGAGTTCCACTGGAGAATTAAATTAACTCTGCCATTCATAAAAGCCAACAGCCCGACTCAGTCTCAAACCATTGTACAGAATGTAAGATGTGAACATGTGCAACAAGGCTCAGGACTGGGTAGAGCTAAATAACTGGAAACATTAAAGTTTCTCTCAACAATGATTGTTAAACTATTTTGATGAGAAGATTTTTAATCAATTCTGGAAATTTAAAAAATGTTTAGAAGTCCTAAAGCCACATGCCTTTGAGATTGGACAGACATAGTCCTCATAAGAGAAGCTCAATGAACCAGGGGAATACTTGAGGACAGGGCCATCCGCAGAGTGAGGGCTTTTTTAAAAAAATGTAAATAACAATGATATGACTCGTTTTCTGCCATGCCTGTTCTTCAGTTCACCCTCTGGCTGGCTCTTCTACTTTCACCCACTGAGCAGCTAACTTCCAGCTCCCAACATGGCTTGGTTTCTTGGCTACTATTTTGTGCTCTTCCTTCATCATGGCTACCGAGATAGATCATTTTGTAATGACCATTTTGCCCAACTTATCCCTGGAACACGCACACTCAGGCAGAGTCCTTCCAGTTTTTTCACAACCTTGGCTCAGTTTCAGTGTCAGGAGAAAAACAGATATGACAGAGAATAAACCAGCAGAAGTAAGGTAGCTACCTAGTCTCTCTCAGGAAAGAACAATGGGGAAAAAGCTTTAAAACAATGTTTATAGTTACACTGTTCTTATGCAAGTTCTCAGAGTATAAGGAATGAAGTTGAAGTTTAAAAATAGAAAATAAATGTGATCTCATGGGCTCAGATGAGAATTGGTGGCTAATGTACTAAAAAGTTTAAGGGTAAAAAAGTTTAAGGGTAGTTCTAGTTTTAAATGTGGGTGGATCAAAAAGCTCAAATAATGTCATTAAAATAGAAATAAAATGTTTTGCTCTTGTTTTCTTCTGTGTTCTCATTGTTTAAAAATGTTTCACTTTTGAAGGATGATTGATACAGCCATAGAAAGGAGTTTACTTTCTATTAGTAAACCCAACGTAAGGAACTCCCATTCTCCAATTGGTTCAGAAACTGTCCTGGGCTCTCATTCTTTTGGTTTAATGTTATACTAGAGGGGTCCCTTGGCCTGGCCTGCGAGATTGGGCTGAAACCAGCTCTCTGACATGCCCCGAGGGATCCTGGATTGTGAGAAGGTACAGGCCAGGCTGAGGGACCTCACTAGTGCACGATTGGGGCCAGGGAGGGATGCGCGAGGTTGGCCAGCTGGAGAGGGACCGCAGGAGGGCTCCAGGGTGTGTCTGGCCTGTTTCGCTCAATCCCAACCTGCCAGACCCCAGCAGCAAGCTAACCTACCAGTTGGAGTGTCTGCCCCCAGGTGGTCAGTGCATGCCATAGCGAGCAGTTGAGCAGCCTTAGCATATCATTAGTATATTACCCTTTGATTGGTTGAATGGCCAACCAGATGACTAGACACTTAGCATATTAGGCTTTTATTATATAGGATATCCCTGAACCAATCACAAAAGGTAGGTGTTAGAAGTGCTCCTGTTGGCTCCTAGAGAGCCAGGTGTGGGACAAATGGTTCCCCCAAAGGAAAGCCAGAAAGCTGCTATTGAAGAAGCGGTCAGGAAGTGAGTAGCCAAGAACACAGATGTCCACAACATTGGTCAGGAGCTCTTGACTGGATGTGATAATAGAAGAGAAGTTGTAGTGTGTGTGTGTGTGTGTGTGTGTGTGTGTGTCCATTGGGTTTCTAGAAAGCATTTTCCACAATCCACAAAGGCAGAGATTTTTAAAAATCTGTCTTGTACACTACTGCATTACCATGGCACATAATGAGTTCCCCCCAAATAGCTGATGAATAAATGAGTATGGAAATCCTTGCATATGAAAGGGAAAAATCAGTGGAGAGTGTGTGAGTGGAGACTCTGGGCATATGCTCCAGACTGTCCTGCCAGATAGAGGATATTACTGATGTTTTTCTAATATCTTCCCCCTACTAGCGATGGATGAAAGTTCTTCAGATATGTGCTAAAGACTGAGTACACTAACTGCATGGTTTATTTGACTTATCTTGCTAATAATTTTATTTTCAGAAAGTAGTGGAAGTTGTGTCCCTTAGAATTGCCTCTGACCAAAATGTGAGAATCATTTAAAATGACATTGGAAAAGATAAGAGCCTGAAAAGAAAGTGACTATGGTATATCATCAAAGTTTTAAAGATATTGTAGACATTTTCTTCAAATATGCATTTATAAAAATGCAAACACAGTGATTCAAAATTTCATATTGACAAATAAACTATTTATCTGGAAAATTATGAGTAAAAGGAGCAATGAATGGGAAATACCGTATTTATACCAAATATCAAAACATATCCTAAAACTAAAAAGTGTGACACTGCCTCAGAATAGACAATGAAACAAAACAGAGAGCCTAGAAATATATTTTTTAAACATGTATAGGTGACATCTTAAATGAGTGAGGAGAAAGTCGATTATTTGATCAGTAGTGTTGGATCAACACAGAAGCCATCTTTTAAAAATAAAGTTGGATCCAACCTTATACCTAGATAAATTTCAAATGTTAAAAAAAACAACACAAAGTAGTAAAAGAAAGTATAAGGGAATTAGTAACTTTAAATGGGAAAGACTTATCCAATTGACATAAGTCAGAAGCCATCAAAGGAAAGATTGAATAAATTATACCATGGAAAATTAAAATAAAAGTTCTTCATACAAGAAATATTATAACCAAAGTCAAAAGACAAACAACAAATCAGGAAAAAAATTTACTTATTCCATCACAAATAAAGGCTTAATTTCCCTAACATGTACATTCAAATAAATTTTTTAAAAGATCATCAACCATTTAAAAAATGGACAAAAAATATAAACAGTTCATAGAAAAGCAAATGTAAAAAGGCTCTTAAAGTATGAAATATGTTCACCATCACTCAATGAGAAAATACAAATTAAAACGTCAATGAGACACTATTTTCTTACCACTCAATTGGCAAAGATCCAAAATTCCAATAATATATTGGGTTGGTGAGGCTTAACGTAAACACATTTATCATTTATCACTTGAAGGGGGATAAATTGAGGGTTATGAAGGTCAATATGGCAATATTTATTACAATTACAAATGTGCCTGCTCTTTGACCCAGCAATTCTACTTCAAGGCCTTTATTCTACAGTCATACCCACATATATGCAAAGAGATGTATGTACAAGATTATTTGTTGCAACATTGTAAAAGCAAAAGATTGAAAACTACATAAATGTCCATTAAAAAGGGACCCAGACAAGGCAATATTATTCAACTGTAAAAAAGGAATGAACAATCTCCAAAATGTACTGGTAGGTAAAAAAGAAAAGTATGACACGATGTGCAAAAAGGAGGGAAAATATATACACTTATTTTTTAATGCATAAAAATCTCTGGATGGATACCCAAGATATTGGCTCACTGAGAGCAGTTTATATTCAAGGGGAGAAGAATTAGATTCTATATTTTGATGGCAGGAGTGGCAAAGAATTTGCAGACATATCACATTAAGTTTTTAAAAATCACACTGTTTTTATTTTCCTAGAATTCTGAACCATATGAATGTATGCCCTACACAAATATTAAGTAAATCATCATTTTTAAAGACAATGAATATCTATGGGTTTCCAGGTTGCAGCAGTTTGCTTTTATTAACAGAACAGAAAAATTCTACTATCTCCAGAATTTTTTGCAAATTAGGCTTGATTTTAGCCTTCCAAGAAGCACTAGGAAAGATTCTTTCTAGTTTCTGGTGGGGATCCCAGCCAAACCAAAGAGAGAGCGACGAAAGAGAAGTTATGTTACATCTGTGGTAGTTAGCGATGTGGTGTTATTATGGCCCTTTTTATATTTCTTTGTAATTTTTAATATTTCCTCAATGAGCAGAGATTACTCTTGTAACCAGAAAAAAAAGTGTTATTTTAAAACTTATATGTCCTTTAAAATTTACATATTAGTTACAATTCACATATTGCCAATTCCCCTGCCTTCTAATGAAGGCCACGCCTTAGTAAACTGTTGCACCTGCTGATGGAGTGCTAACCTGAAGGCACTAGTTGGAAAATCTAAATGAGAAACATAGTCGCCTCCATTTAAAAAAAAGAAAAAGAAAGAAAACAAGAGTGGATGTGTAGAAATTCAAGAGGAGGCAATGACTGACGCAAGCATGGCTGGAGAAGTAAATGTCACTGGGGCAGAAAGGAGCCTTGACAAGATTGTCAAAAGTGGAACAATAAAGACCTTGGGTGGTAACATTAGATATATTCAATACATTAGATATCTTTAAATAGAATTCTATGATGTTTGAACACATGGTGTGTCTCAATTTCTTTATGAAAACATCAGTAATTTTGTACATATGCACAGTATTTTTCATACCCCCCCAAAAGGGAATTTAGCTGAGGAGGAACCTGTGAAAACCCTCCAGCTGGAGAAGACAGGGCAGGAAATAGGAGGGTCTAGGCCAGAAGTGCAAGATGGTCAGTTGCTGGAGCATGGGCAGGGAGGGGCAGGAGATGGGGTTAGAAGGCAATAAACAGGATACATCATGAAGGCCCCTCTGCCTTGTAGGACATGTGGACTTTATCTCGTATATTATGTGAAACCACCGAAGAGTTTTAACCGAGAATGTCTTTGTATCGCAGACTGATTATGTGGCTGCAAATAGAGGGTAGATTGGAGCTGTCAAGACTAGTGACAGGGAGACAGATGAGATTTATTTTACAACAAACCTCATACAAGCCATGGATGAGGATGGCAGATTAAGGACTGTGGTGGTCAGGCAAAAGAAACATACAGGTATGCAAACTCTTCAGAGAACAGTATCAGCAAGACAGGGGTTGCGTCAGTGAGGTCAGGTGAGAGAAGAGTGTTGAGATGCTTCCTAGGCTACTTAGAATGGATACTGTTGACCAAAAAAGACAAAACATATTTAGAAAAGATCAATTTTGCATTCTTGTTTTATTTTTGCTTTCTGGGGTTTTTGTGTGTGTGATAAGAAAACTATGAATTCAGTTTGAATATACAATATTCATGCATTCATAATATATATAGGACAACCAGGTAGAGATGTTGAGCAGGTGATTGGATACCTGATCTACAGTCTGGAAAACAATCTGGGTTAGAGGCATAGAAATCACTAGGTTATAAGCAAATAAGGGAGATAAGAGATGTGTTTGCCTCTGGAATATCAGCCCAGTAAGAAGGACAATGGGTCAAGCATGAAGCCCTTAGAAAATGATGTCTGGAACTAAAGATGTGACTCTAGGGTTTATGGCTTCCATGACTGGGTGGCTGATGACTATTTCAGTCAGACTCCTTTAGTTGCAGGAACAGAGACTCACTCAATTTTTTTCAATAAAAGTGGGGCTTATTAGAAAGGTCAGGTGAATAGGAACCAGACCTAGAGACCTCAGGAAATGAGGGTCTCTGTCTCTCTCCACCCCTATTTCTCTCTGCACATCCTCTTCATTGTCTTAGTACAGCCCAGATTTATCACCTCTTTTCTAGGATTAACTACCTCAAGATGCAGAAGGTTTATAAATATTATAAAACTGCAAGCAAAATGTTACATATGTATATGTTCATTTGTACATTTATCTAGGGAGAGAGTACATAGTCTTCATAATTTTCTCAGAGTAATCTAAGATCTAAAAAACCTTTCAAGCATCATCATCAACTCTCTCTCTTTAGAGGGAGGCAAATTTTGGCTTGCCTCAGCCCCAATTCAACCTTGTGAAATCCTTTTATATTCAGATCTATTGCAAATTATACAGTGTTTTTCATTTTTGTTAGTTCAGATTTCAAAATTAGAGAATATTATTGGTGCAGTTTTTGTGGGGGGGTTTTGTTGTTGTTGTTGTTGTTGTTGTTGGCTGGTTGGTTGGTTGTTTCTTTGTTGTTTTTTGGGGCGGTGGGCCTGGCCAATGGTGATAGATAAGATTGCTGCTGCTCTTGAGTCAGGATGAACTAGCACGGGCAATGATCCTACCTAATAAAAGAGTAATATGCAAATTGACCATCACTCCAAGACACAAGATGGCTGTCCCCATGTGGTCAAAGATGGCTGCCCCCATGTGGACATAAGATGGCTGCCACAAGATGGCCTGCAGAGGAGGGCAATTGTGGGCAGTTAGGTGTGACCAGGCCAGCAAGGGAGGGCAGTTGGGGGGGACCCACGCCTGCAGGGGAGGGCAGTTGTGGGTGATCAGGCAAGCAGGGAGGACAGTTAGGGGTGACTGGGCCAGCAGAGGAGGGCATTTTGTGGGAGACCAGGCTAGCATGGGAGGGGAGTTGGGGGAACCTGGGCTGCAGGGGAGGGCAGTTGGGGCAGGGGTGTGGGACCAGGCTTGCAGTGGAAAACAGTTGGGGGAGACTCAGGCCTGCAGGGGAGGGCAGTTGGGGGGGGGGACCAGGCCTGCAGTGGAGGGCAGTTGGGGGGGTGACCAGGCCTGCAGGGGAGGGCAGTTGGGGGGACCAGGCTGGCAGGGGAGGGCAGTTGTGGGGGGACCAGGCCTGCAGGGGAGGGCAGTTGGGGGGGGACCAGGTCTGCAGTGGGGGGCAGTTGGGGGGGATCAGGTTTGCAGGAGAGGGCAGTTAGGGGTGACTGGGCCAGCAGAGGAGGGAAGTTGGGGGGTACCAGGCCTGCAGGGGAGGGCAGTTGGGGGGACCAGGCTGGCAGGGGAGGGCAGTTAGGGGTGACCGGGCCAGCAGAGGAGGGCAGTTGGGGGGAACCAGGCCTGCAGGGGAGGGCAGTTGGGGGGACCAGGCCTGAAGGGGAGGGCAGTTAGGGGTGACTAGGCCTGCAGGGGAGGGCAGTTGGGGGGGGGGACCAGGCCTGCAGTGGGGGGCAGTTGGGGGGACCAGGCTGGCAGGGGAGGGCAGTTAGGGGCAACCAGGCTGGCAAGGGAGGGAAGTTAGGGGTGACCAGGCCAGCAGGGGAGGGCAGTTGGGGGGGACCAGGCCTTCAAGGGAGGACAGTGTGGGTGACCAGACTGGCAGGGGAGGGCAGTTAGGGGCAATCGGGCTGGCCAGGAAGCAGTTAGGCATCGATCAGGCTGGCAGGGGAGTGGTTAGGGGTGATCAGGCTGACAGGCAGAAGTGGTTAGGGGCAATCAGGCAGAGGCAGGCAAGTGGTTGGGAGCCAGCAGTCCTGGATTGTGAGAGGGATGTCCGACTGCCTCTTTAGGCCCGATCCCTGTGGGATCGGGCCTAAACAGGCTGTTGGACATCCCTCAAGGGGTCCCAGATTGGAGATAGTCAGGCTGGGCTGAGGGACACCCCGCCCCGTGCATGAATTTTGTGCACCGGGTCTCTAGTATAAAGTCAGGCTACCTATGTAGGCAGGAGGTTAGGTTAAGGAGTTTCCCTTAGAAGGAATGTAAACAGTGTGGGAGATAAGGGCATGGACTGGACAGCATGGTCATTAGCCATTAGGAGGAGTTGATTACATTGGGCATATTGGCTTGGATGATCAATAGTTGGGTGATTGAAATTACACAGAGATTGGATTAATGGATTGATATTAAGCTGGAAAGAAATTGCTAATGGAATTCTGCAGAAATTGTTTCTCACTTTATCTTTTCAACATTTTTTGTCAATAAAAGCATATCAAGCATATTTGCATTTATCAGAAAACTGAGGAGAATATATAACATATTAGAAGACAGACCTCAGTCTCAAAAAGGTCTTGGGAAATTGAATAATAATCCAAATCAAAGATGATAAAATTTGGTGGGGATGAATATAAAATATTGTATTTAGAATTATTAAAATCAAACACAACTACAACATCAGGAAGAAGAAGCCTAGCTATATGTTCACATATAGCCTCAAATAATCTCTAACCAGTTTGAGCCACCAGCATAAGACAATTACAAAAAAGGAGAAAACTAACACTCTGTATTAATAAAGGCTAAATGCCCAGATCTAAGTGTGATGGCCCATTCCTCATTGCTCAGACAGTATCTACATGTAGTACCCTCTTGCTGGGGCTGTAAATGTATATTTTTAATTTTCATTAAGGTTTTACTTTTTTAGAGCAGTTTTAGTTTTGCAGCAAAATTGAGGAAAAGTACAGAGATTTCCCATAGACCCCTGCTCAACCCACACAGCCTCTCCCATTACCAAATTCCCCACCAAAGTGGTACATTTGTTACTATCAATGAACCTACACTGATATCAGTATCATCAAAGTCCACAGTTTACATTAGGGTTCACTCTAGGTGTTGTCTGTTCACCAGGTTTCTGGGCTACATTTTTGAAAGGTACAGTAAACATAACATACTCTGCCCCTTAGGGTGGCCTGCCTGGCTTTGATTTGAATTTCTTCCTAAGGTATCGTCTCTGATATTGCCCGCCCATGCTCTGTTCATTCTGGTTCATGAAAAAATGATCCCCTTCATCCCACAACTGCCAATTCTAGCTCTGACCTCCAGTTACCTTGGTGAGCCCACTACATCCAGGACACAACTGTGGTCTTTGTGATCATGCAATGACGCCTCAGTCCACACTTTGAAACGGACTCCTAGAAATTCCAGTGAGCAAACATGAGGGTCGATTGTTCAGTCTTCATGGTGCTGACAACTGAAGAAACTGAGGCACAGAATCAATTCTCAAAGTAAGTGACCATCATATCACAATCAGCGGTCAGACTCTACACACTTGACCCTAACAGTGTGTCCAGCCCCAATCTACCTTCTTCAGTTCCTCTCTGAGCTAACTAGTACAAAGTCCCTGAAATCAATTTTAGAATAACCTATTTTGTCTTTTTGGAATTCTTCCCTTTTTATTACTCAAGTTGTCAGCCCCAGTCTGCTCTATTCACAAGACCTCAACCTCTCACACTCTACCCTGCCTGCTCCCCCTCCCTCTCCTCCACATACAGAGCCAACTCGAGAAGGAAGATTTCTGTTTTCATTTTGGCACCGGCCTCATCTGAGTCACTTCGAGATGAAGATAAGTTTTGGTTACAGTTTAGAAAGGACAGGGGCTTGTGGCCCTGATGGTGTGGCTTACCAGCCACACTTATAACGTAAATCTGCTCAACCCACATATCATCAGTGACATCAGCTTGCTTCCAAACCCAGCTGTGAATGTCCAAAGATCGGTACATTTCTTTCCACATGCGATGAAATTTAGCCACATTGGAAATTGTGGTCAATTGCATATGTGTGAGCCATGCAACAATCAAACAAAACCAGGCAAAATCCTCCAGGGTCACAGGCTTGTCAAGAAGGGACTCAGTCACAGGAGAAATGACAGCAGTGTCCATTTTGAACTTCCTTGTGTAGACTGTGGAGTAGGAGGCAGAAGTGAGGCCAAGTCATGGGGCGGGGGGTGGAGGGCAGTAAGATGGAGCCGGCATAGCTATGGGAAGCAGTAACAGAGCCAAATGCTCATGCCAGGTAAGACTCTGGGTGGACCAGCCCTTCCCCTATAGCAAGGACACAGGGCAGGAGCACCTGGTCTACAGCAGAGATCCTGGCAAATCTCAGGCTCTCAGGGGCCTGTGGGACAGGAGGCTGGCCTCATTGGGCAGACCGTATAAACTCTGCATAGTTGTTTTCCTCAAACCTACCAGCAAGGCCAAGTGTACATTTCAGGCTAATGGCCTATTAGAATGCCAAACTAAACTTCATTTAGTATTTGAAAGATTTTTCCATTTTTGGCTCTAGTGAAAGACTTGGCAATTTCACCCAGAGTTCTTACACGTGGTAATAACAATTAACCAAAGGCAACTACATGCCTTAGGGCAGTGGTTGGCAAACTGTGGCTCGCGAGCCACATGCAGCTCTTTGGCCCCTTGAGTGTGGCTCTTCCACAAAATACCATGGCCTGGGGGAGTCTATTTTGAAGAAGTGAAATTAGAAGAAGTTTAAGTTTAAAAAACTTGGCTCTCAAAAGAAATTTCAATCGTTGTACTGTTGATATTTGGCTCTGTTGACTAATGAGTTTGCCGACCACTGCCTTAGGGTATCAGAGCCCCAAAGAATGTGCAAATGAGTCCCAAGGCAGACCTCAGAGCCAGGCTCTGGGCACATCTACTCCTTCCCTTCCCCGTAAAAATCGTAGCTCTAAGGTCCTGTCCACACTTGCCAGGAAAGTGCTGCCCGGTGACCGGCTGCTGCCAGCAGTGACCGCACATGGCTCCCCAAGTAGCAATTCAGGGTGATTGCCCATACGCCAAACAACAGTTACATACATTGAGTTGTAACGCATTTCAGATTCCTGTGGCTTGTGTGTACTTAAATAAAAATTATGGCCCACTCTTGGAAAGCATAATGAAAACTTGGTCTTTTTTAAGGGCTCTGAACTATTTAATTGGTCCAATAACATCTATCCCTGAATCTAACACCATCAACCCACCAAGTCACAGAGGGGACAAAGGTAATGCCCTTACTCCTTCAGCCAGAGGGTAACATAGCTGGCGCCTCTCTAAGTAAGTCCTTCAGCTTTTCCCCAGCATCAACCCCTATTTGTTTCCCTTCACAAACTCTCTTATCCAACACATGGTCCACGCTATCATTATCAGTCATTTAATCAAAAAGTCTACTAAAATGGGGAGTTCTAAAAAAAACACAGATATATACTAATCAATCTTTTACTCTAACCTAAAAGGAAATATTAATGTGTGTGTTTATCCTTGAGTCAGCATGCATGCTTGCCTTCTGACCACAGTCAACTACGAAAAAAAAAAAAAAAAGGGGAAATCGTACACATTTCTCCAGACCTATGTTCCTTGACTAATCATGAGATAGCCTTAGCATAACAGTCGCCTGAGGAGTTAGCTTATTCAACTCCTTTAATGGAATTGAAAATGATGTGGCATTTTTATCATTTTACAGATAAGTACAATGAAGTCAGTCCAAGAATGATAGCAAATCTGGGAAAGGTATATCTTAAGCGCCTCTAAAAAGAGGGGTATCAGTGATAAATAATGATCTGTTCTCTAGAACTCTAGAAAGATTCAGGAATTAAAGGCCCTGGTGTCACTGAAGATGTGAAGGAGGCAAGAAACTAAGAACAGGAGAATTGATTGGAAACCATTAAGATTTCCATGCCGCTCATCGGCTTGTCCAGCCTTGCAATTGGTCTCCATCTCCACCTACCACAAGATGCAGGGGTTTTATTTGGGGAGTGAGACCACCAGGTATGTTGGAGGGCAGAGTAGTGGCATGCCACTGACATCAGGGCAATAAATCAAGTTCAGATGCTAAACCCTAAGACCCCATTACCACCTGGTCTCACCAGCTGCTCAGCTCTAAGAAGGCTGGCAACCAGGCAGTTACCCTAACACAGTGGTCGGCAAACCATGGCTCGCGAGTCACACGTGGCTCTTTGGCCCCTTGAGTGTGGCTCTTCCCCAAAATACCACGGCCTGGGAGAGTCTATTTTGAAGAAGTGAAATTAGAAGAAGTTTAAGTTTAAAAAATTTGGCTCTCAAAAGAAATTTCAATCATTGTACTGTTGATATTTGGCTCTGTTGACTAATGAGTTTGCCGACCACTGCCCTAACACATGAACCTGGAGTGTGACAGAGGGAAGGGTGTGTGCAAAGGGCCAGGGGTTGAAACAGTTCTGCAAGTGGTCAGGTGGGGAGGACAGTGAGCCATGAGCACAGTGAAATGGGAAGAACAAAAATAGGGAATCTTAACCCTCAGCTTCTAGACTAGAAGGGCTTGCAGAGGATTTGGAAAGGTATAGTGGCATGATCACATCAGCATTCTAACAGAATCGCTCTGGCAGCAGAGGGGGCGTCAAATCGTTAAGGAAGTAAAATTGGAAGCATTTGGTTGGATATAGGTGATAATGTCAACTCCTGAAATAATGCATACAGGAGGAGGAAGAGCAGGTTTGAGGTCAGAAAGAATACACTGGAAAAGTTGAAACTAAAAACCAGAGCCAGGCAGCCTCTCGCTGACCTCTTATTTTAAATGGCTGGCCTCCAAGCTCACCGTGTTGCCCTTTTAACCTTGCTGGTTAATAGACCCATGAAAGACTTGGGATATTGGATGTAAAGGACTATTATAAGTTGAGCAATGTGGTTGCTGTGATATTTTCAACCACTTTCCCATCTTTCGCCAGGAAATGTTGTTTAATTTCAGGTTCAATGGATTTGCCAGGAAACAGTCCAGTGTGTGCAGAGGTCAATTTTATAATTATGAAATAGTTCGCTCTTCCAGAAGCAGCAGAAGCCATCAGGCCAAATTCTTAAAGAGTAGCTACTGAAATGACACCCGCACAGCCCGCTGCTATGAGCACACCAATCACAATGACATGTGAGCAAGAAGTGCTTCTGGGCTCATAGCTGAGCCTGTGCAATCAGCCAGGCAGCTTAGGCAAGGAGACTGAGGCTGCTCTACAGACATCCTCAGTAAGGACTGGGCATCCACATTCAACTTGAGCATCTCCCAGGATCCTCATGGTGTCCTCCCAGGGACCGTTTGCACCACCCATAGGATATACAGACAGAATTGACACTAACCAATTCTACTTAACGTCTACTTGGTACTGAAGACAACATTAGCTATGATAAAATCTGAACGCCATTCTGGCTTAAATAGTTGTCATCTAAAGAAATATTCAACAATTCATTTTCAGTTTGGCGGCTGAAAAGAAATGCCAGATAGACACTTAAACCATTCTCCAAACAGCCCTGCCACTGATTCAGGCCATGCAGACAGGGGGTTGAGGCCAGGAGGTGCCCATTTACCTGGTGTGCTAAACTTAAGGGGACGCCAGAAAACTCAGGCATCAAAATAAACAATGTTTTATGCAATATTTTAAAAATAAATGTCAAAAAATCTATCTTGAACAAAATATAAAAAGTTTATAAGGAAGTGCCACATCAAGTCATGTTGGTGTCTGAGGCAAGAGGAAAAAGCAGCAATGTCAATGGTTTCTTTAAAATTTTGATATTTTTCTCATTGTGGATTTTTTGCATTAATTTAGATTTTTTAAATATATGACATTCAACATTTTATCTTGGGTGCTGACTTGTCAGAAATCTCCTTAAATGTTGCCATCAGAAGTAAGCACTTTGCTTGCCTTGCTCTTGACTAAGCCATTTGGACATGAACTTGAACAAATATACAGTCTCTTAGAGCTTCAGACACACCCATCTCCACCCCACCATGCACACACACACACACACACACACACACACACACACACACACACCAGCATGGAGTAATGAAAAGCTACTCTTTGGAAATGGAAGCACACATCCTGTTCATTTGTAGAGGTTATAAAGGGCATTCTTAAAACAACTTTTCTCATTTATCTTCCCAAGAATGCTGCTGCTCACCTTTAAGTACACACCTGAGAACAGCGTTTTTAACAGAGCTGTACCCTCAGGTTGTGCTCACACACAGAAAGTAGGAAAATCAATTTCAATCCCCGAAGGGTGGAATTACTGGTGCAGAAGGTCACTAAATGCTAGCACTGTTCAGTGGGCTTGGAACAAGATCCTCGTCCGCATTGCTTCGCTGCACATTCAGCAGAAGGGGAAGGGAGGCCTGGAGACTCTCACTCGCACCAGGGAAGAGAAAGATGTCAGTTGTACAAGCCACAGGACAAGTACTTTAAATAGCGAAGGGGAAGAGGCAGACAAGTGTATGTGCAATGTGGAGTCGCAGACTTGTGTTTGCACCTAACGCTCTAGAGAAATTGGCCAAGACTGGCTCAACGAACTGAAAACATGACTGCAATTCAATCAAGGTCACTTGTCAGACTGGGCCACTGCTCCCTGAGGGCTTGCTGCACAGATGGGCCTTACCCAGAGACATGGCTCACAACTGTCTCAGGGGAACCTCCAGGCCGGGTTGCCATTTTGTTCACGCCCTTCCCTGCCTGGGTATCTGATTTGGACCATCTGCGGTTTATAGGGGATGTATGGGCTGAGCCTGGAGCCTGCACCAATGGTCATGGCAGCCCTGAGCCCTTCCAGATGTCAGCAGACGGGTGCCATTTCTGTCACCTCGGAGGTTATTATGAATATTTTATTGGAAACCACAGGAATGGTAGCAAGGTCTGAGGCCCAGAGGGGCAGTAAACCAAAGACAGCCAGACTCCTTCTACAGAAGACATGTGAGGACTGCATAGCTGCTCCCAGGAGCACACACATTCCCCTGGTGAGAGGAATAGGTTCAGTGGAAAGAGCCAGGACATGGAAGTCAAATGGATCTGCAGACCTAAGTCTGAATCCTGGCTCCACTCATGAGCTATGGGACCTGGGACATTATTTAACCTTTCTGAGGTTTGCTTACCTAGTCTATAAAGTGAGAAAAAACAAATAGATGTAAAGTACCTGACACAAAGCCTGTGCTCCTCATGTGTCTACTCCAACCCCCGTTCCCAGCAAAGAAATTTCCTGTGGGTCCTCTTTCTCACCATCTCTAAATTGGTCTTTGTATGTGCCCATAGTCTCCAGGCCACCTTTGCTTCCTGTTATCATGGTCAAGGGTAGGTCTGGCCCTCTTTACCAAGCATTGGCACTGGGGACACTGAGATTGGATTTTCGCTAGAAAAATGTAGTCGTATTAGCACATAGGGTTCCCCACCAGCATGATTCATGTTAGGCATGGAGGCAGTGAGGAGAAAGAACAAAGGTGCTCTCTTCCTCCCCCTTCTCTTCCTGTGCTCCTTCCTGTCTAGTTCCCAGGAAACCAAGGGGAAACCAAGAAAGCAGGCCTAGCGGGCCACCTCCCAGTCAGTCAGCTGTGACTCTGAGCTAACTGATGCGGAGGGTCACAAAGCAGAGCGGACTCCAGTGCTTGGTCTAGGATCCCCGGAAAGGCAGGGTGTAGGGTCCTGAGGGAATGTGAACATCACCCAGCAGGTGGGTGGGAGTTCTGGTGTACCTGAGCAGAAAACATGGAAACGTATTTTTAACAAAAAATTCAGGACTCATTTGCTGGCAGTGAGAGCAATGATTTGAAATTACAAATCCCCTCCCAATGTAAAATATATGGCTGCCAACCTCAGTAGAGAGATTATTGAAAGACTTTAAATCTAAAGGGTCTGGGCCTTCCTGGGATTAAGAGTCTCAAAGATGAGAGAGATATAGTCCTAGTGCCTGGGGTGGAAATGGCTGGTGGGGGAGTGGGGTTCAATCGGGGAAAAGGGAGACATATGTAAAACTTTAGACAATAAATAAATTTTAAAAAAAAGTTTCTAAAAAAAAAAGATGAGAAAGAATGTCTGTCCCAACTGGTGATGCCCTGTGTGGGCAGGGCCAGCCACAATGACAGCTGAAGTGGGTTAAAGAAAAAATTATTCAACACACTTGTTAAAGACTAAAGACAATAAAGTAGACTTTATTCAATGGGGGCCACTACAGTGGGGTTCTGTAGTAGGAGAGAGATTGAGCTCAACTCAGACTCCAAGGACAGTAGGGATTTATATATTTGACCCTTAAACAATGCAAGGGTTAGGAGTGCCAACGCCCAAGCAGTCAAAAATCCACATGTAACTCCTGACTCCCCCCAAACTAACTACTAATAATTTGTATGATATATATACATATATAATATATATATATATATATTATATACTATATTCTTACAATAAAGCAAACTAAAGAAATCAGCATGGTAGCTATACATATAAAGAGGTAATATGCTAATTGCTGTTATGGTGTCCCCGTAACAACCAATTTGCATATTGATGTGCACACAGCAGGGGGCGGGGGGGCTGGAGCCAAGTTCCCAGGGGTCTGAGGAGAGAACCTGACAGGAGCCCAGACTGCAAAGAAGGAAAAGGAATTGACCACGGGGAGCTCTTCCAATCCCCCTGCATGGACACCCTACCCTAGCCCCTGCACCCCCGGGGGGACGGGGAGGCTGACCAGATGGGGAGAAGACCTTGCCTTGGGGGTAGCTGCAGCCCGTACCTCCGACTCCTGATCTCTTCCCCTGCCACCCGGCCAGGGGCACCCACAACAATAGCACGCAAGCGACCACCCATCAGTGCCCCGGAGGCACCCGGTGCCCAAGGCCGGCGGCTGCCGGGCCCCCTCCGCTGGGGCCAGGCATGCCTCTCCTCCCTACAACTCCAGACCCAGGTGGAGGTAGGCCTGAGCAGCCCCCAGTTGCTAAATGCAGGTGATGTTCACATTCCCCAGGGTCAGACCCTTCCCCCCTCCCCCCACGACCCCCCCTCCCTCCACAGCAGCCGTGCGGTCTCTGTAGCTGAGGTCTCTGTAGCTGATGCACTGAACCTCGCTGGGGTCACGGCTAAACCCGCCCTCATAGCCTGCCTGGCTCCGCCCTGGCCTGGCCCCGACCCAGCTCCCGGAGATTGGAGCCCCGCCCTGAGCAGGTACAGCTGCGAAAGAACCACTACAATTTAAAGAATGGCGCCAAGTGGGAAGGTTTGACAGTTATTCCCCATTCGGCCTCACTGCCCCCCTAGCGCCTCCAGGGATGACCTACAGGGCTGCTGGCCACAGCCCGCCCCTCTGAGGCCTGCGGAACCCTCTGCAAAGCTTCCATAGCTACAGTCCCAGGAAATAATCATGCCCTCCTCCCCTAATCAGCACTTGATACCTGCAAGGATACCCATGAGCTTAAAAATAACAATCCCTTCCCATTTAGACATCACTTACTAGGTTTATTAGCTCAGTACCTCCTCATGACAACCCAGTGAGGTAGGCGGAGAAGAGATTACAGTTCCCATGGTATATGAAGCTTCAGAAATGAAGCTCAGAGAGGAAAAGTGTCAAGCCCAGTGGTTCCCAAGGTGCAGCACACGCCCCACAAGGGGGTCAATTTGATTTTAAGTGGGGACAATTCGAGAATGAGTTAAGAGCGAATTTTTTGCATTTCTTATGGTTCTAGGGGGCCTCATCTACAGGGTATCCTACATAATAAAAGGCTAATATGCAAATGACCGAACGGTGGAATGACTGGTCACTATGATGCTTGCTGACCACCAGGGGGCAGACAGTCAATGCAGGAGCTGCCCCCTGGTGGTCAGTGTGCTCCCACAGGGGGAGCACTGCTCAGCCAGAAGCTGGGCTCACAGCTGGCAAGCACAGCGGCAGTGGTGGGAGCCTCTCCCGCCTCCGTGGCAATGCTAAGGATGTCGACTGACGGCGTAGGCCCACTAAGCCATCATTCGGACATCCTCCCAGGGCTCCCAGACTGCTAGAGGGCGCAGACCAGGCTGAGAGACGTCCCCCCCCCCAAGTGCACAAATTTCGTGCACTGGGCCTCTAGTTAATCATAAGGAAGAGAAAAAATCTATTTATTGAAAAAAATGTGAGTACAAGTGGATCTGTGAAGTTCAAACCCCTGCTATTTAAGGGTCAACTATAGCCCTAGCTGGCTTGCTCAGTGGACAGAGCGTCAGCCTGCTGGTCAAGGGCACATGAAACCAATTGATGTGAGAGAGACATCTCACACTGATGTTTCTCTCTCTGTCTCTCCCCCTTCCTTCTCCTCTCTCTAAAAATCAATGGAAACATATCCTTGGGTGAGGATTAACAACAAAAAAAGGGTCAACTGTAGTGAAGGAGCAGGTGAGGGTCAGTGGATGGAAATTACTAACAGAGACAGGAGCGGTAAGAGAGGGATTCTTGCTAGACTGACTCAACAGAATTCTTGCTTGAGGCAGGCCAATATAAGGTAGCAAGGGTGGCCAGGTACTGAGGGTGGGAAATTTTCCCTAAATTGACTCAGAAGAATTCACTCAAGTGGATTCTACAGGGACAGAGAGGAAGCTATGGTTGGCCTAGTCAGCAGAGGGCTCTGAGGAGCCCAATTAAAGCACCATCAAAGAAGTCTTTGTCCAGTGCCTGGGCCCTACTGTGGGTCTTGGCTGATTGTAGAGGAACAGATGTTTCTGAATGCGGCACCAGGGTGGTGGAAAATGCCCTGATTCCAGGAACTGAGAGAAATTTCAAGAAGTTAGCTTTTTATTTAGGAAGCTTTTATTGGTAAGAGAGGCCTTTCTAGCTTTTAAGGGCCCAGCAGCTGCTACAGAAATAGCAACAAATTGCAAGTCAGACTCAGGAGACCTAAGCCGCAGGAATGTAGGATGCAGTTGCTAAATCATTCCAGCAGGTGGCAGAGTAACTGCGGTATGGCCCTCCCAAAGGAAAGCATGATGGCTGGCCAAGGGCAATGATGAGTCACTGGGGACCCACAAGGAATTGGGCCTGTGTTCAGGATACCAGCCGTATTTGGTGGAGGAACTCAACATTAAAGATACTTTTATTTTTATCAAGGTTTTCCATATGCCCTGGGTTATGTAGAGCCTGGGGAAATAAGAAGTTATACTAAAAACTTGTTTGCATTTATTAAAAAACTAGAGGCCCGGTGCATGAAAATTCATGCACTGGAGGGGGATCCCTCAGCCCGACCTGCCTCCTCTCACAGTCTGGGAGCCCTCAGGGGCAGGAGGCAACCCAGTGATCAGGGGAAGGCAATGCCCCCATCATACCTCTGTTGCTGCCACTGCCAGCAGCGCAAGCCTCTGCCAGCCCTGGTTACCTGAGCCTCAGGCAGCCCTGGGCGGCTGGGCAGCTGACATCTGAGGCTTGCCTGTGCCTCAGGCCAGCCTTGGGCAGCTGGGCAGCTGACATCTGAGGCTTGCCTGTGCTTCAGGCCAGCTCTGGGCAGCTGGGGGGCTAGGGGACTGGGGGACTCCAGAGGTAGGTGCCCCAGCGGGGCTGAGGGGACTGGGTGCTGCCATCTTGTGGCTGTGGGCACCGCCATCTTTGAGGGCGAGGCAATCAATTAGCATATTCCCTCCTTATTGGCTGTGGGCACCGCCATCTTTGCAATGTCGTGAGGGTCAATTAGCATATTCCCCCTTTATTAGATAGGATAAAAAGATGATGAACCATTTGGCAAAGGTTGTTTCTGTTTGGGTAAATTAGAGTTCCCATTTAACTGAGATCAGAAATCACTTCAAAGAAGGTAAGGTTGCTGATTCTTCATTGGCCTGGTCAGGTAGGAGCAACTTCTACCTCCTTTCTTTGCACTGTGTGGCCCCCAGGCTGCAGAAAAGGATTCCATTGACAGCTGAGCTGCCTGTGTAGCTCCCCTTCTCCAGTTACCTTGATGTGTGCCCACGTCAGAGCCCGCAGGGAGAGAAACAGCAGGTCCCCTGTTGGCTGGACCACTCCCAGCAGCCCTCAGGGCCTAGATAAAAAGGAGAGGAGAATCTTGGGACAGGGCTGACCTGAGGCAAAGTAGAGGAAGAAGCAGCTTCTCCTCAAACCACAGTCTAATGGCAGACAGAGTTATGTAGGATGGAGGTGTCAGCAGACAGAGTTATGTAGATGTCCCTCCAACGATTCTTTCATTGCCCCTTCTCGATTCCTTGGCTTGGAGACACCTCACCCCAATCTCTGCCTCCATCTTCATGTGGAATTCTGTTCTCTGTGTCTGTGTCCAAATGTCTCTTTTCTTTTAAGGGCACCAGCCATTGGATATAGGCCCACTCTATTTCACTATGACCTCATCTTAACTTGATTGCATCTACAAAGAATCTTTTTGCAAATAAGGTCACAGGTACTAGGTATTAGAACTTCAACATGTCTTTTTGGAGGACACAGTTCCACCCAAACTACCTTTTCCCACATGCAGGGCAGGCATCAATAATAGGTCCTGGGGTTTTCTATGAAGCAGACCAGACATCACAATCTTCCTCCATACAGCTGTGCCGGCTGAACTTCCATGCTTCCAGAGCCAGCACCTCAGCTGAAACCGATTTGCCAGCACCAGCCCCACTGCAGAAACGATTCTGCACTGATGGCATTCTGGCACATGGTGATGAGCTTGTGGGGAAGATGGTGCCAGCACCCTTCAGGCCCAGTGCAGGGGGTCTTCTGTTCACTTCACATATGAAAGGGTCCTGTGGGGGAGTTGTCCTGGACAACTCTATCACCCATCCATCTCCTCCTTGGCCCAGCAGGCACCATAACACATGATCACAGCCTTGGATCACAGGGAAGAAGGTCCCTCTGCTCTTTCTGAGTGCACACCCATGCATCGTAACATTTCTCCTCCCTCCGCCCCCTGCAAACTGGAAATAGTGATACACAGCCGTCTCACAGAGCTGTAGGGGCAATTTAATTAATGTTTAGAAAGCACTCTGAGGTCTTCGGATGAAAACTGCTGTGTAAGTGCAAAATTATTATTAGTTCCCAGCCTCCTGTACCCTGGCTTCTGACATGGCTTTTGTTGTTCCTGAATGGGAGCCACTTATGGGCTGTCCAGCTGGCTCTTTCTGGACCAAGGCGAGTACATACACATTTGCAGATTTCCTTCCCTTTGAAAAAAGTGTTTCAACCCTGTGGGATGTCTTGAAACTTTGCAATGCCTGAATTTCTCTCCACTTGTCTCAGTACTGTAATCTACAAGAGTAGATTGTAAACAGGCTACTTTGGAAGAGAGTGAGGGGAAAAATGGTCAATTTGAAGAAATCGTCCCTCTTATAACGAAGAATAAAACAACCTCTCCTTCTCATGCAGAATCTGAATGAACCACTAAGCGAGAGCTATCTCCCTTGCCCAGAGGGACGCTGTACGTGTTGATGCATTGAAAGGAGGAAAGAATAGAAGATTTGCTTTCCATGCCCAACTTTTGCCACCTTCCTTCACCCTAACTTCTCAGGAACCATGGAAACACCCACCTAGATGATGCTTTCCTGATAGCTCTTTGTTACCTCACTGTGCCCTTGCCTGGGATCCCATGGGGGAGTGAAATACAGAAGTGGAAAAGAAAAGAGAGCTATCTGCAAGTGAAATGGCTTGTCTCTGAAGGAGAGGATGGGGCTCATGTACAATTTCTCAATCTCGGGGCAACAAGCAATGTTATATGCCACAATTTTCCTCTTCTCTAAAACATATTCACACCATGCACCACCCGGTAGGCTCCCTGAAGGTGTCTTTTGGTTTACCTTAATGCTTTGCTAGTCTGTTAGTCAGCCAACTGCTGGAAGATTTTATTTTTAAAAATATCTAAGAAGCAATTATGTAATGTGATCAGTTGAACAAAAGTATAAAAAGGTACAGAACCAGAGAAAGAAGCAAATGTAAGCTACATGACTGTAGACATAGAACAACAAACCCAAAGAGCTGGGTTGATGCCCTCCATGTTTCCTAAATCAACCTCACTGACCAAATATAATATCAAATTATAAGGGAAACCAGGAATATTCTGCTGGGATAGCAAAGTTGAGGCAAGAGTGGGAGTAAAGATGGATAAAACCAGCTCTCACCATGTGCCGTCTGTGACTGCAGCTCTCACCACGTAATAGCTGTGACTGCAGTAGCACCAGAGCTCTATATTATCACAGTGGCCGTGACACATGGGGACTTCTGTCTAAGATGATTAAGTTCCGCCTGTGATGCAGAGGTCAAGATAGAAGAAATAGTTTTTCTTTCCATTCTGTTATCTTTATAAAAGAAAAGGAGACCTAAGGAAAAGGTAAAAAATATGTACAGCAGCTAAGAGCATAGGAAAACCCAGCACTAAAAATTGCAAAGATCAACGTGTAAAGATCAACGGGGGCCAGCATGCTTCCATCTCCTCTTCCCTTCCACTGATGCTATGCTTCTTTGGGCTTCCATCAGCTTCCTGCATAGTCTTCCTGCTTCCTGTCTCCTACAGCCCTTCCATCTCATCTTTCACTTTGTTTTTCTGGTTATTGTCCTAGAAATGAAGCTAATTATATGGCTCTCCAACCCAGACCCCTTCAAAACTGCCCCTCTGTACAAATTCTCTATAACTTGTCTGTCTTCCATTATTGCCTCCTCCCTACTTGGCCTGGACTGTGGATGTCCTGTGACTACCAAGCTCTCATATAATGTCCTGTTTATGTGTGTTCTCTACCTTTTTGCCTTAAAGACTGTGCCCCTGCCATTACCACCACCCTTTCCTGTTACTACCATTCAAAATCCTGCTTATCTTTCAAGTCCAAGTACCAATGGACCCCACATGAATTTTTCTGTACCATCCTTTGTATACTTCCCTATGTTAAGTAAAACAAGTAGCTGCGCATACAACTCTGACCTCCTTTGCCCTTCCACTAGATTGTAAGCTCCTTGAAAGGAATGATTGTCTTGTGTTTTCTGAGTTCTAAATAAAGTGCCTACAACAGTCCTTTGTCCAGGGTGTATGCTCAGCAAATATGCTTATGTTTCATTTCACTCACTCAACACACACACACACACACACACACACACACACACACACACACACGCTACAAAAAGACAGGTGGTCGAATTGTCATTTCTTGTGCAATTTAAAGGTGAAATTTAGAGAATATCTAATCTCAAGGAGACAATGAATAGCAATAGTAGACCCTGACCAAAGAACTGATTTATTGCATCTTACCAACCAATTCGATAAAACCTGGCTTTGTAAACAAACGGTTGCAAAATTATGAGGGACAATTGTTGAATTAAACAAACAGCTTCCATCTAAGATTCTTAGGTCTTTGGCTACTTTTACATGGGAAAGATGGAGTACTAAACAATTAGCTAGATAATACAACCAAATAAAGTTGCTGATGAGGAAAGAGCTGGGGAATCAGACAGAATTATTCTGAGATTCCCAGCTCTGGCTGTGCCGTGAGGTCAGACACATGAGCCTCATGTGCTTTCTCGCCCACCAGCCACTGTCACATCTTTTCCTCTGCCAGCCTAGCGAATAACCAGGCTCTGTGGGTTCCCCAAGTGTAGCTCAGTATTTTCTGTGGTGAACCAGGTTAAGAATTATTATGAGAACAAAAACCATAGGCCTTCTTTTTGAAGAATGTGAAGTTGATATTCATGTATTTGTCTTGCAACATCACCGGGTTAAATTATTATAACTGTATTTCTAATTCCAGTGACAAAAGGAAGCCTTGAGAACAAAGATTTCCCTGGCAGTGGAGACAAAAAATATGGTCCATGATTATCTACCTTCCTATGAACTATCTTGATAGGCCTTAATTGAGGCAGTGGAAAACACTCACTCTCCTTGATAAATTCTGCCCTCCTCACCTCTCTCTCCCCGCCCCCTCTCTCTCTCTTTCTCTCTCTCACACACACACACATTTTTTTCTACCAAATATTAGGTATGAAATCTACAACATTTCCATCAAGCTTTCAATGTAAGTCAGTCCAGACTGATAAAGGGCTGCCCCTCCCTAGTTTTCCAGGACCTGTAATTCTAATGGCTGTGAAGCATTTGGTTTCATTGTGAATTAATCCTCCGAAGACAACATGACTCACTCAGCAAGTCTCCTCAGCACTTTTGGTAAATAGATACCACTAAAAAGGAATCTATAACTTTTACTGCCATTTTATGGGCATTCATCTTTACAAAGAGCCATTTTCCAAAGTGGATTCACCTATGATGCTTTTATAACTATTATAGCCACTTGCACTAGTTGTTCTTACCATTTGGGGAGTAATGGACCTATTTGAGAATCTTGAGTGAAGCCCCATGAATCCCAGATACAGAGCTCTTGACTTTACACACCCTTCTGAAGTAAAATCCCTCTTCCTCCATCCCTCCTACCTATGGTCATGCATGTGGTCAAGCTGATCATGCACTACCTGGTGGCAATACAATGCTAGGATGGATTTAGGGACACCTTTGGGATTCAGGGGGTGCCATTTAATGGAGGTCTACCTGTCATAAATGTCCTCCCTCTCAGAGGAAGGACCCAGCCAGTCTTTCATTTCTAGAATTTCACCTTCAGTTCAGGTTCTCAGACTAATTTACAGACATCCAAAACTCATTCCAAAGTCTTAGAAAAATTTTAAATTAAAAAAACAAACATTCCACCCTGGTCAGTGTGACTCAGTTGGTTGAGTGCTGTCACATGCACCAAAAGGTCACCTGTTTGATTCCAGGTCAGGACATAAGCCTGGGTTGCTGGCTTGATCCCCGGTAGGGGGCATGCAGGAGGCAGCCAATCAATGTTATGTTCTCACATTGGTGTTTCTTCTCCTTCTCCCTTCCTCTCTCTCTAAAAATCAATTTTAAAATCTTTAAAAAAAAGAAAGGAAAAACATTCCCTATTCACATGGATACATTTAATAAAATGAAATCTGTGACAAAGAGGCAAAAACCCTAAATCAACTTGGCATCCCTTTTACTATCTAACATTAGTGTGGGTAATGCACACACTACTAAAGGGGTAAAGTCTCTTTGGAAAACAAGTAGGAAAAAGGCCAAATTTAATAAGAAAAACACAACACTTGCCCAAACATCTACGTAACATTTGTGAATTCCCTTCTCCCCACGTCCCGGTGCCTCGTCCCAGTGGCTTGTGGAGGACTTCTGGCTGGTGCTTCAGGAACAGGTGCCTGAACTGACCTCCCCACTCCCCAAAAGCATCTTATACAGAAGACTATGGGAGAGCCTCCCTTGTAGGGTTTTTTGTTTGGGACAATTCAAAACATAAAAAGTGGAAGTCATTTTCCCCCAGAACACCACTGCAATAATAAGGATAATGACGCAATGAAGCTTCAAATGTGTACAGTGCTTTATACTTTTTTAGAGCATTTTCACACACATTATTTCAATCAACTCATACAACAGCTTTTGGCTTATAACCAAGACAGTAGAAACTATAGGATCTTGCCCAAGATCATACAAGTAGTGAGACAACTGGGGCTAAACCCAGATTGCATGATTGGTCCGACATTTCCACCAGGTCACTAGCCAGTAAACAGGTCTCTGTCCCATTGTTGTCACCCCAGCTGATGTCCTCTCACTCTCTATAGTCAGGCTGCTTGTCAGTTAGTAACGATATCTAACTTTAGATATAAATTTCAAAGGGAGAAAAAATACAAGTCCTTCTTTGACAAGCATTATAGAGATATAAAAATAAAAGTGGCATTCTTTTTTATTGCTTCTTTACACATGTCTTTCCCAGATGCAAAGGCCCTGTTAGGGAACAGTTCATCCACCTGATATTTCTAAGTATACAGAATACCCCTTAGTAATAGCAGGGCCTTCACACCAGGAAACCATTTGCTAAATATTCCCCACTGTCTCACAGCATGGCCTGTCCATTTCTTCCAGACATAAAACATCTGGGCTAGTATAAGAAACATAGCAAATTCAAAGAGATGTTTCCCAGATGTGCAGCTGTCCTCAAGAGTCTGTCCCAGGGCCAGCTCTGGAGATTCACATTTCCCAAGACCCTTTTCCACTGCACCTCACCATAGCTTTTATGTGACTGAAAAAATTTCAAAGAGGTTGACCAGATAGCTGAATAGAGCACTGAGCCGTGAAGAAGCAGCACTAGAGAGCACCCTGCAGGTGGCCCATGCTATGTGGTCATGTGATAGTTTTCAAAATTCTATTCACAGCAAGTGTGGTGGGATTCCCTTTCAAATGTTTCGGTCAGGTGAAGGAATTCCCAGGAAGGCTGCCACCTTCGGTGTGGGGCGCGTTCTTCTTTGTCCTCAATGACACACAGGCACATCATGGAGCCTTCGACTTTAGGAGAAACATCCTGCAGAAAGTTGCTCATACCAGTTCTGTCTTGGGAAGTGTCACTAGCTCCACAGGCTTGTTTGGGGAGGTGACTGGGAGAAATGCTCGTTCCATTAGAGGTTTAGAAAAATCTGGAAAAATACTCTGTTGTCGTGCAAATTTCTGAAAAATAAATTAAAAGAGATAAGTGAGAAGTGAGCATTTGGAGAAATGCACCAGTTGTCACCTCTATTTAGACTCCATTCACTAAGGGCTGCCTGGACATTTGTTTGAAAGCCCTCATTATGCTGGCTACTCACTCATTCTACACTGGGCTTGGTCTATTTCACTGCTACTTCTAAACTTTAACCAGGAGATGCACCAGTTACAGACTGGGGTCATTTCAGGCCCCTACTATTAGTTATCTGTATGGAAAAATCAGTGCCCACAGAAACAGGCATTTGCAACAAAAAACTAAAGTCACTCACTTTTAAAATTTATTGCCCAGTAATTCTAACTATCTTATATGCAAATAACTTTAAGGACAAAATTACAAGCTCTTTGAGAGCAGGAACTATGTCTTAGACCCCTACAGTGCCTAGCTTAAGGCCTTGTATACAGTAGGTGCTCACCAGAGTCTTTTACTTAACTAAAGTCTAGAATAGCAACCAGAAAGAGGAGTACATGACCAGAGAGGCAAGTAGGTAAATATAGAGACCCAATCAGTGACCAAACAAAGGAGCCCTGGCATAGCTCCTGGGTGAGATCTGTCCTGGTCCCTAAGTAGCCAGCCCTTCCTGATGGTATTGAGGCATATGGAAAAGTTCATTTCCTCGTGGGCCAGGCCCAGAGCTGACCTTGCTCCCCCACAACCTCAGTCAACCTATGTGAGCAGCTATGCAGAGTCTCTAAGCTGGAGCCTGCTGCCAATAGCTCAAGGGCATCTCAGGGATACCTAAGAAGGGGCCAGCCACTCTCTACCGCAGGACACTCTCTGTGTTCCCCACTGCTCTGGCTTCTCAGGGTAATTATAAAGAAGTGAGTGGAAGTAACAAAATATAAGGAGAGAAGCCCTAAGAAGAAACAGTTGAAGGACAGGTGAAGGACACTGATCTTTCCCTGTGTGGCTGTGCTGCTCACTTGCCTACAAGAACGCTGCCTCTGTCCCGGCTGGGGGACAGAAGGTGTTGCACTTTCCACCACTGTAACCATGAGGTGAGGCCCTCGGGCACTTTAGTAGGATCCTTTGGCATTTCTCAGATTCCCTTCACATATCTTACTTCATGTCTCGTCCCAGTGCTCTGTGCAGAGCCACAGGACAAAAAAACAAGCTGGGAGCTTGTTGTAATGATTCTCACAGTCTGGGGGCTCAATAAGTCTAGGGCACAGAGACGAGCTCTCTGTTATTAAACGACTCATACTGTCTTCAAAACATTCGGATTGGTGCCCCAGGTGTTCTTTTTGTAATAACAGATGTCTTAAGAAGATACTTACACAAGTGAAAATGATGAGTGTTAAGTAGAAAACCACCAAAGCCAACAGCAGTACAATCTCAGCTCTGTATTTCTTAAAAGTTGCTTCTCTGTGCTCCTTATGGCATCCTTTAAAAAACATAGGTGAAATATGAAGCCATTTAACAGGGCTTTTCTATCATAATAAAAAGCTCAGATGCTTTGTTCCTGCTCTTTAAGTCCCTGTCTCCCATTACTGTCCTCACATCTGTGCCATCGGAAGAACAACAGTAATGACAGCAGCGGTGGTGATGGCGGCTGCCAGCGCTCACTCTCACTCTATCCAGCTGTGTGCAATGGGATTGACACATAGCATCTCACTGAATCTTCTGAGACAGGTCTGAGCATCCCATTTTACAAATGAAGGAATCAAGGCTCAGAGAGGCTGACGGACTAAGGCAGGTAGCAGAGTCAGGAGTCAGGTCCAGACTTTTCCTGCTGCCCATCAGTCTCCATTTCAAATGTCTGGGGTTTCCTGGCTTTTAATTTGCATTTATATCAGTTGTTGATCTATCTATCTTCATTGTCTTGTGTAGAATGCTGGGTGTCCTGACATCAGGAGGACTGCAGGACTATAAAATGAGGCTGTGAGCTGCCCAGCTGTTGCTGGATAAGTAGACACACTTTCGTAAAACTGTTAAAGCTCCTCCACCAAGACTGATGGTAAGGGTGGCCTACAGAACAGCTCCCTTAGGGAGGGGGGCATTAAAAGCTGTGGTTGCAACCCTCTGGGAGGCCGAGTGAGGCATTCAGCCCAGGAGGGCACATGGCGGAGACAGCTTCTCCCCACTCAGACATGACATCCTATGTGCTGCTTGGGGAAGCAAGGTTGCTAACTGAGTCTCCCTGAAGGCCAGGCAGGAGCAGGTGGAGTGCAGATGATTGGGGGGTTCTTCCCAGGGACAACCTCAAGAAGCTGTCAACCCCTAAAACTGGATTTAAAAGTTAGTGCAATAATCTAGGGCTAAATTCTCACAGGAACCTGTGACTCAAGGTTGAGAATCACTGGCCTAATGCTTCCTACCATTTATGGGCACACAGTCTACCCCAGGCACTGTACTAGCATTTTAATGCAATATCTCATTTAACCGTCATAGCAAGCCGGTCGTAGAAATTATTATTCCATTTCAGAGATGAAAGAACTGAGGCTTAGAATCAATCAGAGATTTGTCCAAGATTACATGGTGAGGAATAGCATAGCTAATACCTGAACTAGATCTAAGTAACTCTAGAGTCTAACCACGTAACTTCTAGCAACTTGCAGGCCTTCGAAGAGGAAAGGAAAAAAAATCAGCTTTGCTTTCACTTCATCTCTGCTCTTCCCTGCCAGGTTTCTCCCATTTCTATCATTCCTATCATAATATTCATTGAGTGCCTACTTGTGCCAGAGACAGCAGAGACCAAAGCAGAGAATGGAGCATGTCAGGGTAGTATATTCTACAAATACAAACAAATCAGTGTAAAGGGCTAGAGACTGACAAGGGTTATGCTGTGATAGGTGTGTGTGAGTGTGTGTGTGTGTGTGTGTGTGTGTGTGTGTGTGTGTGTAACAGTAAACCAAATCAAAACACTGACCAATAAACTGATTGTGCTCTTGGGAGTATCAGAATACTACCTTGTATCAGATTCCTTTGAAATACTGGATGGGAAAGAGTAGCTATTGTTAAAAAAAAAAAAAATCAGGGATTATGTGACAACAACATGTTTGTCATTTCAAGCCTCAGCCACTAACAAGAATTGGGCAGAAGTCAAATGCAAGGAATATTTTAAGCTACATAAAGAAGTTATTTTAAATAATCCAAGGAGGAGATAATCCTTGTCTTGACACTTGATTCACTAAGCAAAAATGAGTATCAGTCACTGGAACATGATTTTCTTGCTGTACTCTTTTCCTTTGGCCTGAGTTGAGATATTGGGAAAGTTAACCTCTGTAAAGGGAAAGGGAAGTGCTGTTCTTGTGTTAAAAAGGTAGGAACATGAAGCAACTATGTTTCAAGGCCCCAAATGAGCAGAATATTATACAGTTATCTGGTGTTGGGGGACCACACAATTTCTCCATCTCCCAAAAGTCAGACTTAGATACTTCCTATTTGCTCCACAGGACTCTTATATGACTAAACGACAGTCAAATTAATTACATGAGGCATCTCCCCCACTCAGGCTGGGTGGATCTGTCTTTATTTACAGAAAAAAGAACAAGTCATGGCATTCTTGCTGTAGAATTTAGCTTTCAGCCACAGATGTGCTCCAAAGCTTCTGACTTAGGCTCCGGCAAAGAGGGTCAATTTTAACAAATACAGAACGTGCACAGGCATTTTGCAAGAAGAAAACAAGTGTAGCAGACCACCTCACCTGTCACTTTCAAGGTCACTGTGCCACTTTGGTTTCTCTGCCCTTCCGGCCCCTCCAGAGTGCATCTGTATGTGCCCGAGCTGCATCTGGTAGTATTTCGGATCTTCAGGGAATATAGCCCTTCACTGGGGGCCTCGTAAAGGCCCTCCTGCTCCATCTGGTGATGGTTCTGCACCTCTATCCTCTCTTCACCACTCTCTGTAAGCTGTTAAAAAAAAGAATCATTGACTCATGCTCTACTGACAGATCCACAAGCACTGAGCCTCCACACCAATGTGCTGCCTCTTATTTTCACAAAACCCCTCCTCCACAGATGTCTGAAAACAATTTATTGTGTGGATGTGTGACCTTTGGGGCGGGGGGGGGGTGGGTGAGGAGAGAATCGATGACAATTCTTTAAGGCTCTGTTTGTTTTGGAATTAGATCAGGACTGTATTTTATGATCCTTCATATCCCATCCTCTACCCTACATGAAAGAGAGAGTGTTGCTATTGACGCTGATGATGTGTTGATGATGATGATCTGATGAAATGGGTAAATCATTTTGAATCAAATTTTGTTGCTGACTGTTCTATATTAAATGTCCTCTTGTGTTCTTCAGCTACCAACTCACCCACTGACTGCCTCTTATTTTTGTATCCCAGCCTTCGATTTGGAAACGTTCCTAAATCTGTTAAGACCATTGCCAGACAATGATCTGACGTAGGCTGTTCTCCAAAGGCTGTGTATCTGTGTGGTCATCCGAGACATCACTGGAGGTACCACACTTATTCTACCTAAGTAGGAAGACAGGTGACTGTAGTGCCATGCAGAGATTCTGTGTCAGATCATTTGGTCATATCAACACACACGTGAAAGGATAGTTACAGCTTAAATTACTGTACCCAGGACAGATCAGCCTATAGATGCCAAATTTAGCCAAACAAATTGGGTGGGTTTTCTTTCCCTGAACTATCTTTATGATTAATTGCTGGGGCCTCTTTGTCATCTCCTACTTCAAAGATTAGGCACACACTGCACTCACCATCAATTCCCTTTTCCCCAGATATATAATTAACTTGCCCATCCACCTTCCAATGAAATGTTTCAAAGCTTCTAAAACAGACTTAAACAAGCAGGGAGGTGAATCACTGTATTCGGTGCTCAGCCTCTAGCCCTATGCTGAGTGGCTGGGGACCAGCAGGAGCCTGGGTTCAGTGGCATTCCTTACCTGTCCCCAGCATTGTCACAGCACCACAGAGCCACCCAGGGTAAGACACAGCATTAGCAGGCTTCACTGCCACTGTCTTTGCCCACCCCTGCCAGTGCTTCATCCCTCATTCTGGGGCACCTACAACTCCTCTCCTCCTTCTCAAATGGGAATCGTGCAGGGAAATATATAACCAAGGGATCAGGGGAACACCCAGTGGTGCCAAGGCAACTAAGGAGAGAAAATACACACACACACCCTCTGTGGTTGGTTCCTGCTTAATTTATTAAGTTAGGGAACACGCTACGAAGTCACCAGAAGCTCTGGTTCCAACTTCCACAGCCTCGGGTGTAGTTAGCATTCCTGTGGAGTGGGCTGCAGAGACATCTGGTGGCAGATTTATCGCTCCTGCATGGAACCCTGCTCCACTCACTATCACGGGGCTGCTAAGACTAATGGCTTTTCTCAGGCCGAGTCTATGAATGTAAATCCTATTTCTTGACGGTTCTTCTTGTGTTGAAAGGTTCCTTCCTGAATAATCAAGGATCCACAGACTGGGGCCTTTAGGTGTTCAAAAATAAAGGAAAAAAAGGAGGTGTGGCCAAGGAACCTTAGAAAAAACTAACGTGTCCAACAGATTCTAAAACACATATAACATAGCTCAATGTTTCCCTTTTCAGGACTAATTAAACCACACACTAAGGCCTCATCATGTGCTCGCACCTGTCCCCTCGCTGCCTGAAGAGGTGCCTCTTCCCACCAGAGCTTTAGATGGGCCAGGTGCCCAAGACCATCAAGGGCCACCTGTCCCGAGACTCCCCATCTCTGGTTTGAACTAATCAAGTCAGCTAGGTCTCTGCAATTTGCACAGTGATGTCTTTTCAAACTTAACCTCCAAATGCGTTCAACTTTCTAATAGATTTCACTGGAACTCTGTTTTGCTAGAAATCTCTGCTTCTGAAGATACAGACACTGGCTGCAACAATCATTTTGAGATGATCTGCCTCTGGTTTTCTCCTGGAGCCTCCTCTCCCATCCAGTGACCTCCTCCCTCAGCTCAGAAAGGCCCTAAAAGTCAAGATCAAAACTTCCAACCCCCTGGAGCAGGTGGAAAATAAACTATTGTGCTTATTTATATAAATAGGACCCCACTGCCATGCTGGCTGCTGGGAGCCTCCCAGGCCAGTACTGTATGCCCAGCTGATCAGAACTGCTGGCAGTGGCCTTCTGCCCATATGCAGATGAGAATTCATTTAGAACATCACCAGTAACAACAACAAAAAGTAATTTACTTGATGGCCAGATTTTCGTGGGCTTCTAGCAAAAACCTCCAGCGGGCCTCCAGTTATTTTCAATAGCAAAGCCAAGGCAGGGTGAGAAGAACAAACAGGAGAAGTAGGGAAAGGCAGAACAAAGAACCCCAAAGCGACCTGCAGAATTGTAATGTCCTGAGCCACACAGCCATCCATGGGATCATGGCAAAGTATCTCAACTCTCACGGGGTCATCTTCCAATGGCCCCTTCCTGGGTCTTCCTGAAAGACCCAGAGAACAAGGAATGCTACTGGCTTCACCTGGGAACTCTTGCCACAGTAACAAATAGCTCTCTTTGCCTGGTAAACTCGCTCCAGCAAAAGGAACCTGTACATTCATACAATGTGCCTGGAAATATTTCATAACTCTCCTCAGGCATCAAGCTGTGGGTGTAGACAATGCCTATTCCCCTTCTTTTTGTTATTTTAAGATATGCCTTTGTGGATGAAAAAGGGGCCACATAACAAACCTGACAAGCTCAGGGGAGGCCTGCATGGCGGGCCTTACAAACTCAGAGAATGAAAGTAACCACATAGGGTGGTCTGAACATAAAAATTCCTAACTAAGAGCAGGTCCCAGCAGGCAGTCATGTCCTAGGCTTGTAGCTTCCTTGACCAAGGCCAATCTTTACCTTAACTGAGCCTATCTGTTGTATTTTTGCATCTAAGAGAGCATACCTTTGAAATGTCAGATTAATCTCCTTTTTCAGATCCCTCAGGGCACAACCTCCCACCAGAGCAGGAGACCACAAACCCCTCATTGTTATCTTGTTCCCCACACATCATCTCTATGTGTTGTAAATGTTAGTTACTAACTAACTGGTACCCACCAATGTAAAGGAAATATGTGTTTCTCCATTTTGCCTTTTTAGCCAGCCCCAGAGATTTCCATGCTTTGCTCTCTCCCGCCCCTGTGATCGATCACCAGTGGATTTCATGTAACTCTCCTTACATCTCCTCCTTTGATTCTAATATATAAAATAAGCTGCAAAACTGCATTTCTCTGGAGCATTTTCTCAATCCGGTGAGATTTTTGCTTCCCGGCAACTGTCGTCAGTTTGGCTCAAATAAACTCAAAAATTCTCTACAGGTTTGGACGTGTCTTGTGTCAACACCTTCTCATGTGACTACATCTGGGGAACCTGGGCCTTGTCTACAGCCGCAAACACAGTTGTCGTGTTGATGTTAATGCTGCATGCTGAAAGTGGGAGTGCCCACTAGCAGTACCAAGAGACTCCAGATGTAAAAGTTCAAATCATTGCCTGCAGCCCTGTGCCTGAGCAGCTATCACACTGTGGGATCAGCAGAGTTCACTGTGTGGCAGCATCGGTGTTTAAGAACGGGAGGAGAATTTCAGAGGGAGGATGATGGAGTAACAGCAAACGGGCCATCCTCAACTTTGCTTTGTTTTATGAGTTCTTATAAACATTCGAGCTGGCTCAAACTCAACCACTGGCAAGAACGGCTCTTTAAACATTCCAAATCTAAACGTGTTTCACTGCCTCTCTGCACACACATTATTGGAAACAGTAATTCATTACAAAAGGAGCTCTCCGATGCAGTCACAGCCAAGCATAATTGACAGGAATGATTTAACGCACCCTTTACTAGCACAATGCTGATATTGTAGTGCGCTAGACCACAACAAGATCTGGGCAAATTAACTCCTCCAAACACTCATCACAATTATATTTTTAAAATCTTCATTCCCTACACTAATTCTTATGCTGGCCAGTCTACCTTTTTGACTGAATTAGAAAAGGGCAGAATACAGGATCTCACTTTCAAAAAGCCTATGGACTTTTGACTTGTCTCAAGGCTTCCAAATTGACTAAATTATTAACGTACCATATTCTTTCCCTAAAATTGCAATTTGACCTTAAGAAAACCGCAAGCCCTAAATTAAATCAACTTTCTTTAATTTGCTGAATAATAAATCAATCAAATACAAGTACTAATTTTAACTTTAGAAATGATGGACAAATTTGAATTAAAATAAAATAAATCAAATAAATGTTGAATATGGCTGAAAATGAACCAATATTTTAGTCAAAAACTATTGTATAAAGTATTTATTTAAGTTTACATCATTTTATCCAAATATATACTAACCTCCTGGATTACTATATTTGAATATAAGAGGGCTCCTCTTCTATTCTTATCACAAAGAAAGAATTTTGACCACAAATATAAAATCCAAATTTATCATTCATGAGATCCATTAAGAATGTGATAGGAAACTAACTACAAGAAAGAGGTTTATTTGAGGGGCAATGTGTGTGTGTGTGTGTGTGTGTGTGTGTGTATACATATATATATATATATATATATATATGAACATAAATGTGATTCAATAATTTGATTAAACATATTTAAAAGTATAACTTTTATTTAAAGATAGTATTAAATTAATCTGATATATTCTGATCACACTGAACAGCTTTTTTTTTTTAATCACATTTCTCGTGCACTAACATTCATGTACCTTGGTTTCTGACTCAATTAAAGTGCCAGTATAATCACCATTCATCATAAAAACAGCTCTTGATAACGTGCAAAATAGTTTGGCTTGGTGGTTGATGCCATAATGAGGGTAGAATGTATGCACATTAACATCGTTTTTTTCTAAGTGTAGTTTTATTGGAAAAATGATTTTCCACTTTGAAATTTAGTAGATCTAACAGACAGAGTTGAATTTATGGTGGTTAAGAGAGTCATGACTATGGCAACATAATGAAGAACACAGACTTTGGGCCTGGAACCAAACCCCAGCCCCACCACAAGTCCTGCTCTGGGCCAACTGACTGGACAGCTCTCAGGCTTCTTTTGCTCACAGAGATGGGGGTTAGGTGGTAATTAAACCTCACAACATTGGTGTAAAGATACCTGCGATGATGGAGATGTACATATAGCATAGTGTCAATCATACAGAAAGCCCTAAAAATACTACTACTCTCTTTTCTTTTCATAGCCAAGGTTTCATTCAGCATTCTAAATATGTCCCTGCACATGGGAAATATTCAAAAAGTATTTGCTGAATGAATGAGTGAATTTTAGATACAATGAAAACCTTACAAGGGCACTGGAATCAAAGGCCTGAAGTCAAGTCCCAGCTTCTCCATCAGTTAGCTGGGTCATCTTTGGTAAATCACTTCACCTCTGAGCTATTTCCTCATTTGGAACTACCTTACTTACCTCATATCTCATGGGGTTATTTTAAAAATCAAGTCAGTAAACACATCAAGTGCTTTATAATTGCTAACACTGGTAATGGAAATGACCTCTGATAGCTTTCCACCCCGTCCTCTTCATTCAGTCATGCCTTATTATTGATACTTCCAGTCTCCTCTCTGGCAACAATTTCTTAAAAGTCCCAATCTCTGCTTTAGGAAGAAATCATTTTTCTACTCACAGTGTCTTTAAAATATCCACAACGCTAAATTTTCTAAATTTTAGGGAAGTACTTTAACCTAGGTCAGGTCTGAGCTAAGGACTGCGGGTAGAAAATGTGGGGTCATCACAGGCGTAACCAGGAAGGGATCATGGAAACAGTTTTAGATGGAGGAGCACTTTCTTTTGGGTAAGCGAATCTCTTTTTAGTCCTGCCCTTCATAAAACCTTCCCTTACGTCACTGAGACCTTCTTTTAACTTCCTCTTCTTTGTGAAGTGACATAACCAAGTACAGAACTAAGACAATCCAGTCCTCATGTGATTCAGCTTCCCCCTTTTCATCTTGGAAAACAAGTATTTGGTATTTTTTTTTCCTATTTAACTCTCAGCTGTCTTCTTCCACTCTACCCTCTTCCAAGCTAAAAGATTTTAGCAACTTTGCTCTGTCTTGTCATTGTTCAAAAATCTCAGTGATCCACTATTCTGGTCTGGCAGAGACTTCTATTGCCTGTCTCAGGCAGTCACATTCTGCCTTGCCCACTCTTCCATAGAACCACGTGGACAGGACTGGGGACCAAGAGGAAAGCGAAGGGATATTCTATGCATGTGTTCAAGTCTAATCGAGTTAACCTGATGGAAGTTTTACTATAATGAGAGAATAAAGCCTCACACTGAGATTCATCTTTCAGGATGGATCATATTCTGGCCTTCACCAAGAGAAATATGACATTTTTCATTATGTCATCCTCTTTGCTTAAAAACTTTAAACGGACCCCTGCTATCTAAAGGATAAAGTTCAAACCCTTATAGTTTGGCATTCGAGGTTTTTCACAATCTGTTCCCAGCCTACTTAACATCACCTCTCAGCTTTCTGCTTTACAACTGTCCTCTCTAAATCACTAGTTACCCAAAGCTTCCCCCAAATGCTTGTGGATCCCTATATCCATGCCTGTGCTCAAGATGACCCTCTCCCCCAACTGGTGTGGCTCAGTGATTGAGTGTCGACCTATGAACCAGGAGGTCACAGTTCAATTCCCAGCCAGGGCACATGCCCGGGTTGCAGGCTCGATTCCCAGTGTGGGGTGTGCAGCAGCCAGCTGATCAACGATACTCTCTCATCATTGGTATTTCTATCTTTCTCTCCCTCTCTGAAAATTAATAAAAATATAGTTCATAAAATAAAAATAAACGGTCCTCTGGCAAAACTTCTGTGTTGATCTTGGGATGGCCAATGCCAAGCCCAGGACTTGGCACATATTTGTGACTTAGAAATATTTACTAAATAAAGAAGGTGTAAATATGGAAGACATCTGAAAACCAACGTTAGGTCTTTTCATAGTTTGACCTAAAATGGAGCCCATTAAAATGATTCAACCAGGTCAAGTAGTATAGGTGCCAATGGGGACAGTATGATTTTTCTATGATGCTAATACACACGTTGTTTTCACTTTTCAGTGTTTTAGTGCTTCTATATTTAATGTATATTTCCTTTTTCTCTTAAAAACATGTTCTTAAATTTCTCTTACAACAGATGGCATTCTAAAATCAAGGAAGTACAATGAGTGGCATGCATTGGCTCCTTCATGGGTCCTTCAGGGTCTGTGGCTGTACAGAGTACATCTACCCAGACCACTCATCAACTATAGCGCCTCTGAAGGCACTCTGCTCTGCTTAGTGCCCCCTTGCTGTGTAGCTCATTATTACATAAGATGGCAGAGACAGAAAATATAACACCACTGAATAGGAGTTTAGCAATGTACATGGGAGACAGCTTCATAATGAATGAAGAATAAGAAATATCTGAGTAGTGAAGTAGCTTCGTTGAAGCCGTTAACCTGCTCTCCCACAGACCCCTTAGTCTCCAGGATACCCCATGATCTCCCACAGCTAGCACTCTTCTAAATATAATAAATGTCAAGTCTGATCTATTCTCTGAAACCATAGTCTTACTTCCCCTTTCTCCCTTCCTTTGGAAATCATCTAAAAAACACACTTGTCTTGTGACGCATCTGTCCTCACCCCCGCAGTGTCACCCAGAGACGAACTATATATCCTCTTTCGTTATGCATCAGCATAGGTTGTCAGGGCTCTTAGCATGATAAAGGATGGTACTACATCTTCTTGATTAATAGCCATTCATTAGTAGTAGTAGCAAATATCAACCATCCCCAAACACTCCACCCAGTGTCATCGTCTCTCTCCAAACCTAGTGCAGCCTCATTAAAGAGAGTGCAGACCAATGGTGCTCAGTCTGAAGCACAGATGTGGCCCTTTAATGGGTGATCTTACTCCTGACAGACACGGGATTGTGCTATGCCCTCTTATGCTAGAACCCAACTCAAGGTCACAGCTTGTGGAAGAAGCGTGCTGGAGCAAAGTCTATTTGCAAAATTTCTCAAAATACCTCCCCAAACAACCACAATCTATTCACACTCTAAAAGCTAAATTTAATGGACGTACTGTATTCACTTTTCTTTTTCTTCTCAACCACTCATTCTGCCTTAAAAGGTAAAATATAGGAAAGGATGAGAGGAGGACCCATTGTTGGATTCCAGAGAGGAGGAAAGTAAAGTTGGGTTAACAAGAATTGGGCTATCTCTACCTACTCTTGGCTCCATCTTTGATTCCTCCCTGTGCATGTCTATACTAAGCCCCTTCTGGGTCCCTCTCATTATGTCTTCTTAATAAAGAGAATAAAATGGACACTGTTCCATCCCCATTCATCCTAATGTTATAAATACTGATTGGACACCGTCTGCTTTGAATCTTTTGATAAAAGACAGGTGATGAGGAACACATGGTTTACACAGGTCCTTTTGTTAATCTCAAGTGATCAGTGCCAACTGGACAGTGGCAGGATGCTCTGTGGTGCCTGAGAACTGGGTGGATTGTGAGTCATTATAACTGTAATTGTGACATGCAGAAGGCCTGTAAGAATGTGATTCAATTGGCAGACAGTGAAAACCCACCCTGGAAGGGACTCTCTGCTTTACTTCTCCAGCAGGCAACCACAACTATGCAAGAGGTTTTACAAACCACACTAGTGATGCTGAGAAGGTAATGTGAGCCAGGCTGGCCATAGTCACCAGATTTAAATTGCTCACTTTATAGCTACCTCACTGCTTGACTAAAATGTTTTATAAAAAACTTGGGTGGGGGGGGGGGTTGACAAGACACTTAATCCTCCATAAGACGAAGTGTTTCAGTATTTCACCTTATTTCCAGAACACACTATCCATTTTTCTTGCACAAGAACAATTGATGCAAAAGTATCATTACAGGGCTGGGAAATAACAAATATCTACAGAATATGCTGGGACCTGTTAAAAAGTTCTTGAAGGAACAATGTACATCATTTTTGAGATATTTGATTAGTGCATTGGCACAGCATGGCTCTCCTGTCCACACTACTCAATCACAGCTCACTTTCTTAAAAATAAATAAGTATGGTATGAATTTTCAAAGACTCTATTCCATGGGCCAACAGACAAAAAAGAGAATGCCAAGAGACTGTTGTCTTTTTTTTTTTTTCTTATCACAGTTTTGAGAAACCTGCAGGGTAAATCATGCAAAAGTCATGTTCAATAAACAAGCACATACATTATAGAGTTACATCATCAGCTGACATCCAAGAAGCCAAAGGTTAATTGCTATGGTTTACTATATCATTCCAAGTGACCTCGTGCAAGAAGATTTAACTTGACAACTGTTTGAACTTTACAGTCTGAGATTTCATCTGCTTGTTTCAGGAGTACTTTTTCATTACTCCCCTGGGAATATTAATATTGTTTTCTTTTTTTAATTACTTTCTGGAAAGAACAGTGGTTTCACAGTTTCCCACTTCTTTAAAACTAAATCCCTACCTGGCTAGCCTTGCGACACTTTCATTTTCTTTACCTTAAATCAGTGGTTTTCAACCTTTTTCATCTCATGACACACATAAACTAATTACTGAAATTCTGCAGCACACCAAAAAATATATATTTTTTGCCAATCTGACAAAAAAAAGTTGGTATAATTTTGATTCATTCACACTGGACGGTTACTGTTGTGTTGGCTGTTGTCATTTTTTTATTTGATATCTAAAGAAAAAGAGGTCTGTGCTCCTGACTAAATAGTCAGATATCGCATGTTTTAAAAATTCTTGTGGCACACTGGTTGAAAATCATTGCCTTAAGTAATTAAGAGAGGAAACATCAAGATAGACTTTGAAAAACTCAGGCTGTGGAGTCAGACTGCTTGACTGAGATCCCAACTCCACCATTCAGCCACTTGTGTAACAGGAAGCAGGTTATTTCACTCCCTAAAGCTCAGTTTCTTCATCTCTAAGGCAGAAGTCATGGTACTGATCTCTTGGAAGATCTTTGGAAGGACTGAAAATGCTAATACAGGTAAATAGTTATCTCAGAGCCTAGCAGATGGTGAGCACTCAAATAATATGGGTTTTACACTATTTTTGTTTAAATAGTATTCTTTTTTTTAATCCTCACCCGAGGATATGTTTTTTATTGATTTTAGAGAGAGAAGAAGGGGGAGAGAGAAAGGGAAACATGGAAGTTGAGAGTGAAACATCAATTGGTTGCCTCCCATATGAGCCTCTCACTGGGGATTGGGCCTGAAATCTAGTATTAAGCTGGAAACCATTTTGTGCACGGGAGGACACTCCAACCATCTGAGCCACCCGGCCAGAGCTAAACAGTGTGTTTTTTTACAATGAGAAAAATTTGGAAATGTTTTCTCCCATCCCACAGTGAATACGGTGGAAATGAAATAGGAATAACAGCAAATCTACTTTCATACACAACACTGTGCCCCAAGGCTGCAGCACCATTTCCACTGCACATAACTCACCAAGTGCCAGCCTGGACTCTCTGAGCATCTACCCTCGCAATGAACAGGGCAAACAGTGGGTGCATTCAGAATACACAAAAGCAGTTGTGCAGCACTGTCTCCAGGGAACAGTCAACCTGGGTAGGCAGGGACACACACAAATGCACAGAGAGAGATAACTGTCCTCTGCTGCCTTGTTAAAGGGCCAGATGTGTGTTCAGGTTCTCACAGCATCTTTTACGCTGGGCAGAAGAGAACCCTGCTTGGGTGGAAAGGGGCAAAACATGGAGATTTGCTCCCAGGTAAGAGGACAAATGAGTGATGGCTGCAGAATAAGGCTGGAATGGCATACTCATTCTGCTTAACCTAGAGGCAGTAATCTCATCAGAGAAGGCGAACAAAGGACCAGAGACGGCCAAGGCGGCATGGCTTTGCAACGCCACCAGAACCGCAATCTTAGAATATGAAAATGTTCCAGTTCAGAGGAAACTTTAAAAAAAGCCTCAACGCGACTCAATCCTCTCACAGTAGAGGCAATGACGCCTGTTCTTACACGCGTGGACACGGCTCATACAGCCTCACTGACACCCTCCTTGCTGGACCTCTCAGGACGGCCAGAGGGCAGAGGAGCTAGAGTAAGGGAGGGGGCCAAGGAAAGGGGATGACTGACAGGTAACCACCACCTATGAAACAAACCCAAGTCACGTCCATCTCTCAGTCCTTCCTTTCCAATCGCCCACCTCCCCCACCTCCAAACTGATGGGCATCACAGTCACAAAACACCATAAATCAGAAATCCTCTTGCCCAATGTCTTAAATAGGCCCTAGCTGCTTTCTCCCCGGCCTACCAGCCCAACCACAGGTGGCCTCCAAAATCAACCCGAACGGGCTCAACAGTATTGCCTGCCCAGACGTCTAATGTGGGTCATTCATCTCGGTTCACGTTTAGGGGCAGGAAAGAACTGAGGTCTTCGGGAACAAAATCTAAGTCTGCCGAGTACCTGGGTGCGCGCAGAGTTGGGGCGAGGACCGGGAGGGGTATGGGAAGACAGGGTGCTTGGAGTTCAGCTGCGGGAGACTCCCCATCCCCAGCCGCATAAGGTCGCCAGCCTCAGGGAGATGGTTCGGCAGCCTCCAATTGAGCCAACCAAACCCCAGCCTGCGGGCATCTCGGAGCTTACCTTGGCCCAGGAGACCCTATAGGGCACCTGCAGGTCCCGGGGGGCGGTGCACGGCAAGTCCACATCCTCGGAACAAGCCGCCTTCACTTCCCGCGCTGCTGGCGCCAGGCCGCAGGCTGCAAAAGGGAGAGAGACGGTGGAGTGAGCAAGTGAGGAAAGGGGGTGTCGTGGGGAAACGGGGGGCGACAGGAGGTCTTGGGCCCTACCGCAGCTCAGGAGCAGGAGCTGGAGGCTGCGTGACATGGCTGGGGAATGCTGGCCTGTGGCGCGCTGGCGCCGCGCCCCGCTCTTGTAACCGTGCGCTTCTGGACTTCCCCAGGCGCCGGCCCAGGGGAATCCCCAGCGAGGGGCGGAAGCAGCAGGCGTGCCCTCCCCGAGCCCTCGGCCACCGGGGCGCCCCCCGGGCCCGCCCCTGGAGCCCGCGGCCCGAGCGCGTTCCCGCCCCCGCGCGCCCCCTAGCTCGCGTCGCAGCCGCTGCTGCCTGGCCGCAGTGACAACTATCCCCGCGGAACGCCCAGGGCTTTGGCTTTGCAAACTGCGCTCGCACGCGTGACACCATCCGCTGACCCGCATAACAAAGCCAGGAGCGGGGCCAGTCCAGGCTGTTAATGGTCTTTTTACGAAGGTGAAACCAGATTCAGAGAGGTCCTGCAGCTCCCCAGGCGCCCAGCCTGTCCGCGGTGACGTCACTAGTGAACCAGGTCCTCAGTCCACATTCTGTGAGATTCAAAAACTCAGACTTCCCAAGGAACGCAGCAAGACTAGTTCTTGGCCATGCCTTCTGGTGTGGGTTATCAGTCGGTATCATTCAGCCTGTTTAAATTGTTTCAACAAAGGAGGCTCCTATTAAAATAATATTTTGGGGAAAACCCCTCCCCCCAAAAAAAATCTAGAAGTTAGAAATCACCTATAATCTATCCAGAAGTAAATATTGGTAACATTTGGTGTCTTTGCTTCAATGAATAAAAGATAGATATTTAAATGGTCTACTCTACCTACTATCTTACTTGATTTTAGCTTAATATTTGTCAAGTGTTTCTACATCATTGAACAGCTTCAACAGTATCATTTCGGTGGCTCCATAATATTCCATCCTACAGTTGTACCATAAATTAGAACTGATTGGTGTTAGACATTATTAATCTAGTGTTACTAGTCTAGATAGTATTAGGTTGCTTCTTTAATTATCAACATTACAGACAACGCTGTGGTTACTAACATGAACTTTTGTGTAGATAAACCTTGGCTGTAATAGTGGCTGTTTTCTCAATAAGTACCTAGCAGGGGTAGGGAACTGTCTTTCTGCTAAGGGCCATTTGGATACTTATAACATCATTTGAGGGCCATACAAAATTATCAACTTAAAAATTAGCCTGCTATATCTGGTCAAACATTAATCACCCCTAATGCCTTGGCAGGGCCAGACCAAAAGATTTCATGAGCCAGGGCTGGAAGTTCCCCACCCCTGAGTCTTAGAGGAAATTATGCTAGGTCAAAGGAACTTTACAATTTTGTTAAATAATGCCAAAAATACCTCCACTGAGGTGTGCTCCAACTACAAAGTGTCCCCCAAAAATGTATAAACACTTTAACTGCTGATAGCTCAATTTTGAAAATAAAGTGTATTTTAATAAATGCTTATTAATTATTCAAAGTGTGTGTATACATTTTTTGTGACACCCTATAATTCCTACCTGCAGTGTATGAGAGTGTCTGTTTCCTAGCACTCTTGCCAACACAAATTGTTACTAAACGTCCACCTTTGTCCATTCCAAGTGGTTAAAAAGAATGACACCACAGTAAAGTTTTAACTTACCCTTGAAAGTAGTTATACCTATTGACAGTCACACCAGCTATGTGTTAAGTCTTTTCTCCATAATCCTTACAAGACTAATGTTTTAAATTAGAATATTTTTAGGCATACAAAAATAAGTATAGAAAATAAAATAATCAAATGCATCTGAATGCAATCTATATATATAAAATCCCAGCGACCAAACAGCAGAATGACCAGAACGATTGGTCGGCCAGTCGCTGTGATGCTCACGGACCACCAGGGGGCAGACGCTCAATGCAGGAGCTGCACTCCCACAGCGGGGGCAGCCGCTCAGAGGGTGGGTCCACAACCCCTCAGCTGACCTGGATGTGTGGCGCTCCCACAGCAGGCTAATCCCCGCAGGCCACACCCCCCACCAGTGCACAAGTCCACCGGGCCTCTAGCATATTTAATAAAACAACCGTTCCTTGCTAGATCCCATACCTGGGCATTTAAGCTTTCTTCTGATTTTTCATTGTTGTATGAAGCTGGGGATGTTCAAACACTGCTGGCCCAGCAATCCGGGTGCATTATTAGCTGCTACCATCCTGTCCTCCAAAGTCATGTCCTTTGACATTCCCCTCAGCAGGGTTTAGCATCGTCAGATTTTTTTTCCCAATATGATGAGTGTGAAATATCAGTTCCTCTTTGTTTAATTTATATGACGTTGACTACCAGGAGAGAGGAACATGTTATTTCTCATGTTTTGAGACCATTGGTGTCCTTTTGAGGATTGCCCATTCATACCATTTGGCCTTTTCATTTGGAGCTGTTTATAAATTCTGGGCCAAATCCTCTTTTGATTGTTTGCATGGCAAATATCTTCTGCATGTCTAAGGTTTGCATTTTTCACTTTGTTTATAATATCTTTAATGTAACAAAGGGATTTTTTAAGATTATGATGTAGTCAAATCTATTGATTGTTTTTATTTATAGTTTTTGCTTCTGGTGTTGTGTTTAAGAAATCTTTTCCTACCCTGAAAACATAAAAACATCCTACTTAATTTTCGTCCAAAACTTTAAAGTCCTGCTTTATCATTTGTTAAGTCTAATCCATTTAAATATGGTTTGATGTAGGGACTTCAACTTATTTCTTCCATATGGACAACCAATTGTTCCAATGCTGTTTGTTTAAAGTTCTTTCTTCCCCACTGACTTGAAATAGCATTTCTGCTACATACAAATTTCCATATGTATGTGGCCTGTTTCTAGACTCTATTTTGTCTCTCCCTGAGCTAATATCACACTTTATTATTACTTAATTGAACTATAGTTAAGTCTTGCATCAGTGGGGGAGTGAGTGAGCCCTCATAGGTTGTTCTTCCTCTTCAAAATTGTCCTGGCATTCTTGGTTCTTTTCTCTACCTTATATATATTTGAACCTCATACATTTTTCTGAACCTCAAAAACCTCATTTAAATTTTACTAGGAACACATTCAATGTGTAAATTGCAGAAATTTAACGTTTTGGCAATTGATTCCACTAATCCATCAATATTGGGTATCTTTCCATTTACTTAGACCTTCAAGAAATTTTAAAATTTCACACATAAACATTTTCTACATCTTTTGGTAGATTTATTCCTAGTACCTTTATATTTTTATTGCTCTTTTCACATATACTGTATATTTTCCAAACTATTTTTCTAGTTGCTCATTGCTGGTAAATAAAAATTTATTTTTGTATAGCCAGCAATCTAATCTCACTGACCTTTCTTGTTAATGTTAACAATTTATTCTTAGGCCTTCCATTAAGATACTTTTACAGTCATAAATTATTTAGAGGGTTTTTCCCTTTAAAAATCCACATATATGGTTTAGTTTTCATTATTGCTTCTGTTGTCTAGGAATTGACTATTCTCAAAAATGTGGTCTGTATAATTCGTTGCTATTGAAGAAATGCTCTGTGGCCTAATATGTGATCTCTTGGTAAATGTGTCATGTTCTTGGAAAGAATGTTCATTCTCCACCTGGGTCTCTTTGATCAAGCTTTCACATCGTGCCATTCAGGTCTATAGCTTTACTAAATTTGGGTCATTTCAAACTATCAATTACTGAAAGAGATGTGTTAAAATCCCCTATGACTATGTAATTGTCTATTTACCTTGGAAATATTATCAACTTTTTGCCTTGTATAACTTGATGCTATGTTTTTGGTGTCTTCAAGTTATAACTATCTTTACTGATCCCAGTGAACTGTTACTTTTGGTCTTTATTTAGACCCTTTTCCCCTTAATATTCCCCCCCCCCTTTTTTTTTCTTCAAAGACAACCTTATCCACTCTGATTATAACCACACCTCTTTCTTTATACTTTTACATTCAACTTTGTTTTTGTCCTTAAATTCTAACTCTCTTTTTTAAAGCTGTAGTTGGATTTTTCTAATCCAATACAACTGACAGTGTCTTTCTAATTAAGAGTTTAAATTTACCCTTTTTCTGACTCCTACTATATTTGAATTTCTTTGGGTCATCTTGTTTCCTGCTTTATTCTTACCCTGATTTTTTTCTGATTCTTTTTGTCCTTTCTTGCATTTAGTTGATATTGACCAAATTTTTTATACTCATTGGTGTTCTCTCTACTGGTTTGAAAATTATGCATACAATTTTTTATCTTAAGCAATTACCTTTACAAAACGTTTAGTAAGCATAGTTGATTTAATAGTCTAAAGTTAACCAATATTGCCACCTTTCTCCCCAAAATGCCTGAATGCCTGATCTCTGCTCATCTCCTGCCCTTCTTACATACTGTTGTGACCAATGCCTTCATTCCACCTTGTTTTTCTACTCCCCAATTAGTTTTTCTATATACAGGATGTCCCCCTAAAAGGTATATACACTTTAACAGCTGATAGCTCAATTTTGAAAATGAAATTCATTTTAATAAACATTGCCTTTATAATTATTCAAAGTGTGTGTATGCATTTTTGGGAAGCATCCTAAAATTAAATATTTGTTCAAGTCTACCTAATATCATACATCTCACTGCTTCTTTTTAGGGTCAATTTCTCCCAAAGCAAATTCTTGATTAATTCTTTCATCAAAGATCTGTAAGTGGTACATGCTCTTCATTTTAATTTGTCTGAAAATGTTTGGAGTTTTTTTCCCCCATATTCTTAAATGACAGTTCAGTTATAATGTAAGTTGATGGTTATTTTTTCTTAGGACTTTGGATATATTATTCCACTATCTTCTGGCTCCTATCATTGCTGTGGCAAAGTCTGGACAATCTGATACTCATTCCTTTGAAGATAACATTTCTTTTATGGACCTTTCCTTTCTACTTGGTGTTGCTTGAGCTATACTATGTGTAGCTAGTAGAGAATTTTATATTACTGACTTGCTAAGGTTTGTCTCTCTTTTAATTCTGTAAAATTCTCATTTATTCCCTTGAAATAGCCCATTCATACCATTCAACCTCCATTTTTCTCTGTTGTTTCCTTCTGGAACACCTGATAGCTGTGTTGGACCTTCCCATCCCACACTCCATGTCAGTAAGCCCTCCTCCACGTGTCGTCTCTCTTCATTTCTCTGTGCAGGCCTCTGAATATTCTTCAGATCTATCTTTTCATCCACTAGTTATTTATTCAATGATACATATAATTTTCAGTTTAACACATTAAGTTTTCAACTGTAATTTTTATTAATTTCTGTACTTATATTTGATTTCTTATTTAACTCAGTCCAGTCTTTTTGGGTAGTATCTTATTCTTTTACTAGAGGCCCGGTGCATGAAATTCGTGCACGGGGGGGGGGGGGGGGGAAGGGGGGGTTGTCCCTCAGCCCAGCCTGCACCCTCTCCAATCTGGGACCCCTCAAGGGATGTCCAACTGCCCGTTTAGGCCTGATCCCAGTGGGCAGTCAGACATCCCTCTCACAGTCCAGGACTGCTGGCTCCCAACTGCTCGCCTGCCTGCCTTCCTGATTGCCCCTAACCGCTTCTGCCAGCCAGCCTGATCACCCCCTAACCACTCCCTTGCCAGCCTGATTGATGTCTAACTGCTCCCCTGACAGCCTGTTTTCCCCCAGCTTCCCTCCTCTGCCGCCTGGTCACCCCCAACTGCACTCCCTTGCAGGCCTGGTCCCTCCCAACTGCCCTCCCCTGCTGGCCATCTTGTGGTGGCCATCTTGTGTCCACATGGGGGCAGGATCTTTGACCACATGGGGGCAGCCATCTTGTGTGTTGGAGTGATGGTCAATCTGCATATTACTCTTTTATTAGATATGATAGAGGCCTGGTACATGGGTGGGAGCCAGCTGGTTTGCCCTGAAGTGTGTCCTGGATCATGGCGGGGGTTCCCTTGGGACGTGGGGTGGCCTGGGCGAGGGGCCTGTGGTGGTTTGCAGGCCGGCCACGCCCCCTGGTGACCCAAGCAGAGGCCCTGGTATCTGGGATTTATGTATCTTCTACAATTGAAACTTTGTAGCCTTAAGTGGAGGCCTGGGCCGGCCAAAGTGTGTGGAAAGCTTGGCTTCCTCCATCACCGGGGAAACCCAAGCCTCCCTCCTGCTCTCTCCGTGGCCGCAGCCATCTTGGTTGGGTTAATTTGCATGTTCGCTCCTGATTGGCTGGTGGGCGTGGCTGGTGGGTGTAGAAGAGTGATGGTTAATTTGCATATTACTCTTTTATTAGATAGGAATTGTGTCGTTTATTACTTCTTTTATGACTTTTATAACTTTAAAAGTGTTCATTTTACCCCTAGCGGGTTTGGCTCAGTGGATAGAGCATCAGCCTGTAGACTGAAGGGTCCTGGGTTCAATTCTGGTCAAGGGCAATACCTCAGTGGCAGGCTCCAGGGCGAGTGCAGGAGGCAACCAATTGATGTTTCTCTCACATGGATATTTCTCTGTCTTTCCCTCTCTCTTCTACTCTCTCTAAAAATCAATGGAAAAAAAAATACCCTCAGGTGAGGATTAAAAAAAAAACACAAATATGTTGAAAAACAAACAGATAAATAATAAAATAAATTTTTTAAAAAAGTGTTCATTTTAGCCCTAGCTGGTTTGGCTCAATGGATAGAGCATCAGCCTGCAGACTGAAGGGTCCCGGGTATGATTCCAGTCAAGGGCACTTGCCTGAGTTGCAAGCTTGATCCCCAGTGGGGGCCATGCAAGAGGCAGTCAATCAATGATTCTCTCTCATCATTGATGTTTCTATTTCTCTCTCCCTCTTCCTTCCTCTCTGAAATCAATAAAAAAAATATATTTTTAAAAAGTGTTTATTTTATAATCTACCTGATAATTATATTATCTGAAGTTCTTTGGGTTTTAATATTTACTTTTATTTTGTTTGCTAACTCTTGCTTTTTATGGATTGTTTTCTGTGTTTTGTAAATTTTTATTATGAATTAATCTTTAGTTGGGACTTCACATAGGGGAATCCTGGGGGGTGGGTCTAGCTTCCCAGAGAGTTTTTATGTTTGTTTCAACAAGGTGCCCAGAGGTCTTACCATTCTGTGACAGCATTTTGTATTAATCTCTTGGTAGGATGTGTACTAGACCACTCTAGTAATATAAATTTAATCAGATCCCTGCGAGGGCACTCTGTGACTAGGAGTTTTAAGGAAAGGTTTTTGATGTTTTGTTTTGTTTAAAAAATAGGCTTCCTTGTCATCTCAGTGTGAGTCACATGAAGAGTATGTTTTCACACTTCCTCATCTTCTATATGGTCCTTCATACTGACATATGAACATGCTTCTGAGAAGGCCATTCTGTATGAAACATTCTTAAGTTAACGACAGGCCACATTACAATTAAAAACAAAACTTCACAGCGTGTATCTGAAGTGGAACAGCTACAGGCCCGAGTGCTAACTTGGGGTCTCCCTAACAAGTGAGAAGTGTTTACAGTTAGGTCGATCTCACTTTCCTGGAAAGGAAAAAATGAACACAAACGAAGTCTTGTCTTTTTGAAACTAGTTGTCCCCTTCATGTCTTTCTGCTGTTACTTTAAAAAGAGGAAACCCCTAAATCGTTAGAAAACACTGTGGTTACGCGTTCTCACTGCCATTGGCAGGCATTCATTAACCTTGGGCATAAAGCAGAACCAGCCAATGCCATCACCACCTCTGCTGACTCTCCAACCGTCCCTTCTTACTATTACTTATACCAGGAGTGTGGCTCTGTTATTTATTTTGCTCAGAGAGCACCCAGCAGAGCATGTCATAACATATGGAACTCAGACATTTGAGGACGCCGTCAGAGTTTGGAGGCCAGGGAATGAGGAAGCTCTTCTAGTAAAACTTTGACATTAGTTCTCCCCACCTACTCTCTCAGGGCAGAGGCACGTATAGGATGAGCATGGAGGCCAGCGTGTTTTAGTTCACTAGCTAACTGTCGCTAAGCAGCATATAGGTTGTGCATAGCAAGATAGTTCTCAAGAAGTTTATGTGTTTCTCTAAGCGGACCTTGCTTTGTCTCTCAATTCTACACAATTTCTCTCCTGAAGGTCTGAGGCTGGGGTGAGGCTGTGGCATATACAGGAGAAGGGCAATTCAGCCAGGAGGAAAGGAGTTAGAGAGGAGAGCATTCAGGGAAGGCAGAGACTGGATAAGGAGAAAAAGGAAATGAGAGTAAGGCATGCCTTTTAAGCAAAAGTCCCACAGGAGGGGGCGGTGAATACATTTTTGACACACACCTGTCAAATGCTGAGCATGTCACAAACAGGCAAATAACTCCACTAGTGACTTTTGCTGGTTGATAGGGGCACGACCCCTGGTTACTGCCCTGTGTATCCCCCCATCTCTCTACCCCGCTTCTTGCCGCTTGGGTTGAGGAAGTCCTACAAAAGGGGAAGGTGAGGTCACCCTTTGCCCTGAGGGTGCCTTCTGGACCTCCTCTCCAAAGGAGGCTTTTGAGAGAAAAGACTGCACTTGACAACATCCTGACTACAAATCTACCACAGCAGCTACCAATTGTTGGGCCCTGTCAGGAGTCAGGCTTTGTGGTAAGCACCTTCTGATTCTCAGCCCTCAAAACAGCCCTTTGTGGGAGCTCTTATGAGATGGCCTGGGCTCCCACTCCCACAGCCCTTCCCTCAAACCCAGAGGATCTTCACATGCACCCTCCACCAATCACCGTCTCCCAGCATCAACGCCCACACATCCAGGGGCCTTGAGAACCACAGATGGGCTCAGAGGGAAGCCCAAAACAAAGATATGCAAATTATGTTATTTAATAAAATTTCCCCATTAGGAGTTTCCCTTTGGGCTATTTCTTAGTTGCCCAGTACTTCCCAGTTATGTGCTCATTTGTTCACTTAATGAACAAAATAAATAGAACTAACTCATCATCCTGTACTTTTTTGCCTCCCCCGCCGCCCCCCCCCCCTTTAGAAATTAGAAGCATGAGAGGCACAGATCATCCTCTGTGAAGGAGGAAAAAGTCAGAGAAATAAGTCCCACGTTGACTGTAAAGAAGAAACCACACAACCTAAGCGAGTTGCACAAACAAAACACAGAGAACTTACTTGGCTTCAGACTTCATTTGAGGCACTTTGGAGAAGCCTTCACCTGCATTCCTCACAGGCACGCCACAGTTCTCCCAGGACCATATGTGGAACGCCTTCCAGGGATGAAGCCCTTGTGTTTCACTAACATCATGCTAGAATGCTCTGTTCACTGGCTCCTCCCCTATCTCAGTCTTGCTCATCCATCCCTCTAGAACCTTCTCTTGCTTGTAGAACCTAAATTGTATGTTTCTTTCACCTTCATTTCATTCAAGTCTGTTCAAGCATCAAATTTCCAGAAGACTCTGTCTTAACCACCCCATATAAAAGAGCTAACCTCTACCACCAATTTGACTTGCTTTATTTTTCTCCACAGTATGTCTCACAATCTGACACTATCTCACATATTTGTTTGTTTTTTCTATTTTGTTTCCTCCACTAGATTTTAAGGCTGTGTATTATTTGCTTCTTTTAGTCTCAGGTCCTAGAATAGCATTGGGCATAAGGTAGGTGCTCAGTAAATGTTTGCTGGATAGATGAATAAGTGAATACAGATGTACTTGAGAGGGCTATTTTGGCAGTTTGCACTATTGCTTCCACTTTCATCCCTCCCTGTTTCCATCTGTGAGAATTTAGGCCAAATGCAAACTTAGAGAATAACCCACATAAGACAGCTGCACTCACCTCTGACACAAATTCAAGTCCAAGGGGGTTCCCAAAACCACCCTCAATTCTGATAATTCATGAGAAGGACTCACAGAACTCACTGGTAACTGTTATACTCACTGTTACACTTTATTACAGGAAAAGGATACAGATTAAAAATAGCTAAGGAAGAGATACATAGGGCAGAGTTCAGGAGGGGTCCAACTGTGAGCCTCCAGGTGTCCTATCCCCGTGGAATCCTGGACAATGCTACCTCCTTTCGGCCATGTTGTGTGACAACACACAGAGTATTGCCACCCAGGGAAGCTCACTCAAGCCCCAGTGTCCAGAGATTCATTTAGGGCTTGATCACATACTACTCACATGGCTGACCACTAGTCTTCAGTCGCTTCTGAGGGAGAACTGATATCACTCTCTCCACCAAAAGCCTCTATCATAAATCATGTTGTTAGATGGTCCAGTGACCAACCCCCAGGCAAACAAAGACACTCCTACCAGGCATGACATTCCAGGAGTTTAGTAATCACCTCCCAGTGGCCAAGCAGAAAGACCAGCCCTCTCTTTGGATAAGGTTAACCCTTCATTGTGCACATGCCTTGTAACTTTGCCCTGCCCTTGAGCTGTGGGCAGTGATAGTACTCTCCCTCTTGACCTTGGGCCTGGTCATGTGACTTGTTGGCCAATAGAACTAAGCAGAATCCAAAAGTGCCAATTCTACTCTCTTGCACCTCTGCCACCATCCTGAGGACACATCCAGGCTCCCCCACTTCTCCCAGGAAGAATATGAGAAACCTGTGCAGCAGAGCTGCTTCCTGCTTCCCCTCCAAGAACCAGCCTGGAACATCTAACCTTCACCAAATGGGAAGGCTATGTGAATTAAATAAATGTTTGCTTTTGTATGCCTGCAAAAATTTTGTGATTAACTTTTAAGCAGCATTATCATGGCCACAATTAACTGATAAAAATACCAAGCTATTAAGAATCATTTAGCCCTGGCTAGGTAGCTCAGTTAGTTAAAGTGTCCTCCTAATACACCAAGGTTGAGGGTTCAATTCCCGATCAGGGCACATACAAAAAGCAATGAATGCATAAATAAGTGGAACAACAATTTCTCTCCCCCCCTTCTCTCTCTCTCTCTCTCTCTCTCTCTCTCTCTCTCTCTCTCTCTCTCCCTCTCTCTCTCTCCCTCTCTACCTCTCTCTCTCAAATCAATAAATTTTAAAAAAGTTTTAACCTGACCAGGATAGCTCAGTAGCTGAGCATTGACCTATGAACCAGGAAGTCACAGTTCAGTTCCCAATCAGGGATATGCTCAAGTTGCAGGTTCAATCCCTAGTGTGGGGCATGCAGGAAGCAGCCAAACAGTGATTCTCTCTCATCATTGATGTTTCTATCTTTCTCTTCCTCTCCCTTTCTCCCTGAAATCAATAAAAATAAAATTTTTAAAGAAGCACTAATATTTTTCTGTGAGTTTGCTGATCCAACTAGAGCTCCTTTGATAGTCACTAAAACAGGATAGTTTGTGGAGTTGGACACAACTTGACAAGGTTTGAATAACAGCAGTTATGGAGGGAGGAAGCTTGGAAGGTCTATAGCGGAGACTGCAAACACAGGTTCCTACAGGGCCGGGAAGGTAACATGAGTGAATAAAAAGAGCCCATTACCAGACAGTAAGTTTGACTGTGTGGGAAGAGATCGATAGGGAGTGGTGGGGACGATGGCAGACTGAACAGCAGTAGCTTATCTGAAAGAGGAATCTCCTACTGAGCTCCAACCCAGTGTTGCCAAAATTTTCAGTATTTTTTAGAGAATCTAAGAATTTAGATATTCGTGTGAAATCTCTTAAATGCTTAAAGTGATTGTTGTTTTTTTGTCCAAAACACTGTGCAAGACAAACCAAACACATTTATGGTTGTCACTGTGCAACCTCTCATTTATGTCATGGTATGCAGCATCTGGTGGCAGCAGGCTTGTCTGGGACCCTACAAGAAGGATCCTCCGTGGCCTGGTCAGCATGAGGTGACCCGTTGCTTCTCATGGGGCTCGGTGATTAACTTCAGTTGAGGGAGGAAAATCATGCTGAGGAGAGGACATGGCAAGTAGATTCCAAAGACAAATCTCCGTCACCATTTGGCCCGCATCCATTCCCATCACAGCTTAGTTGGAGTCACTGAAGTATTATGGAATGATTCATTAACATTTTTCTTCTTTAGGTGTATAACACCCATAATAATCAGGCAAGGCATAAAGCATTTCTGTTAGTCACTTACATACACAACTCTCTCTATCATGCCTGAGAACATCTCACGAACTCCCAAGTCCCCCAGCAGCAGCAGCACAGCAGGGGTAGTCTTGGCCAGGAGCAAGGTAACAAAGTAGCAGACACGCCTGGCCTGCACAGGCTCACCCTCCACCAGACACTGCCCCAAACACTGGCCCACTGTTGTGCTTCTCTGCTTACAGAATTCTGCTCTGTAAAACAGAGAACAAGAGGTGGGCTTTCCGTCTGGTGTGACTAAAAGCTATGAACATCAGCACCTGCTCTTTTCTCCAAAATGGAATTTAGCTGTAGACACAGTGGAGCTGTCAGTAAGTCTTATGACTGCCTTTCAGGTGTTTATTTTCTAGGATCGGGTCCTGGTGTTGACTTCCCTCTGCTCTACATATGCAAGTATCATTATCCCAGAGACAAGTCATTTGTAAGATGATGGTATTTGTTTAGCACCAGATGTTGCTTGCTTTCCCTCATTTGCTTGCTGTTCCTAGCCCTGGGGATGCTGCACAAATGATGGTTCTGAGGAAGGCCAGGAAAGGTCTCCCCCACCCAAACAGACCTCGGAGCAGCTGCTGGAGGAAGAGCCGAGCTAGCAGAGTGTTCATCTCTAATTGTAATGGCAGTGAGGGTACTTCATGCACAAAAGCGTCTAAGGTTTCTTAAGCGTTTTATTTTCCAGGATAGCTATCAGCAGTGCGGTGCAAAACACATCCCATTAGGATCAGAAAGAAAGTAACATCTATGAGGGGTACTCACCACATATACACATCGTACTGTTTAACCCTTATGATTATTCCAGTGTGTGATTTTATAATGTCTACTTTTATAATTGAGGAAATTGATGGCCTGACCCAAGAAAGCACTGTTAAATATGGTAATCAATGTCTACAACATTCCAAAGTTTTAACACTTTTCTGCTTCTTCCCTGGCTGGGACTTCAGAATCTGCACTCACTCTGTTGCTTGACCAGTCAGGAACCCATAGCCCCACTCTTCTTTAGTGCCCTATAAAATTTATTCCATATGTGCCCTTTAGCTAACACACATGAGGATCAAGCTCAAAGAAAAGAGAGAATTTAAATGTGTCTTTTGTCACTTACATAATAGAAAAGCAAACAAGCTAAAGAGAGCTCCTTAAGAATACATATACAGTAGCTTACATTAGAGCAAAATACTGTGATGTCACTAAATTAGAGGCTGTCTTTATTATGTCTCATGGATAATAGAATAGACCTTATCCTAAAGATCTAAACATGATAGTGTAGTCCAGTGGTCAGCAAACTGTGGCTCGCGAGCCGCAGTTTGCCGCTCTGTTGACTAATGAGTTTGCTGACCACTGCGTAAGGCATTACCCTTACCCAGAAGTTTTGACTTCAGGTTAAAGACATTAGTACATTATTAAAATGTTTTTTAAGTGTTTTTCCCTAAGGCAGTGGTCAGCAAACTCATTAGTCAACAGAGCAGCAAACCGCGGCTCGCGAGCCACAGTTTGCTGACCACTGGTGTAGTCAACTTTCTACTGTTCCGAAGATAGTATGCTTGCATGGAGACAGGAGTCCAGAACATGTATCTGTAAAAGGAGGTCAGCCAACCAGGATCCTCAGACTTCACATGGAACAGAGACGGGTTTTCTTCCCTATACTCTCCAGTCTGTGTAGGTATGAGTCAGTGGGCCCCAAGTCTAATACATAATTTTCTTTTTTTTTTCTGTGTTGGCTGTTGTTTTTGTTTGTTTCTTTCTTTCTTTGAAGTATTACATATGTCTCCTTTTTCCCCCATGGAACCCTCCCCAGCCACTCTCACGCCCTAGGACAAGCCCCCACTGCCCCAGTGTCAGTGTCCATTGGTTATGCTAATATGTATGCATACAAGTCCTTTGGTTGATCTCTTATCTCCCCCCACACACACACACCCCACCCCTGCCTTTCCTCTGAGGTTTGACAGTCAGTTCGGTGTTTCTCTTTCTCTGGATCTATTTTTGTTCATCGGTGTATGTTCTTCATTATATTCCACAAGTGAGTGAGCTTATGTGATATTTATCTTTCTCCAACTGGCCTATTTTGCTTAGCATAATGCTCTCCAGGTCCATCCATGCTGTTACAAATAGTAAAAGTTCCTTCTTTTTTATAGCAGCATAGTATTCCATTATGTAGATGTACCACAGTTTTTTAATCCACTCATCTGCTGATGGGCACTTAGGCTGTTTCCAAATCTTAGCTAATGTAAATTGTGCTGCTATGAGCATAGGGGTGCATATGTCCTTTCTAACTGGTGTTTCTGATTTCTTGGGATATATTCCTAGAATTGTGATTACTAGGTCAAATAGAAGTTCCATTTTTAATTTTTTGAGGAAACTCCATACTGTCTTCCACAGTGGCTGCACCAGTCTGCATTCCCACCAGCAGTGCACGAGGATTCCTTTTTCTCCACATCCTCACCAGCACTTGTCCTTTGTTGATTTGTTGATGATAGCCATTCTGACCGGTGTAAGATGGTACCTCATTGTTGTTTTGATTTGCATCTCTCAGATGATTAGTGACTTTGAGCATGTTTTCATATGTCTCTTGGCCTTCTGTATGTCCTCTTTCGAAAAGTGTCTATTTAGGTCCTTTGCCCAATTTTTTATTGGATTGCTTATCTTCCTTATGTTAAGCTGTATGAGTTCCCTGCAAATTTTGGAGATGAAACCCTTATCAGAGATAACATTGGCAAATATGTTCTCCCATGCAAAGGGCTCTCCTGTTGTTTTGTTGATCATTTCTTTTGCTGTGCAGAAACTTTTTATTTTGATGTAGTCCTATTTGTTTACTTTCTCCTTAGTTTCTATTGCCCTAGGAGCTGTATCGATAAAGATACTGCTACATATGTCTGGTATTTTGCTGCCTATGGATTCTTCTAAGATTTTTATGGTTTCCAATCTTACGTTTAAGTCCTTTATCCATTTTGAGTTTATTTTTGTGTGTGGTGTAAGTTGGTAGTCTAGTTTCATTTTTTTGCATGTATCTGACCAATTTTCCCAGCACCATTTATTGAAGAGACTGTCTTGACTCTATTGTATGCTCTTGCCTCCTTTGTCAAATATTAATTGAGCATAACGGATTGGGTCAATTTCTGAATTCTCTGTTCTGTTCCATTGGTCTATATGTCTGTTCTTGTGCCAGTACCAGGCTGTTTTGAGGACAGTGGCTTTGTAATATAGCTTGATATCTGGTATTGTGATCCCTCCAACTTTGTTCTTTTTTCTCAGGGTTGTTGTGGCTATTCAGGGTCTTTTTTTATTCCAGATGAATTTTTGGAGTGTTTGTTCTAGGTCTGTGAAATATGCCGTTGGTATTTTAATGGGGATTGCATTGAATCTATAAGTTGCTTTGGGTAGTAGGACATTTTAATAATGTTTATTCTACCAGCCCATTAACATGGTATACTCTTTCATTTGTTCATGTCTTCCTCTATCTCTTTTTTCAATGTCCTGTAGTTTACTGAGTACAGGTCTTTTACCTCCTTAGTTAAGTTCATTCCTAAGTATCTTAATTTTTTTGGTGCAATGGTAAATGGGATTAAAGTTTCTCTTTCTGTGAGTTTATTGTTGGTATATAAAAAAGCCATAGATTTCTGGGTGTTAATTTTGTATCCTGCTACATTGCCAAATTCATTTATTAGTTCTAGTAGCTTTTAGATGGAGTCTTTAGGGTTTCCTATCTACAATATTATGTCATCTGTAAACAATGAAAATTTTACTTCTTCTGTTCCAATTTGGATGCCTTTTATTTCTTCTTCTTATCTGATCACTATGGCTAGCAATTCCAGTACTATGTTGCACAGGAGTGGTGAAAGTGGGCATCCCTGTCTTGTTCCTGATCTTAGGGGAAATGGTTTTAGTTTTTGCCCATTGAGTATGATGTTGGCTGTAGGTTTGTCATATAAGGGTTTTTTTTAGGTTGAGGTATACCAATAATCCCTCTATTCCCACTTTGCTGAGAGTTTTTTTCAAGACAGGGTGTTGGGTTTTGTCAAATGCTTTTTCTGCATCAATTGATATGATTATGTGATTTTTTCTCTCTGTTTATGTGATATATCACATTTATTGATTTGCAGATATTGTACCAGCCTTGCATCCCCAGAATAAATCCCACTTGGTCATGTATATGATCTTTCTAATGTAAGGCTGGATCCGATTTGCTAGAATTTTGTTGAGGATTTTAGCATCTATATTCATCAGGGATATTGGCCTGTTATTCTCTTCCTTTGTAGTGTCTTTATCTGGTTTTGGAATGAGGGTAATGCTGGCTTCATAGAAAGAGCTTGGAAGTGTGCTTTTCTCTTGAATTTTTTTAATAGTCTGAAGAGGATAGGTTTTAGTTCTTTTTTGAATGTTTGGTAAAACTCCCCTGTAAAGCAGTCTGGAACAGAGCTTTTGTTTGCTGGAAGATTTTTGATTACTGCTTCAATTTCATCGGTAGTTATCAGCCTATTCAGGTTTTTTTATTCTTCCTAATTAGGTTTTGGAAGCTTGTATTTTTCTAAGAATATGTCCATTTCATGTAGGTTATCCAATTTGTTGGAGTAGAGTTGTTCATAGTATTTTTTTTTTTTACAGTCCTTTGTATTTCTGTGGGGTCTGTTGTTACTTCATCTCTTTCATTTCTGATTTTCTTTATTAGGGTCCTCTCTCTTTGTTTCTTGGTGAGCCTGGCTAGAGGTTCATCAATCCTGTTTATCCTTTCAAAGAACCAGCTCTTGGTTTTATTAATTTTTTGTAATGTTTTCTTGGTCTCTATGTCATTTATTTCCACTCTGATCTTTATTATTTCCTTCCTTCTACTTACTCTGGGCTTTTCTTGTTCTTTTTCTAATTCGTTAAGTTATAGGGTTACATAATGTATTACCTTTTTTTTTTTAGTAGGCCTGTAGAGCCATGAACTTCCCTCTCAGGACTGCTTTCACTATGTCCCAGAGATTTTGGATTGTTGTGTTTTCATTGTCATTTGTTTCCAGGATGCTTTTTATTTCTTCTTTGATCTCTTTGGTAACGCAATCATTGTTTAATAGCATGCTATTTAGCCTCCAAATGTTTGATTTTTTTCATTGTTTTTATTGTAATTGATTTCTAATTTTATGCCATTGTCATCTGAGAAGATGCTTGAAATTCTATCTTCTTGAATTTGAAGAGACTTTGCCTTTGTTGCAATATGTGGTCTGTCTTTGAAAATGTCCCATGTGCACTTGACAAGGATGTATATTCTGTAGCTTTGAGGTGAAATGTTCTGAAGATGTCAATTAATTTCATCTTGAATACAGAAAGTTGTGCACCTGGTGTGACTGGCTGTCTTCTTGCCACCTTATAATACATATAATACATACTTTTCTTCTACCTCTATACCAACTTCCAAATTACCATACAGCTACAAACCAAAAAAAAAAATTGAATTTTATTTCTAACATCTTAACTGGTTATAGACCATGATCTTTAATTTTTAACAGATTCAGATCTTACATTCACTTGTTCCATTTGTCACTTCACACATGGACTCCATACTAAGTCCATTAATTATTCCCCCTCTCTCAAGTTGATTGCCCCAAACATTATCTACTGTTCCCTGATGAAGATAAGCCCTTCCTGTCAATAGGCATCAAGAATGGTCAGCCTCAGCAGCTTGGCCAAAGCCACACTGGGATCACTGATTCAGCCAGGGCTCGTGACAGCATTGGTTTTTTGAATGTGGCCCAGCTCCACTTAACCTGGCTGGGACACATCATTTTTCAGGATCTAACTTCAGCTGTTAGTCATTCTCGGGAAGTCTGGATGGGAAAGAAAGCTTGAAGTAGGAGGGTGTTTTTCAACACTCAGGGGCTCTTGAAGAAAGATCTAAGCCTTTGGTTTTGAAGTCTGGGTAGGCTACCCTAGGGTGTACAGTGCCTCCTCATATATGCAGGGCTCCCATGGGTTCAGCAGGATTTTGGCTATTTGAAATTTTGAGGGTTTAAGCTTACCCCTTTGAGTCCCTGTATTACAACAAGTAGCCTTTCCATTCACCTGGTCTACACTGTAGAGGAATCCCAATCTTTCCTATGATGTAACACACCAGCCCTTCAAAAAGTTTCCCACTTGGCTCTCTTTCCTCACCTCAAGGATCTGATTGCCTCTGAGTTTTAAGAAATGTCAGGCTCTAAAAACCTTAAAGACAAATCCCTTTGGCATGCCTTTTAGACTCAGACTTCACAGCTAAGTCCAACTTTGGAAGATTTCTAGGAGAACAAACTAAAGAAGGGCATGAAGAGATTTCTAGGGGTGGCAGAGAATGGAACTTCATAGTGCTACAATTCTGCAAGTCCTTGAGAAAGGATCCATTGAGGTGCCCTTCGATTGCAGTGATCCATCACCTCCCAGCCACTGCCTCTAATTCATTAGGATCTGGCTCACTGTCTCTCTATCACTACCATCACAAGACAAAAACAACCTGCCCTATATCCTGGCTCTTCAGTCTTTCTATATTCTCATTGACATCTTTTCTTCTATCCCACCTTATACACACACTCTCAAGATCATATTCTAAATCATTACTCAGGACCTCCCCTTCCAAAGACTCCAACATTTCTTAGACCCCTCCAGGATCTCCAGTCATTGACACTACCATCTTCCTTACATCCATCCCTCACACCCACTGCCCTCATTTCTGCCTTACACAACTAGCATCCTTGGCCCATCATTCCGCTCACTTGCGTCCATGCTTCCTCTACTACTTAACACCTCTTTCCATTTGTGGGATTCATTTGGCTAACTATCAATTCTGTTTAACCTCAACTTCTTGCCCACTCAGCTCCCAAACCCAAGCCATTGTATGAGGCTAAAGAAAAACACATAACTGAAGTATGGTAGCAACCATACTTGGGTAAAAACTGCTGTTTGAATTTTAACCCTGCTATTCTGGCTTCTGCACGCACTTACTTGCTTAAACAATAGGGTAGTTACCTCAGCTTCCAGATTGAGACCTGGAAACTCACATAAATCCATCCCACATCACAAAGGTTATTTTCCTGTGCCTGTGGACCAGAACCACAGGAGATTGATTCCCACTGACTCAGTAGCTCCAGGAGTTGAAACTGCAGACAACTTTTAGAGATTATTAACTTTGCTCAATTCTCTTCTGTACAATTTGCTTTTGCAAGATAGGGCCACATTCCAATGTCCAGCAGGATGTGACTGGGAACCCAATGTCCAGCAGGATGTGACTGGGAACCCCCCTGCGGGCCGTTCCCAGCATTTAGAATTTAGAATTTAGAACAAAGGAAAATTTTTGTGGTTTGGACCTTTAAAAAGACTGCCAACACCTGAAACGGCGCGGTCGTGAGGGTGGACTCCACCTGCATGTGGTGCTCTCGCAGCCGTCCTGGCCAGCTCAATAAATCCTTGCCTGCTTTTTTAATCAGTTAGCAGCCTCCGGTGGTCTTATTCTGACTCCAGGGTTCGACCCCACAACAATAACTATGCTGATGGGTATTGCTTTATATTTATGACCTCACACCTCAAGTGGGCCCTCAGCATTGCCTGAGTAATTCCCTATTCTCTCTGCAGTCCCCCTCCTTCTCTTCTTCTCCCCTTTCCTCACTCTCAACTGTTGACCTTGGTTCTTATTTCACTGGAAAATGAAATCAGAAGAGAATTCTTCCTTTTACAACAAATATACCAACTTCCTGAATCTGTATCATCTGGCTCCTTGCAGACTTCTCTCCATGTGCCAATTCAAGGCATCACAATTTCCCCCTTTCTCTCCTGACTCATCTCTCTACTTGGTCATTCCCATTAGCCTGCAGATATTCTGTAATAACTCCTCTTTTAATAAAATAGTCTATGAAAGAGGAGTGATCCCACAAGATATGAATACACACTCTCAAGCCTCTATAATCAAAACAGTGTAATGCAAAACACATAAAAAGACATTGCCTAATAGAATAAAATAGAAAGTCAAGAAATAGGCCCAAATATGTATAGAAATTTAGATTATGATAAATATCCCAAAATCACTGGGCTAACTGATATTGGACAAGCTAGATAGTCATTTAAAAAAATACAACTATTCCTTACACTAAACATAAGAATAATTATCAAATAAATCAGAGATCGGTATGCAAAATGAAATTGCACAAGAGCTAGAAGCATGAATAAATGTCAATATAACCTAAATAGGAAAAGATTTTTCAATATGATTAAAAATCCAGATGATACAAAGGAAATTGGTATATTTGACACACACAAAAAGTTGTGGAAAAAGCTTTAGCATAATCAAAACACAAAAGGAAACTGACAGAAAAGCATTTGCAACATAGATTATAAAGAACCAATGTCTAATATTTTTTAAATTTCTAAAAATAAAAATAGGCCAACATCCAATAGAAAAGTAGACAAGAAACATAAACAGACAGATTCATTAAACATATAAAAGTATGACCAATTTTACTCATAATAAAAAATGCAAATTAAGCCCTAGCTGGTTTGGCTCAGTGGATAGAGCATCGATCTGTGGACTGAAGGGTTCCAGGTTCCATTCAGGCCAAGGGTACATGCCTGGGTTGCAGGCTCGAACCCCAGTGTGGGGGGCATGCAGGAGGCAGCCAATCAGTGATTCTCTCTCATCATTGATGTTTCTATCTCTCTATCCTTCTTCCTTCCTCTCTAAAATGAATAAAAATATATTTTTAAAAAATGCAAATTAAAACCACCTTGATTGGCATTTTTTTTTTACCCATCAAATTGGCAAAAAAAAATTTTTTTTTCAAAAGCTTAATACTCTGTTGTAAGGCTAAAGAAATAGCACCTGGGTACATTGTTGGTGGGATATAATATGGTACCAACCTTGTGGAAGGGAACTCAGCAATATCTAGCAAAACTATGTGTGCATTTATACTTCCACCCACTAATTCTACTCCTAGGAATTTACCCCAAATATATACTTCTAACAATATAAAAATACAAATACCCAAAGTTATTCACTGCAGCAATACTTGTAATTACAAAATATGAGAAATACCTAAATGCCCCAGCACAGGAGATCGGTTACATAAATTGTGGTACATACACAAAATGAGGTACTGAGATATAAAAAATTAAGAGGAAGAGCTCTATGACTTGATATGGAATGACTTCCTGGAAATACGGTTAACATGAAAAGACAAAGTGCAAAAGAGCACTTTTAGCCTGCAGTCTTTTATGTAAAAAAGAAGGGAAATGATAAGATTTGCCTATATTTATTCTTTTTATAAAAAGGAGTACCAGAAGTTCAAACAAAACAATAATGTTGTTGGTTTCCGACAAGGAGTGTAGAGGGATGGGGTGAAACAAAAAACAACACGGCATGGAGTGATGCTTCTCTGAGCATACCTTCCTGTCTAGTTTTGACTTTCAGTAGCATTTCAATGTTCTCTGTGTCAAAAAATAATATTATATCAGTAATGAAGTTTAACACCAATACCACTTTGCCCTTCTTTGGTTGGCCTTAGAAGCACTCCTCTCATATGCTCAGCCCATGGGTATTTCAGGGCAGTGGGAGGGGTGGGCACGTGACGCAGTTCTACATTTCTCTGGCCTTAGAGGACTGGCCCAGGGTTGGGCACCTGACACAGACTGACTGACCCAGTTGTACACCACAAGCCTTTATCTGCTATTGTTCAGAGAGAGACCACCAAACCTTTTTTTTTAAATTAGGTTTGAAACATCACATAAACAAATTGAGAGATAAAAACCACATAGTCATATCAATTGATGCAGAAAAAGCATTTGACAAAATCCAACACCCTTTCTTGATAAAAAAAACTCTCAACAAGGTGGGAATAGAAGGATCATACCTCAACATAATAAAAGCTACATATGATAAACCCACAGCCAACATCATACTCAATGGGCAAAAACTAAAACCATTTCCCGTAAGAACAGGAACAAGACAGGGATGCCCACTCTCACCACTCCTGTTTGACATAGTACTGGAAGTATTAGCCATTGCAATTAGACAAGAAGAAGAAATAAAAGGCATCCAAATTGGAAAAGAAGAAGTAAAGCTGTCCTTATTTGCAGATGACATGATATTGTACATAAAAAACCCGAAAGACTCCATCAAAAAACTAACAGACTTAATAAATGAATTCGGCAATGTAGCAGGATACAAAATTAATGCCAAGAAATCTATGGCATTTCTATACACCAACAGTGAACTTACAGAAAGAGAGACTAAAAAAGCAATCCCATTTACCATCGCACCAAAAAAGTTAAGATACTTAGGAATAAACCTAACCAAGGAGGTAAAAGACCTATACGTGGAAAACTACAGGACACTGAAAAAAGAGATAGAGGAAGATGTAAACAGATGGAAGAACATACCATGTTCATGGATTGGTAGAATCAACATCATTAAAATGTCCATACTACCCAAAGCAATCTATAGATTCAATGCACTCCCCATTAAAATACCAATGGCATATTTCACAGACCTAGAAAGAACTCTCCAAAAATTCATCTGGAATAAAAAAAGACCCCGAATATCCACAGCAATCCTGAGAAAGACGAACAAAGTAGGAGGGATCTCAATACCATATTTCAAGCTGTATTACAAAGCCACTGTCCTCAAAACAGCCTGGTACTGGCACAAGAACAGACATATAGACCAATGGAACAGAACAGAGAATTCAGAAATTGACCCAAGCTGTTATGCTCAATTAATATTTGACAAAGGAGGCATGAACATACAATGGAGTCAAGACAGTCTCTTCAATAAATGGTGTTGGGAAAATTGGACAGATACATGCAAAAAAATGAAACTAGACCACCAACTTACACCATACACAAAAATAAACTCAAAATGGATACAGGACTTAAACATAAGACAGGAAACCATAAAAATGCTAGAGGAATCCACAGGCAGCAAAATCTCAGACATATGCCAAAAGAACTTTTTCACTGATACTGCCCCTAGGGCAATGGAAGCCAAAGAGAAACAAATGGGACTACATCAAAATAAAAAGCTTTTGCACAGCAAAAGAAACCATCAACAAAACAACAAGAAAGCCCACTGTATGGGAGAACATATTTGCAAATGTTATCACTGATAAAGATTTAATCTCCAACATCTACAGGCAGCTTATACAACTTAATAAAAGGAAGATAAATGATCCAATAAAAAAATGGACAACAGACCTAAATAGAATCTTTCAAAAGAAGACAGAAGGAAGGCCAAGAGACATATGAAAACATGCTCAAAGTCACTAATTATCCAAGAGATGCAAATCAAAACGACAATGCGATACCATCTCACACCTGTCAGAATGGCTATCATCAACAAATCAACAAAGGACAAGTGTTGGCGAAGATGCGGAGAAAAAGGAACCCTCGTGCACTGCTGGTGGGAATGCAGACTGGTGCAGCCACTGTGGAGAACAGTATGGAGTTTCCTCAAAAAACTGAATATGGAACTCCCATTTGACCCAGTAATCCCACTCCTAGGAATATATCCTAAGAAACTAGAAACACCAATCAGAAAGGATATATGCACCCCTATGTTCATAGTAGCACAATTTACAATAGCTAAGATTTGGAAACAGCCTAGGTGCCCATCAGCAGATGACTGGATCAGAAAACTATGGTACATCTACACAATGGAGTACTATGCTGCCATAAAAAAGAAGGAATTACTACCATTTGTAGGCACCTGGATGGAATTAGAGAAATTATGCTAAGTGAAATAAGCCAGTCAATGAAAGAAAAATACCACATGATCTCACTCATTTGGGGATAATGTTAAACATTATAAACTGATGAACAAAAAGATAGATACAGAGGCAGTAAAGCATCAAACAGACTGTCAAATTACAGCGGTAAGGTTAGGGATAGGTGGGGGAAATAAGAGATCAACTGAAGGACTTATATGCATAAGAGTAACCAACGGATGCAAAACATTGGGGGGTGAGGGCATGTATGGGAGTGGGGTGGGGGGGGGCAATGGTAAGATATGTACACATATACCTTAATAAAAATTTGGAAAAAAAAAAATTAGGTTTGAATACAGATAGTTGTGCACCTGGCGTGACTGGCTGTCTTCTTGCCACCTTGAAATAAAGCCAAAACAGAGGAGCAGAGATGAGAGATCTAAGAGACCAATTTATACAAATATGGCTCAAGGCTCTGCTATTTTTATTTAATTATGTGAGCCAATCATTTCAGCTCTTTGCCTTTGCCTGCTTGAGTTGGATTGTCTCTCACAGGCACTCAGAGTCTCAACTGATACACCAGTTCAAGCCTCTCATTTTACAGACATGACATCTAAGGCCCAATGAAGTGAAGAGAGAAGTCCAAAGTCACACTGGAAGATTGTAGCAAAGGTGATGTTAACATTCAGACCCCCTGGGTCTAAGTCAAGGCTACAGATGCAGTGTGATAGATGGACTTCACCCCAGGCTTACCTGAGAGAGACACTGGGAAAGAGGTTACATCTAAGGTAGAAGGAAAGGCAAGAAGAAGAAAGTTCGGTTCCTTCTCCCCTGGCCTAATGTGCTCTGAACCTCCTTCAACAGTGCAGGTTAACCTGCCCACTGCTTACAGACAGTGGATTTGATCAGGGACCACCACACACCTTCAAGTGGAGACAGGAGATGGTCTGAAGCCATCATGGGTAGCCACCAAGGTTCCAGCTGTGTGGTCAATGAGCCTTGTTGAAGAGCAGTAAGACTTAGCCCTGACAGAAGTTTGGGGATCTAAAAATGCAGTGTTCAAGAGAGTAAAATGAAGTGTCTGTTATCCCACATGTGAGCACATCAGGACTGACTTACTCAGACTCATTCCCTCTGAGCTAGGTAGTGAAAAAACCTAGCAAGCCTGGCCGGCCAGCATGGCTCAGTGATTGAACATCAACCTATGAACAAGGAGGTCATGGTTCAATTCCCGGTCAGGGCACATGCCTGGGTTGTGGGCTCGATCCCCAGTGTGAGGCATGCAGTAGGCAGTTGATCAATGATTCTCTCTCATCATTGATGTTTCTATCTCTCTCTCTCCCTCTCCCTTCCTCTCTGAAATCAATAAAAATATATTTTTTTAAAAACCCACCGAAACCGGTTTGGCTCAGTGGATAGAGCGTTGGCCTGCGGACTGAAAGGTCCCGGGTTCGATTCCGGTCAAGGGCATGTACCTTGGTTGCGGGCACATCCCCAGTGGGAGGTGTGCAGGAGGCAGCTGATCGATGTTTCTCTCTCATCGATGTTTCTAGCTCTCTATCTCTCTCCCTTCCTCTCTGTGAAATATCAATAAAATATATTTAAAAAAAAAAAAAAAAAAAAAAAAAAAAAAAACCAAAATCCTAGCAACTGGGAAATCAGACACCCATGGACTTGGAACTGGAACGTGTGGGTTCAGATCCTGGCTCTTCCACTCATTCATGTGGTTGTGTGAGCTTCTGCAAATGAAATGAAGATAATACTAATACTCTAAGGAGTCAAGTAACTTACATTATGGAGAGGCCAGGATAAGCCAAAGTCCTCCCACCAGTACCCACAGGCCTGAACACAGCCCACAGGCTGTTAAATTAGGCCTCATTGAGTTTTTTAAATAAGCCAGCCAGTGTTGAAAAATTAGAATATGTCATATAAAAATACCAACTTTTGACTTATTTTAAAAATAAACAAGCAAGACCGGGGGACAATGGCCAAAACTACAACATTTTGCCTCTTTTTGTCCAGGCTAATGTTTCTTCCAATTTCCAACCACCCACATCCACCTACTATAGCTGAACCTAGGGGTGAGTTTCTGTTACCACTTAGTATCTCACACTGTTATTTGTCTTATAGTAGAGGACTATGGGGAAGCAAAGGTTAGCTGGGAGGCCATGTTGTTCTGCCCCTATTTCCCATGTTACCCACCAGCATCATTCATGACATGATCTGCTTGCTGCTGGAAGGCACATGAGTTTATTGCACACTGTAATGTGAATTGCTAGGTAAAGGTCATTGATTAAAGAGAGAGAAAGAGAATTAGGACTCAAGTTCAATTCTGTTGGTTGAGATACCAAACTTAGGATATCTACCAAGATAGGGGGAAAGCAAATGATTGGCAGGTGGACTAGTAGTGAGCTTGGGGAGTCAGTGCAGGAGCAGGATCAAGGACAGAGGGAAGCAAGTTCAGAGACAAGAAACTTAGCCTCTGGGTACCTGGCAGGAGAACCAGTAATGCTGATGGCCTAAATCTAGGTCAGGGCCTGGTTTCCTGGTACTGTGAACAGGTGCGGCTATATGGGGAACAGGAAATCTGGCAGAACTTTTAAAAGCTTGGTTGAGACTACTTTCAGTAAGATGGTGGCATAGGTAAATGAGGTACTCAAATCCTCCCACAACCACATCAAAATTATAACTACAGAACAATCATCTTTCAAAAACACCTGAAATCTAGCTAAACAGAAGTCCTACAACTAAGGATTTAAAGAAAAAGGCACATCAGGACTGGTAGGAAGGATAAAGATGTGGAACAGGCTGGTCCCATACCCAACTGTGGCAGATAAAATTCGGAAGGGATATCTCAGCTGTGGAGGTCCCCCCCTGAGGAGTGAGGGGTCCTAGCCCCCACAGGCCAGAGTTCCAGTGCAAGGAAGAGAAGTCTGCATAAGTTCAAGCTGTAAAAACCAGTGAAGATTGTGGCTGAGTAAGATGGAGGGCCACTGGAGTCCCAAGCAGTTCCTCTTAAAGGGCCTGCACACTGACTTACTCAGACTCATCCCCTCTGAGCTCCAGTTCTGGGACATACAGGGAGAAAGGAACCAGGGACATACAGGGAGAAAATGAATTGTCTGGCATCAGGGTGAGAGCAGGGCGGTCAGATTTCTATCAGACAAAAGGGCTAGCAGAAGCCATTATTCTTTTTCTGAGACACCCCCCACCACCACCACTGCCAAAACTCATGCACACAGAGCCAGAAGGCAGGCACCATATCTGGGTTTCTATCATCCTGGCTCCCACTGTTCACCCCACCCTGATGATTCTCTGAGAACCATCAAACAAGCGGCATCTGGCCTCAACATGCCCCATACCTCTCGCTAAATGGCCCCAAGCCTGGCAATGCAGTAGCTGACCTTGGTTTGCAACTTGGCCTCACCTGTGCACCTCCAAGCCTAGCACAAGTAGCATCCATCTGCAGATTGCTTTGTAGCTCAAGTTGGGTGACCCCAGGAAGAACACAAGTGGAAGCTGACCTTGGCCTGCACCTCATGGGAGGTCCCAGAGCCAGCATACCCAGTGGATAGCTTTAGACTATGTAGAAGCACCACCCAAACACCTTCACAAGTGACACATACAAGGAGTGGACTTGGTGGGCACCAGAGCCCTGCTGAAATAAGTCCTGTTTCATGGGATGGGCCCCTGCACAGCTGACCCTCCACAGTGGTTACAGCCTGTCCTTGCAGCTGATTGGCCTGGGAGGTAATTCCCTCCCATTGATGTGCAAACAGCAATCAAGGCTCAACTACAACAGTAGGTGTACACAGCCTACAAGGAGTGGGGGTGGGGGGAGGAGTACACCTGGAGTGCCCAGCTTGGGTGATCCAGGAGGCTATGCGACTGGACCCTACAAAACACCTGCTATATAAGGCCACAGTTCCAAGCCTGGGAGACATAGCAGCTTCACCTAATACATAGAAACAAACACAGGGAGGCTGCAAAAATGAGGAGACAAAGAAACATGTCCCAAATGAAAACAACGACAAAACTGTAAAAGAACTAAATAACATGGAGACAAGCAATCTACTAGATGCAGAGTTCAAAACACTGGTTATAGGAATGTTCAATGAAATTAGTGAGAACTTCAACAGCATGAAAACCATAAAAAAGAACCAGTCAGCAATGAACAATACACTAACTGAAATGAAGAATAATTTACAGGGAATCAACAGTAGAGTAAAAAAAGCTGAAAATAAAATCAGTGATCTGGAATATAAAGAAGCAAAAGGCATCCAATCAGGACAGCAAAAAAGAAAAACAAATTTTAAACATGAAGATAGTGTAAGGAGCTTCTGGGACAACTTCAAGCATACCAACATTTACATCATGGGAGATCCAGAAATAGAAGAGAGAGAGCAAGAAATTGAAAACCCATTTGAAAAAAATAATGACAGAAAACTTCCCTAACCTGGTGACGGGAATAGATATACAAGTCCAGGAAATGCAGAGTTCCAAATAAGATGAACTGAAGAGGACCACACTAAGATGCATCATAATTAAAATGCAAAAGGATAATGACAAAGAGAGAATCTTAAAAGCAGCAAGAGAAATGCAGTTAGATACTACAAGAGAGCTTCCATAAGACTGTCAGCTGATTTCTCAACAGAAACTTTGCAGTCCAAAAGGGATTGGTAATAAATATTCAAAGTAATGAAAACCAAGTACCTACACCCAAGATTACGCTACCCAGCAAAATTATCATTTAGAATTGAAGTACATATAAAGAACTTCCCAGACAAGGAAAAGTGAAAGGAGTTAATTACTATCAAACCAGTATTTTATGAAATGCTAAAGGGTCTTGAAGAAGAAGAAGAAGAAGAAGAAGAAGAAGAAGAAGAAGAAGGAGGAGGAGGAGGAGGAGGAGGAGGAGGAGGAGGAGGAGGAGGAGGAGAAGGAGGAGAAGAAGAAGAAGGAGGAGGAGGAGGAGGAAGAGGAGGAGGAGGAGAAAAGATCAAGCATATGAACAATAAAACGGCAATAAATTTATATCTATAAACAGTCTATATATATAAAAGCCTAAGTGCCTGTTACGACCGAACGACCGGAACGACTGGTTGACTAGTCGCTATAACATGCACTGACCACCAGGGGGCAGATGCTCAATGCAGGAGCTGCCCCCTGGTGGTCAGTGTGCTCCCACAGGGGGTGCACCACTCATGCAGAAGCCGGGCTCACGGCTGGCAAGCGCAGCTGCAGCAGCGGGAGCCTCTCCCGACTACGCGGCAGCGCTACCAAGCAGCAGAGCCAAGTGCAGCAGGCCAGAATGGGGCTCCTCCCTGGCTGCCTGCCACTTGGTGCACTGCTACATCCCTCGGGGGAATGTCCGAGTGCCAGTTTAGGCCTGATCCCCAAAGGCAAGGCCAGGTGGGGATCGGGCCTAAACTGGCAATTGGACATCCCTGAAGGGGTCCCAGATTGTGAGAGGACACAGGCCAGGCTGAGGGACCCACCCACCCCCATGCATGAATTCGTGCACTGGGCCTCTAGTTGAATATAAAAAAACAAAATAAACAAACAAGCAGAATAAATACTCATAGATACAAGAAACATTTTAATGGTTGCCAGATGGAAAGGGGTTGGGGAATGGGCGAAAAAGATGAAGAGATTAAAAAGTACAAGTTTAGTGTTAAAAAATAGTCATGGGGATATAAAATACAGCATAGGGAATATAGTCAATAATATTCCAACAGCTATGTCTGGTGTCAGATGGATATGAGATTTATTGGGATGATCACTTAGTAAGTTATATAATATCCAATCACTGGGGTGTACACCTGAAACTACTATAATATTGTGTGCCAACTGTAATTGAAAAATAAAAAATTATTTTAAAAACCTGAAAAAAAGGAGGAGAAACCAAGATGGTGGCATAGGTAAGCACCTAAACTGCTGCCTCGCACAACAATTTCAAAACTACAACTAAAAGACAGAACAGGACACCATCCAGAACCACAGGAAACCTGGCTGAGTGAAAATTCTACAACTAGAAGGAAAGAGAAAAGCTCACAGAGAATTGGAGGTACGGCAAAGGGTCTTTGTGTGCGCAGAGGGAAGGGCGGCTGAGAACCTGGCTGACTTTCTCTGGCTGAAGGGGGAAGGAAGCCCCCGACCGCACTGAACCCCAGTTCTGACTGCACTGAATCCCAGTCCTGGACGAAACCCCGTGGACCCAGGCTCATACAGGGGGAGTCTGGACTGTCAGGTAGAGAGAAAGGCACCCGGAGACTCGGAGACCTGGGGGAGACCTGGGGGAGCCTTGGCGCTCGCCAGTGTGCACAAAGGCTGTGGAGGTTGCCACAGGCTTTCCCTAGCAGAAGGGAGTGGGAAGCTCCTGACTGCACTGAACCCCAGTTCCAGGCGAGCCCCTGGGGACCCACACTCTTGTGGGGGGAATCTGGACTATCAGGCAGAGACTTGGGAGCCGGGGAAGGCAGAGGTCTGGAGGCGCGCACATGCCAGTGCGCACAAAGGCTGCAGAGGTTGCCACAGGCTTTCCTTAGTGGAAGAGAGTCAGAAACTCCTGACTGCACTGAGCCCCAGTTCTGACTGCACTGAACCCCAGTTCCAGGCGAGCCCCTGGGGACCCATGCTCTTGTGGGGGGGAATCTGGACTCTCAGGCGGAGACTCGGGAGCCGGGGAAAGCAGAAGTCTGAAGGTGCACATGCGCAAGGGCAAGGCTGACTGGAAGCCAAGGCTGTCTGCTCCTCCCTCAGACTCCACCCCATCCAAGCTGAGCACAGAGGCTATTGCAATTTGGCAAGTCTAATCCTATAAGGCTGTCTCTAGCACTGAACTTCTCCCAGCGTAGACACAGCTGATCCTTACAGCCAACTGGCCTGGAGGTCAATTCCTCCCAGTGATACCAACAACAATCAAGACTTAACTACAACAAGGCTGTACACACAGTCCACAAAGAGGTACACCAAGAGTGTCCACCTCAGGTTAACTGGGGAGGCCGACCCACTGGGCCATATAGGAAACCTAGCACACAAATCTACCCTACCAACTCAGGGAAGCAGTGAAAATGCGGCATCAAAGAAACAGATCACAAACAAAAGAAATGGAGGAAAACAAACGACTGGATATAGAATTCAAAACCACGGTTATAAGGCTTTTCAAGAATATCCTAGAAAAGGCCGATAAATATAATGAGACCCTCGAAGATATGAAAAAGGACCAACTAGGAATTAAACATACACTGACTGAAATAAAAAAATATTATACAGAGACCCAACAACAGACTAGAGGAACACAAGAATCAAGTCAAAGAATCGAAATACAAAGAAGCAAAAAACACTCAACCGAAAAAGCAAAAAGAAAAAAAAATCCAAAAAGTTGAAGATAGTGTAAGAAGACTCTGGGACAACTTCAAGCGTACCAACATCAGAATTATGGGGGTGCCAGAAAAAGAGAGAGAGCAAGATACTGAAAACCTATTGGAAGAAATAATGACTGAAAACTTCCCCCACCTGGTGAAAGAAATAGACTTACAAGTCCAGGAAGCACACAGAACCCCAAACAAAAGGAATCCAAAGAGGACCACACCAAGACACATCATAATTAAAATGCCAAGAGCAAAAGACAAAGAGAGAATCTTAAAAGCAGCAAGAGAAAAACAGTCAATTACCTACAAGGGAGCACCCATACGATTGTCAGCTGATTTCTCAACAGAAACTATGCAGGCCAGACGGGAATGGCAAGAAATTTTCAAAGTGATGAATAGCAAGAACCTACAACCAAGATTACTCTACCCAGCAAAGCTATCATTCAGAATTGAAGGGCAGATAAAGAGCTTCACAGATAAGAAAAAGCTAAAGGAGTTCATCACCACCAAACCAGTATTATATGAAATGCTGGAAGGTATTCATCTGGTGAATATAATAGAATCAGGGGCATAGAAAGGGAGTGGACTGATAATTCTCAGGGGGAAAGGGGTATGGGGGCGTTCAGGAAGAGACTGGACAAAAATCATACACCTATGGATGAGTACAGTGTGGGGGAGGTAAGGGCAGAAGGTGGGGTGGGAACCGGGTGGAGGGGAGCTATGGGGGGGAAAAGGAGAAACAATTGTAATAATCTGAATAAAGATTTATTTTTAAAAAAAAAAACCTGAAAAAAATAAAAATGAAAAGGCTGGGTGACATTCTGTTGGGTTCTCATGTGGAACTCACAAAAGACCAGGTTTGGTCTTGACACACTTATGAGGAAGTTCCCCTGAATTTAGTTTTATGCTTGACAGACTTATGCTTTAACAAACTTATGGGAGTTCCCCTGAATCTAAGTTTATGCTTTGGTGATGGAATATGATTTGGCCTTGGGTGGTGGGCACATGGTGCAATATACAGATCGTGTCATGGAAATGTAAACTTGAAACCTCTATGATCCTAATTAACTAATATCACCCCCAATAAACTTAATTTAAAAAATTAAATTAAAGCAATTTTACCATCACCTTAAAAAAAACAAAAACATTCTCGATAAATTTGGTGAAAGGTCTGTCAAAGCTTAATTCATCTTTAACCAGAGTCCCCTGTCAATGAGCCAGACAAGTGTTGTTGGTTACACATCGCATTCAACACCAAGTCCTGGTTCTCAAATTCTGCTGATATGAAGTTCTGATAAGATAGAACACTCCTGTACTTTAAGGTGTACTCATATATCTTATGCCCATGATTTGAAAATCGGTGAAGCACCTGAGCTGATGTGGATGGTAGATATGCACTGAAGATATAGTTTGATTATAGATGTATTTATTCATTCAGCAAACTTTCATGAACTGAGTACATAGGGTTTGCAATCCATTGTACTTAACACTATGGAACCCACAACAGTGGATAAGACACTGCCTTTGCCCTGGAGCAAGTTACAGGCCATTGGGGTCAAATGTGTGTCTAGGAAGCTGGAAACCAATGGGGATAGGAAAAACCTGCAAAAAATAACTACTACACTTCTGCAGTGGGGCCCTTGGCCAGATAATGTTCCCTATCAATAAACATTTATTTGAAGGGTTTTTAAACCAGTCTTTCCTCGTTGGGAAAATCTGAGGAATTTTTTACAAGGTCCTCAACCTGGAAATGGCAGCACTGTCTGAGGCTAGTGGATATAACAACAAACTGAATTTTTAAAAGAAAATACACACACACACACATCTGATTGTTTCCAATAATATGATGCTTTTGGCATTGTCATTTGTTTTTTTAAGCTACCATTTATTAAATACATAATATATGCTGGACATTGGGCTGCGACATTAACATATATTTTCTTGTTTAATCTGCATGACAATCCTATAAAGTAGTTGGTACCATCCCCGTTGCCCTTTGAGGATTCTGAGACAGAGAGAGATTCAATAACTCTTCAGTGCCACCCAGATTACTTCTGAGGGTCCTATGATCTGTATGAAGACTTTGAAAGTAGAATGTAGCCACACACATCAGATGCCTGTTGTTCCCCACACACAACATTCTTCAGCACAGGGATTCTTCTAACGGGTGGAGACCATGCTTCCAGGGGTGCTACCTTGGTATCAATTAGCTCTCCCAAAACCACAAACAAAAAGCAGGCCCCCAGTCTTTCACTCCTCCTCCATCAGCCTCCAGCCAAAGAAACCAAAAGAAGAACTGGCAAAGGCCGTCATGGGTCTTGTCATGTGGCATTCTGACACTAAGCCACTGCTGGGGGTTTTGAGAGGGGAAGTAACACTGACATGACAGAAACACAGAACTGAAATAGATTTGAAGGGTTCATCTTGTCCAGTTACCTCTAAGAGACGAGGCACTGCTCTTTCTCTCCAAAGAGCCAAAAATGGATACGTCCCCTCTTTCAGTCATTTCTGCCAGTTTTGGTTCCCAAATAGAAAAGATGTCCTTTCAACTCAAGTTCTTATTCAACTTTGGTCTTTGGTCTATTATTTTTTCATCTAGGAAGATGAACTAGTCAGCATCAGTCTTATCACAAACTTCCCAAATCTTAATGAGAGTGTGACTATTAGTCTTTTCATTTCAGGCCCACCAAGCACAATGATCTGAGTACATAGAGTTCTTCACTTGGGTCCAATACTGTACAAGGGTTCTTATCTGCATTGTTGGCAATTTTTCTACTATTTTTTTTCAAATATGTGATTGTGGTAGATTGAATTATTGTTTTCCATCATCCACTCTTTGCCTGGTGTAGAATTATATATCTATGACCTTTGTCATGTAACTATGCAATAGCCCTCAATAGAATTAGTGCAGTGTATTTACCCACCCCATTGATACTTAGCTTGACCATATGACTTGCTTTGGACAATAGAATGTTAGTGAAAATAATGTAACAGAGGCTTCAAGTATGCTTGCTTGATTTGAGTTGGCCTCTTGTGTTTTTGCCATCACCATGAATAGATCATGACCCGAGTAGTGCCCAGCCCCGAATGAGATATAGGAAGCAGGTCCAAAATAGGCTTGTAACTTGGAGCTCTGACCAGCAGAGTCCAGCCAAGATCAGCTGAATCTCAGCCAGCCCACAGACTTGTGAGCAAGAAAAACAAATGTCTTTGATGTAAGCCACTGAGATTTGAAGGGTCATTTGTTAGACAACATTATCACTGAAGTAAGGTCTAATTCAAGCTTTGCCAGATCACTACCTGATCCTTGCATGGTATACCCTTCAAGTCCACCTCTTCCATAAACACTTTCCTGGTTATTTCAGCCCCTTACTTCTTGACCACTCCAAACCCTTCTTTTTGTGTCTGATACTTTGGCACCTATTTATATTCAATATAATGCTTTCTAAAAGTCAGCCTGATACGTTATTTAATAATTATATATTTAAAATGTTACCAATAAGATGATGAAGTCATTGAGAACAGGGACTATATGAGTATAGTATAGACAATAAAACCTTCTTAATTACAAATATTCTGCATCACTATCCACATCCTTGTCAGATTAAGGCCTCTAATTTTTTTAAATATATTTTATTGATTTTTTACAGAGAGGAAGGGCGGGAGATAGAGAGTTAGAAACATTGATGAGAGAGAAACATCAACCAGCTGCCTCCTGCACACCCCCTACTGGGGATGTGCCCGCAACCAAGGTACATGCCCTTGACCTGAATCAAACCTGGGACCCTTCATTCCGCAGGCTGACGCTCTATCCACTGAGCCAAACCGGTTAGGGCAAGGCCTCTAATTTTTAGCTGGAAACACATTGGCATTATATTCCCAGGGTCTAGCATAAGACTATGCACACAGTGGTTATAGGAGGCATTCAAATATTTATGAAATATCCATGGGAAAGGCAAATTTAATTGGGTTTTTGACAATCAGATAAATATTTCTGATCCATTATCATTCAATTTCATATGCTTGTCTTCTTTTGATACTATTTGACTATAAATTCCACAAGATATTGGATATAAAAAATTCCCTTTCCCATACAAAATATATCAATAAAAGTAAAAGTGAGCTAGAGATGTCAATATTTACTTCTGAAGTAAAATTCTGTCAAAAGTATCCACTCACAATTTAACTGTTCTATATGTTTCATTTTTATTAATAAAATCTACTTTTGCATATGAGAGCCAATAATCTTTGATTTTCATATTCTATATTTGAAAGCAGAGACAATTCTTCAGAATCAGGTATTTTTTTCACAATTTAGTTTCAAAGGCAGTACAGTTCCTCTTTTTATTTATGTAAGCAGAAAGATTTGTCTTATATTAAAGCATTCAATGAACTGTTCTTTCTTTTTAAGTACATATTTACTTTTCATATACGGGAACTTTACAGATGACTGGTTGAATTACTGCATTCACATAGTACATTGATCTGAAGATTTTTAAAAAATTGAACAATGGAATAAGCTAGCATTCCCTCCCACCTATGGACATAACTATCAAAGCACCATGACTGATTCTGTGATATGCCAGGAATCATACAACAAAATGAATAATGTTCCTTCAAATCAGTCACCTTATCCACTTATTACAAGGAACTGCCCATTCAAAGTTGTGCTGAAATTCTTTTTTTGTGATTTCTTTCAAAGCCTGCTGTACATTTTAACAATATTATTAAAGCATAAAATCTGTCCTTTGAGAATGAATGTGATTTTGGAAACAGAAAAAGTCATCTGGAAGCAAGTTTTATGAAAAAGAGGAGAGCTCATGCTAAGTGATATAAAGAAGAAATTCAGATTTTCCCATAACCTCACAACCCAGAGATAATAACCCTCAACACATTGGCATTTTTTCATTCAGCAAGTTTTAATGCATATATTTTAACACAAATGGGATATGCCATATATGCAGCTTGGATCCCCACTTTTGATCCCCAGTCAATATTCCTATTTTCCCATTCATGAGGTTCAGAGAAGCAAAGTAACAGGCCAACAGTACTGCTTCAGGGAGTCTCCTAACTTCCAGCTTCTTTCAAAATGTGTAGAGGCTGAAAAAGGTAAATAGTTACACACTCAAAATGCTTATCTGATTTTCTACTCCCTCTTTCTTGGTGGTAAGATCTTACAAGATTATTTGGGTATACCACCATAATGCTTGACGAGTGAGAGAGAAACCAAGAGTGATAGAGAAGGAAATTATGTGGTTCTAACAGAGACTAAAGAGAATAAGAAGTCTTGCCCAAGTAAATCATTCATGTAGACAGTGTGTGTGTGTGTGTGTGTGTGTGTGTGTGTGTGTGTGTGCGCGCGCGCGTGCACGCATGTGGCTTTCATTACGTCACAAAAGTTTATTCCCCAGTGCTCAACAATGGAGTAACATCTCTTGAAATGGAGGAAGCACCACTGTGGCAGAGATCAGAGAAGATGGAATGACCATTTACATTTATGGGTCTTTTCCAAAAGTGAGAGGAATCATGCCATGTGTAAGTATTGGATTCTTGACAGAGTGCAGCCTGTTTTCTAACCCTAAACCTGAGCAATCACTGAGGTCAGTGTGGCCCACAATTACCCTGAACCCTGGTGGATCCAGTTCCAGAATGGGGCACATTTTGCCTCAGACTTTCTCCATCTGGATTGTGTTCTTCAGATTTAGAAACAAGAGCTGAAAATGCTCCCTCTCCACTTTGTCCCAACGACTGAGGCCATCTCCCCATGACCCAACGGAAGATCCTGGTCAAATGCTGTTTGATTTGGTCCACACAAGTCATTGCAATCTTCCTACGGAAGTTGAGATGCCAGGAGATCCCCAATTTGCTCTTCTTTGCTTTAAAATTTTTTTTTCTGTAGAGCAGATTAGCCTAGTGGAGGGAGTGCCAGCTTCCAAATAGGACAAATCCTATTTTCCCCACTTGCTAACTTAGTCAACTTTGGCAAGTGACCTCATCTGCCTCAAAATCAGCTTTTCTACTTGTGACAAAGGTGAAGGAATCAGAGCATAAAATTTGCCCTAACCAATACATTTGGGAGGATTCTCTGAAGCTGGGTCAGCCCAACCGAACCTAGATAAAATCCCATAGGTTGAAAGAAGAGAGAAACTAACAGGAGTAATAAGTTGGTCATTGTAGTTCCATACAGAGCCCCGTCTCCTGCCCCAGCCCACCCCATCTCCGGCCAAGCCCAGGGAATGAAGATGAGCACATTGAAACCCCAACTTTAAAGACCCAAGAACACGTGTTAAATCTTCAAAGTCCATAAGACCTCAAAGTCCCTTGAGCCCAGCATGACAGGACGCAGTAGAGCAGAAATTGCTGGATGACATATCAATGAAGAAAGGGGATGTACCAGTACAGCTGGACATTTCCGTGCTCCCAAGAAAGGCAAAGGAGTGGCTAAGGAGGAGCCAGACCCCAAGGGCCTCAGAATGAGATGGATGAAACAGGAGTGCTATGCTCATTGCTGACTCGAGGCCAAGTGGGAATGAGGACGCATAGGTGCATGCAGTGCTGACAGGCGATAATGCAACCCACTCCACCAGCCCCACCCCAAAGTGACTGAGATTAGGTTTCTGCAATGCTTTGGAATGAGAGCACTAATCAGAGACTGAAATAGAAAGTAAGTAAGCTCATGAAAAGTTATATTGTTTGCAAAGTCTGTAATGAGTAATCACTATATGAATATACATAAAGGGCCTGTGCTCATGGTAGTTGCACAATACATTCTAAGTGTTACTGTGATTGCTATTGCCTAGTTATATTTGTCTGCCTTCTTCCTGGGTTATTGAAGTTGAGGCAATAACCCAGAGCAGTGAAAATACAGGCAAAGCCTCCCTAGGATAATAAAAGTTGGAGAACTCTTTGATTTTTCTTTATAGAAAACTAGAGGCCCAGTGCATGAAATTCGTGCACAGGTGGGGGTCCCTCAGCCTGGCCTGTGTCCTCTCACAATCCGGAACCCTTCGAGAGATGTCGAGCCTAAACTGGCAGTCAGACATCCCTCTCGCAATCCAGGATGCTGCATGCACCAGTGACTATACTTTTCATACAGGTGAAAGGCATCTTGCTGTTGTATGGGCAACTACATTTTTTTACACTGATTATAAAAAGTAGTACATAACATGATCCTTCTGAGGCAGTAGTACCATTTCCCCCATTTTATGGGTGAAAAAACTGAAGCAGAGAGAAGTTAGGTAATTGGCTTTGTCACACAGTTATAAGTGTCAGAATTAGGGCTGACCACAAAATGTGCAAGCCAGAGTTCATGCATGTCATCCCTGCATTATCCTGTTTTTTCAGTGTTAGAGTAGCCTTGCCAGGTTTTAACTTTTAATTCTAAGAGACTGTTCCCCATATATAGGGTAGGGTCCTTAGGCCTGGCCAGTGATCAGGGCCATCTGTGGGGTGACTGGTGGGTGGGGTGATGGGGGAGCCCCTGCAGGCACCTGCCTAGGCTGGCGGCCTGGTGCCGCCCGCTGGCCAACCCCACCCCCGTCACTGCCGCTGGTCGCCTCCCTCATGTCGGGGGCAGATGTTCAATGCAAAAGCTGCCCCCACTCCTGCATTGAGCAACTGCCCCCTGGTGGTCAGTGCACATCATAGTGACTGGTCGTTCCGCAGGTCGTTCCACCATTCAGTCGATTTGCATATTAGGGTTTTAGTGTATAGGATGATTGAGAGATTCCTGCATTCTACCCCCTACCACCTAGAGAATATTATATTATTCTTCAGTCAGTATTTATGCTCCTTGGCCAGGCCTTGGGAGGGAGTGTAATTCCATATCTCCTTGACTTTGGGCTTGGCTGTATGACATGCTTTGACCAACAAAATGTAGTATGCATGGTAGCATGCTAATACGGTACTAAGAAGACTCTAGAAGGCATTGTGTCTTTTCACTTCCTGTCTCATACTCCTGCCATCCTCCATGCGAATAGGAGGCCCCAGATAGCCATTGGTCCTCCAGACTGGGTCTCCAAATGAAAGAGCAGATGTGAATCTGACCTGAAGCTTAGAACCAAGTCTAGTCAAGTCCAGTGGAGTCCGGCCAAGTTCAGATGAGACACAGCTGAGCTTGACTGACCTACAGTTCCATGACTGAGAAATTAATGTTTAGTTTCATAAGCTATTAAAATTTGGTGTTGTTTGTTACTACAGAAAAATCTAATACACGACCAAGTAAGACCACTAGCATATCAAAGTGAAGAGAGGGAAGATGAATAGGTAAAACAGGAGCAAGAAAACAACTTTAAGAAATGAGGGGAAATTACCTTTCCAGGAACTTTGTTCCACAATCGTAGTATGAGATGGAATAAGAGCACAGCTAGGAAAGCAGGAGCCTGTGGGCGTAGGAAAGAACATAAAGAATCGCAAAGGTGTTTGAGAGCCTTAAAGACCCCAAGGAGACGGAAGGGTTCGTGGAAGCATGTTTATTCACTCTCAGATTCTCTCTTCCTTTAATTCTCGCCATTATGTACCACCCTTCTGAGCATTAGGCTTGGTAAATAAACTCTAATGGCTTGCAGTGAATTCTACATTACTAGCACTCCTATTTCTATTTAAAATGCAGCAGGCTGTATATTGGATATTGATTTGGGTTTGTGATTTGTTCTTATGCAGGTATTTGTCAAAGAACAGGTGTTTTCCCCATGTGTCATCTGAGATGGGTTAAGTATGCCAGAAGGGTGTAGTTATACAGAGGTCTCTCCCTGAGCAGACAGGTTAGTTATAAATTTCTCTGTGGTTTTTCCTAACCCTGTAGTGGCTGGGTGAGGGGAGGAGGGAGAGAGAGAGGGAGATAAAACCCAGCAGCTGAATAGTTAAGCCATTTATTTATTTTGATTTTTCACTAAACACTTGTGATTATTTAAATAGCTTCTTAAATTCCAAATTGAAATGTGAAGTATTTGGCATACAAGGGAATTAAGAATCAAAATATAAACTGACTAAAATCAATTTTTCAAATCTCCAGACCTGTCCGATAAATCGCTTGGGAAAACTGAACAGAATCACTCTTTAAGTGACTTTGAGCATCACTATTACATTTGTGTTTCATAAAACATGGGCTTCAAGTAACTGCTTCTTTCGTGGGTCTGCACTTCAAAACTTCACTATTAAAGCCTGGCCCTGGCCCGTGTGGCCCGGTCAGTTGTGCATTGTCTCATGCACTAAAAGGTTGCTGGTTCAATTCCCAGTCAGGGCACATGCCCTCTTGTGGGCTTAATCCCTAGTAGGGGACATGCAGGAGGCAGACAATCAATGTTTCTCTCTCCCTCTCCTTCTCCCTTCCTTTCTCTCTAAAAATCAATTAAGAACAACAACAACAAAAAGCCTGAAGCTAGCCTAGGGGTAAATCCCAGTCTCCTCTAGAAAGTTCCAGAATCCTCTCCCACCAGATCCACCTCAAGGGGACTGTTCTCCAGAACAGCTTTATCTCCCCTTCCTCCAGAGGCAGCTTAGATTGACTACCCATCGTCTGTGCTGACCTTTCTCAGAGGCACATGTGAGCACTTGTTTCCCCACCCCCCCCAATTAACACTCATTATTTCCATCTAACCAGACCACATTTCAGGCCACCTTTTCCACGCCAGCGTTCCCTTCCTGCACACACCAGAAGCAGGAAATACACTGAATGAACCACCACTTTCTACTTCCCCATCCCTTTTAAATTCAGCCCTGTGTTTCCATAGAGGCAGGACTGAGTAGTGGTTAAGACCAAGTGTCTGCAATCAGGATGCCCTGGCTATAAAAACTGGCTCTACTAGGTACTGGTGGTGAGACCTTGGGCCTGTCATTTTACCATCATCTGTAAAATGAGGATGATAATAGCATCCAGCTCACAATGTTGTTTTAGGAAAACATAACAGCTGGTACATGATAAACCCTCGATTGCTGAGCACAGCTCACTCTTCCTCTGAGTATAATGCCCCTCATTCAGTCGACAGAGACTTACTGAGTGCTGCCCATGTGCCATTCCCTTGCCCGATGCTGGGACTACAGTGGTAAAAGGTGCAGTCCTCATCCTTGAACACCTTACAGGCAAGTAGGGAGAGCAGCAAGTACTAAAGCCTGGGAGATGCTGTCACAGGATTAGCCTGAGTGTGCATTGGAGGTGCTCAAACCAAGGTTGGCCAGGGCCAAAGAAGCTCTGCAGGAAGTGTGATCTCTCCTGAGACTTGAAGGATGAATTTGTGTTAGAAGAGCAGCCCAGCAGAGGGGCCAGCACGTGCAAAGGCCCAGAGTTGGGAGGTGCAGATCTAGAAACTGGAACTAACTTATGGTGTTGACGCAAGTAAACTGTACAAGAGGAGAGAGAATAGGAGAGGAGGGAGGGAAGGAGAGAGGGAGGGAGGGAGGGAAGGAGTTTGTAAGAACTTCAAACCAAAGGCAATGCGTTTTGCTTTTCCTGAAGTAAATAGGCAGTGACAGTCATATTTCCCTTTTCCAAGCTCTCTATCTACAGAAGGGACACAGGATTAGAGATAAGACCAGAGGCTGGCAGACAGCTGTGCAAGGTATGCCTTGCTTGACAGTGCAAGACCAAGATGATGAGTGGGGTGGAAACCAGCTCAGCTGTGCTCACCAAGCTGAGTGCTTGGGCAAGGGGCCAGCAGTTGTAGCAGAGACCCAAAGTAAAATCAGATCTATTTATTGCACTGTACACAAGAATAACTGCCAAATGCATGAGATCTAGATGCAGAATGAAATTGTATAAGTACTAGAAGAAACCATGGATAAAAATAATTTTGCAAAAAAAAAAGTAAGAGGTGAAGTGACTGGAACTAGGGTGGTGCCCTTGGGAACAGTGAGGGATGAGTCAATTCCATATATTAAAAAAGGTATAAAATGGTTGGTTGGATGTGGGTGGTGAGAAAGAAGGATGGGGTTAAGTATGAAACCCACTCTCTGGTTTGTGCAACTGAATGGATGATGATATGGTGTGGTATTCAAAAATGTTATTCAACAATTTACAAATTGGACAGCATCCCTTCTAGCAGATAGAAACGAGCTCTGAGGAGCTATACAAAATGAAAGACTTTTATAGGCAGAAGGGAGCAGGAAAAAGAAAGTTATATGAGACCAAAAATGTATTATTACAAGGTTATTCTCCTTTAGGGGACTACTTGGGTCTATGAGGCAATGACCAAACTAGTGCTGACCAGGTATTCCTGATTGACTGGTTTCAGATTCCATTTCTGGGAAAGCCAAACTGTAATTAAGTCTGGGTTTGGCAGTGTGGGGCTTAGCATAAGTGATTCCACTGTGGGCCTGGTGTCTTGTTTTTAACAGGTGCAAAGCCTTAAGTTATTATGTGCTGCCTGACATCTGGTAAATTCAGGAGGGCTAAGTGCAAGTTTCCCTCCCAACTCTGTTCCTGCAAATAAATTCCTATAGCCCAACAACCTCCTTTTCAAGGGGAATGGATGTATTTCTTTGAGTTCCCTCCCCTGCCAGCTGTGAAAGTAGTCAAACAAGCCAATGGCCCCCTCCCATGGGAACTAGGGGCACCCCGCCCCCTTGGTTCCCACAGCCCCTGGCTGTTCCCTCTGTTCCTGAGTGCAGCCCCCATGTGGCCCTCTATGCTGTGCAGTGTCCTCACCCAGACTGTGAGCTTATGTGATTGATAAACTGTCAACATTCTCTTCCATTCGGTCTTTGGTGTTGTCATTTCAACCACACTTATAACGTAGGGTGGGCACCGCTCCTTCATCAGTGGAGTGAAGAAGAGGTAGTTTAAACAGATGAGATCCTCCATTCCATTAGAGAACACAAAGGGAAGATGCTAACGGGGAAATATTTATAATTTCTGTTCTAGACAGGTCCCGCCCTTCTCACCTCCCTTGTCCAGTTCATCTGGTGAAATCCAGAGGCTCCTCAGCTCCCGCAGGCAGTAAGGCTCCCTTTGTTCAAACTTCGCCCGGACCTCTGTGGCAGAGCGTGGACTGGTGTCCATTATAAAGTGTGATTTCTCCCCTTCTCAACTGGAACCTTAATGGCTGGAAGCTTTAGGGATTTTAGGAACAAGGGTGTGCAGAAAATCACAGGTATTATCAGTAGAAATTAGACAGACTGAGTTGCTGTTTCATTGTCAGGAAACCAGGCCAAGGTCATGGGCGCCAGATGAGTGAGGACACACAGGTGTTTGGTGCTGAGCTAAGAGATAGGTTGGGGTGTGCTGGATGTGCTGAGCCTGGAAGAGAAACTGGTGGAGCAACGCGGCTAGCAGCGTCTCATGGTGGCCACTCTGTATGTTGATGTTAGTGAAATGGAAAGTGCCCAATCTGAAACCAGGTTATCTCCTTACTGCCGAAGAGGTAGCTCCTGATGTCACCTCTGAGGCCTCATGCCAGGCCCTGCCCTGAGGCATACGTAGATTTTTTTAAAACTTATTTGCACGAATGGAGTCTTTTTTAAATTTACTCTGATGCCCAGAAATCTAAAAGAAGTGCTGTTAGTATGTCAATGATAATAATAATCCTATATAATAAAAGCCTAATGCCAGAGGCTAATTCCAGCATGTCATAAATGCAAGAAGTTTCATCAAAAGGTTGATGGAACCTGGAGGCTTCAGCAGGGCTGAAGATACATATTATTGTCTGTTGGAATGGCTAAAGGCATTTCCCCAAACCATTTCCCCATATATTATTGCCTGTTGCCAGACAGCTGAGGGCATTTTAATATACATGTTATTGCCTCATTGGAATGGCCAAAAGCAGCCTAATATGCTAAGTGTCTGGTCGGCAGGTCGGCCGTTCAACCAATAAAAGCGTAATATGCTGATAATATGCTAAGGCCACTCAACTGTTCGCTATGACGTGCCCTGACCACCAGGGGGAAGACAGTCAACCAGTTGACCAGTCACTATGACGTGCACTGACCACCAGGGGGCAGACATTCCGACTGGTAGGTTAGCTTGCTGCTGGGGTCCAGCCAATTGGGACTGAGATAGACAGGCCAGACATGCCCTGGAGCCCTCCTGCGGTCCCTCCCTAGCTGGTCAACCTCCCATGTCCCTCCCCGGCCACAATCGTGCACTGGTGGGGTCCCTCGGCCTGGCCTGCACCTTCTCACAATCCAGGACCCTTGGGGGATGTCAGAGAGCCGGTTTCGGCCCGACGGCAGAACAACCAGTCGCTATGACACCCACTGACCACCAGGGGACAGACTCTCAATGCAGGAGCTGCCCCCTGGTGGTCAGTGCACTCCCACAGGGGGAGCGCCACTCAGCCAGAAGCCAGGTTCATGGCTGGCGAGCACAGCGGCAGTGGCGGGAGCCTCTCCCACCTCCGCGGCAGCACTAAGGATGTCCAACTGACGGCTCCTGGACTGAGAGAGGGCGCAGGCCAGGCTGAGGGATGCCGCGCCCCCCCCCCCCCCCCCAGTGCATGAATTTCGTGCACTGGGCCTCTAGTAATAGTAATAATAGCACAAGCATTTACTGAGTGCATGTTAAGTGCCTGGTACTGTTCTAAGTGTTTTTGCATCTATTTGTTCCCCACAGCAACTCTGGAGGAAGACTCTATTAAATTCCCCATTTCATTAGTAAGAAAAACAATGCACAGAAATGTTAAGTAACATGACCAAGATCACCTGGTTCTAGAGCTCACATGCTTAAATTCTATGCTGTGTTGCCTTTCAGAGCTTGGAGCCTCATTCTTTTTGTCTCAGCATCCTCAGTGTCTATGTCAGAATACAATAACAGAGGTGTGTACAAAGTTTTTATTTTATTGCACAAATACTGTAAGTGAATGAACAAAACCTCATTTGCTAAGGCATCCACAGCTCCCCTTATATCAAGTTGTGATTTAAGAGAATAGCAACTGGGCCTTGTCACCAAAACATCACGGCCCATCTCCTGTCACTGTGCCATGGCATCTGGGGCTTGTTTTTTGTTTGTTCTAGAGGCTTTCCCTCTATAGGAACCACTTATTAAAGTGAGGGGACAGTTTGCAGTGCCCCAAAAGGGTGAGGACTCATTCATATAATCCCATTCTGCCCACTTTGGGCTAGAGTAGCAATTTTCAACCTTTATTATCTCATGACACACATAAACTAATTAATAAAATTCTGTGGCACACCAAAAAAATGTAGTATATTTTTTGTTGATCTGACAAAAAAAAAAAAAAAAAAAGGTGTAATTTTGATTCATTCACACTGGATGGCTATTGTTATGTTGGCTATTGTCATTTTTTTATTTGACAATCTAAGGGAAAAGAAGTCAGTGCCCATGACTAGTCAGGTATTGCATGTTTCAAAAATTCTTGCTGCACACTAGTGTGCTACGCACACCGGTTGAAAATCACTGGGCTAGAGTGTTAGAGGGCACACAGCACCCCCTGTATTCAGCAGATGGTGGCAGCTGGGGCCATGCAGAGAGTTTCCTTCCAGCTCATTGCTGCTCCCTGCGGCAAGGTGACTCTGAGGGTAGAAGCCAGGCCTCCAGATCACATTGTTTCTCCACCTACAAAGTCCTCCATCCCGCATCCACTTTGGAGACCTGGACTCATGTAGTTCTTTACAAAAAAAAAGCCATTTCTTAGAATTAGGGCTCTTTAGGAGGAATGTCAATTCCAAACTTTTCCCAGTGGTGTCAATCAATGTCTATGTCCTCTAAGTGATGTCAATCAATATCTACATTCTCTGACCCCACCATCGGGTCACCCCTCCACAAACTCTGCTGATGGGAAGCACTAGTCAGAGCCCTCTCAAGGGCCATGGCCAGGGGTACTCATCAGAGAAGATGAATTTCAAGCCAAGGAAAAGAGAGAACATTCATATTCATGCAACCAGCACCCAGGCAAAATGATGGCTTGTTGCCCCATCCAACACCCAACTTTAGTATGACTTCTTTGCCCAGCAGGGCTGCATGCTGCTTGTCCTGACCTGATCTCACTCCAGTGCGCTGGAATGTGTGTGATTGGTTGCACTGAATGAAGGATCCATCCAAACTCCTCTCTTTTCCCACCAACTTCATGGTCCAGGACAGTTTTTCAGTCCAGGTTGCCCCCATCTTTAGGTCTCTGCTGCCATTGTCATGAGCTCAGCAGTCCCTTCAATGTCCTTGCTGTGCTGCCAATGCCTTTACTGGTGACTTCAAAAGGGGGTTGGAGAATCCCTTTAAAAAGCTCTAGCCAAAGACTCAAAAATGGTTTTATAATTTCTAAGGGATTGTAGAAAATTCTAATCACTGTCTGCTGTCTAATTTGCTTCCTTTAAGTCTTTGGTCTGGTGACCAAGAACTATAATTATTATCATAACAATACTTAACACATTTTAAAGCCTTTTTGTTACTTCAAGTAGTCCTCACAATAACTTTATGAGATAGTATTTTTCTCTGAGGAACGTGGCTTAGAGACGTTACGTGACCTACCTAAGGTCACACAGCTAGTACACTGTAGAAATGAGACTCAATAGGGACCTCTAAGACCAAGTGCTCTTCTCAACACCAACTTCCAGGATAAAATGAAGAGCAGAAATGTTAGCCAGATGATGTTCCTCTTTTTCTTAATTATGGATAATTTCAGATATAAAAATAGAGAGAATGGAATAGTAGTACAAGTATACTGGAGCCAGTTCCCACTACCAGCTTCCAAGACCTGACTATTAAATAGTCAGAAATTTTGCAAGCTGCCTGTTCAACCATTGGTAGCCTAGAAATGTGGTAGGCAGTTTTAGACATGAACAGAGCAAGGACACTAGGCCAGGTACAGAAGGTCACCAGTGTGGAAAGCCCCGGGTGCCTAACAACAGACAATTGTAGGGTGGGGCCTCATCTCCAGGGTGACCTTTGCTCTCCTAGGTCATGCAGTTTGAACCCCCTAACCTTTCCTCCCTAGAGATAACATCTAGGCCTCAGTTGTATTTCAGCTTCAAGCCCAGAAAAGCAGCAAAACCAGTAAAGAGACCCCACAGCTGACCTCAGGACCTGCTGCATTAGATAATGACCCCCTGCCCTGGTGCCAATCAATCAATCAGTGGAGACCCAGTCCCTGAAAGGACACACCTGGAAAGCTGCTGAATATTCTATTGAGATCTTCCCCTGGGGCATCCCCTAAAATCTCCACCCTTAAAACCCTTAGGATGGGGGACCCAGAGGTCTGTTCTTTCCGGAAGCACTCTGCACCCTTTTCTGCCTCCTCTACATGCCCCCACCCACCCACCCAGGTGCATCACCTTTACCTTCCTCACTCCTAAGCACCAAGGATCTTTCTTTTGCCTCTGTAACTTGCTTCCTAAGCCCATTTCTTCTACCATTTAATTCTTCCACCTCTGTGATTAAATAAATGTTCTCTTATAGTTTGAGTCTTGGCTCTGAATTCTTTCCCAGCCAGAACTCAAGTACTAAGGTTGCTGAACCCAGGTCCAGTCTGACCCCACTGGTCTAACACCTGGTGCCATTCCCCCGCTGCCAACAGACTCAGCCATGGCGGGAACATCACAGAAATTGGCTAATGCTTCAACTTAGGGCTTCCCGCTTCCCAGACAATTTGGTAGCACTTCACTACCATGGACTTCAGGACAGAGCATCAGCTGGTCAACTTGTTTTATCTGTCCATACATTCACTTATTTCTCTTGTTCCTGATGGCTTGTTTTTTTATCATTTTATTCATAAATACTTTAATATACATGGATATCTAAATCTTGAAACAATAAAAATCCTAGAAGAAAACATAGGCAGCAAAATCTCAGACATCTCACATAGCAGAATTTCCTTCAATATATCTCCTAGGCCAGTGGTCGGCAAACTCATTAGTCAACAGAGCCAAATATCAACAGTACAACGATTGAAATTTCTTTTGAGAGCCAAATTTTTTAAACTTAAACTTCTTGTAATGCTACTTCTTCAAAATAGACTCGCCCAGGCCATGGTATTTTGTGGAAGAGCCACATTCAAGGGGCCAAAGATCTGCATGTGGCTCGTGAGCCGCAGTTTGCTGAACACGGTCCTAGGGCAAGGGAAACTAAGGAGAAAATAAACAAATGGGACTACATCAAACTAAAAGGCTTCTGCACAGCAAAATAAACCATCATAAAAATAAAAAGGGAGTCCATTGTAGGGGAGAACATATTTGCCAATGATACATCTGATAAAGGGTTAATATCCAAAATACATAAGGAACTCATATAACTTAACAAAAGAAAGACAAACAATCCAATAAAAAAAAATGGGTAGCCCGGCAGGCATAGTTCAGTGGTTGAGCATCAACCTATGAATCAGAAGGTCACAATTCGATTCTCAGTCAGGGCACATGCCTGGGTTTCAGGTTCAATTCCCAGTGGGGGGCATGCAGGAGGCAGCCAATCAATGAGTCTCTCATCATTGATGTTTCTATCTCTCTCTCTCTCTCTCTCTCTCTCTCCCTTTATCTCTGAAATCAATACATACATATATATATATATATGTATATATATATATATATATTTTTTTTTTTTTAATAGGCAGGAGCCCAGCCAGCATGGCTCAGTCATTGAGCATTGACCTATGAGCCAGGAGGTCACTGGTTTGATTCCTGGTTAGGGCATATGACCAGGTTGTGGGCTCAATCCCCAGTAGGGGGTATGTAGGAGGCAGCCAATTAATGATGTTCCTCTCATTGATGTTTCTATCTGTCCATCCCTCTCCCTTCTTCTCTCTCTAAAAATCAATAAAAACATTTTTAAAAATGGGCAGAAGACCTGAATAGACACTTCTCCAAAGAGGACAAACAGATGGCCAATAGACATATGAAAAAAATGCTCAACATCACTAATCATCAGAGAGATGCAAATTAAAACTACAATGAAGTATTATCTCACACCTGACAGAATGGCTACCATAAATATATCAGCAAACAAGTGCTGGCAAGGATGTGGAGAAAAGAGAACCCTGGTACACTGCTGTGGGAATGCAGACTGGTGCAGCCACTATATAGAACAGTATGGAGTTTCCTCAAAAAATTAAAAATTGATCTGCCAATTGACCCAGCAATCCCACTTCTGGGAGTATATCCTAAGAATCCTGAAACACCAATCAGAAAAAAAGATATGCGCCCCTATGTTCATAGCAGCACTATTCGATAGCCAAGATCTGGAAACAGCCCAATTGTCCAAGTAGATGAGTGAATAAAAAAGCTGTGGTACATTTACACAATAGAATACTATGCAGTTGTAAAAAAGAAGGAACTCTTAACCTTTGTGACAGCTTGAATGAATTTGGACATTATTATGCTAAGCAAAATAAGCCAGTCAGAGAAAGACAAATATCACATGACCTCACTTGTAGGTGGAATGTAATGAACAAAATAGTTCCAGAGACATGGATGCATGAAACAGAATGACAGATCTTAGAGGGGAGAGGGGTAGAGCAGATGGAAAGAGATTAACCAAAGAACTTATATGCATATAGGCATAGCCCATGGACACAGACAATAGTGTGGGGAAGGCCTGGAAGGAGGTAGGGGCTGGGTGGGGCAGGGGGGCACAAAGAAAGGGAAAATAGGGGACATCTGTAATATTGTCAACAATTTAAAAAACTTCCTTAGGCAGCTTGTTAAATAATTTTGTGAGTAACTTTCTAAATTCTATGAGAACATTGTCTAGTAGCAATAGTATGTGGTTGTATGGCATTTGAGTATGTGCAGGACATAGCAGGGTTTATGGGAAAGAGCTATGAATGAGGCCAAGCTCAGCTCAGCCCTGGTGTCACCTCCTCCTAGGATCAAGGCCTGAACAAGGGGTGAGTTGATTCTTTATCAAAGGATGAACATGAGAATGAAATGAGATGAGGTCTATTTAGTGGCCAACCACAGGGTCTGCCAAAAAGGTGACACTTAAAATGTAATGGAGATAATTGTTATTTCCAATAAGCTCTTTCACGTACACTACCCTATCTTTACTTTCAGAATAATTGTTTAAGCTAATGATCATACCTGGCATCATTTAGTTTCAGGTTAAGTTTATAACACAGTGGGGTTGTATTTTTATGTACCACATCTTCATTTAACAGAAGTTCAGGCACCTCTAATATACCCCATGTGTACAACACATATGTCCATGTACTGGATTTGTTGTTGTTGTTAATCCTCACCCCAGAATATTTTTCCATTGATCCTAGAGAGAGTAGAAAGGAAGGGGAGAGACAGGGAGAGAGAAACATCAAAATGAGAGAGACACATCGATTGGTTGCCTCTCACATAAGCCCAGACCAGGTCTGGGGATCGAGCCTGCAACCGAGGTACTTGTGCTTGACTGGGATCAAACCCTGGACACTTCAGTCCACAGGCTGATGCTCTATCCACTGAGCCAAACGGGCTAGGGCCATGTACTGGATTTAAATGGTGGTTTTACCATAAAAATAAGGACATTTTAACCAAAATAATAGCTGGTTTTCTAAGACTGCTACTCATATCTTTAATTAATTTATGTGATGCTTGGTCTTTAATCAAGACCATTGTTGGTCTTAACCAACAATTAGAGCAGGGTCCCTGGAAGAAAATATGACTCCATTTGTGACATTCTATTATGTGATTTAAAGTGCAAGAAGGAACTGTGGGGGAAAGTGGAAGTATAAACCTCATTTATAAAGTAGACCTTGACTTTTACTTTAGCTATTCCCTTTAAATTGATAATTCCCATGATTCAGAAGTCATTTTCCTTCGAAGCAAATATTCTCCCTGTGACCTTTTCTATAACAAGAGATAAAATTATCAAATGGCATTTTTGAACAGACACATTTCAAGACATTAAATCGTGTGTGTGTGTGTGTGTGTGTGTGTGTGTGTGTGTGTTCTACTGGTCTCAACACATTTCCTTTCATCCAGCGGTTCTCAGACAGGTCTGCAGAGCAGAATCCCAGGGAGAGGGAATGGAAAGACTGACCCCTATGCACTCCAGACAAACAAAATCACAGTCCCTGGGGTGCACCCTCCCCTCCCCCGCCCTGCGGTGATTTGAGTGTTTATGCAGAGTTAAGCACAGATTTACTTAGTTAGCTTGTTTAAAATTTCAGGCGAAGCTGCAGGTGATAAAAAGTCCAGTACTTCACTTTGTTGTGACCCCCACAAACTCAGGGGCTTAAGACAATGGTAACCTGTCTGGCAAATTCAGGCCTATTGGGGTCTGAAGATTTCAGTCCTTTGAAGAGGACTTTGCAGGAAGTAGTGCCAGGAAAGCCACTCCCATGGGCTTAGGGAGATGAGGCTTTAAAATGTCAAAGTGTTGAAAGCAGCAGCACCTCAGAAAATCCCCACTTGTGGCTGGAGAGCAAACTCTCCCCTGTGGCCTTGGGAGGGACGAGGGATGAGGGGCAGGGCAGGGGCCAGGCTGACTTCTGCAAGGCCAGTGCCTCCGCAGCCTGGCTCAGACCCGGGCTCTGAGGCCGCTGAGTAAAGGCACTGACATGACTGGCAGGAGTGAGTGAGACTGCTTGCCTTGTCCAAAGGTGACAAAGGCGGTAAGTTGCTAGCTCGATCCACATCCTTTATCATGAAAAGCATGGGTCACCGACCATTTTCTCACAATCACCGAAGGTTAGAGCCAGAATGGCCCTCAGAGAAGTCTATTCCTATGGCTCCTCATGCATTAAAGCTTAGAATTCTTTCTTCAAAAGGCAACTTCCACACACGCCCGGTACAGAGGAGCTGCTCAGATTAAGAAAGTGGAGTGCCTAAAGCAGGCCTACGTCTTAAGCCTTCTATCCCTGGCCCAGAGAATTTGGAAGGGCCCGTTTAAAGAGCCCCGAGTCAATGCAAGCTTGTTTTTCAAAAGAGAAAGGTGAGTCTCTCAGAGAACTAAATTCCCAGAGCATGCTCCTATTCGGTATCCCTGAAGGGCGTGGTAAGGGCCAGAAAGCAGGTAAGGACAGGACTGAGACTAGAACCTAGTGTTGGGCTCTACCTGCTAGTCTTGCCTGCAGGCTTTGTTTGCCCACAGAAATCAACCCCAGCAAGCTTTCTGTTGGTACATGAGGCCAGTGCTCACAAGAATGCTCCTATATGGGGCCAGGCCAGCTGGACCCCAGAGCAGGGGCCAGACCCAGGAGAGCTCTGAGGAGTGCTCACTCACCCGGCCTTGCTCCTCTGGGCTTCTGGGCACAGAGACTGCTGTTTGCAACCGATCCCTGGCTACTGAGGCTGTCTCTTCAGGGCCTTCGGACAGGGAGTCTCTCCAGGAAATAAGCATCTGCCTTCGCTGTTCTTCCTTGGCCTCTAATCTCATGCAAAGTAGCTACTTGTGGAGGTTTCAGGGTAGACACCACAGAATCCTATTGGAACACCTCCTGTTACCAAGGGGCAGGTATCCCCTGCGCACACCATACCACAGAAAGGCCAGGTGATCCACATGGGCCCATCCCAGACCTGCAAAGAAGAGGAAGTCTCAAGTCCCACCTCTCAGCAGGCCTCTGGAACAAGCAAGATGTGGTTTATTCCTAGTCCTAGGGCAGATACCTCCAGACTCGGGGCAGACCGACAAGGGTGCAGAGGAACAAACTGTTTTTTGGATGTCGAATGAATGAGAACAGTCGTAAGCACTTATTTAGCATCTTTCCCATGACAGATTAGGAAATTATGACCCAGAGAGTTTAAGTTACTTGCCCAAGGTCACTCATTTGGTAACTGATAATTTGCCAAGATTCAAATCCAGTCTGTGTTTCTCATTGCTGGGTGTTGGTGAGCATCGGGTTCCTGGCTGGGTGAGGCTAGAGATAAGGCAAGGCCTAGCTCCCTTCTGAGGTGAGGTAGAGACAGAGCCTTGTAACTGGGCCAGGGCCTATTCCATTGGTTGGGGCATGGTTGGTAAACACATTTTAAAGGGCAGCATTCTTTTTTTAGATATCCTATATAATAAAGAGGTAATATGCAAATTGACCATTACTCCAACACATAAGATGGACGCCCCCATGTGGTCAAAGATGGCCGCCCCCATGTGGACACAAGATGGCCACCACAAGATGGCCAGGAGGGGAGGACAGTTGTGGGCAATCAGGACAGCAGGGGAGGGCAGTTGGGAGGGACCAGGCCTGCAAGGGAGGGCAGTTGGGGGGACCAGGCCTTCAGGGGAGTGCAGTTGGGGGCAATCGGGCTGGCAGGGGAGGGTAGTTGGGAGGGACCAGGCCTGCAAGGGAGGGCAGTTGGGGGCGACCAGGCCAGCACGGGAGGGCAGTTAGGGGCAATCGGGCTGGCAGGGGAGGGTAGTTGGGGGCGATCAGGCTGGCAGGGGAGGGCAGTTGGGGGCAACTGGGCCAGCAGGGGTGCAGTTAGGCATCAATCAGGCTGGCAGGGGAGTGGTTAGGGGGTGATCAGGCTGGCAGGCAGGCAAGTGGTTGGGAGCCAGCAGTCCTGGATTGTGAGAGGAATGTCCCAGATTAGAGAGGGTGCAGGCGGGGCTGAGGGACACACCCCCATGCACGAATTTCATGCATTGGGCCTCTAGTAATTCCATAAAATAAAATCCACCCTTTGAATGTGTACAATTCAGCCCTAGCTGGTTTTGCTCAGTGGTTAGAGTGTTGCCCATGGCCTGAAGGGTCTCTGGTTTGATTCTGATCAAGGGTACATATCTTGGTTGCAGGCTCAACCCCTGGCCCTGGTCTGGGTGCGTGAAGGAGGTAACCAATTGGTGTGTCTCTCTCACATTGATGTTTCTCTCTCTCTGTCTCTCCTCCTCCCTTCCACTCTCTCTAAAAAAAAATCAATGGAAAAATATATCTGATAAGGATTAACAACAACAACAAAAGAGTGTCCAATTCAGGGGTTTTAGTGTATTCACAGAGTTGTGCAATCATCACCATTCTCTAATTCTGGAACACTTCTATCAAAAGAAACCTGTACCCAGTAACAGTCACTCCCCATCCGCCCTCCTCACAGACCCTGACACTCAGTCTGCTTTTTGTCTCTGTGGGTTGGCCCAGCCTGGATATCCCACATAAATGCAATCACTCAATATGAGGACAAAAGCAACATGCCTTGTCTAAATGTTTCACACTTTTACTTTCTCTTTGTTCCTGTGCAGGTTGTTTTGCTATAATTTAAACAAACATTGTGACAATTTATTAAAATTTTTCTTAAAATGCGCTCAGGGAGAGCAGATATTCCCCTTGCCTCTGTTTCTCTAACTTGGGACATTTGCAACTGAGCTCAGAGCCCAAGGTTCACGCTAAACTAAGAACAAAATCAAGGAATCAGAATGACCAAGGCAGGGCTCTAAGGACCGAGGCAGAACAAGAGGCCACTAGGAGGTAGGAAGGCTGGGAGGCAGGGCTGGGATTGCCTTGCCCCAGACTGGCTTCTGCTGGTTTTTAAACCTTGCTTAGCTGGTTCACAGCACTCTGGGTCAGAATAGGGGTTTTTCACCAATCAGAAAGGATATATGCACCCCTATGTTCATAGAGGCACAGTTTACCATACCTAAGATTTGGAAACAGACTAAGTGCCCATCAGCAGATGAGTGGATTAAAAAACTGTGATACATCTACACAATGGAATACTACGCTGCTGTAAAAAAGAAGGAATTCCTACCATTTGCAACAGCATGGATGGAACTTATGCTAAGTGAAATAAGCCAGTCAGAGAAAGATAAATATCACATGATCTCATTCATTTGTGGAATATAATGAACAACATAAACTGATGAACAAAAACAGATCCAGAGACAGGGAAGCATCGATCAGACCATCAAACCTCAGAGGGAAGGTAGGGGAGGGTGGGGGTAAGGGAGAGAGACCAACCAAAGGACTTGTATGCATGCATATAAGCCTAACCAATGGACACAGACACCAGGGGGGTGAGGGCATGAGTGGGAGGGTGGGGGGAGCAATGGGGGGATAAGGACACATATGTAATAACTTAATCAATAGAGAAAATATACATATAAATAGGGAAAAAAAGAATAGGGGTTTTTTGTTGTTTGTTTTATTTTATTTTATTGTTGACAGTATTACAGACGTCCCCAATTTCCCCCCTTTTATCCCCTTCCACCCAGCCCTGCCCCACCCCAGGCCTTCACCACACTATTGTCTGTGTCCATGGGCTATGCATGTGTGCATATAAGTTCATTGGTTAACCTCTTCCGGTCTCCCTGCACCCTCTCTGAGATACGTCAGTCTGTTCCATGCCTCTGGACCTAGTATTTTGCTAATCAGTTTATTATGTTCATTAGATTCCACATATAAGTGAGATCATGTCTTTCTCTGACTGGCTTATTTCACTCTCCAGGTCCCTTCATCCCGTTTCAAAGGGTAAAAGATCCTTCTATTTTTTACAGCTGCATAGTATTCCATTGTGTAAATGTACCACAGCTTTTAATGCTCCAAAGCCAAACAATAGACCCAAGCAACAGAATAGAAAAATCAGAAACTGACTCTATGAAAGTAAGTTTTTCAAAATAAAGGGCAAAAGATGGATTCCCCCAATCCCACTGGTCACACACCTCCTTGACATTCACTCATCCCAGCATTAGTTGGTAACTTAGATGTTCAAAAACGAAAACAAAAAGTTCTTGGGTACTCCTCACCCATCTTCCCCTAATATTATTTCCTGGTACTTTGTCAAGACAGGGAAATCAACATTGATGCGTTACTATTAACTGGATTCAGACTTTATTTGGATTTCACCAGCTTTTTCATTAATGTCCTTATTCTGTTCCAGGACCCACATTTATTTGGTCATCATGTCTTCTTAGGCTTCTCAGGTTTATCACAGTTTCTCATTATTTTCCTTGTTTTTCATGACCTTCACTACCTTAAGGGGTACTGGTCAGGTACTTACACCTGACTCTCAATTTTGATTTGTCCAGTTTTCTCTCATGATGGCACTGGGGCCACCTCAATAGGTTTTGACTCAGTAAATCTAGGGTGTCCAGGAATCTAAATTTTTAAGATGTACCCCACACAGTTCTAATGCAAATGGTCAATATTTGAGAAATATTGTTAGTCACCAAAACAAACTGCAGGAGGATTAAAGGATTTAAAATTTTAAACATTAAAATTGCTTTTTAATATTAGGAAAAATAACAAAACATTAAACAAATCTGTGGAAATGATACTTTTCTAAGACTTGAAATATTAGTAGAAATCATAAATAAAGGGATTGACACATTTGATCGTGTAAATTAATTTATAAAATAAAAATTATTTGTCTCAAATATAAATAGCAAAAGTTTAATATCTATAGAAAAGTCCTTCCAATGTAGTGGGAAAACATGAAGTACCCTCTAGCAATCTCATCAGTAGTAAGCAGATGTAAAGTAAAACAAGAACTATTTTATTCCCTCTAAATTAGCAAGGTTTTTTTTTAAAAAAAAAAGACCTTGTGCTGTGAATTTGTGATGAAATTAGAACATCCTTCATTGCTGGTGACATTGTCAGTTTGTACAACAACTTCTTTGCAAAGCAACGTGATTATATACATCCACATGTACTGCTACTTGATAAAGACAAAGACTGCAGGCTATCTTGAGAAAATATACATAATGTTCCATTGGAACAATATGAATTATATAAAAAGATGTTATGTTTAGATTTGCATTAAAATGTTTACATTTAGACAAAAATGGAAAGAATATTTATGAAAATGAAATGTTTAAATTATTAAATATTTTCTATCCTCTGGTTGATTCTTCACATATTCAGTCTAAATTATCTCAGTGTCCATCATTTCAAAAAATAAAGGCGCTTAAAAATCAAGAGGTGTGCATTAGGCTGCACACCTGCTCCCTTCAGAGAATTTCATGGTTTGTCTGTCGGCATGTGTTGAATGTTAAGCACAAGCCCAGCTTGATCATTGGATGTGGCCCATGGGCTTTTGAAAATTTCTTTGGCTTTTCTTGGTAACAGAGATAGAAATAGGGAAATGAGTGGTGTGTCTGAGTCACATTACGAATTTCCCTTTTCATGAAGAATCATGGGGATAAATAACTTTTAAAATTCCAAATAAATTCCATAAGCTGCCCTCCCTTCCTTCTTCCTTCCCCCATCAGGCCTACCCAGTGTTCTCCGTGTTTCCCTCCTGTCCCACCCATTTACAGCCACACCCCACTTTGGAGAGTTGATCAAGAGGGGTGAGCATGGGGGGTCAGCTTTCTGAGTTGTCTGAACTCGGAGGCTGCCTTCTCCCCCTGGCTGAGTCCTCCCCGTGACTTGCAGAAAAGCCACAGCATGGGCATCTAACCACAGTGGAGCTCAAGCCTATCTAAACTGCAGACCTTACATGCCTACACTCCTGTAAGTTGAACAAGTACCAATAACGCTATTAATTTGGAGGGCGGGGAAGCATGTAAATGAAGCAATGTGGGACGGTTTTCTTTATGATTTGAAAGTATAATTGCCGAAACCGGTTTGGCTCAGTGGATAGAGCATCAGCCTGCGGACTGAAGGGTCCCGGGTTCGATTCCGGTCAAGGGCATGTACCTTGGTTGCGGGCACATCCCCAGTGGGGGGTGTGCAGGAGGCAGCTGATCGATGTTTCTCTCTCATCGATGTTTCTAGCTCTCTATCCCTCTCCCTTCCTCTCTGTAAAAAATCAATAAAATATATTTTTTAAAAAAAGAAAGTATAATTAAAACACCTCCCTGAATGTTTGATTACAGGGCAGACCCAAAAGGAATAGCTTTAAAATATTTCCTCTAGAACTGGTCAATTTTTTTCCCCTACACAAGATAAAGAATATTTTTATACATCTTTAATTAGTTTAGATACTGAAACTATTCAAGAAAGTTTGCCTCTAGTTTATTAAGATAAATTTATTGAGATTTGACAATCTTCTAACTAACTTCACCTCTCCTTACTTTTTAATTTTAACTTTTACTCTTCTAATGAAAGAATTCATTTGGCCTTGAACACTAGAAACACAAACTGTTTCCCTAAGGAACATAAATCTGTGGATTTCCTAATATTTCTAGTGTCAACCAAAAAAGTTTTAGGCTGTAATAAAGAATAAAAAGCCTTTATTTGAGCAAGAGAATTACAATCTGAGATGCAGATTCAGGTAACAACCCAACTATGTTCTAGAGAGAAACAAAGGAAGGCAGGGTTTTTAAAGGCAAAAACCATAAAATGTAATTCTTTTATGCAAATGAAGGATTGCAGGCTAGGTTAACTGGGATTGGTTAGTTCTAATATGCAAATGAGGAGGTGAAAATACAAGAAGGAAGTAAAATCCAAATGTGACCATGTAGCAGTTATTGTCCAGGATATTTATGGCTCAGCCTAAAGCTGAGTTTAGCAACTTAAGAGCAGCTGTGAGAACTGAGGCACAAGATGTGCAGAGACCCCACTTCCTTAGTAGCCTCCTGACCCTGTTGTGACTCTCCTAGCAATGCTCATTCCATTTCATTTTCTCTATTTTCAGAAGGAAATGAAATAAAGCAGAGCTCCCTATTGGGGGTCGGCGGTTTGTGGCCCAAAGATCAACTCAACCTGTTAATATTCTTTTTCACCATGTCACACAATGCCATGGAGAGGACACAAACTCAGAACAGACCCTATGCCAACCTATGTCCTCCATTCCAGAAAGACAATAGGGCTGGGGGAAAGACAAATACTCGGGGCAACCCCTGTCCCAGGCAATCTCCCTGTTTACACAACCACAGCTGTCTCTCTTGGCACACTGGTTAAGAGTTATTTAACTCAGCTAGTTACAGAGTGTTTCTCAACTCCTTGTAGTCCAGTACATATTAACCAACTAGAGGCCCGGTGCACAAAATTCGTTCACTGGGGGGGCGGGGGGTGTCCCTCAGCCCAGCCTGCATCCTCTTCAATCTGGGACCTCTCGAGGGATGTCCAACTGCCGGTGGGATCGGGCCTAAACGGGCAGTCGGACATCCCTCTCACAATCCAGGACTGCTGGCTCCCAACTGCTCGCCTGCTTGCCTTCCTGATTGCCCCTAACCGCTTCTGCCTGCCAGCCTGATTGATGGCTAACTGCTCCCCTGCCAGCCTGTTTTCCCCTAACTGCCCTCCCCTGCTGGCCTGGTCACTCCTAACTGCCCTCCCCTGCAGGCCTGGTCCCCCCCAACTGCCCTCCCCTGCAGGCCTGGGTCCCTCCCAACTGCCTTTCCCTGCAGGCCTGGTCGCCCCCAACTTCCCTCCTCTGCCGGCTTTGTCACCCATAACTGCCCTCCCCTGCAGGCTTGATCGCCCCCAACTGCCCTCCCTTTTAGGCCTGGTCCCTCCTAACTGCCCTCCCCTGCGGCCTGATCGCCCACAACTGCCCTCCCTTGCAGGCCTGGTCCCTCCCAACTGCCCTCCCCTGCTGGCCATCTTGTGGTGGTCATCTTGTGTCCACATGGGGGCAGGATCTTTGACCACATGGGGGCAGCCATCTTGTGTGTTGGAGTGATGGTCAATCTGCATATTACTCTTTTATTAGATAGTATAGAGGCCTGGTGCACGGTGGGGGCCAGCTGGTTTGCCCTGAAGGATGTCCTGGATCAGGGTGGGGGTTCCCGTGGGGTGGCCTGGGCAAGGGGCCTGTGGTGGTTTGCAGGCCGGCCACACCCCCTGGTGACCCAAGCAGAGGACCTGGGATCTGGGGTTTATTTATCTTCTGTAATTGAAACTTTGTAGCCTGGAGCGGAGCCAAGCCTTCTGCTTGCTCCGTGGCAGCAGCCATTTTGGGGGGGATTTATTTATCTTCTATAATTGAAACTTTGTAGCCTTAAGCGGAGGCCTGGGCCGGCCAGGGTGTGTGGAAAGCTTGGCTTCCTCCATCGCCCGGGCAACCCTAGCCTCCTGCTCTTTCCAGCTCTGTGGCTGCTGCCATTTCTGTTTGGGTTTATGTATCTTCTGTCATTGAAACTTTGTAGCCTTGAGTGAAGGCCTAGGACGGCAAGGGCAGGCGGAAAGCTTGGCTTCCTCCATCGCCAGGGAAACCCAAGCCTCCCTCCTGCTCTCTGTGGCTGTAGCCATCTTGGTTGGGTTTATTTGCATATTCGCTCCTGATTGGCTGGTGGGCGTGGCTGGTGGGTGTGGCTGGTGGCTGTAGTGGAGTGATGGTTAATTTGCATATTACTCTTTTATTAGATAGGATGAATTTCTTGAGATACTTTAAGGCAGATGTTTGTAAACTGAGGTCCATGGACAGAATGTAGGAGTCTATGACTGTGGATGGAAAATAAATTACACATTCGCTTTTAATAATACCTGTGCTTTATCTCCAATGGAAATCCCCAATATTTTCATTAGCATGTTTCATCATTGCAGATATCTCAAACTATGTTATGCTTATCACTCCCTCACAAGTATCATGGTTTCAGGTCTACCACTGGAGCTTGCTGTTCAATGCATCAATGAAGAAGTGCATTGCTATGGACTAAACATTTGTGTCACCCCAAAATTCATATGTTAAAGTCCTAGCCCTAATGTGATGGCAACAGGTCTAATATACACATATAATATATTTTAAAACAATTTGATAACTTTATTTGTCATAATTAGTTTCCTTTATAATCTTATGTATTCCCTTTCATGCATTTGAAAGTGTTATTCTAAGAATGGGTCCACTGACTTCACCCCTGCCTAAGGAGACTATCGTTTTTTTATGTTTTGCTCATCCTCACCCAAGGATATTTTTTCCATTGATTTTTAGAGAGAGTGGAAGGAGGGAGGGAAAGAGAGGAAAAAAAAACCCACGTGAGAGACACACATAGATTGATTGCCTCCCATACACACCCTGACTGGGGCCGGGGATCAAAACTGCAACCCAGCTATATGCCCTTGACCAGGCATCGAACCCGGGACTCTTTCGTGTGCAGGCTGACATTCTAACCACTGAGCACACTGGCCAGGACAAGGAGACTGTCCTTTCTAACTGCCTTCCTTCTTGGTCACATCTCTACTTAACAAAAACAGCTTTCTCCTGCCTCCCAGGCTGAGAAATGGTGGTTTAGAACATGGTGTTAGTGAGGCTTTTTAATGATTTTCCCCCTTGTAGACCAGCATCTTCATCCACTTCTACCATCACAGACTTCTCCTCGGCCTCAGCCACCATCTGACCAAGTGTGTGCTGTTGAGGGAAGGTGTGCCCAGAGCAGCATAAACCCAGCGCTCCTGAGGATAGAACCTCAAACACACCAGGTCTCAGCACTGGTGATCTCTGAGGAGAACAGAGCTGTGTGTCAAGCAGGTGGAGCAGTTGAAAGGCCACCGACCATTTATTCAAAAGACATTTTGTTTTTTATTGACTTGAAGTGATTAGTTCATTTTAGAATAAAAGACCAGACAAATCCTGTATTTCAAGCTTGCCAGCACCACTTACTAACTATTCATCCTTGAGGAATCTATTACCTCTTGGAGCTTCAGTTTCCTCATCTGCCAAATGATGGATACAGCAGCAAAGGTTCAGTTCTCAAATCATGTTCTCATTCTCTCTCTCTCTCTCTCTCTCTTTCTTGCTCTCTCTCTCTCTCTCTCTCTTTCTCTCTCTCACCTCTTATTCTCCCACCTCTCTCTCCCTCCTTCTTTATTGTGAGACTGTAATATTTTAATTTCAATAATATTATCTATATATATAAAAGCCTAAGCGACTGTTCAACTGGTTGACCATTTGACTGGTCACTATGATGTGCACTGACCACCAGGGGGCAGACGCTTAACATAGTAGCTGACCTGTGGTGGTCAGTGAACTCCCACAGTGGAAGCACTGCTCAGCTGACCTACGAAAGCCAGACATAGGGTTCACGGCTGGCCACCACCACAGCCCAGAGACTGCAATGGAGCAGTAGTGAGCCTACCAGGCAGCGGCAGCAGCAGGTACAGTGGGGCCAGAATGAGCAGAAGCAGCAGGCAAGAGTGGCAGGTGGCATTGGACTGCTGGTTTTGGCTCAATCCCCGCAGGCCACGCTGAGGGATCCCACCAGTGCACGAATCCGTGCACCAGGCCTCTAGTTGGATAATAATATACTTACAGAAATGGAACTTGAGCATCTTGAGGAAAGGAGTTTAAATTTTAAAGTCTATGATATTGACCTAAACTTCTCGGACTGAAACAGCTTGCTTTAGGACAGCTCAGGGTTAGTTCTTGTTTTGCTTTGTTCTATTTTGCTTTATCTAGAATCTGTGCTTCTATATATCAGCTCTAGGTGGCAGTAAAGTACCATGAAGACTTGTGGTGAACTAGGCAGCAAGCATCCTGCTATGTTTCAAGTCTGGAGGCTGAGGAGCACCTTAAGGAAAATGTGAATGTGATCACTGGGTGCCAAGGCTCCCCTGACACTCTGCACTCAGGTCAGCTCACCACCACTATCTCTTCAGGTCGACCATGTTGGAGGGAGGAAGGAAAGAAAGCCACGGGCTCATGAGGACATTACATCAGGATGCAATGGAATAAGGTGAATTGATGGGGTTTGTCCAAACTATCTTCCTATCTTCTAATTTACTTCTCTCTCATGGTCTCTCTCTCTCTCTCTCTCTCTCTCTCTCTCTCTCTCTCTCTCTCTCTCCACACACACACACACACACACATACACACACACACACACACACACACACGAGCTTAAGGAGAGAGTGCATTTGGTGGAGAGTTTATTTCATTCCCTGGGATTTATTTACAACAGTGTATATGTCAGTGTCCTCATATGTTGAATGGTGCTAATATTTTCCAACTTCAATGGGCTATTATGAGGATTAAGTTAGTTAACATCTGTAGAGAACGAGTTGCCTGACACATAAAATAAATAAATGTTAGCTACTACTGTAACTAGTCTTACCCAAAGGTCTTTGCGTTTATCTGAAGGAATAGAAGGTGATCTGGGCATGGCCACTTAGGGGAAGAATGAAAAGGGGTGCAGAGAAACACATACAGACACACACACATACACACACAGTCTCTCCAGAATATAGAATGTGGAGCCACATAAAGAAGAATGTCTAAGGTAGTTTTAAAGGAAAAATGAAAGCCTGAAGGAGGTGGTGGTAAGGTCTTAGCTCATTTACCTTAAGAATGGATGGAGAGTTAACATTTTTCATGGTGAAGAAAGAGAAGTGCATTCATGAGCTGTTGTAGGAGCAGCCTTGTTTTCAGGAAGTAACTTTCTCCAATACGTGAAGTCCTAGGATGGGCGTATGGTGGTAGCACAGCCCATCCCACTTACACAGCCTGAGCACACTGCTGTCCTGTGTCATGGATGTGTCATGAATGCAGATGGGCTGTGTAGGGTCAGAACAGATGTGCTCTTTTGGAGAACCTGACTTAGTGCTCACATATGTTGATGTACATGTCCTATTACGAGACAATCAAATATGTGGAAATCCAAACTTACAAATCAAAAATGAGTTAATTTCTCAAGTAGGAAAAAAAATTCTACACTTCACAAAATAATTCACCATTGGACTCCTTTAAATCACTGATGTTGTTATGAGTACATTCCCACACCACCTCTCTGAACCGTATTATGGGGTCATATCTGAAAAGCTTCGTGTTTCAAGCAGATTCATTAGAAAGCAAAGAGGTTTATAAAAAGCATTCATTTCCATTAAGATTAGTCAGTAGGTGTAACACATGTAGACACACCATGGATGTGTTTGTACAGCTGATGAATTGTCAACAGGATGAGAAGGGTTTCAGAGTGCCCTTCAATTCTCTCCCACCTCTCCTCCTTTTACAACCCCTCCTCCTCCTCTTCATTACTATTATCATTACTGTTAAGGTCTTTTTTCTTGTCAATTTTTTGGGAGCGTTCTTTTTTAATTTTATTTTTTACAGTTTACATCCAATGTTATTTTGTACTAGTTTCGGTGTGTGGCAAGGTCATTATTATTTAGCAAAGGTTTTCACCTCTGTGTAGAAGGGGAAGACTGAATTTTTAAAAATACATCTTTATTTATTTTATTTATTTATTTCAGAGAGGAAGGAAGAGGGAGAGATAGAAACATCAATGATGAGAGAAAATCATTGATCAGCTGCCTCCTAAACGCCCCCCTCCCACTGGCGATCAAGCCCACAACGTGGGCATGTACCCTAGACCGGAATCAAACCTGGGACCCTTCGGTCCACAAGCCGATGCTCTACCCACTGAGCAAAACTGGCTAGGGCTGAAGACCGAATTTTAAAACATATTCCAGCAGGTGTGATTTTGCTATGAAAGCAATTATGAGGCTGAATGGGGGGCTGAAAGGCCATTTGCTCACAGGATATTCTCGCATCTGAGCTGGTTTTACTGAAGGTGGACACCACAATTCCAATGTCTAGACTGCTTCACAATTGCAAATACAAGAGCTGAAAAATGGTACTTGTACTCTTTCTGAGAAGATTTTAATGTCAGGGACCATTTTTTTAAATTAAATCAGTGACCAAATTCACAAATATTCCCCATCATAATCTTTTACACTCGGCAGGAGATGAGGACTATGATGTCAGCCTCTGATTTGGAAAACTTTTCCTTCCAAGACTATCATAGATGCCATAAAAAAAAAAAAAAAATGCATCACTGCCAAGCTAAGAAAAAAAAAAAAAGAAGAAAAGGAAAGTTGTTTTTCTGGAACCTGGGGATCAGAGTGGGGAATAACCATCAGAGAACCAGCTCTGGGGCAACCCACTCCTACAAACCCGTATTCAATGCCACAGAGAAAGCAGAATCTAAGCACTGGCTAGAGAGGACCTATAGACCCGGAGGTCAATCCAGAAACACTGCCACCCAGGGGCTGAATCACAAATTGACTCTTGTGTAAACACAAATAAAGGAATACAAGAAATTAAGACACACTGCCTGCTTAAAAATCAGGACTGGCTTACAACACTGAGAAGCAGTGGAACGCAGGGAACAGCAATACTGTCCTGACTAGAAAACAGGCGTGCCAAACAAAACAGTAGAGGAAGTGAATGACCTTCACTACTGCACATTTTTATTTTTATTTTTTATTTTTTTTCATCTTTTACTTAAGAAACTAATTTTTTTTCTTTTTTCCTCACTTGATTTTACCTTTTTAATTATTACACTTTTATTTTCAATCACTATTATTACTACTACTATTTTACCTTTTTTAAAAAATATATCATTTTATTTTCTCTTTATTTTACTTTGGGATTAGTGTTCTACATTCTATTTTCATCTTCCCTTTAGAATCATTTTACTCTATCTCAATTTTACCTTTATGCCATCACTCTCTTCCTAACTTTTCCCCTTTTGTTGTCCTGTTTCTCTTACCCTTTCCCTGCTTTAGATTTTCCCTATTCTTCCTTTTTACCCCCTGTTAAAATTTCACCCTACTTATAGATCTAATTTCCAATCCCCTGCTCCAAGTCCATACACACCTCTCTCTTCTCTGTCTTCACTATCCAAAAAATTGTTTTTCTCTCTGTCCTTTTGTTGTTGTTTGCTTGATTGTTGATTATATCGATTTTTATGCTTGTTTGTGAGATTGTTTTGCTTATTTTGTTTGTTTGTTTTCTTTTTGTTTGTTTTTTGCTTCTGTTTTCCCTCACCTCGCTTGATATTAGTTGTTGTTTGTAGTTTGTATTCATCTCCAGGTACTTGTTCGTTGCATTTGTTGGGATTGGTGGCTGTTCTATTGGAGTTTTCCCCCCATATATACAGTTTGTTCCCCTTTTCTTCTTATTCTCTTTCTTTTCTCTCTTACTTTTTTTTTCCTTTTCCCAATTTCATTTTGGCACTCCTTTCTTTTTTTTTCCCCCCTCTTCTTCTTTCTCTTCTATCTCCTAATTTGCCTTTCTCTGGTGGTCACCTTTATTTGGGGTTATTAATATTGTGAATACATTTCTGTTCAGTGCCTTGTGTGTGGTACTCGGTTGTGTTGTATTTTGTGCCTTTAAATCAACACAGGAGAGAGAGAACTACATAACCAGACACCCAGAGAAGCAGAGACCATGGGGAGACAAAGAAACAGCCCACATATGAAAGAAAAGCAGGCATCACCAGAAAAGGAAGTAAACGAAATGGAGGCAAGCAACCTGCCAGAGAAAGAATTCAGAGAAATGGTCATAAGGTGGCTGAAAAGAATGGAAGACAAATTTGACAATATGAGTAAGAACCAAGAGGAAATGAAGAAGAACCAAGAAGAAATGAAAAATGACATTGCTGCTGTAAAGAACTCAATAGAAAGCATCAAGAGTAGACTAGAAGAAGCAGAGGACTGCATCAGTGAGCTAGAAGACAAGGTAGGAAAAAATACCCAAGTAGAGCAGCTTCTAGAAAAAAATATTAAAAAGCAGGAGGAGAGCCTAAGGGAACTTTGGGACAACATGAAACAAAAAAACATCTGCAAAATTCTAGCAAATCGGATCCAGCAGTACATCAGAAAGATCATACACCATGACCAAGTAGGATTTATCCCAGGGATGCAAGAATGGTACAATATCCACAAATCAATAAATGTGATATGTCACATACACAAATTGAGAGATAAAATCACATAGTCATATCAACTGATGCAGAAAAAGTATTTGACAAAATCCAACACCCTTTCTTGATAAAAACTCTCAACAAGGTGGGAATAGAAGGATCATACCTCAACATAATAAAAGCCATATATGATAAACCCACAGCTAACATCATACTCAATGGGAAAAAAGTAAAACCATTTTCCCTAAGAACAGGAACAAGACAGGGATGCCCACTCTCACCACTCCTGTTCGACATAGTACTGGAAGTATTAGCCATTGCAATTAGACAAGAAGAAGAAATAAAAGGCATCCAAATTGGAAAAGAAGAAGTAAAACTCTCCTTATTTGCAGATGACATGATATTGTACATAAAAAACCCTAAATACTCCATCAAGAAACTAATAGATTTAATAAATGAATTCAGCAATGTAGCAGGATACAAAATTAACACCAAGAAATCTATGGCATTTCGATACACCAATAGTGAACTTACAGAAAGAGAGACTAAAAAAGCAATCCCATTTACCATCACATCAAAAAAATTAAGATACCTAGGAATAAACTTAACCAAGGAGGTAAAAGACATATACGCGGAAAACTACAGTACACTGAAGGAAGAGATAGAGGAAGACGTAAACAGATGGAAGAACATACCATGTTCATGGATTAGCAGAATCAATATCATTAAAATGTCCATACTACCCGAAGCAATCTATAGATTCAATGCACTCCCCATTAAAATACCAACGGCATATTTCACAGACCTAGAAAGAACTCTCCAAAAATTCATCTGGAATAGAAAAAGACCCCAAATAGCCCTAGCAATCCTGAGAAAGAAGAACAAAGTAGGTGGAATCTCAATAACAGATTTTAAGCTGTACTACAAAGCCACTGTTCTCAAAACAGCCTGGTACTGGCACAAGAACAGACATATAGACCAATGGAATAGAATAGAGAATCCAGATATCGACCCAAACCACTATGCTCAATTAATATTTGACAAAGGAGGCATGAACATACAACGGAGTCAAGATAGTCTCTTCAATAAATGGTGTTAGGAAAATTGGACAGATACATGCAAAAAAATGAAACTAGACCACCAACTTACACCATACACAAAAATAAACTCAAAATGGATACAGGACATAAACATAAGATGGGAAACCATAAAAATACTAGAGGAATCCACAGGCAGAGAAATCTCAGACATATGTCGAAGCAATTTCTTCACCGATACCGCTCCTAGGGCAATGGAAGCTAAAGAGAAAATAAACAAATGGGACTACATCAAAATAAAAAGCTTTTGCACAGAAAAAGAAACCATCAACAAAACAACAAGAAAGCCCACTGTATGGGAGAACATATTTGCAAATGTTATCACTGATAAAGGTTTAATCTCCAACATCTACAGGGAACTTATACAACTTAATAAAAAGAAGATAAATGATCCAATAAAAAATGGGCAATGGACCTAAATGGAATCTTTTCGAAAGAAGACAGAAGGAAGGCCAAGAGACATATGAAAACATGATCAAAGTCACTAATTATCCGAGAGATGCAAATTAAAACAACAATGCGGTACCATCTCACACCTGTCAGAATGGCAACCATCAACAAATCAACAAACGACAAGTGTTGGCGAGGATGCGGAGAAAAAGGAACCTTCGTGCACTGCTGGTGGGAATGCAGACTGGTGCAGCCACTGTGGAAAACAGTATGGAGTTTCCTCAAAAAACTAAAAATGGAGCTCCCATTTGACCCAGTAATCCCACTTCTAGGAATATATCCCAAGAAACTAGAAACACCAATCAGAAAGGATATATGCACCCCTATGTTCATAGCAGCACAATTCACCATAGCTAAGATTTGGAAACAGCCTAAATGCCCATCAGCAGATGAGTGGATTAGAAAACTATGGTACATATACACAATGGAATACTACGCTGCTATAAAAAAGAAGGAATTCTTACCATTTGCAGGAGCATGAATAAACCTGGAGAGCATTATGTTAAGTGAAATAAGCCAGGCAATGAAAGAAAAATACCACATGATCTCACTCATTTATGGAAAATAAAGAACATTAAAACCTGATGAATAAAAAGATAGATACAGAGGCAGTAAAGCACCTTACAGACTGTCAAATTACAGTGGGAAGGCTGGGGAGTGTTGGGGAGGGAGGGAAATAGATCAACCAAAGGACTTGTATGCATGCATATAAGTACACCAATGGACAAAGACACTGGCGGTGGGGGGGGGGGGATGAAGGCATGCGACAGGGGGTAAGGGAGGCTGGGGGAAGGTCAATAGGGAAAAAAAGGAGATATATGTACTAATACATGTAATACTTTAAACAACAACAACAAAAAATAAAACCCACAAAAAAAAGTGAAACCTTCAAAAAAAAAGCTTTTATAATTCAATCTAATTTGTGTTTATTATTTAAAATAAAACAAACAAACAAACCAAAACAGCTGTGACTGGTTTGGCTCAGTGGATAGTGTTGGCCTGCGGACTGAAGGGTCCCAGGTTCCATTCCGGTCAAGGGCACATGCTGGGGTTGTGGGCTCGATCCCCAGTAGGGGGCATGCAGGAGGCAGCCGATCAATGATTCTCTCTCATCTTTGATGTTTCTATCTCTCTCTCCCTCTCTCTCTCCCCTCCTCTCTGAAATAAAAAATATATATATTTTAAAAAGACATTATGGAGGCCACCAACCTGCCTTTAGAGGTTAGCCAATTAACGTGGAAAGCTAGAAAATTATTATCTCATGATTGTTATGTAGTTTGTTAGCTGAGGCATATGTTTATTTTTTGCTTTTTTGATCATGTCGAGACAGAATATGCCTTCTGCTTACTTTGTATCCTCACTGGTTCTAGGCATGTGCTGAGCAGGTCTGTAAATAAATGCTTATTGATCTGACTTGCTGAACATTTAAAAGTCTTTTGCATGAGAGAACATCCTATATAATAAAGAGCTAATTAGACCAAACAGCTGAACAACCGTACAGACGCCTTCCAGATGAAGCCGGGGCTGCGAGGGCCAGCCGAGGCTGCAAGGGGCTGCGAGGGCTTAGCCCCTTGCATGAATTTCGTGTATAGGGCCTCTAGTTATATTAGAAAGAGCTCTGGACTGAGCTTTTTAAGATCCCAGCCTAATCCAGGTTCTGTGACCCTATGACATTATTATGTAAATCACTTCTTCTCTCTAGACCTCAAATATCCCAAATGAAAAAACAAGGTTGACATTTTCCTCTTTCTTGACCCTATGAGGAACCTATAAAATTATATGAGGCAATAATAACATTATGGCATCCCATCTTTTTATAACAGTTTATGATTTCTAAAGTACTTACAATATATATACCCTATTGCATTTGGTCCTCATAAAAGCATTATAAAGTAAAAGGCAGTGTATTAATGGAGAGTATGTATGGATAGGCTGAGAGGTTTCCAAATCTTCAAGTCCTGGTTCCTTTGTGCTGAACAATTCCTTGTTCAATTTCTCCCTCTCTTCTCCCATTTCACTATCAGCAATCAGGAGAAACGAGTCCAGACCTTCAACACTTTGCTTAGAAATTTCTTCAGCTAATCTTTGAATTTATTACTTACAAGTTCTACCTTCCACAAAACTCCAGAACAAATTCGGCTAAGTCCTCTGCCACTTTATAGCTAGGATTGCCTTCCCAGTGTCCAATAACATGCTCCTCACTTCCATCTGAGACCTCACCAGGAGTGCCTTTAACTTCTGCATTTCTGTTAGTCTCTTCAAGGCCAACTAGATTTTTCTAACATATGCCTCAAGCATCTCCCAGCCTCTACCCATTACCCAGTCCCAAAGCCACTTCCACACTTTTTGGTATTTGTTGTAGCAGCATCCAGATACTAATAGCAAAGTCTGCATTAACTTGCTAGGGCAACCATAATGAAATATCACAGACTGGGAGGCTTAAACAACAGAAATGTATTTTCTCACAGTTCTGGAGGCTGGAAGTCTGGGATCAAGGTGTTGGCAGGGTTGATTTCATCCTGAGACCCTTATCTTGGCTTATAGATGCCCACTTTCTCCCTATGTCTTCACATGGTCTTCCCTCTGTGTGTTCTAATCTCCTCTCTTATAAGGACACCAGTTGCATTGGATTAAAACCCACCATAAAAACTTCATTTTCATTTTTTAATTTATTGATTTGAGAGAGAGTCAGAGTAAAAGTGAGATAGAGAGAGAGAAAGAGGAGAGAGAGAGAGAGTTATCAATTTGTTGTTCCTCTTATTTATGTATTCATTGGTTTCTTCTTGCATGTGTCCTGAATGGACATCAAACCTGCAACCTTGGCGCATTGGGACAACCTCCAACCACCTGAGCTACCTGGCCAGGGCCATTCTAATTTGATTGATATGGAGGTTATATGGAGATCTTTATGGACCTGTCTGGAAATGAGAATTAAACCCAAAGATGAGAATATCAATGTGCATAGGAACTTAAAATTATAGGATTAGTATACTCAAGACCCAAAGATTCTGGTTTCTTTGTTCATTCTATTAAGGTGAAAAATGTATATATTGGAAGTGTGTTCCCTAAGTAAGTAGACCTATGAATGATGATGGTTGTGGTCATGGGAAATGCCAATGACCTTGAAAGGGCTACTACAAATTTAACAGATCAAAGCACTGCAGAATGCCTAATGTCTTTTGCAAATTGTTTGAAAGGTTAAGTGCATGACAATGATATTATTTTAATGCTTAACTATTTTTGTTGCATTTTTAGAATTAAATGTTTTATCTGCCCCAGAATTATAATCCCAGAAGTTATTTAAAAAGGAGATCATATTATCATCTCTATCCTTTGAATAGTATAAATCTCTTCAGACAAAATTTGAAACTAAACCTCTGTACTCGGGCACTATGGACTGATTAAGAACCAGTTCAGTTATTATCAAGCCAAAAAAATTAGTGAGAAGAGCTCTGGTTGGCAGAATATCATCCTGAGTCCTGACCTGAAAATCACTCAACTCTAACTAGCTGCCTCATTGCCAAGGTCACTGGCTTTGTCTCCATCCTACAGCAAATCATCCTCTAATCATGCAGGCTACTGCTCTGTAAACTAGGGATTAACTATCCCAGAGGCTTAGGGTCACATGTAAAATTCACTTTAAAATAGATATGTGTGTATTAAAGGTAGGGGAGAAACATTTTTAAATTGCTCTTCAAGTGTGAGTCTGTCCTTGGACTTAAAAATGTGTGTGCTAAGTATAACACCATAAGTGTATATTTATGTTTGAAAAGAATCACACAATAGATTAAAACATCTTTCTATAAATACAAAAGCTATGTCCTTGAGATCTCTGGGAGCTCCAAGGAGAGAAAGAGCTGGAGGTAGGTCCAAGCTACTAAATTCCTCATGATGAGCACATGGTGCCAAATCAGGATGAACAGAGCTCCTCCCACCTAAGTCCAAGCCCTTCTCTCGTGGGAGACTAATTATGGCTACTGGGGGCAAGTTCGAAGCAAATAAAACTAATCAAGCTATAAATTATCATTCACCTACTGGGTCCAGATAAAGAAGGGGCTGAATCATAGCTCACCAAGTTCCTTCGGTGGCCAAGCATCAGGGTCAATGCACACATATCTTCATTGTTGGGATATTAAATCTCAAGATCCTTTCATCCGAGGGCCTGCTGCACAGGGCAAAAGTGCCCATAGCTGTCAGGCAGCCCAGGTAAGTAAACAAGATCTGACAGTTACAATATTTCTCTCTGAGCTTGTATCCGTTCTGTGACAATTAATTTAAAGGGACATTTTAGCACGGGTGCCAAATAATAGAAAAAAATTGATTAAAAATGCAACCAGCTGGCATCTCAACCTTCCTGACAAGTCATGATCAGACCTGCCCTTTGGCAAGCAGCTTCTGTGCCAGGCACCCCCTGGCAGACCTCCAAGAGAAGCTGGGCATGAGTGGAGGGAGCAGTCAGATGGCTGTGTAACCCCGGTGTTCTGTACTTGTGGACCAGCCTGTGGCTCTTGGAAATCTTACTGGAGGTTCCTGCAGCCCAAATATCCATCAGAGAGTGAATTTCTCCCCTAGTCTCCCAACTGATCATCTATTTTCAATCTTGCCACTTGATAATCTATTTTCACAGCAGCCAGAGCGACGCTTGTAAAACATAAGTAGAGTGATGCCACTCCTCTGCAGATGTATCTTATGCAGAGAACAAACTCTTAAACTCCCCCGGCATGCCCTTCCTCAAAGCCTTTGTACAATCTGTTCCCTCTCCCCATATGCTCTTCCTCCAGATACCCAGTGGCTTGCCCTCTCACTTCATTCATATCTAATGGAATACCATCTTATTATCAGAGAGGTCCTCTCTCTCTCCCCAATTCTATCCTCTCCCCATCGCTCTTTCTTTTTTAAAATAATCTCAAGCTTAATGACAAGTAGCAAAAAGAATATAAAGAGCATATTTTTCTGAACTGTTTGAGAGTAACTTACTCCATCACCCTTAAATATTTACCTTTGAAAGTCCTGCAACAAGAACTTTCTCCTACACAACCACAACGCTGACACTAGTTCATTACTGCTATCTAATCCTGAGATCCCATTCAAGTTTCATCAGTTGTCCCAATGACATCCTTTTCAGCCAAAGGACTCCATACAGAATCTTGCCTTGCAGTTACTTGTCATGGGTCTTTAATCTTCTTCAACATGAAACAGTTCCCCAGTCTTTCAGTAATGTTCATGACCTTGACACTATTGACAAGCACAGGCAATGAGTCTTGGAGAATGCTCATCAATTTGGGTTGGTCTGGTGTTTTGATCACTCCATAGCTTCTCCACCATGAAGTTCATCTTTCCCCTTTTGTAGTTAGTGTTTGAGGAAGATACATTCTGTTTACTTACTTATATCAACACTAGAAGCCTTGTGCACGAATCTGTGAGCCAGTAGCTCTCTGCAGGGCCTGGCCGCTCCATGCCCGCTGCCCAGAGGCTCTCCGTGGCCCAGAGGCCCATCTGTACCCCAGCCTGGCCAGAGGCCCTCCGCGGCCGGGGTGGAACACTTGCCTTGTCGCCACAGTGACAAAGCAAGCATTCTGCCAGGCCGCTCATGCTGCCTGCTCTCAGCAGCCACCCCCCTAGGACTGGGGGACTCTGGCGGAGCTGAGAGGACTGGGTGCCGCCATCTTGTGGCTATGGGCACTGCCATCTTTGTGATGGAGTGACAGTTAATTTGCATATTACCCTTTTATTAGATAGGATGAACTCATGGTTTTCAATTTTATTCAGTGTTTTATAACTCATTAGTCTCATTGTTAATTTATCTACTTACCATTATTTCTTAATTTAAATACAGTCCACAGGGCGTGCTTCAGCATACAGTTCTATGAACATTAACACATACAGATAAGTACCCTCTATTACAATCAAGATACAGAGGACTCAAAAAAGTTCCTTTGTGCTGCCCTTTTGTGGCCAAATCTCCCCTCCTCCTAGCCACTGGCAGCCACTGAACTTTGCACCTCAATTTTTACCTTTTCCAGAATAATAAAAATGGAATCATACTGTATGTAACCTTTTGAGACCTGAGTCTTCCACTCACCTAATGCCTTTGTGATTCATTCGTGTTGTTCTCTTAGTAGGTTTCCATTGCATGGACGCACACAATTTACCCACTTAATCATTTGTTATATCAAATGTCCTTATTCAAATCAATGGTGCTTCCTGCTTTCAACCTGAATCCTCACTAAGAGAAACTCTGCATTTCTAACAAGCTCCCAGGTGATGCTGGTCCAGGGATCACATGTGCAAGAGTAAGGCTGGGGGGACATCACTGTGACAACAGTGTTTAGAAGAGGTAAGGCTGGGGGCAGGGACAGTTGCAAAGGAGGGCATTGTGGCAATGCAGGTGAGCAATGATGAGGGCCTGAACCAAGCCAGAAGCAGTGGGGAAGACAAAGAGAGAGATACTGAGAAGAGGGGCTCAACAGGCTTGAGGGATGGAGACACTTTCCCAAGAACATGGGGAGAGGAGCAGGAATGGGGGAGAGGTGCAGGGAGACAGTTCACTTATAGTGTTTCAGTTTTAGACACACCAAGTATGAAGAGGGATGGCAGGACATCAGGTAAAACTGTCTAGTAGGAAGTTGGCCATGAGTGTCTGGATCTCAGGGGAGAGAGGTTAAAGCCAATGGTGAGTGTGGGGATGATCTCCAGGGAATGGGAGTGGAGTGGAAGAGGTGAAGGCAGGGCATCTGCTCTCTCCAGCTCCAGTTAAGAAGCCCCCATCCAGTCACCTCCCTCAGGCCATCCCCACCTCCATCTGCCTTCCTTCTTCTATTATGTTTACAGTGTGGTTGGGCTCAGAGCCAAATCTCAGTCTTGCTCAGTGACAGAGGAGGTGACTGATACAAGCCTCCAACATTAGAGGATAATTGTGTGGGTGGGAAAGTCTGGTCTAGCTATCCCTGTCTGGGTCCCAGGAGAACGCTGCTCCCTCTGTTTTAGAGGCCAAGTTCAGCATACTCTACAGCTCTTTTCTGCAATTCTTCTCAGCACAGGTAAGATAAATTCAAACTAAAAAAAACAACTTTACCACTGATTAAGCTAACAAAAATAATTCTAGAAATATGCATTTATTAACAATAGTCTACATTTCCAAAATTATATATTCTAAATCAAATGACACCATAAGAAACAATGACAAGATCCCAAAATCTCAGATTTGCTTATCCTCCCAGAACAGCATATTGCAGAAGAAAGGGCTTGCATCAGTCAGTGGCTTCTTCAGCTTCAGTCCTGCATTTCCACAGGGCAGGTAGCAGTACAAAAAGTTATTTGTCACGTTATTTCCCTCCAATACAGTGTGTCTAAAAAGACACTCTGTCTCTCCTCCCCGACCTGAACCAGTGCAAAAGCCTTGTTAAAATGAAAGATTTCTTCACTATTAATTTAAGTAAAAAAGCAAAATGTTAACTATGATTTTAGCTTTATGATTGTTCTGTACAAAAAAATGTCAATGAAGATTTTTACATATTTGAAAATTCTCACCGCTCAGATTCCAGGTAGGCACTAAGTACTCACTAGTCAGATGAGTGGGTGAGTGAGAATGAATGAAGGTGAATGAATGCTGAAGAGATGGTCTGGTGCATGTGTCTCTGCTCCTCTGATGGATGCTGCCTTCTCTGGCCTTGTGAAGTGGCTTCAACACAGCGCTAGGCTGCCTTCTGTTGCAGCTTTCCTGAGCCCACAAGCCGATCACTAACCACAGAAGAAAAGCATCTCAAGGGGAACTGGCATGAGGGGGGAGTTGTTTGGCTTTTGACAATCAAAAGCAAGACTTATTTCAGAGATAAAGGTGAGCATCTCCTGACTTAAAATGCCTGTGGCGCACCTGGTGAGAGGAGCCCCTGAAGACCAGACCTCTGCTAGCCCAAAAGAGGTGCTCATCTGAAAAGACATGATATTTGGGGACCTAAGGAGCCTGGTGGTATTTTAAAATTAGCTTTTTCTGGATTATATTTCCAAACTGAACAACGCAGGATCAAATTGTCAGGGCTGAGTTTCAAAATGCAAGCGGTGCCTTTAGAGGAAAGGTAGAAAATCACATTGCATGCCCTAACCGGTTTGGCTCAGTGGATAGTGTCAGCCTGCAGACTCAAGGATCCCAGGTTTGATTCCGGTCAAGGCCATGTACCCTGGTTGCAGGCACATCCCCAGTAGGGGGTGTGCAAGAGGCAGCTGATCGATGTTTCTCTCTCATCGATGTTTCTAACTCTCTATCCCTCTCCTTTCCTCTCTGTAAAAAAATTAATAAAATATATTTTTTAAAAAAGAAAATCACATTGCAGCAGAGAAAAGGAGCTGATTGCAGTAAGGATGGTATTGCTAGCTCAAATGCCGTTCTACATTTGGTTGTATGATTTTTTTTAAAAAAAGGTAAGAGCACACTTTGATTATAGCAAATAGATATTCTTCTGAAAGTCCTCATTCAACATACATGTACTGAGCAGGTGTTTATATGTTTCACTTTAGCAGCCAAGTACCACAGCATTTATGATAAGAAACTAACCTTTTTCACCTAAATGGGAGTGATACAGGGTGATGATGTGCTGGAGCTGGCTTATACCAGTTCTTGAGAGCCAATTGTTACATTTTCAAAATTTTTGCAAGCCAGTTTTTAAATATGGCCATTATTAAAAACTAAATTATATGAATTTACACTTAAATTATCCTATATAATAAAGAGCTAATGTGCAAATGGTAGTCACATCCTAATGTTGTCAAGCCCTCATTTGGTAACTGCTCAGACACTCAACATTGGGGAGAGAGGAATGGGGACCAGTCAGGCACAAATGAGCTCACAAGAGAGGAATGGGGACCAGCTAGGCTGCAGCCTGGGAGAGGGACAAGCCACCTGCCCCACAGTCCCGGGGAACCTGCGGCTGCTGCCCAGGCAAAGCCACTGCCCACAGTCCCCTGCAGCTGTGGCCGGCCCAGGTGAAGCTGGCCTGGCTCCTGGGTGCCTGCGGCTGGCCAGAGAGAGGAAATCTTGGGTCCCGGGTGCAGGGTGAGGCAGAGGTGGTTAGGGGTTATCAGGCCAGCAGGAGAGCAGTTAGGGGTGATCAGGCTGGTAGGGGAGCAATTAGGGGCAATCAGGCAGGCAGGCAGGTGAGCAGTTAGGAGCCAGTGGTCCCAGATTGCGAGAGGCAGTCAGACATCCCCCAAGATGTTCTGGATTGGAGAGGGTGCAGGCTGGCTGAGGGACGCCCTTCCCATGCATGAATTTTGTGCACCGGGCCTCTAGTATTAAAATAAAGGTATTAAATACTCAAAAATCATCCTTTTCTAATTATTTTACTGCATTTTGCTATTGTCTATGCTCTCAAGATTATTTTCTACTCTTTTGCCTGTGTCATGGAAATACTACATAATGATATGCTTCTACACATCTCTGTTTTCAATGATACCATATAGGCAGCCATGGTAGGAGTGTTTACACCACAGAAATTGGAAAACATTACAAAGCAGAGCTTGATTTATCTTTTGTTGCTTGTTTAGACTGAATGAGGTGATGGAAAAAATGTTAATGATGCAGATTAAACTTAAAAGTGTGTCATGTCTGTAGCTGCCTGATTGTGATTAGCACCAAAAAAAATGGGGAAATTTCAGAAATCATGATCTGATTCTGTGAGGAAGTCACATATTGATGAAATAATGAGGTCCCTACATATGTCTTAATTTTTTCCTTTTCATCTTACTCAAAGTAAACAAAAATATACAACATTCACATTTAAACTATATACATTTGTCAGCGTTTTGAGTGACTTTGCTGAACTAGACAGGAATAAACATTTATTTATAGTCTGATTTTGTCAAACCATGGCCAGACTGCAACCATATGTAGATTGACTATGGATACAAGAGTCCAACAGAAAGTAATCAAAGCATTTTGTAAGAATCAATTAATTTGCTATATCTCTATAATAAAGAGCCAGGGTGTAATGACTGATCACCAACCAAAGGCTGACCATCCAGAAGTCAGCGCTGGGTTGCCATGGCGACCCAGCGCTGACTACTGTGGCTGCAGGCCCGGTGACCCAGCAGTGACTGCTGAGGGGGCTGCAAATCAGGCTCGGAAAGACACCTGAAGAGAGAAGCAGGGGCTGATCTGTAGTGTCTGTGGCAGCTTTTGACCAGCACTTGCCTCTCTCTTTCCCTCCGAGCCTGGCCAGCAGCCCTGCCTCCATTTCTCTTTGAGCCTCCACTGGGCTGCTGATCAGCCCTGCCTTTCTGATCAGGCCCTGTTGATAGGCCCAGAGACGCTGACTGGCATAGAAACTGGCCAATCAGAACCAAATCTGGGTCAACTGTGGGGAAGCAGTGGCTGCCTAGGAGACAGAGCTTTTGATGCTGACTGGCATAGAAACTGATCAATTAGAACCAAATCTGGGTCAACTGTGAGGAGCCAATAGCTGCCTAGGAAGTGGAGCTTTTGACACTGGCTGGCATAGAAACTGACCAATTAGAACCAAATTGGCCAGTAGGGGAGGGCAGTTGGGGGCAACCAGGCTGGCAGGGGAGGGCAGTTGGAGGTGAGATCAGGCCAGCAGGAGAGGGCATTTAGGGGTGATCAGGCAGGCAGAGGCAGTTAGGGGCAATCAGGCAGGCAGGCAGGTGAGTGGTTAGGAGCCAGCGGTTCCAGATTGAAAGAGAGATGTCTGACTGCCGGTTTAGGCCTGATCCCAATCGGGCCTAAACCAGCAGTCAGACATCCCCCAAGGGGTCCCCGATTGGAGAGGGTGCAGGCTGGGCTGAGGGAACTGCCCCCTCTGTGCATGAATTTCGTGGACTGGGCCACTAGTAGAATTTATAATAGAGTATTGTATCTTTTATAGTTATTTGTAAATTGTGTGCTACACATCCTTTATAGCAGTAAAATTTATAATAAATTTATGGGTATATATATTTTTCAGACTTTTTTTTGAAGAGCCAGTTGTTGAACATTTATCAGTGAATCCCCTTTGCATAGGGTTCCAATAAAGGCAAAATGAAGTCACTATCTCAACTTCATCTATACATCAACCACCAAAATAAAAATGAGTTAAAATATTCTGAAAATTTCCATAATTATTAAAATACAAGACGATAGGCCAGTCTGGGTGACTCAGTTGGTTAGAGCATTGTCCGGTACACCAAAAGGTTGCGGGTTTAATTTTCAGTGGGCACATACCTAGGTTTTGGTTCAATCCCGTCGGGGCACATATGGGAGGCAACAGATTGATGTTTCTCTTACATAGATGTTTCTCTCTCTCTCTCTCCCTCTCTCTCTCTCTGCCTTCTCCTCTCTCTAAAAATCAATAAAAACATATCCTCAGGTGAGGATTATTTTAAAAATAATAATAATACAAAACAATAGTCATAGATAGAATGAGCCATAATAAGGCACATTGTAAGCTGATTAAATCAGTCACTTCCAAGACTTTAATATAAGGGTTTAAGAAGAAATATTCCCTCTTCTTCATGATGGTTTATTTCCCCCACCTCTTTCACTCACTTAAACCACTGTTCTGGAATCAAATCTTCCCTAGTTTTTAAGCACTTGTGAAAATTTCCCATTACTACATATCTAGTGACAACACTTATTCATTGTTGTGGATGTTGTAAATAGAACAAAGTTATTTGGGGAATAGTGGAGGAGATGTCAAAATTGTGTCCTTGGTCTGATAGTTGAGTTACAAACGGGAAGCATCAATAGCACAGAACACACGACTACCTGCTGCCTCACTAACTCTCTGGTCACAAGTAACTCACAGATTAGGATAGCGTGGCCTCTCACTAGAGGGTAAGATGCATGTGAGCAGCCAGGTTGTTCACTGCTCTCCCCAGAGCCTCGCACAGTGCCCAGCACATGAATGCTTTCTGAACCAATTCCACCTTTCGTAGCTGTTGTGAGGATCAGATCAGTTTGAATATAGGGAAATGTTTCACAAACTTGTGGTTTTTAAAATTATTATTTTATCGTGTCCCCACGAAAGAACAGTTGTTTGGGCATCATTGCCTTGCTTCCTACTTTGATTTCTTCTCTCTGAGCAGGAGCATCTGTGGTGAGCAAAACCTGAGCTCAGAAGGGTCACATTGCGTTGAAACAGTTGATTTTCCTCATCAACCTTTATCACTAACCTGTGGGCTCTCTCAACGCAGGAATCCTGGTTTATTCATCTTGGAATCCCCACCTCCCAGGACTGTGGCTGGCACCAGGTGCATGCTCCTAGAAGAATGAATGAAAGTCATGTGAATTATATTTGTTTCATTCAACTCATTTGCATCTAGAATGTGAGCCAGACCAATAGGTATACCATCCTATCAGCCAGCCCCAAATATGCCATCATTGATATTAGTTGCCCTTGAATGATTTGAGTCCTACCCTCCCCCCGCCCCCAACATGAACATTATTTATTTCTCTGTGTGCTGGAGTCTGCTTTGAGTTAATTAAGTAGCAGCACAGCAGAAAGAAATCAATTTGAATCCAGTGCAGCCGTATTTGTGGGAATTATTTCTCCCACTGAATTCACGAGGTCAGTTCATATAAACACATTCAGGCTCTGCAATGTTGGGGGCAGCACGGCAGGAGTACCCCAAGTGTGCCATCTGGGACGGGGAGTGACACCCTGCTCCCACACGGAGTCCCCTCACCTGGGCCCTCACTTTCTCCTTTTATCCTTTGCTGTTTCCTGGGCTCACTCGATGAAGTGTGTCTGTGTGGTGGGGAGCGGGATACCTGCTGGAGTGACCCCAAACAGAGGACTAGTTGGCTTTAATTAACTGTATTAACTTTCAGAGCAACAGAGATGTCTGCCCAATGACAGAGCACATAAAAGGCAGAGCTCGTAATTAATCTTCACGGAGCGTCCGGCTCTTGCCAAGCTTAATGAGCTGATGTTCACCCTGCACATCGACATGGCACTCTCTAATTCCTCCGCACACCGAGTGAATATATATGAACCCGAGGCGGGGGGACTAGCACAGCCCACAGCTCCGATCTGCGGTATCCTGAGCACAAGCATGGAAAGCCCCCTGGTCCCCTGAACAGGTGCGGCAACAGCAGGGAAGATGCTCATGGAACAGGAAACAGTTATACCTTTTTAATTGTGTGACAGAGCCATTCCCTGCCTCACCAGCAGAGTAACTGCTTTAGGAAAACCAAGTCCTTTCACTTCCTGCCATTTGTTTACTTTTGTGTCGTTCTGTGTGAGAAATGACCAGATCCTGCAGTCTACACTTGCTTCCTTGACTGTTTTCCCTCCAAACCCAGGAGACCAGAGGATTTTCAGGAAAGAGAACATCTCCTAATCTTTGCAAGTGCTTGCCAAACCCCCAAGAATATATGTAAAGAAGGCTGCATTTTGTGATAGAAAAGAAAAAATGGGTTTCCCAGAAAGTGTGGGTGTACCAGAAGTCCTGCTAAGGAACGAATTGGTCCCCACCCGCCAGAGCAAAGGTGAATTAATTGAAAGGGGACTCAAGTTCCAAAGCCTGATGCTTCTCACTGGATAGTCTATTAGATTCATGTGCTTCCAGCCACTTCTGGTCAAAAATAATCACCATCACCACTCCTGTCAGCAACAGATGGGTCAATGTGACCAGCGCTGTCACTTCCTGGCATTTGAAGCTCCCCAGGAGAGCCATCTCAAGCCTGGCTCAGGGTCCTTCAAGTGTTTCTCTGCCCCACCCCACCCCCCCAACACACACACACACAGAGCTGTCGGTCACTTTAGCTCCCCTGGTTCTCTGCTGTGCCCTGCCCTGCTCCTGTGTGGGAATCCAGTTGTCCTCTGCCCTCCGTTCTCCATGCCCAGCAGTCTAGCCATGATATCAGCAGACAAGAGGAAAAAATAAATGGTCCCCAAGTCAAACCTGTGTAGCTATTTAATATGAATCGCCCTCCCTTGTACATGCATATATAAATACATAATGCAAACATTGACAAGGCTTCCTGCTTTTAATTCTAGTGTTTTCAGGCAATCTGAAGCCCCACCCAAAGCCAAGTGGGGAATCTCAGGCTTAGCAGTCTACATTGGACTTCCAGGCATACCTGCAGGAAGACTGGGTTGGAAAGAGACCCCCCAAAGGCTGCTCTGTTCCCCTCTGTGTACCTAGAAGACATATGCAGTGTTGAGTTAATAATGAATGTTGGGGAAAAGGTGGGAAGGTGCAAGGGAGAAGTTCAAAACAGAATGCTCTCTGTCTAAAATGCTCAATGACCCATGTCAGCCTAACCAACTCCTATTCATCCTTCAAAGCTCAGTTCCTTATTGCAGATTTCCCTGTTCCCATCCTTCAGCCTCTGTCACAAATTCCTGGCTACTTTCTGTGTTCCTAGAACAGAAATGGCCATGCCTTCCCCAGCCTGTGATACAAAATAATTACTAAGACTTTGCCCTCAGATTTATCCCCCAGTTGTTTCTGTGGCCTCCCAGGGACTATTAAAAAGGCGATCAGCAATCCCTCCTTTAGGTAAATAGTTTTGTTTTCCACCTTGAGACATGATATCCCCAGTCCCCTCAAGGAAGGCACCTCTCCTCTGCCCAGTGGATGCTCTTGTGAAAACTCATTCCTTCTGGGTCCCTCTGCTTCTCTGGCCTGTGGAGGAGGGTGGGAACATAGTTATCCCTTAACTCTGTGCCTTATTTTATCACCTGAGCCTGTGTGCACCCCAAGTCTGTAGAGCCCCCTTCATCGTGTTGTGCTTCCTCTCTGTAGCTCCAGCCTCTCAGATGAGGTGGGAGAAAGGCCCCTGCGCTCCCATCCATGGGCTTCACTATCCAGGGGTCCAAGCATAGCCTTTCCTCCTTTTCAAGTTAAAAACAAACAAACAGTCCTACTAGCCCATACAAATTAATGGCCTTAGCAGGACAGGTTAACGGCCTCATGCACACAATAGCTACTCAACTGAATTGGCAACAGAAATATACACCTTTGCACAGTAGTAAGGGCTCTGTATAACACTTGTCATTTTTATGGTGATTGTAACATCACAGTCAGACTCTAAGCTCCTTGAGATCAAACAACCGAAAGGTCCAGGATGTGAAATAAAGAATAGGATGGGGTGGAGTAGAGTGTAGTGAGCAAGAAACCTTCCTTCTTCCTCATTTGAATTCAAAATACATTTTTTAATTTGATAATTCTCCCTAAAAAAGGTTCACCCATAATATCAGTTTCCCCTCCAAGCCCTAAAGATTGAAAATGAAATATCTACAAAGTATTCATTACAAGCTTGATCTCAATACAGAATTTGTAAGGTGAATTATTTGGGCATGCGATTTGAAGGTTAATCATTTCTACCCTCTGAAGGATGATAGAATGTATAGAGTTTTACTCCAAATTTGCTTAAAATATCTGCTAGACTCCCATACTGATGTTCTTGATTTGTTTTTCTCCTTTGGTGGTAGTCCTATATTAGGCTGCCCCTTACCACTCTCACCATTATTAAGAGTAAAGTAACATCTATGATCTTCTGGAGCCATAAAATCCTATAAGTAGAAGTTTCAGAGCATTCAGTCTAGCTACCCCTTTGATGCCTAAATCCTCTAGTGCAGTGGTCGGCAAACTGTGGCTGCTGACTAATGAGTTTGCCGACCACTGCCCTAGGGGCTTAATCACAAGGAACAACAACAGCCTGTAATTATTGGAATCGAGAGTCTAGGTCAGTGGTCGGCAAACTCATTAGTCAAGAGAGCGGCAAACCGCGGCTCGTGAGCCGCATGTGGCTCACGAGCCGCAGTTTGCCGACCACCACAGTCTAACAATCCCCTAGCAATAGTCTGCAGACAGCAGCATCCAACTCGCTGGGAACTTATTGTAAAATAGAGATTCTTAGGACCTTCTCCTGGAGATCTTGATTCAGTATGTCTGGAATGGGTCTCAGGAAAATGAGTTTTTAAAAACATCCCAGATTTGAGAATCATTGCAATTGATAACATCTCCTGACAGAAGTGTTTTCAGGTGATGAGTAAATGCCTCTTGTGGTGTTCAAAGTAGTCCAAAGCACTTCAGATGATGCTGAGATTTTTGTTGAGCCAAAATTCTTTCCATGTACCTTCCATCAATTGATATTTTCTTTGTAAATCAATTGAACTAGTCTAATCTTTTTCCACATGACAGCTCCTCAAAATACCAATGATGCGTAGGAAAGATGCCTTGGGGCAATCTCCAGATTATAAAGTACTAGTTGTGTTGACAGTTCTTTCTAGACCACAGTCTTTTTGGTCCAATTCTTCTAGATTGTAGGTCTCTAGAAGGCCAGGACCATGTCTTACTAATCTTTCATCACATTACCTAGTTCTAAGATATACTTGGTACTCACTCATTTACTTAAGTAATACTTACAGAGCACCTGTTCCATGCCAGTCATTCTTCTAAGCCCAAGGATACAGCCATCAACCAAAGTCCTCCATGTCATGAAGCTTAACTTTGAGTCAGGGAGACAAATAAACAAATACATATATGTAAGATGGGACACAAAGGGAAATTAGGCAAGATAAGGAGATGAAACAAAGAGTGCATGGCGTATATAATAAAAATGTGTTCATTTGAAATCCAAATAGACCTCTATTTTGGTCCAGTTGTACAAAATGCTCCAGATAAATATTTGTGAACATGGGTCATTATTCTTCGATCCTTGGGGAAGCCCCTGTTGGAAAGAATAATCCACGTCCCAGCCAATAGAGGGCAGCTGAGCGCAAGACAAATGTCAGAGAGCTGAGCCCAGAGCAAAGTTCTCACTCCAACAATGTGGAAACAACCCAGTCATTGTCAAATGAGTTAGTTACCCAATAACCCCCAACCAGGAAAAACTTCTTAATAGCTTTTTATTATGAAATTGTCACAGGGTATAAAAATAGTTCTACTATGTCAAGAATTTTCTTTCCTTCCTTGTGCAGAACCAGTAGTCCAGTCTAATAGCAGGGCAGAGTTCAGTTTTGGAACAAAAACATTGTATTTTCCAGGATTTTTTTTTTTTTAGTTTTTGAATTACCTAGCTAACCACACAGAAATAAAAATACAGCCCAAAGATATTTCCTTCAGAATGTTTGCATGACCACCCCCTCACTGAATGAACCAAAATTTGATTCATGAAGTAATCAGTTGTTTTGACACAATGTAAGTCCCGACATTGAGAGGAAGGGAACTAGGAGAAATGGCTGGATTTTGAGGAAGGGAGCAAAGAGAAATAATAAATTACTTCTTTCATTACTCCCGGCTTACAGCAGTGTCCGCACAGTAAAAATATCCTAGAATTCAGAGTAGGTGTCTAGTCAGGACTGACTCGGTCAGCATTAACCATGTTCAGGAAAACTCAGGACCCATAAGATCATCACGTACAAAGTGTGTCGTGCTCTATATGCCCCATAATGTCTAGCACAACAGGAAAAACTCAAAACATATCTCTTACTGCAAAGCAGGGTTTGGAATCTGATAAATATTTCTCAGCTGAGGTGCCTTTCTCCTGCAGTGATCTTGATGCTGTTGTGATTAACCTAGTTATTAGTAACAAGAAAGGAGCAAAGGGAAGGCCACACATTATAGGCATGTCATTTGTGCAGCTTCACTATGAAGCTAAAGCTTTATTTTTTTTTTAAGCTAAAGCTTTACACTCCCTAGGGAGCCACCAATCTATTCCCAGAAGATCATTGAGGAAGGGACTGGACAGGGGGGAGATAGATGCATGCCCAGTAAAGTTGGTGTGGCGGGGGAGACTCTTGAAGGTGCTTGCTGTCAGTCACACCTGGGAACAGGTCATTGGCCAGAATAGGCATGGCCACTACAAGGGCAAGAAATTTGGGATATTTAATTCCCTAAACAAAGGAATTTGCCCTCTTGGTTGACTTGATTTGTGGGGCTCTCGCTCCTGCTTCCTGTGTTTGCCCACACATACAGTGAATGAATGGACTGCAACTAGCCTGATGCTGAATTGGACCTGGCTGCAACATCTATCAGAAACTCTGAACACTGGCTTTGCTTTTAGCTCTACTGAGTCCCCAGCTACACTTCTTCCAGGACTGGAATAAGGGAATGGGATTATGGAAACCCAGGGATGTGAATCCATGCAAATAAAAATCACTCACCTTCCCATGCCAGTCTCGGGAAATTCTTTTTCTCAAGATATAAGGACTCCAACCCCAGCACTCAGTGGGGAAAGGGATACCTCAACTTCCCGAAAACAGTGTGAATTAGCATCTCAGTGGTTTGCCCTCTAGAATCATCCCCAAGAGTCATTTATAGTATGTTGCAAGCTGGTTTTACCTGACTGCAGGAGCTAGATAAAAAACAACAAAAAACAAAGAAACAAACAAAAAAAACAACTACCATTTATTGACCACTTTCTTTGTACTACGCTTTATTATTCAAATGTTATACTGTTTACCCACCACCCACTCCTTGCCACACCACCATATAATGATGTGGACATTCATACCCATTTTAATATGATAGAGGTCCTGAAAGTTTCAATAAGTGGTTGGGTCAGTAGCAGAGCTGGGGTTTCATGCTATCCATAAAACCTAAACTTAAATCACTACCTAATTCTTAGTTGATGGGATTTGGGGGCAAAAATTAATAAATGTCATTATCACCTGGAGAGAGTCCTGGCTCAGAGCCGTGGAGATGAAGACCCAATGGAGTGGCCCCATAACCTGCAGAAGAGGAGATGGGATGAATGAACTTTTATTTTCTTTTTCATGTTTTATTTGTCTGCATAGTGCACCCTTTTCTAAAACCATGCTTCAGAGAAACTGGCAATTCATGTAATGATACGGTATTTTGTTTCCTTTTACTTTCCAAACATAAAACATCCGTTTTTGATCTGTATTTGTTCACAAGACCTTTCATTTCTCAGACCAAAGAGGAAAACATGATAAAAGGCCACTGGAACATGTGAGCACTGGGTGCCTTGGGAGGCATCTTTTTGTACGACAGAGAACTGAAACAGTTTCAGCAGCCCTCTTCTCTTCCCAGTGTCCGCACCCATGTTCTGCTACCCATTCACACTTGAGAAGGCTGTTCTGGGTGAGCCACAGTAGAGCTTCCTTGGCTCCAGGGAAATCTCCCCTTCAACCTGAGGACTGTCCGGAGACTGGGCCAGGCTCCTGCATCCAGCGCAGTGGTGCCCCCTCTGGAGGAGAGAAGGGCCAGCTGATGTCCTGACTTCCTCATAAGGAATCATTAGAAAACGGGAATAACCTATTCCCCCGGCTGCACAAAGCCCTTCTCACTTTAGTGGCCAAGAAACACTCTGATATGCTCCTGTTCGAAGCTTTGTTGAAAGAAAGCAGACATTTGATCTTACAGTAATAGTGTCAAACCCCCACAATTTTATGGCATGCTGCTCTTGAACGCTTTCACACCCATTATCATCCCATTTAATTTAAATGAATGAACCAGTTGAGCAAAAGCAAATTAATTCTTTTGTCACAGATAGCTGTGAATGAGCCAGTGTTCTGCTCCTTGGGGCTTTGCACTGTCCATTACACCCATGTAACTAATGTCACCTCTGCTACCAGCATCCTGTGGTCCTCATGTTTCCTTGGGGAGAAAATGAACCTGGAGAGCTGAGCCCAGCTCAGTGTCGCTGGCACTGAAGTGACTCAGATTCCCTGTGGATAGATGCATTTATCTGGGTCACCCATTTCTAATTCAGTGCTCTAGGAGCTCTGTCCTCGACAAGAGCCAGCCCTCAGGGCAGGACGTAGAATTTGCCTTCATTCCCTGAACCAAATACCTAAGTGCACAGTGACAGAGTCCAGGAGACTTGGTAAAGAGAAGGTCTGGTGCCTGCTGTATAGCAAAGCTCAGCTGAAGGGCCAGTGGATACTTCCCTGGCCTAACCGCCCCCAGGGCTACCAAGGGCCTCACTGCTGAGCACACCAGCATCTTGGGTCCTGGGACCCTCTTACATCTTGTCCTTTTCTTTGCAGGGCCTTGCGCTGGTCTCCAGCCTTCTTCAATTTGTCTCCTCACACCCACTCATTCAGTCCTACTTATTGAGCAGCTGCCAATATAACAGACACCGTTCTTGGTGCTGGAGTTAAAGTAGGAAACAAAACGAAGCCCATATACTTTTGTACTTCACAGTCTAGAGACAGACAGTAAACATACACATAGAATAAATGTTCTACTAGGTAGTGAGCAGTGCTATGAAGAGAAATAAAATGGAAACAGGATAACACAAGATGGGGAGGGGAGATTTGAGAGAGGGCAGTGGTTCTTGACCAGGGGAGATTTGCCTCCCAGTGGGACATTTCACTATGTCTGAACACACTTTTCATGTTACAGCTGTGGTGGGTAGAGGCCAGCGTTGCTGCTTATTCTACAATTCACGGGAAAGGCCCACACAACAAAATGTCACTAGGGCTGAACTTCAGAAACCCTGAGACAGGGCATTGTCCAATGAGGAGGCAAAAGTCACACTGTATCTTCCACTAGGAGAGCTTCATATAAAAAATTATGAACAGGCATTGACAGGGAGGGGTTTGGCTAGTGAGAGGTAGAAAGAATTCTGGAGAAGCCAGGAGTAGTGGCTGTGCACTGAGCTGGACCAGCCAAGGCGCTCAGATCTGGACTCCCTGGGAGAGGCCAGGGCTGTGGTTCATGGACTGGTAGGGAAGGCACTGCTGCAGTGCTGGAAAGCTGCCCCTGGGGGGCCAGGGAAGCTGCTGGTGGCTGGGCCCCGCTGGGTGGGAGCTGGAGAAAGCTGCACTGCAGGAGGCAAATGGCAGGGAAAGTGCACTCTGCAGGAGCCCGCTGCTGCAGTGGGGCTGCACAAAGCAAGCACGGGAGAAGGTGTGCGCAGCAGCAGCCCCTGCACGTATCTATGCAGAGGGAGTTCAGGAGACTGGATTGCTGGGCTGGTCAAGCCTGTGCACAGCAGGGAGTGGGCCGTGTCTGTGTAGGGTGTGGGGCACAGTGAGGTGGTTGCCAGGCCAGGGCTGTGAACTCACCAAAGATCTCTGTGCTCTGCACCTACAATGCTGAATACACTGTGCAGTAGGAGCTGAAGAAAGCAAAACCACAGCAGCAGGGAAATAAGCCCTCTAGCACCGCCTACTGACAAAATGTAACATGAACCCACCATTCACAGGAGAACCGCTTTTAGAATTAATGCCCTTACTGCAGCTCAGGTACTGAAGGGTGAATTTGGAGTTGAGAGGCAATAAATTGGTAACTGTCACGTGGCGGACTTGACAATGGGCACTGTTAAAAGGGGAAGGGGATAGGGTCTCTGAATAAAAATGAAGGAAGAAGAAACACACCTACCTCTTTCCCCATCCCACTCACCTCAGTTTCTCATAACCTCAAAATTGTAGAAGGGGGAAAGACCTCAAAGATCAAGTCTAGCTCGCCCTTTATAGATGAGGAAAAGCAAGCCAGAGAACCTAAATGATACCAGAATCGGGAGGCTTCTGTGGACTGGGGCCCTACTATTTTCGTTGGCCATAGAAGAACCCCATAGGTGGGGGCTACATTGGGGGGAGAGCTTCTGGAAGGGGAGTTAGAGATGAGGGGGTTGGAGCAGGTCACCTTCAAAGGCTCAGGGAGATCCCCTGTGGTTAGCTGCATTCTTTTCTTCTCCCACTAAAATTTTGTCCTGTGAGCATAAGCTCTTTTGTGCATCTGGTTCAGCAGCAGAACCATCCCTAAAACCCTGTGGGCACTCAGCAGGAGCTTCCAAACGCTGAAGCAGCGCTCACAGCCTCTGCAGGCCACAGGCTGCCTCAGTGGCTCAGAGGTTGTGATGGAAACCCAGCCTCTGCTCAGCCGTGGTGGCTCTTACTCAGGTAGAAATCCCCACCACAGTTACAACACATACACAGCAGCTACTTACCTTTACTGTTGCCTTCATAAGCAACATCAATAGTATTTAAAGTGTATAGAAATCAACACTAATCAAGTATTTCATATACATTATTGGATTCTTTCCAATGTATTAGCCAACTCTTTTTTAATCATGAACATTCTGTTGTTAATCATATTATTAGCTGGGCCTTTTGTCTTGTCCCAAAGGGTTGGGCTGATCCTGGTAGAGTCGTTGCCAGGGTGGACAGCATTGGATTGAGAAGGCCTTGGACAAATTTAATCAGAATGGTGTATGCTTAGGCCACATGAAGATACAGTCAGGATAGAGCCAAGGTTGTTATCAGGAGGATCCATGTTCACAGCCAGACACCACACGACATTTCACATCAAATCTAGAAGAAAAAGAAAAAGAAGAGAAACTGGAACTCAGAGAATGAGCAGTAATGTCTTAATTAGAGACACCCACATAAGGTGTCATGGCGAGAACAGGAGAGGGGTTCAGCACATATTGGTACAGCAATCTCTCTACCTGGTGCCTGTAACAAATGTGGGCCGATGGGAGTCTAAAGGTGCTTCCTGAGCCAGCACCCCATGGGCCACCTGCCACTTCTCAGGCCCTGGGTAAACAAACGTGGAAAAGACACATTTTGATAAGGGAAATGTCTGATGGGAACGGCCACCTTTTCTTGGGGAGGTTTGCCATCACTCACTTTTAATCCCACAAAGAACTTTAATGTGGGGTGAGAAGCAGAATAAACATGTGTCTTTGCCACATGTCAATAACTATTGTAAAGCAAAAAAAAAAAAAGCCTTTTTACTAGGGAAAATGGAAACTTTACATAAAATGGGAAGTGTAGATTATTTCCTAAATCATCCAGAAACAAAGAAATAACCAGCCACAGAGAAGAAAGCTCTGACTAAGCCTAAAGTGTATTGTCAGATTTTGTGCACCCCTTCTTTCATTCAGCAAATATTGATATCTCTCTAAACACCTGTCTTCACTAGGTATTTCTGTCCTCTTTTCTATGCCCCTGGTGCAGACACAGTCCTTTCTCCATAGCCAAGAGCACCACTCATTGCAAGGTTCAACCACAGAGGCAACTGGGCCTTTAGGAATTCCCATCTCACTTGGTACTTCTGGCAGTCAGTCTGGGTGAGCATCTCCAGCTCCTTATCTATGCAACTCAGGAGCCGGAGGAGTGCCCTCACAGGGCCTGGCGAAGAATCTCTAATCGGGGTGGTTCCCGAGCATCCCTCAGATGCTTACTAATAAATGCTTCCGTTGGCAGTGCCTTCCCCTGATTTTGATGCAAGGAAGGATGACAATACCAAGGCTCCCACCTTGGCAACAAATTACTGCTCATGACCGCAGCTAGGCTCAAGAAATTGGTTTTTACACAACCTGTTTATTAGAGGACACATGACAAATCCCTCAAAGATCAGTGGAAACAGACTCAATCTGTTTTAAAAATCTCAGTAAAAATAAAAACCCACAGAGTAAGAGAACACATAAGATGATCTCCCCACACCGCAGGGAGAAATCAACACCAGCTGGGGGATAGGTCTGTCGGAGGCAATGAATGCCATGGGTAAAGCTGCTGAAAGCTCATTCAATGCAGAATTTGAAATATGATTTATAGATACACACAGCACAGAAGGGTCATTCTTTGCAGAGTATAAATACCCCTGAAATACTCATGGTCTAGCTATAGTGTGCAATTTGGGGTCTTCTTATTTGGTCCTGACCGCCTACCCTTGTTGCCATACAATGCATAGGATATGAAGTAGGAATATTATGAGTGTTAGGGTTCTTTTTAAAAGTGGGGGGGGGGGGCAATGAAGGAAATGTGCTTGTAATATGCATTTTCATAATAAAGCCATCTAAAAAGTCAACTCTTTATTTACAATGACACTTGTTTATTCAAATATTTTAGAAGCATACATATACTAAGTATATATTATTTGCAGGTAATGCCTAATATATTCATTATATTAAAACTCAAGTTGGTGCCCTGCCTGGTTTGACTCAGTGGATAGAGCATTGGCTTGCGGACTGAAGGGTCTCGGGTTTGATTCTGGTCAAGGGCATATGCCCTGGTTGCAGACTCAATCCCCAGTAGGAGGTGTGCAGGAGGCAGCCGATCAATAATTCTCTCTCGCCCAAACCGGTTTGGCTCAGTGGATAGAGCGTCAGCCTGCGGACTGAAGGGTCCCAGGTTCGATTCCGGTCAAGGGCACGTAGCTTGGTTGCGGGCACATCCCCAGTAGGGGGTGTGCAAGAGGCAGCTGATCGATGTTTCTCTCTCATCGATGTTTCTAACTCTCTATCCCTCTTCCTTCCTCTCTGTAAAAAAAATCAATAAAATATATTTTTTAAAAAAAAATAATAATTCTCTCTCATCATTGATGTTTCTATCTCTTTCTCCTACTCCCTTCCTCTCTGAAATCAATAAAAATATATATATTTTAAAAAACTCAAGCTGGTGAGGGATTATCATTTGATCACTGATCTGTTGCATGGCACATGGTCCTAGCTTCCCCACTATGTAGGGCAAACATTTTTATAATGACAGCATCATTACCTATAAGGAGAAAATAAATCCAAACTATGTTAACATGGTTTAACTCCGATGATGTCAGACCAATGTAACTGATTTTTAAAATATTTTTACCAGATATTTGACTGAATTAACTTTAGAATTTAAATCTAAGAATAAGCTAACAAAACTATGATTTGAATCCTTAAGTCAAGTAAGTGCAGGGAGCATTTAACTTCTTTCCCCAAACCTTTTACTAAAGGATACCATACTCAACGCATGAATGACCTTCGCTTTCCCCTCTCCCTTGGCATCCTCAGGACAGCATCTTTGGGATGGATCACAAGTAGCTGGGCAGCAAAGGGTTCATTGCCTAAGAAAGCAAATAAGTGAAATCATATAATCTTATTCACCAATGTCACCCCAATAAATTTGATAAATGTTTATTAAAAAGGGACAGTAAAAGAAAGTGAGAGCCCTGGCTGGTTTGGCTCAGTGGATAGAGCGTTGGCCTGCGGACTGGGGGGTCCCAGGTTCTATTCCGGTCAAGGGCATGTACCTTGGTTGCAGGCACATCCCCAGTGGGAGGTGTGCAGGAGGCAGTTGATCGATGTTTCTCTCCCATCAATGTTTCTAGCTCTCTATTCCTCTCCCTTCCTCTCTGTAAAAAATCAATAAAATTTATTTTTAAAAAGAGAGAGAGATTAGCTGGGAGAAACTGAGGCAGAGAACCCAGCAAGGAAGTGAGAACATAATTATAAAAAAAAAAAAGAAAGAAAGAAAGAAAGAAAGAGGGAAAAGATTACCCACAAATTAAAGCAGCTATGCCCAACTGTGGACCAGTCAGGGTCCTAGAATCTTCAAATATGAAAACTAGATAATCACTTGGAGATTCAGTGCAGCAAAATCAGGGGGTACAAATCATCACCCAGTTGATAGATTAGAAAGCAGTGTAACTAATTCCTCTCCTTAAACTCTGTTGGAAGAGTTCAGGTTTCAAACCAAAAACAAACAAAACAAATTGTGAATAGGTAACCTTCAAACCATGGCTTATCTCTAGTCCCAACTAAATTTCATCTGTCATACACAGCATAAATACAAATGAATTAAGAGGTTTTGTCAGTAACAATAAGCAAAAATCAAATCTTAAGTTTATAATTTTAGCCTAAAAAGTCTTTAAAATGACAAAAAGAAGAAAGGGGAATGACTTTATACTTGGAAATAGGGAGTACCATGGCTCATCCTATATAATAAAAGCCTAGGTGGTGTCGCACGACATTGTCACAAGATGGCCACCACAAGATGGCTGCCACAGATGGCCACCTTCATGTCATCACAAGATGGCTGCCACAAAATGGCAGCCACAAGATGGCAACCACAAGATGGCCGCCACAAGATGGCCACCACAAGATGGTCACCACAAGATGGCCAGCAGGGGAGGACAGTTGGGGGCAAACAGGCCAGCAGGGGAGGGCAATTGGGGGCAACCAGGCCGGCAGGGGAGGGCATTTGGAGGCAATCAGGCCAGCAGGGGAGGGCAGTTGGGGGTGATCGGGCCAGCAGGGGTGGGCAGTTGGGGGCAATCAGGCCAGCAGGGGAGCAGTTAGGCATCAACCAGGCCTGCAGGGGAGTGGTTAGGGTCCAATCAGGCTGGCAGGCAGAAGCAGTTAGGGGCAATCAGGCAGGCAGGCACACAAATGGTTAAGAGCCAGCAGTCCCGGATTGTGAGAGGGATGTCCAAATGCCTGATGCTCCCTAATGTTCTTTTCTTCCTGTGGTTTCAGGAGCCCATCATAGAGATTCGGTTCTCCACCCCCCACTCTGCAGAGGATCCACCATCACACCCTTAGAGTGGGGACAAAGTAACTTCCCTCCCTTAGAGAAAAGAAAAATAATCAAAATTTCAATGCTTTGTTTACACACACAATAGTTTTGATTTCTCCAGAGCTCGCTTTCATCTCAAATCATCTACCCTTTGAGTGCCCACTGCCTACATATGCTGAGCTGTCCCCTTGGAGACAGAGATGAATACTTGAGGTATAAAGGCAAGTGGCTCTCCCCAGAAGAGAAGCACTGAGATGGGGGAGGGACTTGAGGTGGAGCCCCATGAAGTGTTAACATCATACTTTCCATTTTAAAAAGCAATCTTGTCCAGAAACATGAAGATTTTTTTTTCTACTTCACTTTCCTTGCCTGTAGGCTAGTACCTATGACTTTCTCCAGAGCTTGCACCTGTCAGCAAGTGCAGGCTTCAAGAATTAGCTTTAGGAACAAAATTGCAACATATATATATTCTGTTTTTCAAGTAATACAGGAAAGACTGGTATACTTTGCCATAAATAGCCCTGCTGCTGTGTTGGCTGACAAGGCGAGGACTCTGCAGGTAAGCTTCAACAGAGAAACCAGATCTGATGCTGTATTTGCATATTAGTCAGGATAAACAACCCTCCAAAAACTCAGTGGCTTGATACAGTATAGGTTTATTCCTTGTTCAAGTCACATCCAGAGCAGACTGGTGGCTTTCTTCCAAGAGGTGACTCAGGAACCTAAGCTCTTTCTATTTTGTTTTGCCAACATCTTACATATGCGGCCTTTAAGGTTGTCATGGAAGGAGAAGAGAGAACATGAACTGTTGCACACAGGGTTTCATGCCAGGCCTGAAAGCAGCTTATAGCTCTTCCAGCTGCATTCCATTGGCCAAAGCCCAATCACACAGTCCCAGCCTAATGACAAGGGAAGTTAGGCAATGTGTTGTCTCAGGGTGCCAGGGAGAGAAAACAAGTTCAATATGCAGCCAATCTCCATCACAGTGATGCTTTCTTCAGTCCATTAAGTTGTTAAACTTTAAGTGTGCTAAATCAGCAAGGGTAAGAAAGAAGAAAGGAAAACGCTAACCAAGAACTTTGTTGGTCTGATACAATCAGAGCTTTCATGGGGCTCCATATCCCCAAGTGGCAGACCAAATGAGAGAGCTAAGTCGAGGTGGAAATACTCAATGTAGAGACTAAAAAGTTACTTTCACTCCAAAATGCATGGAAGGCTTGGCTACAGGAACTGGTGTACCCCAGGAGCATGCCAAGGCATGACATGGCTTTGCAACACTAGAATGACCAGGTCTGGAGGCGAGTGTATCCCTGGGGCCCCAGCTGAGGATGAAGGGAAAAGACATTCTTGAGAATTATTCCACAAGCATACTGTTCTCTAGAGAAATCAGGACCGGAGCTTGAGGAAGAGAGCTAGATTAGTCAGAGCTATAAAGGGATGTGGGGAGTCCAGAACCATCCTTGGCAGAGTGCGGGACTCCAGCAGGAAACAAATCACTGATTATCCCCACACACAACATGCACCCCCTGTGTACCCCGCCCTAGGAAATGGCACCACAAGCCAGACTCCTCTGCCCTCTACCTTCTACCTGCAGAGTCCCCACCCTGCTGATTCCACCTCCCAGCTCTTTTTGGAGTGCACCCCACTCTCTTTATCCCATGCATGGCCTTAGTCCAGGCTCACTGTTACTCCCTGGACTTCCAAAACAGCCTCCTACCTGGTCTTCTTGCCTCCAGTTAGTCTCACCCCATCCCATCTATGCTCATACTGCAATCAGAGTATTCTTTCTAAAACATAAAGCAGATCATGTCAACCCCCTGCTTAAAATCCTGTAATGTGTCCCATTACCTTCAGAACAAAATTCTGAATCATGGGCATGGCCAACAAGGCCTAACCTAATTTGTTTCTTACTTGGTCCTCTAGCCTCACCCCTGGCAATGCCCCTTCTCCCTGACACCCCACCTGTACACTACAAACCAACCAAATACTACCACTTGAGGTTCCCAGAAGAATATAAGTTCCATCTTCTCCCAGGATTGGCTCATCTCCTTCTTCCATCTCAACTCCTGCCCGCTCACATCCCTGTCCCCACATTACTTCCCACTTGTCTTTGATAGAGTGAATGTAATGCTCCTCTGTGGCAAAGCAGGAAGGACCCACTTGAACAAGGCACAACCATCCATCTTAAAATGAGAATATGACAGACTTAGCATCATTGCTCCAGGTCACTGTTTGGCAAGGATTAGGGTCAAAATATTGCTATTAAGAGGAATATGCTGGTGATGGAAAGAGATTTGACTTTAGCTGGTAAACACACAAATGTAATATACAGATGATGTATTATAGAATTGTATACTTGAAACATAGATAATTTTACTAACCAATGTCACCCCAATAAATTCTCTCATATAGACTAGATAAAGAAGCACTCCACAGACCAGCCCCAAGTTCCTTTTATGCACTTGAGGAGCACAAGTGGTCCTGGTATCACTAGAGGAAAGAGACCTCACAGAAATGGAGATACTCACAGGCCTCCTGCCTGTGTCTCCCTTTCCATGGATCCAGCCCCATCTCAGCCCTCTCTCCTAGAAGTCTTCAGGAGCTAGAGCACATGGAGACACCACTGACATCTTGCCGGAGCCTGGCAGGGCAGAGTTTGCAAGTCTCAAGGAAGTCTTAGGACTAAAGGTGTTATCCCACGAGAAGCTTGTCCTGCATGCCCTGAGAAGCATGGGTATAAGCAATGGCTTAGAGGAGGCTGTAGAACAACCTCAAGGAGAACCGCAGGGACGAGAGACTAACAAGGACACTCCGAAGGCATAATCAGTGGATCCTCTGCTGATGGCCCAAGGGTGGGACTAAAACACTGTCCAGGGCATCCACAAAAGAAGCTGCACCACCTATGCAGGACTGCCTAAGGAGTGCCCTAAACCAGTGGTCGGCAAACTACGGCTTGCGAGCCACATGCGGCTCACGAGCCGAGGTTTGCCGCTCTGTTGACTAGTGAGTTTGCCGACCACTGACCTAGACTCTCGATTCCAATAATTACAGGCTGTTGTTGTTCCTTGTGATTAAGCCCCTAGGGCAGTGGTCAGCAAACCACTGTGACCCTGGATGGAGAGCAAAAGAAGAAAGTGGGCAATGGTGGGAGCAGCCTGCCTTCCCAGCTTAGAGGAGAGTGAGCATTTCCCATGGGCCACAGTGAACCCTGCAGGAGGTCACAAGGCTTGAGCTGTCTTGGGGACCCTCCCCACAGATCTGCCTAGAGGAGGAAGTGGCCACAAAAAAACAGTCTGTGAAAGGCAAATCTTCAGAAACAAAGCTGAGAGGGAAATCCAAATGACCAGTCCAAGGGGGTACCACCTGCACCACTGCCCCAGCGAGCCTATAGTGGGCAAAGGCCCCAAAGGAGGTTCCCCAGAGGGACATTTTCAAAGAACTCACAAAGATCAGAGCTCCTGTTTGGGTATCTGGCCCTCCCAGAGGCAGGCAATATGATGGCTCCTCCTGCCTCATCTGTCTTCCTCTTCCTTGGCCCGGAGGCTAAGCCAGCTAGGGAGTGGGAGGCGAATGTCAAGCAAAGGATGAGGAAATGCTGAGGAAGCAGGGCCTGCAGCCATTCTCCCCACCGCGGGCTTTAACCTGGGGACACTAAAGTTTTCATATTCGATGCAACTAGAATTTTTAAGCCTATAAAGGGAGTCTGTTCATTAGACCCAAAACTGACCAGGAAAGTGGTGGGGCCAGATGGACACATCAGAACATAGGGGAAAGGAAGGTGATGGATGGTGAGGAAGCATCAAGTTCTCCCTGCTTCCTCTGCACCAAGTGTCCTCATTCAGGGGATCAGTCACGTGAGCTACACTGGGGCGATATTCCCAGACATGTAGACATGAACCTTACATGGCTCAGCCAGCTTTCTGACGTCTTGGGTTGCCACTCACCTGGGCTTCAGGTAAGCTTACATTTTGGCCAGTAAACAAGGCTGCTCCATAATCTTAACTAACCTCTTTTACAGTGTCGCCATCTCGAGCAAAGGAGACCACCCTGGTCTTGACTCTCCTGAAGTTACTTGTTTTTGATTCTGCTTGGAGGACATTCATCTGCTAACACAACGCCTTGAGACACACTGCTCTCTTCAGGGAAGGGAAGTAGAAGCCACGCCTGGGCAGTCGAAGGAATTCTGCTCTCACATCTTGGGGGTTTGTTCAGCCTGCCTGGCGAAGGTTGCTGATTCCAGGCACAGACCCAAGAACTGGAAAATGTCAGACTTTGCTCACAAGTCCCTTCTGTGACTGAGAGGAACGGATGGGTTTGGAGGGAATACAAATGGGACAACTGCTTAAGCAGCCAAATGAATCCACCAGCCTTTCCCAGACTCTTTAGAATGAGCAGAAAAGAAGAGTGCCCCCTTCCAGAGTCTCTCCCTCAAGTCCTCAAGTAGTGGAGCATTACTTTCCTGTGCACATGAATTTTTCATTTTCTAAATGTCAAGTACGGGTGAGGAGCTACGCCTCAGTATTTCTCCTCATTTCTTTCTCCTCCTCTCCTCCTCTCCTCCTCCTCCTCCTCCTCCTCCTCCTCCTCCTCCTCCTCCTCCACCTCCTCTTTCTTTTTCTCCTCCTCCACCTCCTCCTCCTCCTCTTTTTTTTTCAGAAGTGTGTGTGTGTGTGTGTGTGTGTGTGTGTGTGTGTTGGTGTATTAGTTTTATAGAGCTGCCATAACAAGTTACCACAAACTTGATGGCTTAAAACAACAAAAATTTATCCTCTGGAAGTTCTGGAGGCTACAAGTCCCAAATCAAGGTGTCAGCAGGGCTATGACCCCCCTGGAGGCTGCAGGAGAGAATCCTTCCTTGCTTCTGCCAACTTCTGGTGGCTTCAGGCGATCCGTGGCTTGTGCTGCATCACTCCAATCTCTGCCTCTGTCTTCACATGGCCTTTTCTCCTCCGAGTGTCCACATCTTCCTTTCTTTTGTCTCATGTAAGGACAATTGTCACTGGATGTAGGGGCAATCTGGTAAATCCAGGATGATCTTATTCTGAGATCCTTAATGTAATTGCTTCTGAAAAGACTCATGTTCCAAACAAGTTCACATTCACAGATTCCTGGTAAATGAGTCTTTTTGTGAGGAGGACGCCATTCAACCCACTGCAGAAGGCAAAAAGAAAGCAATAAATGATAGACTACTTAGGGTTCAGGAATAAGGACCTGGAGTTCGTGGGAAAGTTTCTCCATTTTGGAGGCATCAGTCCAGCTCCTCCTTGTATCCATACCAAGCGCCTCACAGGGCCCCCAACACCACTGCCTCTCTTGCAACCTCTAGGTCTGGATCAGTTGGAGGCACTAGGATTGAGGGGACACAGGGCGCTCTCCCCAGAGCTGTGCACCAGATCACGCCTCTGTTGGGTGGCACACAGGGAAGCATCAGAGTCTGTAAGGAGATGGAAACCCCTTCTATTTCATGAAGTAGAAAAATCAATCACCAAGGTCTCTTTCTGCAGGGCCAACTCCTCTAACAGGTACTGCTCTCTTGAGGATAATGAATGACAAGTACTTAGCAAATTTCGAAGGGCTCTGCAAATGCAAGCCTTCTTTATATCATCACCGTCATTATGATTCAGAGGAAATAACCTCTGCCCTGAGCCTGGACCGGCCTAGGGTCAGCGATAGCGGCCACAGTAACACAGCAAGTATCCGCCGCTGTGCTGCACAGTTTACACCCAGAACCTCTTTCTGTCTCATTTTCCTTATTTTTAATGAAAATAACAACCCTCCCTCCTTGATTGTTTTGAAAATTAAGTAAAATATGTGTGTATGACCAAGGTCGTACAGCCAGTGAGTTCTCTATGGGGACTCAACTAGATCTTTCTGATTCCAATGCCGGTGAGCTTAACAACAGTGTGTGTTTTCCCACTAGTGTGACTTTGTACAGCAAGGGACAGCTTTTGCCAATGGGACTTTTTCTGCACTCTTGAATATTATCTCCTTTCCTTTCAGGTTCTTCCCCTGTGCAGACTTACTAGAGCCTTTTAGAGAAGTGAGGAACAGGTGGATTCTCAGAGGCTAGACTTGGTGAGGTAAAGGTTACTCCTGGTGGGTAAGCCCAGTGTTCTCTGGCTCTATGAACCCGCGTTTCTAAGCCCTGGTTCTGTGCTGCCTCCAGCGGGCCTTGCTGAAAAGGTGCTTTAGATCCTTAGGCACCAGCTGCTCTTCCACAAGTAATTATGGAAGCCCTGTGAGGGAAGGGTGCTTCAGGGAGCTTCAATCTGGTTAAGAGGACAAACAGAGTAAAGGGGTGGGTAAAAGTAGGTTTACAGTTGTACACATAAATAATACAATAATTAATAAATAATAGCACACAAATAAACTGTTTCCTGTACTCACAACTGTTAACCTACTTTTGCTCACCCCGATATATAATCAAGTGTTGGTAGGAGAGAAAACTATAAAACGGGATGTGCATGGGGAATGGACAATCAGGCTGTTGTGCCTTACTGAAAGCCCAGTTCAAGTTCACCCAGCTCTGTGAGGCTGACTTCAGGGCCTGCTGCTGCCCTGGCTGCCCTCCTGGTGGCTAAGTGTGGGCTAATGTTCTGTTTCCTTTAGCCAATAACTTGAGCCAGTGATTCTAGGGTGGTATATTTGCACACAGAATGTGAAAAATTGCTAGGTGAATTGCCTGACACCCAGACGTCCTCAAACCTTCATCTTTTAGGAGTCACATGCTCAACAATGGTCCAGGCCCTGCACTCTGTACTCCCCAAGGGACAGCCTCACTGTGGAGGAGCTCTTGTCTGCTCCTCCAGCCCACATCCAGTCACCTGTATGATGGGGTAGACACTAACTAGCTTTCCTGGGGCTTCTGTTATTCCCAGGACCACCTTGCCCAAGCTTGAGCCCTGGACCATTCCTTAATTCTAAATATAGATTGCAATGCTTGACCAGGCTTTGGTGAAGGCTCCGGGAGAACAGAAGGTTTGGCTGGTCTTGGAGCCCAGGGACCAGGCCTTCCTCAAAGTCTCTGCCCACACTGCCCTTGTGGGGCCCTGTTCTATCTATAGTGGCGATGAGGAGCCCAACTCTGCTCCCAAAGAATCAACATGAGGCCCAGGTCTGCTCTGAGGCTTCCATAGAAGGCAAAAAAGTTGTTTCTAGAGGAAAATCATCATCTGAGATTTGCAATTCTACTCTCAGTAAAGACATTTTAATATACAAACATTTAGATTCTTGTTGACTTAAACCGTTCTCTTCCAGCAGATGATCTGGGATTTACAAATTTCATAACCAAAATGTCCATTAAAGTGTTATTCTGCAATAAATGAAGAAGTTTGTCTTCTATCTCCAGAGAAAATGAAACAATATAGACAGCTTTAGAAAAAGCAGATTCTTCCTATAATGGAGTTTTAGGAAGGAGGAGGGCCGGGGGGGGGGGGGGGTGGCTCTAGGCTCCTCTGAGCATCCTGTTATATGCCAAAAATGAAGAAATGGAAAGAAGGAAAAAAGGAGGGAGGAGGCTGCTTGATTAGTTTACACTTGATCATATATTAATTTATTTATTTGTTTATCATGTGTCTCTTTCACTACAGTAAGCGACCAAAGAGCAGAAACTGTGATCTACTCAGTTGTATATCTCTGTCCTTAATAGGCCTAATGGGTGGTCAGTGAAAGTTGGAGAGAAGGAAGAAGGGAAGAAAGGGAAAAGGAAGGAAGGAAGGAAGGAAGGAAGGAAGGAAGGAAGGAAGGAAGGAAGGAAGGAAGGAAGAAAGAGAGGGAGGGAGGGAGGGAGGAAGGGAGGGGGGAGGGAGGGAGGGAGGGAGGGAGGGAGGGAGGGAGGGAGGGAGGGAGGGAGGGAGGGAGAAAGGAAGAGAGGAGGAAGGATAACGTCACCAGGGCATCAGCTTAGGACAGAGATTTCTATGTACATAGAGGTGAAGGCTAGAGGAATGAGAAATGGGGTGGAAGCAAATCAGGGTCAATATTCTCCACCTCCATGCTGCCCCCAACACTCACACCCCCGGGCCCATAGCAGGCATTCAGGTCCCTCCCTTACTTTCTCCTGACTATTAAATCCACTGGCCCCTTACAGGCAGTGGGAAGGAGATGATGTGGCAGAAAGAGAACAGGTTTCCAAGGCACACAGCCCAGTGAGATGCTGGCTCTGCAAACCACTGGCTGTCAACTTAGTTCAGGTTGCATAGCTCCTCAGAGCCCCACCTCCCTCGACTGCTGGGGGGAAGATGGAAAACCACCCTTGAGAAATGCAAACCCCCCTGAGGCTTCTGAGGACTCTAGATAAGGTTGAAAGCTTCAGGTGCTCAACTCCTTCATTTCTCCAAGGCAGGGAGTGCTCATTGCCCTGATGCCTGGTGGTGCCTGACAGGTAGCATAGGCGCCTGGTAAACTAATCCTCGTCATGAGTAAGAAATTGAGGCATGGCATCCCCCAATTGTGATTATTTTCTCTGAAAAAGCATACCACTTAAATGGTGTTACAAATTAGGAGTTCAATTTGTAGCAAGATTTAAAAAATACAACTCCTACATGCACAGCTAACATCTCCTTGAATTAAACCGGCAAGTGTGACTAGGCCTAATCTTGGCTCAGGAACTTACATGCTTCCTTTCTTATCCCAAATCTGTAGATCTGTTTTTTCTTGGTAGTACTATTACTCTGAGGCTCCATAGAGCCAGCTATGTGTTTTAAAAAGAAAGCAAAAGGGAAAGAAATGAGAGGGGAGGAGATAGGAAGGGGGAAGGAGGGGAGGGAAAGGAAAGGAAAGAAGAAAGGAAGGGAGGAAAGGAGGAAAGAGAAAAGAAAAGAAAAATGTCTTCATTGTTGGGTGGCATGTTACTTCTGTTTTCAAGTTCTACCAATTAGTTCTAGCACATGGTTTTTCTTGGCGCTTTCTGCCTCCCTTCACAGATGGCATGGAAAAGTCTGACTGCTGACTCTCTGGTTCTTCCTCCCTATTTCCTCTCCCACAGCTAATTTAAGAAAGTCTACAGTATGCCAGACCATTGTCAGCCCCGCTTCATTTCCCTGCCTTTGCCTTCTCTAGCCACCTCTACTGCTGGACTCCAGCACCCAGGCCTGATCAGATGGCCCAAGAAATGATCAGCATCCTCAGCCACATGAACCAGTGAGGGATGGAACCGAGTTATTCCCTCCCCCAGTGGGGAAGTGGTGCCCTTCTGGGCTCTGGCGAGCTCCGCCTGCCTCCAGTGTGAGCATTGCCACCCTCGAAGAAGTTTGGATCCACTCCTCGGAGCTGGGCTACCCTTGGCCCTGCTTACTAGTCCCTCACTCACCCTGAGCAGGGCCATCCTAGAGTCAGAAGTTCCTAAGCCACTTCCTGCTCTTCCCACCTCACTCCATGGAGGCCACTCATTTCTCGATGCCTGTGGTGAGGAGACAGGATTCCACAGGCCCTATGTGGACCTGTCTATGACTGCAGGCCGTGCCCGGGCTGGCACCTCTGCCTGGTCACTCCCAACACAGGTGCCCACTTCCTTCACTGAGCTTCCAGAAAGCAGACGCTAGTTCCCTGGAGCTGGCAGGGCTGAGCAGAGCCTTCTGCTGGATGGAGGCGTAGGAGCAATGAGAAGGGACAGTCTCAGCAGTTTCTGATGAATGCCCAACCTGAGTCTGTGGGAATGGAAAGAAAGGAACAGGTTTCCACACATTGCAGGTAATGGGACAAGAACGCCTTACTGATGGCTGACACCACAGGACCCCACTGTTGCTAGGGAGGGGTGGGGCACCCTGAGGTGGCAGGGTACCCAAAGCTAATAGCTGCATTTGGGCCAGGACTAGAGCCCACCCCTTTAATAAAGGAGGCTTTATTCAGTACAGCTCTGACCATCACTCTACTATTTAATTACTTTTGACAGTTTCCTATTGTCTGCAAAATAGCTTGACCTACAACTTGCTTTGCAATCTGGGATTGATATTGTAGCAGTCAGGGCTTTCCAGAGAAACAGAACAATAGGATGTGTGTGTGTGTGTGTGTGTGTGTGTGTGTGTGTGTGTGTGTGAACAACCACATATATATTCAGCAGGTCCTCAAATAACATTGTTTCCTTCAGTGTGGTTTCATTATAACACTAGGAGCCCAGTGCATGAATTTGTGCACCTTGAAAGGAACTGTGGGCCACAAGGCTGTGGTGGGCACAGGGGCAGGTCTTGGCCCATCCTCTGAGCCCCTACCCCGTCTCTCCTGCCACAGCCCCAGTCCCCTGTCTGCTGGCAGCCCTGCTTCCACCACTGCTGCTCACACGTGCTGACAGCGCCGGCCCCGCTCACACCCACTGATGGTATAGAGCAATTGGGGCAGCACCAGCAACAGGTGCAAGTGGGGCCGGCACTGTCAGTGGGTGCGAGCAGCGGCGCCGGTGCTGGCAGCAGGTGCAAGAGAGGCTGTTGCTGGCAGCGGGTGCGAGAGGCAGCTGCTGGCCCCGATCGCCCCTCAGGAGCAGGGGGAGGTGGAGGAGCCTTGAGGGGCAATTGGGGCTGGCACTGGGCTCCAGCAGCGGGTACAAGCTGTGGCTTCAGCACTGGCAGTGGGTGCGAGAAGGGCAGGTGCCGGCAGCAGGTGCAAGTGCTGGGTGGGACCGCGGCACACAGGAGCAAGGAATTTTCAGTAACCAGCAGAGGCTCGCCCTGATGATAGTGACCGGTACCCCACCTTGGTCTGGTGCCCCCACTCACCTGCTCCACCATCCCGCCCCGGCTGATGCCCACCATGTTCCTCGCATGCCCCCTGGTGGTCAGCGGATGTCATAGCAACCAGTTGTTCGGTTGTTCCACCGTTCAGTCTATTTGCATATTAGGGTTTTATATATACAGATTGAGGAGGGGAAAACATTGATTCCTGGCCAGGGTCACCGTCTGTGCGGGGCCTGCACATTCTCTTCATGTCTGTGTTGGTCTCCTCCCACATCCCAGAGATGTGCATGTTAGGTGAACTGGTGTGTCTAAATCGTCCCAGTGTGAGTGTGGATGTGGATGGAAGTACACACAGAGCCAGAGAAAAGCCCTGAGACTAAAAATCCATACAGAAGGGCAAGGAAAGACCAAAGAAAGAGGACACTCCAGTCTGGCAACTAACTGCAAGACAAAGTGGATATTCTCCACGCTGCTTGGCAGGCACCAACGAATTATATAGGATAAAGGTGTCTGTGTTGGGGGGTGGGGGTGGGGTGGGGGGAGAGGCAGTCACAGGCACTAATACAAGAATGCTACCAGGTACGGGGAATTACTTCACCTGCTTGATCAGGTCAGGACAATGGCCTGTTCCAAAAACCAGCACACAGTGGGGGGCAGGGAGGGGTGCTGACTTATGTCAGACTGAGTATCGATTATGATCAGACAGCCTCAAAGGGGGTTTGAATCTCCATTCCAGCCCGGGTCCAGCTGGCGGGACAGATGGTGGTCAGGTCCTGAAACTGTTTCTCCTCTATGCCTGTCCAGGGTTGGGTCCTGCCAGCTGCTGGGATAGGCTCCAGCACCCGCAACCCTGAACTGGAAAATAATTACCCTACTTGTTTTATTAATCTTTGTTTTTGCTTTCTTTCTTTTTTTTGTTAATCCTCACTGGAGGATTTTTTTCCATTGATTTTAGACAGAGTGGAAGGGAAGAGAAGAGACAGACAGAGAGAAACAATGATGTGAGAGAGACACATCGATTGGCTGCCTCCCACATGCCACCCGACCAGGGCCAGGTATCAAGCCTGCAACCGAGGTATGTTCCCTCGACCAGAATCAAACCCGGGACCCTTCAGTCCATGAGCCGACGCTCCAACTAACTGAGCAAAACTGGCCAGGGTTTAATCTTCTTTAAGTGTATGTATAGCACACATGTATTTAATGTTTAATTCTGGAAGTGTTTTGAGTCTTTATATAGAAGTTTGGTGATGTTTTTGTGACCAGAAATATGCCATAAGACCTCAACTCTTGTTTATATCAATTACCTATGGCAAAATTGGTTTTGTTATACGTCATTTCACTTAGTCACAGTTTCCAACAACATTGAGAACTTTACATCTCTATCTCTATTTATATCTATACATCTATCATCTATGATATGGAGAGAGAGATTTATTTTAAGAAACTGCCTCAGATTGTGGAAGCTGGCAAGTTCAAAATCTGTAGACTGGCGACCCAGAGAAGAACCAGTGTATTAGCAAAGCCATCTGCTGGCAGCACTCCCTCTTCCTCAGGGAAGGTCAGTCTTTTTTCTATTAAAACCTTCACCTGATTGGAGGGAGCCCACCCACATTTTGGAGGGTAATCTGTTTTAAATGTCCACTGATTTAAATGTTAATCTCATCTAAAACAAACCTCCACAAAAAAACGCTAGAATAATATTTGATCAAATATCTGTCATTCCAGCCAAAACTACATAAATTAATCATCGAAAACATGGTTTCCCAGCTTCTTTTCCAGAGGTGCGCCTACACAGGCCTTTCTTCCAGCCACTCAGAGACCAGTTCTTTGGACACACCAGAAACTTCATAGCTCTGGGCCCTTGTCCATCCCCGTGTACTCCCAGAGCCCTGAGCCTATGTCTTAGCACAAGTCGTTGTAATTGGGTGTTCACCTGCCTGTCTTCCACTGGATTTTTTACAGCCTCAAAGACACGTTTAGTCTTTTATTCATCCTCACACTGCCAGGATCTGACATAGTAATTGAAGCTCAAAGAACTTCAGTGGATGTTTGTGGCATAAAAATGGATCAAGAACGCTGAAGACCCACACCAGAGCTGAGGGCTGAGGGGATTAACCACAGTCTGAGAACCAAGCAGATAAATGTTCAAAAAGTGGTAATGAAGCCCAGAATCACTTCTGGCTGGAAATCACAGGCTTTATCAGGGAAATAGCATTTGCATTTTGCCCCGTGGGATTTCAACAGGTAGAGATGGGGGAAGGGCACTCCAGGGAAGGGAGTGCCTTGGGTTACAGCACAGAAATGGGAAGATGCAGAGAATGTTCAGGAAAGAGTGCATCGTTTTCCTAGAACGTGGGCTACATGCGGTGGTGTGGGTAGAGCTGGAAAGGCAGCAGGGCCATAGCACTGCAGGCCGCAGTGCAGGGCTCAGCACTCGGGTGTGTTCCGATGTGGTGGGGAACCATCAGGGGCTGTCTACACTGGCCAGGGGTGGGCAGTGACATAATGGTTCAGGCCGGGCTGTCACGCCTGCCTCTGCCCAGAGAGTTACTAGAGTGAGGTCGGCACTGCGCCAGTCCTGAGGGTGAGCTCACTGATGCCTGAGTGAGTTAAATATGTGGGTGGGCGAGGGAAGCCGCCTTCACTGTCAGTCAGTTGCAAACCTTAGACAGAGCCATAGATCTGACTGCTCCAGTTCCATGTAGTGGTGTCATTTAGACCTGCTGGAAGAAGAGGTAAAGGAAAATGTTTCAAACGCTGAAAGGCCAAAACAACGGCTGGCTTTAGTCCTGGCTGCAAATGAAAGCAAACAAAAGGCTGAGGGAATGACATTATCAAGATCAGCCCTGAGGTGGGGGACGCAGGGCTGGAGTCCAGCCTGAGTAGGGTCTGGAGGGCTGGGCTTTAAAAGCCCCTGCTTCCGAAGGCCCAGGATGACCACGGCCTCTCCCGCGCTGGCTGCAGGGGCCTCTGGGTGAGGCAGAAGCTGGGCCCCCTCCCTGAAGCATTCAGGGAGGCAGCCTGTGCAAATGGGCTGTGGGCTACATTGTAGTTCTAATTCTTCCACTTATCCACCTCCCACCCTCTGTTTTTTTTCCCCTAGTTCCATCTCAAATATGATTATTTGAAGAGCTTCCCAAAACATCTTGTTCAAGAGGTTTTTCTTGACTCTTAGCACCCAGGAAGAGTGAGTCCCCACCACGTAGCTCACCTGCTCCTGACTCCAGACAGCGGTTAGTGATGAGTTCCCTGCAGCCTTTCAGCCTGTGCCTCCAGCCTCTGCCTGCTCCCGCTCAGCGCCCTGATTCCCCTGGCCCTCAGCTGCCCCCCTGCCCCCCAGCACCACAGGGACTGTGGGCCAGTTTTGTGGGCCAGGACTGGACTCTGGCACAATGTGTTGGCATTAGCATGGAGCTCTGAGCATAAAACACTGCACGGCAATGTTTCCAGTTACAGGGCAAGGCCCACCCCCATTGTGTGAGGCCCCAGGCAGTGAGAGGACAGAGGGGTGCTGGGCACGGCCCTGTGCTATTCCCAGCTGGGTTTTAGAGCTGTGGCTGCCCCACTTTGCTGCGATTGGAGCGGAGCTTCAGGGAGGAGAAAGAAGGGCCGTGGACCAAATACCCCAGAATGTTTTTTAAGGTCTTTCAGTGAGGAAAAAAATAGACGGAATGATTTTCCCATCTAAAAAAAGAAACAGAACCAACACCTCGTGGAAGATTGAGCAAATGAATGAAAGGCCTATTAAGCACAGGAGTGTTTGTTTACTCCCCACGTTTCAGGCTGCATTTCACAGGGACTACCTTCCCCCTGCAACAAAAACCTGCTCAGAGGACGGGACAAATGGTCTGTCTGCAGCCCCATAAAGCTCCACTGAGGCGGAGCTCCTCGGGGACCAGCACTCCTTCCACTGAAACTGCAGGGCGCAGAATTCCAAGGCCTGCCTTGGAAGCCACCTGCCTTGGAGGCCGCCTGCCTTGGGCCCGCCTCCCTAAGTTTGGAAAGCTACAAACTCCTCCCCCAAAGAAAAACCATGAGGCTGATTGAGCAAAGCAACACTGGATTTTGACCCCTAGGAGCCAAGGAGGGACCTGTGAAAAATAAGGCCCCTCCAGCTCTCCCATTCTGCCCTGCAGAGGGAGCCTGGGGCTGTGGGGGGGGCCACAGGCCTGTGTGGAGGGCCCACACTGGGAACTCAGGCCCTTCCCAAGTTATGCCAGCTCTGCATTATCTGACTTAATCCTCACACCAGCCTTATAGCTTAAACTATGATTATCTCCCTTGTTCCCCTAAAAAAACAGAAGCCCGGAGAAGCTAAGTCATGTGTCCAAGCTCACACAACTAGTAGAATTAGAACCCAGGACTGTCTAAGCCTACAGCCTGAGACTAAGCATTTTTTGTTGTTGTTGTTAACTATCTGCCTGGATTCAACCATCAGCTCCTTTCTACAAGCCCTGCCAATTGGCGCTCAGGGGCAGGGGAACAGGGGAGCAACATAGCTGAGCAGAACAGCCTAAGCCTAAGAGTAGAGGGGAGAAGGGACACAAATATGGGCAAATGACAGCCCATCCATTCCTCCAATGATGATCCCACCCTAACCCCCACTTCTCCCAGTATTCCTTGCGAAGGGCGCCCTATCCTATGACTCTAGCTAGCCATAGATAAAGTTTTGCCCACATATTCTGGGCATTGCGAGTGTAAAACATAAACATCAAAGCTAGTGAGACACCACATAAAACAGCCACTTGAATCTGTGAGACCTCTTCCTTTCCCTCCCTTCAGGCTGCCCTGGAACTGGCAGGACAGCACAGAGGGTACCCGCTAATGATGGTGTGTTTACCTGCTCTGCTCTCCTCTGCTCAGCTGCCTGCAGAGTTAAAGCTGTGGGAATTGTCAGTGACAAAATAAATATGGATGAATGTCATTTTCAAATTTCTAATCATTTTTGAAGACCAGTTGCAAAGGCCAGTGCACGAATCTGTCCCCTTTGCCATGCTTCGGGGTACACCTGTTCCTGGGAACTGTACCCCAAGCTGACAAATCCTGGTCTCAGCGTGGAGGTCTACCCAGCTGCCCCGAGTCAGAGACATCTTCTCTCGCATCGCACAGGCCATTCACTGTTGACCAATTGGACATGCAGGATTAGTGTGAAGTCAGGCTTCAGTAACACGTAGTCTCACGCTCAGCACCTTTGTTTTCACTAGTTGAGAGAGTAAGGGAAAACAGTTCCTCCATTTGTGTGATTCAATCCTAGTGAGACTTCTTTCAATCTATCTCCTGAGTCACTGGTTTTCTACATTTTTATTACTTTCCAAAAGCATTGGAGGAAGGTTCCAAAGAGGCCAAGTCTTGAATCAACTGTCTGGGGTGCTGGTTATGTGCTACCCAGTAGCCTTCTCACTGGCAGGACAGTGGGGAGACAAATAGTGGTTTCTCATTACTGACAGCGGTGGGGTGTCAGGATGGCTCAGCTGCTGGCTGTACTTCAAAGACAGAAGTCACCTCCCTCTGTATGCCATTAATCCCTAACGAGAACACGTATTCCACATACACTCTGGGCAACACAATTACAGAAAATCTGTCCACATACACAGAATCAAAATACCCACTTTTGAATAGTCATCTCGTGTCTTAGGGGTTCAGTTGCAGCCTATTCCCAGGACTGCTCCAGTTCTGCATCCTACCTCTTTCTAGGGGATACATACCAGGATATAGCTGATGCTTTCTCTCTGCTAGCAATCAAAGGAATTAAAAGAGCACTCAAAAAAGGACAACTTTGAAGAGAAAGTAAGCAGCTGTCACAGCAATTTATATGAGACATACACTCAAATATTGGTCTACTCCCAAGATCTACAAACCTATTTATAAATCAGCAGTTGAATTGTTTGTGAATGCCTTTCCACAGATAACATCTTTCCACTGTAGGAACAGATTTTTAAGGGATAAATGATGATCTACAAGTAGAAAGAATTCATAGCACTATTTTCACTAGACCTTCCTCTGTGCTACCTTGAGTGAATTTAAATATTCATTTACTTTTTTTTAAACTCCGTGACTTCCTTTTAGGAAATGCCTCCCCCACCAACCCTCCAATCCGTGATTTCCCAGAGCTGTCATTCCAGTAAGCTTGCCTTCCAGCCCAGTAATGAGCAAGGTCTGTACCCTTGTTATCTGAGGCAGCTTCCAAGAAGGTGCCCAACCATCCTGCCCCCTTGGGCTCACACGCTGTGTAGCACCTGCCCAGAGTTGGTCTTTGTGACCAATAGAATACAACAGAATTGATATGTCATTTCCAATATTAGGCTGTAAAAGAAGGTGGCTTCTATATTGGGTTCTCTTCTTCTCTCTTCTCGTCTGTCCTCTCTTCTCCTCTTTCTCTCTTGGTTGTCACTCTGGGGGAAGCCAGCTGCCATGTGGAAGGGACACTCAGGTAAGCTATGAAGGGGCCACATGGTGAGGTGCCCAACAACCAGAGACAAACTGAGGCCAGCAAGCAACCACATGGATAAGCTGCAAAGGAGGTCCTCCAGCCCCAGGTGAGCCTGAGGAGATGATTGCAGTCTGCAAGAGACCCTGAGCCAGAGTCACCCAACTGAACTGCTCCCAGGTACTTGCCCCATTGAAATTATTTGAAGTAATAAATGTTTTAAGCTGCTCCGTTTTAGAGTAATTTGCTATGCAGCAAAGGATAACTAATACATTGGCCAATCATGCCAAACTCTCAAACACATGAAACACCGTGATTTGTCCAGAGGTGGAAACACAATCTAAGCACAGCCAATTAAAATTGCTTTCAAAAACTGATATGGAGACTAATTGACAGAGAGTTGGGCTGTTTTCTCTATGATGGAAGTAAGCCCAGAGACTATACTGCCTCCCCAAGGGGCATCTGCAAGTGTGGGGGCATATTTAGTAATCACAATGTATGGAAACCCTAGTGGCGTTTGCTTCAGAGAAGCCAGGGATGCTGACTATCCTGTAATACATGGGACATCCACACAACAAAGAATTATCCATTCCAAATTTTCAATAGCACCCACATTGAGAAACGCTAAGCTAGACCCTTCACTTGGCTTCATTCATTCATTCATTCATTCATGCCATATGAAAGTTCTTTTATGAGAAAAAAGCAAATTGAGGTAACAGAAAAAGAACAAGATATAGCAAAAGAGAAAGATAGCGTCCTGATGATAGATTTGAATCCCAGAATGCAGTCCTGCCTGAAGCTAGAAGCAGTACCCTTTGATCTTCCCAAGTACATGACCCAATACATTTTCTTCTATGTTTAAAAGAGGTTAAATTGGATTATTAATGTCTTTCACCAAAAGAGCTGTGACTGCTTTGTCATTCTACCATCCAGTCATTCAAGTAATATTTATTGACCCTTTACTATGTGCAAGTCACTGGGTTAGATCCTGGAGTGATTTAGTTAAAGATGATACATTCCAAAATGACAAGGAGTTAACTAACAATTATAATACAGAGTGATATGAGATATTTACACACACATACACATGCACTTTTTTTAATGCTAAGGAAATACAAAAGAGGAACAGTGTAATGGTGGGAAGAGGTACACAGGGAAGTCCTCGTTTAGATAAAACAGGAAATTAGCAACGTATAGAGACTGTCTAGAAAAGCCAGCAGAGCAGGTAGAGAAGCCTTGCTTGATAAACAACAAATGACTCACCGCACAGACCAAAGCTGTTAATATATCTTAGTCCTGACAACTGAGGCTGAGATCACAGTGATTCAAGAATCACTTGCAGGTCATTTGGGAAAATCCAGAGTAATAAGACAAAGTGGCATTGATCCAATACAGTGTCCCTTATAAAGCACTCGGGTCATTCTCTTCCTCACTTCTTTATGATCTCTAGTATTTCATCTCAAGAAATAAGTCTCTGTTACAAAAGCAACTCTGTTTTTTACAAGTGACAAAGAGACTCAGGTCAGAGTAGGCAAAATCATCTTCATTATTCCTGACATTTTTACATCTCCTTCACCCAGCACACAGAATTATGGGAGGGAGTTACATGCTATTAATGGGAGCTATTGCAATAACTCTATTTCCTAATACCAGGGGGAAATCAGTGGTGCTGCATGTTAAGGAGCCTCTCAATCTCCTGTGAGCATTCAGACTGGGTCTTGGGTATAAGTGAATAAAGGAGTAGTCACTGAATTTTTTTCCAGATCCTTCCAAACATTCCTGAACTAGTTCCCCAACACTTAAATTTCCAGATCATCAATAAATCACATTATAATATCTATTGGAGGTCAGGGAGGGCAAGGCATTATTCCAGATACCATAGGAGAAGATGTGAAAAGATATACTGCCCTTGTTCCCAAAGGACCTACAGTCTTATTAGGGAGACAATCATGATGTCACAAGAATTAAATGTGACAAGCTGGCTGACCTACAATAGGAGAATAGTTAGGAGGCAGTTCATGGATGCCTTGAGCCAGGTCTACAGAATGGGTAGAATTTGATCAAGAAGACCTAAGGAAGAACACTCGCTCGGCACCCAGCAGAACCTAAATGGAGACAATGAGGTGGCAAAACTGATAGGCCAGAGGGTTTGTAGTGGGAAAGAGAGTCAGGAAGTAGTGAGAGCCAGACTGGGGGAGCAGTAAAGGCCAGGGTCCTGCCATCAATCTACTGCCTTTCAGCCTCAAAGTCACTTTTCTTCACCTGCTCTGTGATAAGGGAGCTTTAGGCATTTCTCCTTTGCAGCAAATGCAATATCAAGATTTGTCAGCAGAGAGCTGTGGGTGCGGGCAGGAGGCAGGCACGGGTTCTCTTCCCAGTTCTGGTATGCTGCAATATTAAAATATTTCCTCTAATTAATCCCCTTTTAATGTACACCAATTACATTTTCTCTCTGCCTTGGGCTGCAAGGCTCCTAGTGGCTGTCCTCACAACGACAGCACAGTCCTCAAGCTCATCATCAATGGAGACCACTTGGCCATGGTGCTCCTGAGGTAGACCCCAACACCCAGTTCTTATCCTGCCCTGCTGGAGACCAGGCCTCGGACACCTGCTGCCTCTGCACTCCTAGCCAACCTCAGCCCGGCTCCACTGCAGACACCAGTCTCCTCCTTGTCCAGCATCCGCAGGCAACCTGGAGAACTTCCTGCCACCAGCAGGCTGAGATCACACTTTCTCCAGTGCTCTGAGCTCCAGCCCAGGAGAGGGCCCCCTTCCAAGCTTGCCCTTCCATGGGTGCTACCCATCAGCTTAGAGTGTTCTATAGGGTTTTCTTTATGTCTTAATAGTTACTCCGCTGTTAGAATTACTACATCTTTGTATTAAACTTCTCACATGCAACTTATTGTGTGATTTCTGGTTCCTGATTGGATCCTGACTGACACAGGCAGGCAGAGGAGTCTAGACAATGTGGTTAGGCGGCCATGTCCAGGCGAGGTGGATGTGTATGCTAAAAGACAAGGAGCTGGACCAGGAGTGCACAGGAGAGAAATGAGAAGCAGAGAAGAGAGAACAGAGGATTTGGGGAGAGCACAAGAAGCCTAGTCTTGGAGACCTACTCCACTAGCTGTCTGTCCATCCATACACCACCATCTCCTGGTAAGTGCCTGGCCCAGCCAGTTCAGCCTGAGAGCCACATGGTGATGTTTTTGAGAACGATGAGTCTCGGAAGTGTTGGAGAATGCATTGAAGTGGGTGGTTAAGGGAGTGGAGGGAAGAAAATGCAGAACTTGAGTTGACTGGCTGTGGGACTCAGTAGTCCAAAGGAAGAATGCACAGCCAACTAAATGGTGGCCGAACAGGTCTAAGTGACAAAGGATTCAGGAGGAGGAGTGGGAAAGGGGAGCAATAGTTATTTCCAGAAAACCTCCCTTAAGAAAAGAGAACATGAGGGAAGGAGAGGACTGGCCTCTTCCATGTGTGCAAGCTTGGGTAAGTCATTGGCCTCTCTCACCTCAGCTTTCTGTAGAGCATGCCTCCTGTGGAGTATGGTCTTAGGGGTTAAATGAAACACACTTAGTGCCATGTCTGGAATGTAGAGATGCTCATTATGTTGCAAAGTGACAGCAAGGGATGGGCGTCCTGATGGGTAAGCTGGACCAGGTGACAGAGGGGAGGAGGAGGGGCTAGCTGCAAGGTCAGGGCTCCTGAACCTTGGAAAAGAGGAAGCAGCAGGAGGGCACCAGGTCCTGGAACAGGGAGGATGGTTCTCTGAGTGAAGAGAAGATGCCAAAAAGAAGAAGGGAGAAGAGCACACCTGCCTTAGCCTAAGGCTGGTGGGCTTTTGAAATTTCAAACTAATCATCATAATACGTTTATTGGACGTTAGTGTTTTCAGCAGTGCAGGGCCATTGTATTGGGTCATGCAAAGCTTGCAAATAAATTTTTTTCATGGCAATCTACTGCTTTAAGTGGATGGGTTAGGGGTCATTTCTGCCCTGTGGTAACATCCAAAAGTCGGGAGAAAATGCATGTGTTACCTTTGTCAAGTAACTTCCTGCCTCTAATTTTGTTCTTAAACCTATGATCTTAGAAAATTCCCTGAAGGTTAATTAAAAGCTTCACTTTCCAACCTCTTGTGTATTGTGCTAAATATATTTGTTGGTTTGGATGTCAACAGCAACTGGTATTTGTGAATAGCTTATGCAACATCAGAGTTAAGTAAAAGAAGAAAAAAAAAAACCTCAGATAATATACGCCACAGCTAATAATTGCCTCACCTCCAGTACTGTTAAAATAGTCTAATTCTACATAAGAAGTACTTTATTAAAAGACTTTTTTCAAGTAAGTAAATATATTCAAACAGTGCAAACTTTTAAATTAAATAAAGTACTTCATTATTCACATTTGTGTATTAGAATATTGATTGGGGTCAAGAGTGACTAAAAATATCATGTGATAAAAATGGTTATATATGAAAGTCTTTGATGAAACCTTCTCTCTCTCACACACACACACACACACACACACACACACACTACCACCACACAGATGAGAGGCTGAGTAGACTCATTCATCACACTTTATTATATACACAAAAAAGAAGAAACAGGCCTGGCAGGTATGACTCAACCTATGAACCAGGAGGTCATGATTCAATTCTGTTCAAGGGCACATGCCTAGGTTTCGGGCTTGATCCCCAGTAGGGGGTGGTGTGCAGAAGGCAGCCAATCAATGATAATCTCTCATCATTGATATTTCATCTCTCTCTCCCTTTTCCTTCCTCTCTGAAATCAATAAAAATATTTTTTTTAAAAAAGAATCAGGTTATTGGTCAAGAGTTTCAATCTCACCCTATCTGGTTTGGCTCAGTGGATAGAGCATCAGCCTGTGGACTGTAGGGTCCTGGGTTTGATTCTGTTCAAGAGCACATGCCTGAGCTGTGGGCTCGATCCCCAGCAGGGGGCTTGCAAAGGCAGCCAATCAATGATTATCTCTCATCATTGATGTTTCTATCTCTCTCTTCTTCTCTGAAATCAATAAAGATAAATATATATACTAATGGCCCGGTGCACAAAATTGGTGTTCATTAAAAGGGGATTAATTAGAGGAAATATTTTAATATTGCTATTTGCCCTTTCTCTATAATAGAAGTGTCAGAGATGAAAGAAAATTAGTAAAATGTATATAAAAATCTTCCTTCTTTCAGAGTCTGTGGTACACCGCAGGACCCAGAGTCAAGTCCCTGCCCACCTGTGGTGCCTCAAAATCGTGCAAGACCCAGACCCAGCCGGTCCCACTCCCATTGGGCGAGATCCAGACCTGGCCAGCCCCACCTTTGTCAAGCCCTGCCGGCTGGGGGCGCAGCCTCAGGGCCCCCATCAAGTCTCACAGGGTGGGGGGCACAGCCTCAGGTCCCCCTGTGCACGCCAGGTGGGGGGCGCAGCCTCAGGTCCCCCGTCAAGCCCCACCAAGCAGGGGTCTTGGCCTGAGGTCCCCTGTCAAGCCCTGCTGGGCGGGGGCTATGGCCTCAGGTCCCCCGGCCCAGTGCCAGGGTGGGGGGTGCGGCCTGAGGTCCCCTGTCAAGCCCTGCTGGGCGGGGGGTGCAGCCTCAGGTCCCCTGACCCGGCCCAGTGCCACACAGCCTCAGGTCCCTGCTGATTGCTCATTAAGGCTCGTTATGGAAAACCTGCCTCCACTGTGGGCGCTGCCATCTTTGTGACAGTGTGACAGTCAATTTGCATATTCCCTTTTTATTAGATAGAATTTTTAAAAAGAGTTTCAATCTCTTGAACCAGAATTCTAACTTTCATTCAGATTGCAAAGATTATGATGATAATCGTGATCATAATTATGATCATTTTTAAAAGATTTCAAAACAAAAACAGAAATTTTCAAAATTACTTTGAAGTAATTTTTCCTTTGAAAGATAGTCTTATTCAAACGTATTCTAGAACTAACAGCAAAATTCTCAGGAAGAGGTTTATGCTCATTAGAGTTGATTCCCTTGGTTTATCAACAATTAGTTATCATTAAGAAAAAATTTCATTTAGTCCTTCTCTAAAGTCCTACTTCTATTAATTACTTAATGATAGTGCAGTTATTAGGGACCCACTTGGAAACACCAGAAGGAATATTAGAGTCATTTTGCACTTGCATATTTGGTTTTGATAAGAGTCCATAAGTGGGAAAATAGGACTCAGCGTTGGTGGTATTAGGGAACTCAGAGCTGGCCATCTTCTGCAGATAACTATCTTAGCAGGCACCACGATGCCATGGATTCCACCACCCTGCCCCATCCCCACTTTGGGCCCTATAATCTGCTTTGTCAAATGCCATCTGTTATAGCCACATCCTGGGGCTGCATCACTCTTGTTTCTGTGCCAGCTTTGCTCCATGTACTTATCCCCTGCCCCTTATGGCAACCACAGCAAGCTAAATGCGTGTCCAGAAAGCATGCTTGCATTTGAGCCAGGTAGCTGGGTAACCTAACCCCACATGGCCATTTTCCTGTCCGTGAGTGAATAGGAAGCCCTTTAAAGTTAGAAAGAGGGGGAGGGGGCGGGTATGGAAATGCGGTGGAAAACCAGAAGGAGAGAAAAACATAAGATTCAACCATGAATGGTGAGAAAGTCACAAGTAACCACAACTGAATATTTATTTAGCATCCCAGAATCTCAGGATTGTATGGAATCTTAAATGTTATTGTATTGGGTAAAGTAGTGGCTAGCTGCTAAAACAAATAAATGCTGAAATCTCAGTGACTTAACAAAGAGCTTGAAACTGCTAGGGAGGTTGGGAAGGGTAGTCTAGTTAGTGCCTAGGAGGAAGAGAAAACAGGTTGGTAGTCAACCAGCCAAGCTCTACCATAGTTCCCTGGGACAACCTTTCACACCTCCCCTTCGTCACCTATACATGTGTGGCAAACCTGTGTTTGAGCACCTCATCCTCAGCTGGAAACCTGTAGCATACTCAGCTGGGGGTTGGGCAGGTCCTGCTTGTGGCTAGATGACTTTCCACGAAGAGAAATACACTGGGTGGGTTTAATTCCAAACTGACACTAGTGTGGTTAGGAATGCAGGCCCTGCTACCACAAAGCATCTAGAAACTTGAAAAGTCCACCAGGTTTGTTCCTGGAAGGGTTGGAGCAACAGAGAGTCAGCAGAGATAAAAGCCCACAGAGCATTGTTTAAATTTCTAAAGCTAAGTGGGTAACAACAGGTCACTGTTAAATCATTGCCTGATCAATTCTTGTCTACTCATCTATAATAATAATAACCTAGGTGCTGTCATGCCCTCACATCATCACAAGATGGCTGCGTGCTCAGTGGAGGCTGGTCCCAGCATCTCTGCCACCTCACGGGGAGGAGGCGGGTCCTGGCGAAGGAGGTGGGTCGCAGCAGGGGAGGGCAGTTGGGAGCGATCAGGCTGGCAGGGGAGCAGTTAGGCATCAATCAGACAGGCAGGGGAGTGGTTAGGGGATTATCAGGCTGGCAAGCAGAAGTGGTTAGAGGCAATCAGGCAGGCAGGCTGGTGAGTGGTTAGGACCCAGCGGTCCCAGATTGTGAGAGGGATATCCGACTATCCGGCAGTCAGATATCCCCTGAGGGATCCCAGATTGGAGAGGTTGCAGGCCAGGCTGAGGGACACCTCCCCCCATGCACAAATTTCGTGCACCAGGCCTCTAGTTTGGTTTATAAAAACATTGGGATATTTTGTAATCTGTAAAGCTTTAGACATAGGTGAAAAAAAAAATGGTCATTGCTAATTTGCATCAACAGATGTGTATTAATTCAAATTGTTTGCATTATAAGTTTATTAGCAAATTCACTATGCCTTGGGAAAGACTTTAATAAAGAATGCAAAACACCCCCTTCTAGCATGTCCTATTTATTTCCACTTCTGTAGACATTAACTTCTGCTGCTCCAAACAGTTTATATGCTGTGCATCGGTCCTGAGCAAGCAGTGATCCTGATTCCTCATGTCACAGTTCAATGGGAGCCTATTGTGATGCCTGGTACCTTGGTGAGAGTCGGATTGATCTGCTAAACACAGGATGTGCTCATTCCTGGCAGCACTGTTGTTGTTGGAGGCTGCAAACAGTGAGGCACTGTGAAAAAGCATGTGGAGAGATTTAACTATCGAAATTGATTACTAGCAGAAATAAACATAGAGTAAAGGGCTTTGGAATAAAGAGGGAATAGTGTAAAGAGTAAGACCCACTCTCATAAGATGCTCTTTCTGCCTAAATTTGGGGAAGCCTCTGACCTCACCCTGGAGAGCTCCGTTTTTAGAGGGCATTCATAAACCTCCATGTGTCAAAGGGCAATAGCAGTGCTTGAATTTGCCTAGATCTGTGTCTCTGAATTCCCTGAACATTTCAAACGTGCACATGAGCTTAACAGAGACAAGTTTTGGAAATACAGCTGATGACAACTGTGCAGTGGAAGCAGCAAACCCACGTGGGCACAGGCAGGAGGCAGCGGTGGATTACATAAAGGGCAGTGGCAGGGGGAGCCATCCGGGGCTGGGGCCTTTGTGGCAGAGGAATCTGCGTGTTGCTGACTTGGGGCTGTGTCTCCCAGAAGCAGTCAGTAGGAGCGAAGACAGCTCTGACATCAGATGCAGAAAAGGATCTGAGGCTGTTTTATGCAAAATTAGCCTATTATCTCCTCTGTTACTTTACTTTCAGGTGCCATATTATAGAAAGGTAATGGTCTTAACAGTAATTTCATTGAAGTAACTTACGTTTACTGTTATGTTACGGACATGTCCATCTCCAACACACAATGATAGATTTTTCTTTCCTTAAAAATAAAATAAAGTAAAAAAACAATAACAACAGGCTTGATTCAGCATTTATTTCTCTAGCTTGCAATGTGGTCTATTCCATGCAATCAGAAGTAGCTGTAGTGTGCTATTTGAGGCTGATGAGTATTTGAAAGATCTTGATAATGCCAATAGTTATGCCATTAATGCAGGTACCTCATTTTGCTGCAGTTCACTTTATTGCACTTCACAGATATGTGTTTTTTTACAAACTAAAGGCAAGACCCTCCACCAGCAAAAATATTCTGGTTCACTTTATTGCAGTAGTCTGGAACCGAACCCGCAATATCGCTGAAGGATGCCAGGACCACGTACAAACGTCTAAGGGGATGCATTTTGTTTTTATTTTGCCCACAAAAATGTGAACAGGAAAAAAAATGTTTTTCTAATGCGGTCAGAGCATTTTAAGGCAGTCCAGTTAAACTAACAACAGCTTTCTGAGATGGGGAGGCAAAAGTCGATGTGTACGTTTCACAGATGGAGAAAGAGAAACCCAGGGAAGACTTTCCCAAAGCCCAGCGGCACACCATGCAGAGAAATAGGGTGGCAGGTCACCCAGGACACCTGCAGACAGCACTTAAAAAATGTTTCCCGGTGATGACAGAAAATGAAGGTCTCTGATCCTAGGCTGAGAAATGTGTTGACATCCCTAACTTTTACTGACTCTCTAGACTTTATCTGACATCATCTTAGAGAGATGCTTGAAAGTGCTAGACAAGACTTGCTAGTAAGTGAAAAATAGGCACAGAGCAAACATCCACTTCGAAAGGGACCTTTACTGATTATTTTTCAGACAGGGAAACTGAGGCAAAGAAGGCAAATGGCCTGAACACAGCAACAGTAAGTGGCAGAGCCGGATGAGGCTGCAGACCTGCTAATTCCTCCCCTGTTCCCAGGTTGACAGACTCAAAGCCGAACCCATCTTTTAAGTCTCCCTTCAACAGAAAAGAGACAGGCCAAACTAATCACTGTTTTGGTAAAGTCTGTGTAATATGTGATCAAACTCTGCTAGGAGATAATCTCACTGACATTTTGATTTCTAAACTGTCAAAACATATAAAGGATCATGAAGTTAAAATTAAATCTCGGATGAGTTGGAGAAAATTGTCAGGTTTAAAAAAAGAAATTGAAAAAAGCCCACTTAGTCTCTCACATGACAGCAGTCTCTCACAGGTACTGTTTTTAATGATGGGATCGAGGCAGCCACCTGGAAAGGCCTGTGCTGGCTGCCAGCCACTGGAAAGCATTCCGTGAAGGAAGTTCCCAGTGACAGGCCCTGGAAATGTTTGTAGAGGATGCAGAGTGACAAAGAGTCCTTGAAATGCAATTCATATATTCGGAAAATTCAAATGAGTGTGTAGGACAAAATAAGAACAACTCTATGTACAAATGTCATTCCTTCCACCCTAAGGGAGCCATGAATTCTAAGAAGCATTTATTCCTGGAAATAAAGGAAGAAAGAGAGGGAAGCAGGAAGGGAGAGGAGGAGGAAGGCCTATGAATCCTCATCATTCATACCAGGGAAGAGAGAAATAGAAGGGAGGGGAGGGGAGAGGAGGGGAAGAAAGAGGAGGAAAGGGAATTCACCCTAAACCATAAAGACATACACTCAACGTTGTGCTGGAAACATCTCAAGTTGCCTGCTCACCTCTTTTGCCTGCCAGGCATAACTTAGGCACAGAGAAAATGTGGTACAAGAATCCCAAAGATCAAATCAATAAATCTTGTTGTATTATAAAAAAAGCAATAGACTAGCAAAATGCATTTTCACACACTTCTATCCAAGTGTAAGTCTTAAGCTCAGTTTCTGCAGGGAGCAGGCCATGCTCTCTTTCAAAAGAGCACAAAAGGCAGATTTGGGTGTCAAACTGCTGATGTCAAGTTGACAGCAGGACAAATCCAGTAGGATGACAAATGGGAGCACTGTGCTACCAAAGGGGATCAGGCACAGGAGGTGTCTCTTCTAAAACCACTTGCAATTTTCATGTCATCTTGACTATAAAAGGGATATCTTCCTGTCTGAAAAAGAAAATGATATTTTTTTGAGTAAAATCTCAATGAAGTGCAGAGCTTCCGCAGGCATAAAGAATCCCAACTCAAAGGTGCAAACGTCTTCCTCTGCTCTGGGCTTTCATTAGTCTCCTGTGCAGTCTTGGTGGGACACGCCATTTGTTTGGAACAGAGAGCAGTTCCTGTGATGTTGTGTTAAAGGAGCCTCGAAATCCCACACATGAGTCCTTATTGCAGCAACAAACCCAACTTCCTACTGGAAATGCTCCCCTCAAATGTAGGGAAGCAGGTGTTTGTGTTCCTTCTCTTTATGCTGCATAAAAAGAGGCATCGGGTAGAGCAGAGAACACGGCTCTGTGCCCATGACCTTGAATGGAAACACCAGACTGTTTCTCTTGGCGCTGTCCTGAGAATCCTGCCAGGAGAGCTCTGGACACCTACACTCGTTTGGGAAGTAACCTGAAGTCCTCTGTTTAGGACATAAAGTAAGAATCTTTATAAGAAGATTTCCCATTTTACGGGTGTTCAGAACAGTTCACCATGGAGTTAGTCATTGGGGCAAGCACAGTAAGTGTTGCTGAGAAAGTCATGGCAGCTGAGTAGCATCTTTCCTACAACTGTCAAAGGCTCCTGTCATTCATACCTGGAAGGCCCATCTACTTCTGTTGCTATGGAGATTTGCATGGGTTGAGGAAGTGCACTGACTTTTGTCTTCCCCCTGGAATTTGAAGAAATAGTCTATATCAGGGGTGGGCAAACTTTTTGACTTGAGAGCCACAATGGGTTCTAAAACTGGACCGGAGGGCCGGAACAAAAGCATGGATGGAGTGTTTGTGTGAACTAATATAAATTCAAAGTAAAGGAGCGGAGGGGAGAGCAAGAGAACCGGATAGAACAGCCGGATCCGGCCCGAGGGCCGTAGTTTGCCCGAGGCTGGTCCATATTCTGATCTAGGCCTCAGTCATCACACAACTTTCTCTACTTATTAAGAGAGCTAATTAGGCAAACATCTAGACTTAATCCTCAAATCTCTCTCCATCCAGGTTCCCCAGCTCATTGGTTTCCAGCAACAAAACAAGTGACTTTTATCAAGATAACTAGAGGCCCGGTGCATGAAATTCATGCACAGGTAGGGTCCCTAGGCCTGGCCGGCAATCAAGGTCGATCTGTGGGGCAACTGGCAGAGCAATTGGGGGCCCCCCGCTGGCACCCACCTTGGCCGGCCTCACACTGCCTGCTCACTGGCCCCGCCCCCCACCCCCCGCTGCCACTGCCAGTCACCTCCCACAGACGGAGGTGACTGGCAGGGCAATTGGAGATGGTGCCAGCCTACGTGCCAGCCTACTCACCAGCCAGCCCTGCCCCTGCTGCCACCACCGGTTGCCTTCCTCTGCCAGGTGACTGGTGGGGTGATCGGGGAGCCCCCACTGGCACCTGCCTTGGCTGGCCTGGGGCCTGCAGGCTGGGGGCAGCTCCCACATTGAGCATCTGCCCCCTGGTGGTCAGTGCACATCATAGCCACTGGTCATCCCACTGGTCGTTCCGCCATTCGGTCAATTTGCATATTAGGCTTTTATTTTATAGGACTAGAGGCCTGGTGCACAAAATTTGTGCACGGGGCGGGGGGGGGGGTGTCCCTCAGCCCAGCCTGCATCCTCTTGCAATCTGGGACACCTTGGGGGATGTCTGACTGCTGGTTTAGGCCCGAATCCCTGCAGGATCGGGCCTAAACCAGCAGTGAGACATCCCTCTTGCAACCCGGAACTGCTGGCTCCTAACTGCTTGCCTGCATGCCTTCCTGATCTCCCCTAACCACTCTGCCTGCCTGCCTGATCACCCTAACTGCTCGTCTGCCTGCCTGATTGCCCCTAATCACTCTGCCTGACTGCCTGATTGCCCCTAACTGCTTGCCTACCTGCCTGATGACCCCTAACTGCCTCTGCCTCACCCCCGCTGCCATGGCTTTATCTGGAAGATCATCTGGAATGACATCCGGGAGGTCGTTTGGCTGTCTGGTCTAACTAGCATATTATGCTTTTATTATTATAGACTAGAGGCCTGGTGCACGAAATTCATGCATGGGGGAGTTGAGGTTTCCCTCAGCCCAGCCTACACCCTCTCCAATCTGGGACCCCTTGGACATCCCTCTCACAAACCAGGACCACTGGCTCCTAACCACCTGCCTGCCTGTCTGCCTGATCGCCCCTAACTGCCTCTGCCTGCCTGCCTGATCGCCCCCAACTGCCCTCCCCTGCTGGCCTGATCACTCCAAACTGCCCTCCCCTGCCAGCCTGATTGCCCCAACTGCTCTCCCCTGCTGGTCTGATCGCCCCCTAACTGCTTGCTCCCCCTTGCCAGCCTGATCGCCCCCAATGGCCCTCCCCTGCCAGCCTGATTGCCCCCTAACTACTTGCTCCCCTGCCAGCCTGATCACTCCTAACTGCCTCTGCCTTGGCCCCCACCACTGTGGCTATGTCTGGAAGAAAGTTGGACGTCCGGAAGATGTCCAGCCAACCCAGTCTAATTAGCATATTACCCTTTTATTAGTATAGATAGAGAAGAGAGCCTGCATAATTGGCCACCATGAGCAGCTTATGGGGTCATTTCTGGCCTTCAATCTAAACTCCCATTTCATCTAAATTTGGGTTCCAAGCATACTTCAGCATGACTGTAGCATATGATATGCATTGGAAGTGTAATGGGGATGGAGGGGGATGAGAAAAATGGCCTCTCAACCAATATTGAGTGGACATCTTCAACTGGCAGAGAACAACATCCAGTAGGTTACATGATACATGGCACAGCCTTTGAGGAGCAGAAACTTATGTCCTGTGCCTTTACTACCAAAGGAAAGATAAAGAATAAAAGACACTCTGGCTATTTGAAAGACACTTAGAAAATACTGGCACAAAAAGAAAGAAAACTGCCTTCACTTTATGATCTGTCGATAACTACTGTTAGTATGTTGCCCTAAATTGTTCCTGCTCTTTTTCTGATTTCCCCCCTACAACTAAAATAGTACTAAACATATCAATTTATTTCTTGATTATTTTTCTTTTAACATATGGGACGACTATTCCCACTATTACCAGAGAAACCCAGGGGGCAAGATTCTTTCCTAATGAGTTGTTTTGCCTTTGTCCTGCTGTGATAGAATCATTCGTCACATTTAAATGCTTTTATTTCTGAGTTTCATTGGGTTCTGATGAAGTAGGGGTTGTAACGTGATGATCTGGGGGTTGCTAAGTTTTGTGTGAGTTTGTATTAAATCTTGAGTATGAGCTGGGTGCTAGGGGACCATCCACACACACTCAAGGATCAAAGGGCAAAATGCTAATGTTGATGGGGAAGATCCTTCCCTGGGGTTGAAAAAAGACAGTGTTAGAATGTCTGGCTGGCAAACAGAAACAAAGAGAGAGCAGAGGGATTATTGAGAAAATCAAATTAACTGCTGATCTAAAGCCCAGATTATACTTCCATTAAGTACTATCAGATCTCAGAATCTCTTGTTAGAGGTAAGCAAAGGCAGTTAGTCCCCTGTGGAGCTAAAAAAATAAAATAAAATAAATAAATAAATAAATAAATAAATAAATAAATAAATAAATAAAACAGGAAAGCTAAAGGACTTCTGAAAAGAATTTAGGATGGGAAGAAAGATGTGTTCCCTTTAAGCTCAGACATGGAGAATACCAGGGTTAGATGAGCAAGGGCTAAAAAATGGTGGAAATGACTATTCATTTTACTTAAGTCTATTCGAATCACAGAGTTGGAAGGTGTTGTGGAGTGAACTGTGTCCCCCAAATTCATGTGTTGACAGACTGGCCCCTAGTACTTAAGAATGTGACCTTATTTGGAAATAGGGTTGTTGCATAGGTAACTGGTTTAGGTGAGGTTATACTGGACTAGGCTGGGCCCTAATCCAATATGACTGGTGTCCTTATGAAAAGGGGAAATTTGGCCCCAGAGGCACAGGGAGAAGAACAAATGAAGACTGAAGTTCTGCTGCCCCAAGTCAAGGACCTGTTAGAAGCTCCAGAGGTTGGAGACAAATGGCCCTTCCCCAGGGTGGCTAGAGGGAGGGTGGCCCTCTGACACCCTGATCTTAGACATCCAGCTTCCAAAACTGTATGACAATAATTTTCTGTTGTGTAAGCCACTCAGTTTGTGGCACTTTTTACAATTGTCCCAGGAAACTAATACAGAAGAAATCCTAGGAGCTATTTCATCCAACTTCCTATTTGATGAAGATCTCCTTCCCAGTGTGGATAGATGTTCACTTCAGTCAGCTTCTGAGGGAGACTTCCAGGGATAGAGTCATTGTTCTTGGGGCAATAAATCCAATTATTTCATTGTGGGTGCATCGTGCTTTTGTAATATAATTTGATTATTAGCAATCGGAGCAAATGTTATGCTTTGCTGTTTTTTAGTATAATGCTCTACTTCACATTCAATAAAAAGATGCTCTGTAGAAAAAAAAGTATGTGTGCACCTACAGCTTACCCCATAACCAAGGCACCATCATTCAGGCAGAGGCAGCAAAAGTACTAGGTACTTAGGTGGAAATAAACAAACTCTGACTTCTGGCCTAACTCATAAAAAGCAAGAGCCCACGTCACACACTCTCCTGTGGCTTTCAGAGCCTTCTGCCTAACACAGTGTCCACCAAAAACAAACCAATGCTAACAGGCTGGCCAACTGAGTCATAAGCACAATTCCTGAGCCAAGCACAGCATCTTTCTTTCCTGCTTCAAAGGGCAGAGAAGGAAACAGCTGTGAGTCATAGCATAATAATGGTAATGGGAAAATCCCACGGGAGTCGCCAAGGGGAGGTGAGAAACATCTACTTGGATATGTTCCATTGCATTCTTTTTTCCAGTAGCCACATTTCAGAACGGATTGAGAGCTAGATTGCTGCCATCTCCCCTTTGGTCTGATTCAATAAGCACCTGTTGTATGAACACTGACCATTTGCCCCAGGGAGAAATAACTGAAATGATGGACTAATTAATTCTGATGAGCTAGCTGCAAGGAGGTACCTGGGGGCTAAGTGACTCACAGTCAGAGATGGATGCTTTAAGGAAGATGTGGCAAACAGGTTTCATTTCTGAAATGCCTGGCTCTGGATGCTGATGAGAAACTCTGTCCCTACTCTGCAGTTGGAGGTCTCTCTCCACTCTCCAGTGATGAGATCAAGCCACCTCACTGTAGGAAGCAGACTCTGCATTTGCCCCACCGGGTCTATTAAGAATGTTCTAAGCCTCTTTCCACTGGGTACACCTAGACTTCTTGTTTTCACTCACTATTTAGCATCCACATTTAGTTAAGTTTAACAAAAGTTCACTGAGTGGTGTTTACTCTGGACAAGCCCATGCCAGGTGCTATAGTGGTTACGAAAGTAATACCCAGTGCCCTGAAGAAGCTGGTGGAGAAAGCAAGGTGGTTACTTTGCCTTCACTTGCTGGCATCAGTTCACAGGCTGGTATTTCTATTTCTTTTTCATTGGAATCAGAAGAACCTAAATTCATAATCTGACACTAGTAATTACTTCCTGTGGAACACTAGACAAAATCCTAGGAGGGATTTCATAAAATACAACAAACTGATATAAAAATTCATAGAAAAAGCAAAGGATTGAGACTAGCTGAGACAATTTTGAAGGTGATGACCAAGGTTAGGGGTCTATCACTGCAAGATATCATATTATTACCTGTGGAAAGTGGTAGGATTGTGGTATTGAGATAGAATTGACCAATGATGCCCACGAGAAAGGTAGGAGCAAACTCCCATCCATGAGTGTCTGAAGGGGGAGTAAAGGAGGGACAATAACCACTGAACCAGAAAGGTGCCTTGATACCCAAAAACAAAGCACACAAATTCATTGACTATAAAAGAATTTTTTAAAATATATTTTTATTGGTTTCAGAGAGGGAGAAAGAGATAGAAACATCAATGATGAGAATCATTGATAGGCTGCCTTCTGCAGGCCCCCTACTGGGAATGGAGCCCGTAACCCAGGCATGTGTCCTTGATGAGAATTGAACCCAGAACCCTTTAGTCTGCAGGCTGATGCTCTACCCACTGAGCCAAACCGGCTAGGGTGACTATAAGAGAATTTATTGTAGGATAATTTACCTACAGGAAGAGACAACCCAGACTGCACAGGTTATTCTTCACTATACTATACAGTGATTACATCAAGTGTTTTGGGGTATCTATATATATAAAAAGCCAGAGACCATAACGCTGTCACAACCATAACAACCTAACGACCAGTCGCTATGACACCAACTGCAGCCAGTGAACCAGCCTGATCCAGACCGGATCACCCCCAACACCCCAACCAGGGCGGGGCCAGCCAGCCAACCACCTTGGCTGGCAGAAATTTGGGGTCCAGGGTCCTTGGAGTTGCTCGGTATCAGTCTCAAGCAGCTGCATGGGCAAAGCTTTCCTTTGGCAGAAGTGGACCCGGGACCAGGGTGCTGGAGTCAAGGATGTTGGGGGGAGGCTTTCCTGGTGGCCACAGCAGTCCCTGCAGGCTGCACACAGCACCTGGGTGTCTGGCCCTGGTCAGAACAGCAACAGGAATAGGGGCCACAAGGCACAGGGGGCAGCAGCACACAGGAGCCAGGAGGTGCGAGACCCGACATGGGCTCTTACCCCACCCACTGGGCCCAGCAGCACCAGCAGGTGGGCTATGATGTGCAGCAAGGCACTGGGCTGCAGACGGGAGGGGAAGCGAGCCAGGAGGTCAAGGCTCCACTCCAGACAGACCCCCGAGCAGTGTGGGCGGGACCAGAGCTGGAAACCCTGGTAGGGTGGGTGGTGCTACAGCCCCATGCCTTTTCAGCCTTGGCCTTGGAATTCAGAGGTCAGCCCCACTTCAAGAGAGAGGACGTGGCGGAAAGTGGCAAGGCCACAGGAGGGCTGGGAAATGTTGTGGCCATCTTCGGGAAACACAGCTGCCACGGTCTTCAGTAACTATGAACAGATAATCTTTGGTCTTGGTTCTACAGAAGAGGAAGCTGAGACTCAAAGAAGGGAGCCTTCTGCAACACCTCACCCACTTCTCAGACCTGACCCTGTGCAGCATTGTTTTCGCTGAAAGTAGAGAATCCAAAATATTTTTATATCTTTGCTATTTTAGGCAGGAAAGAATTTAGCACAGGGAATTGGTGCTTGGGAAATCATCGGAAAGCTGGAGGAGTGGGTATTAGGCTGGCCCCTTGGAAATACTCCCTGCCCAGGGGGAGGAGCTGCCCCCTCAGCCACAACTGAATTCTAGGACACTCTGGCACAGCTGTAAGCCAGGGATCAGGAAACTGCTGCCCCCACAAAACTGCTGCCCTCAAGCTCCCACAAAACAGGTCACTGGGCACTGCCTCTGCCTCAACTGACTGTGCACAGCCTGGATTCTGCTGCGGAAAACCTCCACATCTCTGCAAACATGATCACCAGCAGCAAACAGCCCAAACTGCAGAAAGATGCCTCTGCCCCACTTCTGCCTTCAAAATATTGTGCAAGCACATCCAATCAGCAGAAACGAATTCATATTCAGAAACCTAGCTGCAAAGGAATTTGGGCAAGTCCAGACTTTCGTATAGGAGTGAGATCTTGCCAATGTACCTCATGTGCCTGGTATTCATAAAAACGGGGCGCAGCTGGTGGGGCTCAGTGGTTGAGCTTCGATCTATTAACCAGGAGGTCATGATATGATTCCTGGTCAAATTTTGGGCTTGATCCTCAGTAGGGGCATGCAGGAGGCAGCTGATCAATGATTCTCATCATTGATGTTTCTATTTATCTCTCCTCCTTTCCTTTGAAATCAACCAATACATTTTTTTAAATGGGGTCATGCTGTATATATGCATTATAATGAGTTTTTCACTTCATAGGTCACTAATGTCTTTCCTGTTAAAACCATACTTAGAGAGCATTATTTATTTATCATTCATTTGAATTGATCTCAGAGAGAAGAAGGGAGAGAGAGAGAAACATTGTTCCATTGTTTCCTGCACTCACTGGACTGGGTATTGAATCTGCAACCTGGGCATGTGACCTGACTGGCAATCCACCACTTTCTGGTATATGGGACAATGCTATGCTGGTACCCTGACCCCAAATTCCAGCCTCCAGAACTGTGAGAAAAATACATTTCTGTTGTTTAAGCCACACAATTTATGATATTTTGTTACGGCTGTCTAAGCTGACTAATCTATACTAATAAAAGGGTAATATGCTAATTAGACTGGGTCAACCAGACATCTTCCAGTCGTCCTTCCGGACAAAGCCACAGTGGCAGGGGCTGAGGCAGAGGCGGTTAGGGATGATCAGGCCTGCAGGGGAGAGCAGTTAGGGGTGATGAGGCAGGCAGGCAGAGTGGTTAGGGGCAATCAGGCAGGCAGGCCGATGAGCGGTTAGGAGCCAGCAGTCCCAGATTGTGAGAGGGATGTCTGAGGAGTCCCAGATTGGAGAGGGTGCAGGCTGGGCTGAGGGACACCCCTCCCATGCATGAATTTCTTGTACTGGGCCTCTAATCTATATATATTAAAAAGCCAGCGACAGTAACGCTGTAATGACCATAACGACCAGAAACCAGAACACCACGGCTCCTTGCCCAGGCTGGCCCTACCCCCAAGAGAGTGGTTAGGGGCACCCCTAGGCAATGCGATAAGGTGCGATAGGGATCAGGCCTAAACCGGCAGTCAGACATCCCCTGAAAGGTCCTGGATTGTGAGAGCGTGCAGGCCAGGGTGAGGGACACCCCCTCCCCCATGCACAAATTTCATGCACCAGGCCTCTAGTAGTAATAATTGACAAGACAAAGAAAAAAGTATGTGACCCAGGCCAAGAACCTCACCTGCTAGGGGTCTTGTGTTAGATAACAGTTTAGCAGGACGCTAATACCATTGTGATATTTATCTTGGTTGTTATGCCTTTCTAGCCATTACTGACTAGAATCTTTATGATTACATTGTGTAAGCTTACAGAACACAGCAAATCATTAACTACAAGGCCTGTGTATGTTGGCCAGAACAAGTTAGGTTAGTCAAAGTTAAAGCAAGAACAGAGAATGGGGAGGGGGTTGGTTTACAAACATAGAGTCAATTTGTGCACTTCAACATCTGTACCTTGTGAAACCTTTGTATGGCAAATTTGGCATTACAAACCAATCAGGAAAGCATGGATTCTTCTTCTAAAAATGGTGTTGGGAGAATTGATTATTCCAATACAAAATTATTTTCATTCAAAAAATACTCCAGTTCTCTCCTCCTGCTGCACTTCTCTGCCCCCCAACCCCTCCCTGAAGTTAGACATGGTCACATGACTTGCTTTGGCCATTGAATGGGATCAGAAGACTCGTGTTACCTCCAGGCACAGCTGAAATCATTTAATCATTTAATAACTGCAAAAACGCACATTAAAGCAATTTAAATTATTTCACACTGATCAGTTTGGTAAAAATTTAAAATTTGATAATACCTAGAATTGTCAAGGACAGAAAGAGAAACTATATTGAAGAACAATTTGGCCAAATCTAATAAAGTTGAGGACATGCATACTTTCAACCCAATACTAATTTTTCTTACTGGAACTCTTGCACATTTGCACAAGGAGATGTATAATCAGGAACATTTTTGCAGGCTTATTTTTAATGGAAAATAATTAAAAACAATTCAAATATTCATGACCAGCAGAGTAGATTCGTAATTTATGATACAATGGAATATTACATAACCTCTTGGGTCAAAATGGATAAATCTCAAAAACCTAAAATTTTTTTTAAAAAAACCAATCAAGTTGCAAAAGTTGTGCAGTATATGTTCTACTTAAACAAAGTTTGAAAACATGTACACTTTAATAGACACATACATATATAGTATAGTCACGCATCAATTAACAACGAGAATATATTCTGAGAAATTTGTATTAGGCAATTTCATCATGCAAACATAACAGAGTGTACTCCTTGATGGCATAGCCCACTACACACCTAGGCTACATGGCATAGCCCATTACTCTTAGGCTACTAGCCTGTGCATTATGCTTCTGTACAGAATACTGTAGGCCAGTGGTCGGCAAACTCATTAGTCAACAGAGCGGCAAACCATGACTCGCGAGCCACATGTGGCTCGCAAGCCACAGTTTGCCGACCACAGCTGTAGGCAACTGTAACACAATGGTAAATATTTGTGTATCTAAGCATAGAACAGGTACAGGAAAAAGATAGTATAAGATATTTTAAAAATGGTACACCTGTATGGGGCACTTACCATGAATGGAGCTTGCAGGACCGAAAGTTGCTCTGCGTGAGTCAGTGAGTGAGTGGTGAGCAAATGTGAAGGCCTAGGACATTACTGTCTACTATTGGTGACTTTATAAACACTGTATAGCAGCATCAACACAAACATGTGAGTAATGTGTTGTGCTAGAATGTTACAATGGCTACAATGTCACTAGGTGATAGGAATTTTTTTGCTTTACTATAATTTTATGGGATAACAGTTTCATATGCAATCTGTTGTGGACCAAAACATCATTATATAGTTCATGATTATATACAGTAAGCATAGGAAAGTATGCACAGAATTGACAAACAATTGGAAAGAAAAGGTAATGGGATCAGAAACACAGGAGGTTTCTAATGCATATGTACTGTTTTAATTAAGAAAAACTGAAACTAATATCACAACTTTTTATTAGAGATTGGATATAGCTGATTATTATAGTGTTCTCTGCACTTACCAATAATAAAATACTTTTTTTCATTTATGACTTCTCAAGGCCTCGTAATGAGCAAATAGCAAGATGAATCCAACTCAGTGTTTTATTCACCACCACACACTCACATTAATAAATGTAAAATTAATACACCCTAACACTCTGTATCTCTTTTGCAAAAGCCAGCACCTTTAGACACTGGCTCTCAAATGTGACTACATGTTAGAATCAGTGGGGTCCCTGGGCCTCAAACCCAGAGATTTTAATTAAATTGATCAGGGAAGTGGCCTCAGTGGTAAGAATGCTTAAAGCTTCCAAGTGATTCTAATGTGCAGCTGCACTATTAATTTCTCCCTCACCATAATCAGGATTATAATACCTATTTTGTTGGATTGCTAGAAGAATTAAATAAGAATGATGTGTTTAAATTACCTGGTATATTACCTTACTTTATGGAAGTAAAAATTAGTTACTATCCTGGATGATCTTACAAGAAATGAACACCAAGCAAATTGCTTATCCTGAGAGTGGGCTGAGCATTTTAACACCACCACCCTTCCCTGTGCCCCAATCTTCCTTCTCTCTTCTCCATCCCACTGAACCTGCTGCTCTCTCAGCCTATCTTATTTAAATGCAAGCTTGGAATTTTGAGAAGTCACAGTTGCATGTTTATACCCAAAATATAGCCTTTCAGCCAACAACTTGGTCTGGTGGATTCCCAATATTTCTTTTTAACTGGTATCATTATCTCAATGTGTCAAATAGCACCATCAAAGTAATAAATGAAAATATTTTTTTAAATAACTTACAATAGAGGGAAAGATGCCATATTATAAAGCCACAGTCTTTTAATCTACTTTGTTCATTAATGAGACTTGTCTTTAGAAGATTGGACTCTATTTTCAAAGTCTATTGTTACTCATTCTGTGAATCATGTATTTAAAAGAGTTATGTAGCCCTAGCCAGTTTGGCTCAGTGGATAGAGCATCAGCCTATGGACTGAAGGGTCCCAGGTTCGATTCTGGCCAAGGGCACATGCCTGGGTTGCGGGCTCGATCCCCAGTAGGGGGCTTGCAGAAGACAACCAATCAATGATCCTCTCTTATCATTGATGTTTCTCTCTCTCTCTACCTCTTCCTTCCTCTCTGAAATCAATAAAGAAATATATTTTTTTAAAAATGTCACATTTCATGTATATTCAATCTTTATAAAATATTAAATGTATAGAGGAGAACATTTTTAAAAAAGTTATGTAGTCATCATTTTCAACACTACTTATTTTGTCAAATTCTTCTTTTATGTATGGAGAGATGAGGAGTCTACCAGGGGTCCTCAAACTACGGCCCGCGGGCCACATGCGGCCCGCCGAGGACATTTACCCGGCCCGCCGGGTGCCGCTGCCTGTCCTGCTTAGCAGCCGACTCGTCCCGGGCCCGCAGTGCACATAGGAATTTGTTCATAGTTTTTTTTTAAACTATAGTCCGGCCCTCCAACGGTCTGAGGGACAGTGAACTGGCGCCCTGTTTAAAAAGTTTGAGGACCCCTGGTAGACTTCCAAGAGATTTTTTTTTTAAACTATGAGTATGTAACCTACCAGGTGATGTTGCAGACAGACCACATTCTGTGCCTCAGGGAAACATTTAGTGTGTCCACCATATATAAGATGTGTGACAGAAAAAGCAATGCATGATACATAGCCTCTATTCACATGACACTTGTAAGATATTTTTTAATTGATTTCAGAGAAAGAGGAAGGGAGAGAAAAGAGAGAAACATCAATGTGAGAGAGATACATTGATCGATTGCCTCCCGTTGAAGCATAGTAACCTCCATCTTGTATAAAAAACTGCTGTTTGAATTCTCCGCTATTGTTAGATAGTCCCTAGTCACTGTAAACTCTGTCATTGTAAACTCTGTTACTTTAAGACAGTCTGTTATTCTGTAAAATGACTGTTTTTAGTTTAAATAGAAAAAGATAAACTTAACTGTCTGACCTTGCAAGCTAGCCATCTAATGTAATAGACTAAAATAGACTAATACTGATAATAATTATGCCAAGTACTAACTCATTATGTATTCAAGGTTACAACTGTCTGTAACAATAACTCACACAGAGCTCTTTGTAATATCTGCAAACAAAGAGGCTCGAAAAGTATAAATACAAGACACTTCCTCTATTTCGGGGCTCAGAGATTTAGAAGAAACACCTCCCTCTCGAAAAGTATAAATATGAGACACTTCCTCTATTTCGGGGCTCAGAGATTTGTAAGAAACACCTCACTCTGGGCCGCGTGCAATAAATGACTCCTAATTAATTGGCTCATTAAGGCGTCTTGTATCTCATTCGATGACTGACACTACAACACCGTATGCACCCCAACTGGGTACTGAACCCACAAACCAGGCATGTGCCCTGACTGGGAATCAAACCCGCAACCTTCCGATACATGGAATGACACTCCAACCAACTAAGCCACACCGGCCAAGGTTTGTAAGACATTTTTAAAGAGAATATATAGTCTTAAAAAGACTTGAAATAACTTATAATATAAGAATTTAAAGCTAATCATATGTGGAGACAATACCTGTGAGAATTCTGTGGAGAGAAACGCCATGCCACTTGGTGTGGTGAGATCGTTGGGGCAGGGAACCATGCTTGATCTGGGCACTAAAGAATGGATGATTGGCAAACTCCAAAGTTGGCTTGCAAAGTCATTCTTCCCTTCCTCATTGCTTCCAGATCCCTGATTTTGTTTGAACAGCAATATGTCCATTTCTGGGAAGTAAATCATGTCCTACAGCAATCCTGTTGTCTTTGCAACTGATGGATTTGGTGTTGGTTTGGGGTCTAGTTTTGCCCACTCAAATTCTAGAAAGTATTTTCTTGCCTTTTGTCCCAGTCCCTTTCTTTCTTGGATTCCCGGCCTATAAAGATAAGAGTTGAAAAGCTAAATCAGCTTTCTAGGAAACATTATGTCTAGAGACATCACCAAGACAATGAAGATGGCAGAGTACAAGGATGAACAAGTCTGGGTCATTGGCAACATTGCAGAGCCACTCTGCCAACCCTAGATAGCTTGCCTCCAAATTGTCCATTATATGAAATAATTATGTCTTTATTATTTAAAATACTTTGTTTGACAATTCTATTACTGATACAGGTGGGTCAGATATCCGAAGGTGGACAGCTAGAGTTATCAGCAAGTTTGGGAGATGAGGGACAGACAAATTTGACTAAGTTGATCTGGAGGGTTTGGTAAAGAAATAAACATTGAGGTCTAATGAGAAAAAGCATGGATCCAGTCCTCATCATTCAATATCTCTGTGACCATGGCAGTTAGTTCCCTTCCCTGTATCTAGAGTTTACATCTGTAACATGGAGATACTTACACATAACTCACAGTGTTATTGTGTTAGATACTGATAAATAGTAGGCACTCAATAAATGATAGCATCATTATTGTTTGAAAAGAAGACTGAAATATAGAGGCCTTTGCCAGGCTAAAGAATTTGAACTCAATTTTATTGAAAATAGGAAGTCCTTAAAGGTTTTCATTTTGAAGCTTTTAATTATATATACATATAATTAAAGGATATATATATATATATATATATATATATATATATATATATATAAAGCTCTGTTTACCTCAGTTCCTATTATACAATACAAAATATCCAGCTTTTAACAGAACTGCCAAAACTCACATGAGGAGAAATGGATAAGCCCTGGATAACCCTATATCTATTAAAGAAACATTGAATTAATAATAAATAACCTTCTAAAAAAGAAAGTATCAGGTTCAGATGGTTTTCTGGTTAATTCTACCAAATTTAAAAAAGGCATCATACCAATTCTTCACAATCCCATCCAGAAAATAGAGGTAGAGGGAATACTTTCTAACTCATTCTATGAGGACAACATTAATACCAAAACCAGGTTAAGACAATACAAAAAAAGAAAAACTGCAGACCAATGTCTCTCATGAATGTAGAAGCAAAAGCCCTCAACAAAATATTAGCAGGTATAAAAATTATAAACCAAGACCAAGTGGGATTTACTCCAAGTATGCCAGGCTGGTTCAACATTTGAAAATCAAACAAGTAATCTAGCATATCAACAACTGAAGAAGAAAAATCATAAGATCATAATCGTTGATTCAGAAAAAAACATTTGGCAAAATTCAATGCCCACTCATTCCTGATAAAAACTTTCAGCAAACTAGGAAAGAGGAAAATTACCTCAAGTTGGTAGAGAGCAACTACAATACCCTATGTAACATCAAAGCTAATGTTGAAAGACTGAATGCTTTCTCCCAGAAATGGGGAACCACAAACATAGTCAACTGATCTTTGACAAAGGAGTAAACACAATTTAATGGGGAAAGGATAATTCTCAATACAGAAAGGAGGCTGGAATGATCCATGTGGTAATGAATTAGAGTTGGCGATAATAATATGAAATCAGGCTTGATTTAATATATAGGTGGTTCTAGATAGAAATATTCATAGATTTGTGTATATGCGAAGGTTAGTATACCCACACATATGTCCTTGCTCTGCCAGCTGAGGGGCCTGGAAGCAACCTCCCAATCGCAGCAGCACTCCTGGTGCCTGTGGCTCGTATGTAAGACCAGTCTCCAATAAAAAGGACTAGGGTCCTCTGGGAAGGGGCTGATTTAGGACAGGGACAGGAAACATACACGATGAGCCTGGAACACCTTGTAGAGCCAGAAGGCAGCACGTGCTCAAAAACTAAACCAAAGCAAAAATCCACAATGAAGGGCCAGGTAGTCAAAGGGAAACAGGAGCCCACTGAGAGAGACAGAGCAATCTGAGTAACAATATAAATAAAGGAGCACTCGGTGATAACCCAAACTATAAAATACATATCCAGGAGTCCATGCTGAAGTAAATAAATGATTGAATAAATAAGCGAATGCGGGAGAAGGGACCACTTTTTCATAGAGAAAAACTGCAAATACTTAAGGTCGATACTCTACCCTCAGAGAGGTGGAGCATAACACCCCACCCATACCCCCTCTTTAAGTGTAGATGCCCCACAGTGGCTTCCTTCCAGAGAGGACAATATGGATGTGTGGGGGGGAGGAGGAGGGAGAGAGAGAATCTTTACAACAGGGAAGTCTGACAAGACCACTCAGCCATGTGATCAAGGTCAACATCCACCAGGATAAGCCATGTGGACAGTACACACCATGTGCTTTACCTCTGTGGTCTTCCTTCCCACAACCATAACCCCAGTCTGATCACGAGAAAAGCATCAGGCACCTCAGTTGAGGGATGTTGCACAAAATATATCAAACTCTTAAAACTGTCAAGGTCTCCTTAAAATGACTGAGCAGTCTCCTGAAAACTGTCAAGATCATTAGAAACGAGGAAAGTCTAAGAAACTGTCTCTGCCAGCAGACACCTAAGGAGACATGACACTGAATAAATGTATATCCTAGATGGGGTCCTGAAACAGAAAAAACAATTAGGGCAAAGTAAGGAAATTCAAATAAAGTATAAATTCAGTGAACGACCTATGGATATTGGTTCATTAATTGTAACAAGTGTGGCATATTAATATTAGATATTAATAGGAAGGGAAACCAGGTGTGGGTATATGGAAATGCTCTCTACAATCATCTAAATTTTTCTGTAAATCTAAACCTTTTCTAAAATAAAAAGTTTAAGAAATATTTATTTAATGCTGCTGGGAAGCGTGGCACTAAGCCATTCTCAGTGTCTCCATCCCAAATCAATAAAAAGCTGGATCTAAAGATCAGAGTTTGCGGAACAGGGAGAGGCAGCCAGTCATGTAGAAATAAGCCTGGGGGTGGTGGTAAAGCATATTATTTATGTTATAAACATAGTCAATGAAACGATTATATTGCATAACTAACAAAACTGGAGGTCATGGGAATTAAGCACTTCCTCTCTGAGAGAAGGATCCAGAGTACTGTGTAAAGTAGATACATTAAAATTTTTAATAGTTAAAAGGGAATATGTCTAAGCACTAGAGCTGGGTTTGTGAAAAGAAAACTTTTATTTCTCACCTGATATCATCCTAATTTAGCTGCTAGATGAGGATAATAGGCTTGCTGTGACCACGGGCTCAGAGTGCGGCACCTGAGGCAGTTCACCTGGAGTGTGGCACTTGGTATTTAATGCTCAGGAAATCCCAGAAGGATTGCCAAGGCAGCACACCCAGGAATGTCTGCAGGCAGAGGGAACAGGCTCAGACTCCTGAGGGGTCTTAATCCATAAGCACAACATAACTGAGAAAGTGCAGGAGATGACTTCATTGTTCAACAGAGAACATCACCTCAGCCTTAGTAGTCCTTAATGTGCAGCACGTCATAGTTTTGCGACCCAGTGTTAAACAGTAACTGGCTGATGTGCCAATGTCAGATACTTTTCAGATAACAGGCTCCAGTCTCACATTTACCTACTTAATTGAAAACAAATGATGCCTGACAAATGCTTAATTATTTCTGAATTTTATATTAGAACAATGTCAGCATCTTGCAAAATAGATGTTGATGAATAACTTGGCCACCAAAAAAAAAAAAAAAAAATACTGGCTTTGATGTTCTGAGATTTTAAGTTTATGATATCATTAATCACTGCAAGTATTATGTCTCATTTGTGCTAGAGAGTTATTTCATACCCTTAGGGCCGTGGATGTTTATTAGACAAGTTAAAAAAGAAAATGATTTCTGCTCATGGCTATTCAAATTCTATTAAAAATAATTTCTAAGCCAGCAATCATTTTTTCCCATATCTTCATTAGATATAGGAAAGAGTAGGCTATAAGAAAGTCTACCAGGCTGCCCTGCACATTTTTCACAGCCTGATGTGCTGAGATGATACAGCAGCCGTGGATAAAGAACCCTCTTGGGGGAGATTGCTACTGCAAGGACTGTCTCCCCTGCACTTCTGAAATCCAAGGGAGCCCCTCCGTGTTTCAGGTGGAATCAGCGCGTGGTACCATATGAGCCTTCTGAACGTTTTTCATCTTCACTTCACTGTGTTGTATCTACACTTCAAGCACATCACAAGAAAAAGTTCTCAATTTCTGGAACCTATGGGAGCTCGTTTGGAATCACCACGGCTAATAAATATTGTGAGCACACATTTTACCGAAAACTGCCCCTGAGCCCGCAGTAGGAGCAAGCAGCAGCTACAGCAAGGAGAGGAAGGGATGCCAAAAAAAAGCAACCTAATTCATGCACCAGAACCTTGGAGAAGCCTGAGAACTAGAGGCCCCAGCTACCTCTGAAGATGCAGGTACAGGGTGGCTGAGGGTTGGCACAGAGGCCAGTAGCCTCCCACGTCCTCTTGCTCCGCCCCTGGCCCACTGAAGACAGAGGCTTTCTTCCTAGAGAAGTTGCATCAGAGAAGGCCTGGCCCCAGGAGCACCTGAGGGTGCAGGCAAGGGGTCCTCCTGAAAACAGGTATTGTATGCCAGGCTCTATACTGAAAAGCGAGTCTGATGCCCTCCTCCCCTGGTTCAGCTGCTAACACTGGCAGCCAGGATTTCCTGTGTGGAGAAACTCATCAACTTAAAAGAAAGGCCTGGAGAGAGTGAGACTTGAGCACATGCAGATAGAACAGGAGCGCCTTCCCCAGACGCCCATCAGTTGACCCCAGTCATGCATAATTTCCAACCGGCTTGTTTAGCTCCTCACTAAACTGAAAGACAGTTAAGGATCAGATAGTTAAGGGATGGTTCTCCATGAAATATAAAGATCAAAATAAACAGACAAAATTAACTCAGATGAAACAGACAATGTAGGGAGCGAAAGACACATAAAAAACGGTCCTGGCTGGGTAGCTCACTATGGGCTTAATCACAATGAACAACAACAGCCTGTAATTATTGGAATCGAGAGTCTAGGTCAGTGGTCGGCAAACTCATTAGTCAACAGAGCGGCACACTGCGGCTCGCGAGCCACATGTGGCAGTTTGCCGACCACTGGGTTAGAGCATTGTCCCTATATACCAAGTTTGGGGGTTCAATCCCAGGTCAGGGCACATATAAGAATCAATCAACAAATACAAAAGTAAGTGGAACAACAAATAGATATTTCTCTCTCTTTCTCTCCCTTCCTCTCTCTCTAAAATCAATCAATAAAATTTTAAAGAGAAAATGAAAATAAAAATTCTAGAATTAATATTCTCACTAAAGTAAGAGAAGACAGTGTACATGAAATAAGAAGGGAATACTATTTTAAGAAAAGAAACATTCAGAGAATAAGAAAACACTCTAAGAAATTAAAAACTATGACAAATATAATACTTTAAAGAGAAGGGTTAATGGATAAAATTGAAAATTCTTGGGAATTAGATTTTTAAAAAAATGAATGAGATGAGAAATAAGAAGGGTAGAAAAGTCAGCTCAGTCAAGAAGCTTCAAAAGCTGACCAAGAGGAGTTCCAGAAACTGGAAGAAAATAATGGGAGAGGAGAATATTTTGTAAAACAAAACAAAAAGAAAGAAATACAAAAGCATTTTTAGAATTGAGGAACACATCATGCCATATGGAGAGGCCTACTGAACACCTAGTACAATAAATGAAAAAAGCTACATAACAGTTTTTCACTGTGGAATTTCAATATAACATGAACAAAATGAAAATCCTAACAGTTTCCAAAATGAAAAAAAATAAATAAAAGATCACCTACAAACTGAGGGTTGCAAGCCAAAGGAGCAATGAGGGAGAATTTCTAATCAAACTGCCAATCAAGGCTAGAATCAAAATATTTTCAGACATACAAGGTCTAAAAATTTTTTCTTATGCCTTTTTTTTCTTTCTGCAAACTGCTAGAGAATGTGCCTCACCAAAAAAAAAAAAAAGAATAAACCAAGAAAAAAATGGCATGCAATTCAGGAACAGAGAATTCCCAGATGAAAGGATGGCCCTGGATGGCACCTGTGCAGAAAGCAACTCACCCGTGTCGGATCCAGGTGGTGCAAGGCACCAGGAGGGTGAGCTGGCAGATTATCTGTCATGCTTGACAGGAAGGAAAGGTTCTGAGTAGTAGAGACTCTGTGATGATTCAGCTATAAGTACAGAGGAAGCTAAGTGAATTTTTAAATGAGGCAATTAATTCCATGGAAAAGTAAAACTTGTATCAGAAGGAAAATGGTGGTGGTTACAAGAGTTTGGGCAGGGGTGTGGGGCGGGGGAGAGAAATAAGGAGTTGTTGTTGAATGGTTATAAAGTTTCAGTTATACAATATGAATTAAGTTCTGGATCTGGTGTACCACCTGTAGTTAAGAATTCAGTACTGTACACTTAATAATTTGTGAAGGTAGGACTCATGTTTAAGTGTTCTTACCACAAAAAAAGAAGAAAACTTTTGGAGGTGATGGATATGTTTATTACTGTGATTGTGGTGATGGTTTCACAGGTGTATACATGTCTCCAAACTCATCAAATTGTATACATTATACATATCCAGTTTGTATATCAATTATACCTCAATAACGCTGTGTGTTTTTTTCAAAGAAAATATATGCATAATACACTATAACTTCAGCTATGAACAATATTATATAATCATAATCTAAGCACTAAATATTGATTTTTACCAAAAATTGTGATAAAACTATTTTGGGAAGATGTAGAGAATAGAAATGTGTCTGGGTGCATGTGTGTACGTGTATAAGTGTGGTGGAGGGCAGGTAGTGAGAAACAAAGTCCTTATTTTCCACAACAGAAAATCAATAACTAATGAATAAAACTGAACAGAAATTAAGAAATGGTTGTATAGCCCTAGTCGGTTTGGCTCAGCCTGTGGACTGAAGGGTTCCATTCCAGTCAAGGACACATGCCCAGGTTGCGGGCTCGATCCCCAGTAGGGGGCATGCCCGAGGCAGCCGATCAATGATTCTCTCTCATCATTAATGTTTCTGTCTCTCTCTCCCTCTTCCTTCCTCTCTAAAATCAATAAAAATATAAAATGAAATAAAAAGAAATGGTTGTATAAGTATGGTTTTCAGAATGTAAATTAAAGAGCAAAAAAATTATTTTAGAATAGAAAGTAGGTGCCCTTAGAGGCACCTGTCAGGGGCACCTATTTCTCATTAAATGTCCTTCTACATTTAGCCTTTCCCACCATGAACATACATGGTGGGAAAAATAGAAATTACTTTTTAGAAAGTTATCAGTCCCTTTGAGAAAGCATTTTCGCTATAGTTGTAGTAAAAGCCAAATGTGAGTGACCGGGGAACATGAATGGTGGTGAGGATGTGGAGGTGGGCAGGGTGCAGGAGGCCCCACCACGGAGGTGAGGCCCAGGCACCGGGGCACCTGCCTCCTGTGTGAGAACGACTCCTGATACTGAGGAGATCAGAATGGCACAGGACCCCTATCCACCACACAGAAAAATCTGCCTCAAATACTGCCACGATCCACGTAAGGGTCTAAATAAAGGTGGTGCGAATTGATAAAGACTCTCCATGGCCTGACTTTAATCCGGCTCCTCTGAGCTCTCTGCTCACTCAGGCCTGAACTGAGGCTTCCCTCTCTGTCCTTGCAGATTCCATTTTGAGTATGAATCCTGCTAAGTCAGTTTAGCGAAAATCCCCCACCCTTGGTATCTGACCACCCTCCATATCGACCACCCTGGCCTGCCTTCAGCAAGATTTCTGTTGAGTCTTACAAGAATGTCCCTTTCACCCTGGCCAGTGTGGCTCAGTTGGTTGGGCATTGTCCCATGTACCAAAAAGTTGTTGGCTCAATTCCCAGTCAGGGCACATGCCCAGGTTTCAGGCTGGATCCCTGGTAGGGGGCATGCAGGAGACAGCCGATCCATGTTTCTCTCTCACAAGGATGTTTCTTTCTCCCTCTCCAAAAACCAATTTAAAAATCTTTTTTTTTCTTTTTTTTTAAGAATCCCCCCTTTCCACTGATGGTTCCTCTTAGTAATTTTCTATCGTCTGACTCCCACCTGCTCCTTCACTGTAAATCCCTACGGGTCCTACCTGGAGTCAGAGTTGAGTCCAGTCTCTCTCCTGCCCCTTCCATGGCCACTTTACCCCTCACAAAGGTGCCCTTGAATAAAGTCTGGCTTGCCATTCTTTAACAAGTGTCAGGGAATAACTTTTTTTAACAGTGAGAATTATATTTTTCCTTTAAAAATAAAGAAAGAAAAGATAGAGTCTCCAGATGCTGCTCATTGTCCCACATGTACTGTGACCTCTCACCTCAACTCCCTCTTCCTTTTCCCTCTTCCTTGTGTGTGGCAAAGCTGCGGTGTTGGTTTTATGGGTGGTTTTCAGTACTCAAAAGCTTTGATGTTACTTCTCCAGAATAAATTAGGATGTTGAATAATTCCAATGATTATTTCCTGTCTTCATTACATGTTTTTTGTAGCTAGACATAGCTTCCAGGAACAAAATAACCTCTGTCTGGCTGCATATTTCCTTGCCCATACGTGGATAAAATAAGTTGAGTGATACTGATTAAGCAACATGGAAGACTAGGGTAAAAAGCAGACTTGGACTTCAAAGACCTTCATTAAAAATTGGGCCTGTCACTTGTCCTTTGACTCCTTCAATCATTTCTGTGTCATTTTATCCCCGACTGAGGATGGAACCTAAAACCTAAGTATGTGCGCTGACTGGGAATCAAACTCACAACCTTTTGGTGTATGAGATGACACTCCAACCACCTGAGCCATCCAGCCAGGGCTCTCAGATTGTCAGTTTCACTGTCTGTAAAACAAGGCAGTTGGACTGTGATCGCTAAAATCTTTCCAGTCTTAACATTTGATTATCAAAACTTATAATCTGGTACATGTTTTTCAAAATTTGGAGCATTGGGTTCCATTCTTAGTGAATTAAATGGAATTTTCAAAGGCTCAAAAATAACCAGTAGCTAATCATTCTGCTTGGGACCTCCTTCTGTATATGTTTAGATATTGCCTCCTGTGTAATGTGAAGGCTGATGCTGATGCAGGTGTTAGAGGCGTGGTTCGAATGTGTCATACCATCAACTTTGATAAGAATGTAAAATATTTACATTTGGAAAACTGTCCCTTGCCTCCTTTATACTTTGACATTCTACTTGGACCTACTGCCTAACCATGACTTTCTTCTCCACTGTCTTTTTAATTCATGCACTGGTTCGGTGGCTTACATCTGTAGCCAGAATCTGTATCGTGACTGTTTTATCAATTCTCCAGTGAAAAATTCCACAAAATGGTCTCCATAGAACACTAATCCCACAAAGTATTGGTAGGTGTTTTGAGAAAACACCTCATGGTTACATAAATTTAACAAAACACTCACTTAAACTGCCAAACTGCTGAACAGGTTTCTTTCACCGTATGTCCTCACGTTTTGCTGTGCTGATGCTCAGTGAGAACTCTCCGGGGAAGACACGGGATGCACAGCTCCGTAACATACACAGCAGGAGTCCTCTCTTCTTGGACATGTCCCACGTCATATATTTTGGAACAACTGCTTTAATAAATGCTGTTTGTAAATGCCTTGATTGTTTTTATATTTTAGCAATAAAGTGTGCATACAGGCATATCATTGCAAAGAGTCAAAGAATATTTGTATACTACGCATAATAGTCAATAATGTGAGTTAAAATAATGAGTGTTTAGGTGTTTTATCAGAAAATCTGGCAAGGTTCCCGTTTGGGATATAAAACTCTAAGGAAGGAGGAGGACTAAGTAACCAGCAGTGCAGTCTTCCTTCCAGTTCCAGAACAGAATGTAGTCTTCTCCCCTCTCCTGCTGCCACCTCCCTCCACTCTCATGGCAGAGAAAGCCCACAACATTAAGATACATTATGCTCCCTTTCGACTTGTCATCAGAGTTAGTCAAATGATCGTCTGGATATAATTATATATAATTTTTAAAACTCTAACCAGAAATAAAATTTGTAATGACAATAAATTTAACCATAGAAATACATAGTTCTAGCTGGATATCTTGAGAAATCACATCCAACAGAGGCAATGTTAATAACCATTGCTCAGTAATGATGAATCCTGTAAAAGGAATAATTACCTCTGAGGCAAGCAGCTGACTCCATTATTCTGTGAGAACTCAAAAATGTTGTTGTTAGTGGTCATAAAAATAGTTTAAAATAGTACTTAAATGCATGATTTTCAACTGGTGGAAGATTAATGTAGTTCTCTTTTGTAAATCTGTTTCATAAAACTTGAAGATGTGGGAGGTATGTGTGTGTGCATGCAGCAGGTGTGGAGGTCAATGGCAGTGAAAAGCACTGGATTCTTCCATAAATGGCATTAAAGAAATCAAAGAAAATGGTGGAGAGGAAGAATGTGAGAGGTTTTGGCTCAGTACAGAGCAAAACAGGTGCTCATTTACTGGCTGATTTTATTTAGCATATATATATATATATATATATATATATATATATATATATATATATATATATATATATATATATATATATATAAAGTCAGCATCCATAATGACCGGAACGACCGATGACTGGTCGCTATGATGCCCACTGTGGCCAGCGAACTGGCCTGATCAGTGGGGCCAGTGTGGGTGGGGCCAGCAGACCAACCTCCTGCAGCCCATCCCCCCAGTCGGCCCATCCCCCCAGTCGGCCCACCCCTGATCTGCCCGCCCCACCACAATAGGCAGCAGGGCCGGCAGGCCAACCTCCTGCATCCCCTCCTCCCGGCTGCCCCACCCCTGATCGAACTCCCCACCCCAATAGGGAGGGGGCAGGGTTGGCTGGCCCCGCCTCTGATGGGCCCCCACCACCCTGATCGGCCCAAAGCCCCTCCCCCCACCCAGCCCCACCCCAGGGCCAGTTGCTCAACCACCCATGGTCCCTCCCCCAGGCCACTGGTCCCTGGTCAGCACCCCTCACCCCATTTGGGGGTGGTGTCAGCTGGCCCACCACCCACAGCCCTTCCCCATAGCTGGCCCCACCCCCTAACCCCCATCGGGGGCAGAGCCTGCCAGCCAATTGGCCACGGTCCCTCCCCGCAGCCGGCCCTGCCCTGATTGGGTCCCAATCAGGGGAAGGCCAGCTGGCCCACCTCCCACCATCTCCTCCTCCTGACAGGCCCAGCCCTGATCTGCCCTGATTTGGGCTGGGCGAGCCGGACCCCACCCATGCACGAATTCATGCACTGGGCCTCTACTTAAAAACAACATTTCAAGCCTTGGGTTTCTCACAGAGGAGTTAACATTCATAAAGGGTTTGAGGCAAAGAGATGTGTAAAACATATAAGACTCAAGCTCAAAGAGCAATTGATGAAACTTTCTCAGGGATCTTAACCTTACAGCTTTGAGGAAGGCTCTAGAATAAAATGTAGTGTTTCTGAAGTTTTTCAAAAGAATCAAGGCAAGTATTTGTTTTTTAGCAAGAAGAGTATGCAGATAGAACTAGTTTTCCATAAAATGCAGAAACACATAGAATTTAGTTCACCTCCATGACACCTCTTCTGTACCCTAGCGGTCACAGAGCTCCTATTTATAACTGATAAAACAACTTGCCTGTCGATATAGGTCCTGTGGCTTCCCTGTCGACCCGGTCAACATGCCAGGAAATTTCTTCAAACTCAGGGTGTGTTTGAGGCCTAGTATCTGTGTACAACCAGGCATATGCTCATCATTTGAGGGTCTCTCAGCGGATGAGCACAAGTTCATACTCAGGTCATAACTAGCCCTCAACCTGAGTCTTCGCTGGTTTATGTAAAGATTTTGGAAATGAATGAAACTATAACTCTTGATTAATAGATAGTACCAATTCACTATCATAAGCATATTACTGCTGCATATTCTAAATTATTTCTATTTTGCATGAAAGTGGCATCTTTAGATATCAGGTAATTTTTAAAATTTGCCCAGACCACACAAAGTGAGTGATGATTCCCTGACCAAAATGGATTCTATTTTGTTGAGCAGCTAGAAAAAATCTGGATAACAAATTAAAACTGAAAAAAAGTGTTTAAAGATAAAGATAGTATTTTTGTTTCATTTTCCCTAATTTTTCTCCCCTGTTTTTTGTTTGTTTGTTTGTTTGTTTTTAAGTATAAAGACCTTTTAGAAGTGGGATGGGTTAGATCTGCTTTGGCAGAGGTTCTGAAATCTTCATGCATATGATGAAGGCATTGGCTGAATCAGCGCTTCTGGAAGTTCATGTTTGCAGTTATCTAACATAAACAGAGGTCCAAAGCAATCACTAAATCTCAACCATTAGTCAGAGAAATAAAACTTCTAGTTTGGAAGTAATAACAATTTAATGGACAAACAAAACATCACAGTGAAGAAAATATTGAAGCATTCTCCTTTTTTCATTCAACAGCATAATGAGTTTTTTGTTATCATACATTTGAAAACTTTTTACAACCAACTCAACTTACTAGCAACTAAAGAAAAAGACTATCACAATGCATAGAGGGATACAGTTTAAAACTGCAGACACTATACAAATAAGCAACACATAGTACCCATGTCCAGAGCTTTCTAGAAATCTCATCATACAACTCACCTATTTATTGTTACATTTCTAATATCAAATTTAACATCATTTTTGTTCATACAAAATGAACATTTTTAAAAAACTTTATAAATATATAAATCCAAACCACAAAACATCTCCTAACCATGTATTTACTCTAAGTACAAATGGACTTCTGGAATTTGCATTCACAATGCTATCTAAAGTAGAGTTTATTAAATCGTAAGTGTATTTAGCGGTATCTTGGATCTGAAATTCATTGGACCATATGCCACATATACTTAGCTGTCATACTTACCTTGGGCATACATAGTCTCAAAGTTAATAGTTACATCATTGAAATCAAACTACTATTCTAGAAATAAGTGTCAATATTTCCTGAATAAGGGGTTTGGAACTCCACTGTAACTATATCACGCAACAAATGTTTCATCACAAATAAGCTAAAGTTGTCTTAGTAATGCCCCTTTCTAAGAGTTATAAATATTTTAATGTTAATCATCAGTAATGGTTTTTAGAGACTAAAAAGCTTTTTGTTGTCTAGTTTCTGTGGACATTCTATTCCTTCAAACTTAAAATATGCTGAACAATTTCTTTTCATAAATATGTACATTCAACTTCCCCTATATCGTGTAAAGAAGTTCATTCATTGAAGTCACATATATTTTACTTGAAATAAATTGTGTAAGAACTTGAGTCAGTTCTAAAACTGACGCCACCACCTTCATTTTACTTCCTGGAAGGGTGGTTTCCAGAAGGGCACCAGCCTTGCCTGCTTCTTACTCATCGTTTTGCCTGGCCTGTTGCAACAGCCTGGCACGCAGACCTAAGCCTTACACTCTGGCTAACTCAGCAGAGCACAGCCAAATATTTAGGCTCTCAGCACGTCACACTGTGAACCAGAACATCTCATTCATTCTTTCTGGGTTTCCACTGTCACAATTTACCCCCAAATTGTTGTAGGAGTAAGTAAAATTAGTCAATAGACTTTACAATGGGGAAAAAACAAAATCTTCATAAACTTATAGCAACTAATTTAAATGAAACCCTCTCAGAATAAGAGGTGGGGCTAAGTGGATCATGTGGTTTAAAAAATAACAAACTAAACTGAAACGTTTTAAGGAAAGATACAAATGAAGATTTTCATGAACTATAACTGTTCTGTGAGAATTTCAGAGAGGAGAGGAGAGAGGAAATAAATATGGGGAAAGGCTGTGTCTCAAAGACAAGTGGCCACACTGTCATAAAGTTTCCTTTCATACAAATGGCTTAATGTTTTTAATTTTCTTTAGTATATTGTGGCAGACAGATATTTAATTAAAACCATATAAGAGAACGAGGCTCAGTTTCCTCTTGACAAGGGAGCACATGCAAAGGAAACAAGCACCTCAAGTCAAGTAGCAGCCCACACAGAGCAGCATTACTTCTAAGAGAAACAGCTGAGGGAGGCTCGGGGGAGCCCCAACGACAGAGCCATGGGGGAGTGCTCCCTTTTCAAGTGGATGTCTTGGAACAGCTCTCCTCTCACATTCACCCTGCAGCATACCGGTGTACCGGTTAATAATGCAGATTTTTTTCCAATAGATGGACTTACACATATGTTGATATATATGCGATTTGATATGTATGCTATTTTATTGTATTGACAACAAGCTTCAAAACTTCATATGTCAAATTTTCTGAAGGTGTTAACATCATAGATATTTTTACGCTTAAATGTCAAATTTCATGCCAAAAAAAGAGCATTTGCAGGAAGTTTTAATTCATTACTTTATTTTGAAGAGAAGTGCTTCTGAATACTTCAGGAAGCTTATGGTGAACATGCTTCATCTCAAGATACTTGTGAATGCTGGTTTAAACACTTTAAAAGTGATGATTTCAATGTGAAAGACAAAGAACGTCCAAGGTCAACCGAAAAAGTTTGAAGACCAACAATTACAAACATTATTGGATTAAGATGGGTGTCAAACTCAAAAACAACTTGCATAAAAATTAAATGTTGCTCAGCAAACAATTTCCGATTGTTTACAAGCAACAGGGAGATTTTAAAGAAAGGAAAATGGGTGTCACATCAACTGAACGAAAGACAAATGGAAAACCGAAAAGTCATCAGTAAAATGTTGCTTCAATGGCACGAAAGAAAGTCTTTTTTGCATCGAATTGTGACTGGCAATGAAAAATTGATTTATTTTGAGAATCCCAAATGCACAAAATCATGGGTTGATCCAGGTCAACCATCAACATCGACTACAAGGCCAAATCGCTTCGAAAAGAAGACAATGGTCTGCATTTGGTGGGATCAGGAAAGTTTGGTGTATTATGAGCTTCTAAAACCAGGTGAAACTGTTAATACTGATTGCTATTGACAACAAATAATCAATCTGAACCACGCTTTGATCATGAAACAACCAGGATGTGCCAGAAGACACGGCAAAGTAATTTTGCTTCATGATAACGCACCATCACACACTTAAAAACCAGTTAAAGACACGTTAAAAGATCTTGCCTGGGAAGTATTAACCCACCCGCCTTATTCACCAGACCTTGCTCCTTCAGATTACCACTTGTTCCAATCGATGGCACACTCACTTTCTGAGCAGCACTTCAAAAAAACGTACAAAGAAGTGGAAAATTGAATGGTTTGCCTCAAAACAAGACAAGTTCTGTTGGGACGGTATCCACAAATTATCTGAAAGATGGGAGAAATGTGTAGCTAGCTACGGACATCACTTTGAATAAAGCACTTTTGATATTTCTCTTGAAATTATCGTGTTTTCTTTGATTACAAAATCTTCATTATTAACTGGCACACCTGGTAAATTATCAGCAATGATGAGAAGAGGAATCAGGTCATTCCTAACCTTCCATGAAGACTCTACTGCAGACTAACACTTCTGCCCACCCTCTCAGGGTCCACCTAGAAGGGCTGAGTGAAATCCTAACCTTTCTCTGGGAAGACTCATGCAAAGAGCTCCATGAAGGCTTAGCTTACATATTTTTGCTTCTCTGCTAACACCTAAATAGAAATAAACATTTGTACTTCCAGGACACATGAAAACCAACTGTGTCAACATTTGATGGAAAAATGGATCACAGATATATGACCAATATGTCTAAGCATAGAGAATATAAAATCTATGATAAATTACCTAACTTGAAACATAGCAATGTCTGTCCAATTTCTTAGTTTGCATATCAATTAAGAAGGTAACGTACAGTCTAGAAATTCATGACACACACACTGGCAAAAACCATACACCATCAGAATAACCAGACTCGAAGGGACAAGGCTTACAAAGATGACGCCAAGGGCGACCTTCTTAGAGACCAGCAGGTAGATCCCTAAGGGTAAGGAGCTGAAATAGAGCAAACCTAGCAACCAAACCAACACCCGGATGGATGTCTGAAACAGCAGGGAGGTACAGTTCCACACAGTCCAGTTGTGTGACACGGTGGTAACAGGGTCGAAACTCGTAGGCCTATAAAACTCTACCACAGGAGTGGAGCTCAGAGATGGGGAGCTTTCTCTCTGCACCTCCATGATGGTTATAACCAGACAGTTGGAAGAAGTGTGAGAAGGACTGACGAGAGAGGCCAGCCTCTTAGGGGTCAGCAGCAGCTCGGTGGCGTTTTCTGGCAGGCACTTCTTGCCTTTGCCCCCACAAGTCAAGTTTATGAGGATGTTGTTGTCATCGGGCAGGCTACTAACTTCATCATCTGGCAGGCATGTCTCAAACCTACAGAAGGGACAGACGATGACACCTTGGGGTGAGTCCCCAAAGTCTATGATCTTATAGAGGCATTTGGCACAAACCCTGTGACAACATTCCAGCACTTTGGGTTTCCTCTGTTTCAGATTGTATCGATTATAGCAGATCTTACACTCGAGCTCCTCGGAGACCTGAGACTCTGCAGCGTCTTCTGGTGGCTGACTAGCCATCTTGGGTTATATATACAATCTTTGGCCAGATGTGTCTTTTTTGGAGAACGACTTCAGTGAAGGTGTCCCTCTGAATATCACATCATTCAAATCAGGCAGAGATGCAAAAAGGCAGAAAATGTAGTGACAGAAACAAGAAATCTTCCAGGCATTTCAGCCTCTACATAGAACTCTGTCTCAAATGCATATCTGAAAAGGCCACATGAGGGGTCTGCAAAGGAAAAAAGAGATTCTAATATAGTAAGGATTCTACTGGAGCAGTAAACTTAAAAAGTTTAAATCCCCTTCATCTTTTCACACATTTCTGCCTCTAGGATAGAAATGTGTTATCTCCATGCTTAGCTTTTTTAGTCCCCAAATATAAATGTAAAGAAGGAATTAAGGGCCGGCCAGTGTGGCTCAGTGGTTAAGTGTCGACCTATGAACCAGGAGGTCACGGTTCAATTCCTGGTCAGGGCACATGCCTGGGTTGTGGGCTCGATCCCCAGTGTGGGGCATGCAGGAGGAAGCCGATCAGTGATTCTCTCTCATCACTGATGTTCCTATCTCTCTCTCCCTCTCCTTTCCTTTCTGAAATCAATAAAAACATATTTAAAGTTTTTTTAAAAAATAATGAATTAAGAATCTTAGTGGCGTAAAATACACACCAGAGCACTGTGAGTATAACTAGGTAGTGATTTTCTTTCTGGAACCTGTAACAAATCCTGGCCTCTTTGAAAATAGAATGAGACATCTAAAAATCAAGTGAATAAAAAAATCTGAAGAACAGAATGGACTGGTGAATATAATAGAATCAGGGACATAGAAAGGGAGTGGACTGACAATTCTCAGGGGGGAGGGGGTGTGAGGGGTGTGGGAAGAGACTGGACAAAAAGCTTACACCTATGGATGAAGACAGTGGCAGGGGGTAAGGGCATGGGATGGGGTGGGGAATCAGGTGGAGGGGAGCTAGGGGGAAAAAAAGAGGAACACCTGTAATAATCTGAACAATAAAGATTTATTTAAAAAAAAATAGAATGAGACACATCAGAAATAGATACACTTGTCATCAAATTCAATTCACTACAAACTAATTCAGAATGTCTTTGGTGTAAATACCAGTTGTCTAAATACCCTCAATAGTACTTAGGAACACACAAAAGAAGAGAAACCTTCAGGATAAATTCTTCACATGTGTTTTCAGAAAGTACTCTGATAGAGATGACAGCATATTTAAATACAGTAAGACTGCTCTCACCTTCCCAGTGAAAAGAAATCTGTTATAAATGCCGTCTCCATTTGACTATTCAATTTCAAACTCTTGTTTCAGTTCTAGTCTTAAAAGCCATAGTTGTTCATACACATGCACTCAAGGAAGAGTGAAGCCCATGACACCTGACATAAGCACTATAAATAGGCCAAGTCTAATTTTCAAGAAATAGGAGTAAACACGATAACCATGCACAGCTATATCTGCAAAGATGAAGAATCACGCCTGCACGGCTACCAAGAAGCACTCAAGGAATACCCACCTGCACACCTTAATTTATGTCAACTCTCTTTCTATAGTGAGCAGAAAGCAAAATATCAACTGTCCTTACTGTCGGCCTTTAGTTGCTATTACTGGCTTTGGACAAATGGCTGAAGGTTGATTTCATGTGCACAGTTAGTTCTCAATTATTAGTACTAATAGAAGTGAGAAGCAATATGAAAAATGCCCAAATAAATTTTATTTTGCTTTAATATATATGACTTTGGTAGTAGGTTTGTCTAAAATTATGTTTTACTTGGAAAAATATAAAAATGTATTGAATTTCTGAGCATCCCCCTCTCACCAAGCAATAATAGCAGAAGGCTGACATAACAGTCCTGAGAAGTCGAGTGCAACTATGCTAGAATTTAAAGTTTCCTATGGATCATGCTGCCTTAAAAGAGAAGAGACAGGCCCTGGCCGGTTTTCTCAATGGTAAAGCTTCAGCCCGCGGATTGAAGGGTGTGATTCTGGTCAAGGGCAAGTACCTCGGATGTGGGCTCAATCCCCGGTCCCAATCAGGCACGTGTGGAAGGCAACCAATTGATGTGTCTCTCTTACATCAATGGTTCTTCTCTGTGTCTCCCCCACTCCCTACCCCTCTCTCTTAAAATCAATTGAAAAAATATCTTCAGGTGAGGATTAACAAAACAAAATTTACAAAAAGAGAAGAGGCAGTGGGTAGCTAAACTTGGATCATTTCTAAAATCATGAATAACTGGTAAATGAATATATATTATCTTCCTTTTAACTCATGACTTTAAATTTTTAATTGAGCATATAATAAAAGAATGTATAATATAATGGATATTAGTAGCAAAATATTCTTGGTGGGAAAAGGAAGTCAATCAATAAATAGAACCTAACATCAACCAAAAAATATAAGTAGGATTTTTTTTAAATAAAGTTTACTATCCTATATAATAAAAGGATAGAATGCAAATTGTCCCCTAGACCAGGATTTCGACCAGGGGGTGGGGCCAGCCAGGGGAAGGAAGGGAGGACCCAGCCAGCAGCCAGCAGCCGCTAAGGACCCTACCAGTGCACAAATTCCATACACTGGGCCTCTAGTGTGTGTGTATATGTATATGTGTGTGTGTGTGTGTGTGTGTGTGTGTATATATATATATGCACGTATTTCATAATCGCTACCCTAAGCTAGTTACTATGTATCCACTCTTACACACAAAAAGGACATACAGACACAAGCATAACTCCTGTATTCCTTTTTCTTCTGTGTATCCTAGATATTTTCTTCATTTCTGATCCTGATCCTGTTCAGAATACATGTGCCCAAATCACTACAAAACATTCTTGCCCACAGTTCTACCAAGCGACTTTTTATTCTCCTGTGGGATGAACAACTCCAGGATGACAGTCAAAGATGAGAAGGTGCTCTATCACACTGGGTGTTAGCTGCCATCAGAATGGCCCCTCATCCTGGGCAGGTGGTTTACTTACTGGACAGCTCCCATTCATTCTGTCGTCCTGGTAGCCACACAAAGGCCCATCCAAACTGAACCTGCTACATTCTCCTTGCAGCTGCCTCACACCCTCTGAATCACGGGCACACTGAAGTGGATAGTAATAGCATTGATTGCCTCTATTGCCATCAAAAGGACTGCTGTGTGCGAAGTTGTGTGAAAAAGAAAAAAAAAAAAAACTATGTAAACACAAACATAATGACATCAGAAAAAAAGAGAGCAAAATATTCAATGGGGATAAATAAGCAAAATTACATCTAAAAGCATAGAAAGTCAGAGTATACATACAGAAACACAACTAAAGGCTTTTGTGTAATAAAATTAGAACCTATCTTACACCACTCACAAAAATTAGCTTGAAATGGATTAAAGACTTAAATGTAAGACTCCTAAAAGAAAACACAGAAAAAAAGCTTCTTGGCCTGGATCTTGCAATGAATTTTTGAATATGACACCTCAAGCACGAGCAACAAAACCAAAAGTAAACAAGTGCTACTCTATCAAACTGAAAAGCTTCTGCACAGCAAAGAAATGATCAACAAAATAAAAAAATAACTTACGGGAAAAAATATTTGTAAGTCATATACCTGATCAGGGGTTAATATCCAAAATATATAAAGAATTCATACAACTCAATAGCAATAATCCTATATAATAAAGAGCTAATATGCAAATGGTCATCACGCCCTCACACCATCATGCTGTGATGCCCTCACGCCATCACAATCTATCACCAGGAGGCTGCGTGCACAGAGGGCGCACATGGGTGGGTGGGGCTGTGTGCACACAGAGCCACGGAGGCGGGTCCCGACGGCTCCAGCTCCATGCAGAGCCATGGAAGCGGGTCCTAGCAGCTCTGCCTCCGTGCAGTGAGGCCAGGGTTCCCCCGGCGTGGAGTCCCCTGGCTCCAGCCTACCTCTTTGGGGCAATCCATCGAGGAGCCCCAGATGGGTGGGTGGGGCCTACCTCTTTGGGGAGATCAATCATGGGGCTCCCGCACTGTGAGAGGGAACAGGCAAGGCTGAGGAACCCCCGCCCCCGAGTGAACAAATTTAATGCACCGGGCCTCTAGTAATAATAATAATTCCATTTTAAAATGGGCAAAGGTCCTGAACAGACATTTTCCCAAAGAAGATATATGAATGATCAACAGGTACATGAAAAGGTTCTCACCATCACTAATCATAAAATGCAAATCAAAACCACAATGAGATATCACCTCATGCCTATTAGAGTAGCTATGATTAAAAATATAAGAGATAACAAATGCTGGTGAGATGTGGAGAAAAGGGAACCCTTGCGCACTGTTGGTGGGATTGTAAATTGGTGCAGCCACTATGGAACAGTATGGAAGTCCCTAAAAAAATTAAAAATAGAACTATCATATAATCCAGCAACCCCACCTCTGGGAATATATCCAAAGGAAATGAAAACACAGTATCAAAGAGATACACGCACTCCAGGGTTCACAGCAGCATTGCTTACAATAGCCAAGACATGGAAACAACCTCAGTGTCCATTGATGGATAAATGGATAAAGATGTCATAAACACACACTCATACATACACACAATGGAATATTACTCAGCCATAAAAGAGAAATCCTGTCATTTTCTGCAACATGGACCGACTTTTAAGGCATTATGCTAAAGTAAAGTAAGTCAGACATAAATGTGATCTTTTTTCTTTTTTATTGATTTCAGAGAGGAAGGGAGAGGGAGAGGGAGATAGAAACATCAATGATGAGAGAGAATCATTGATCATCTGCCTCCTGAATGCCCCCAACTGGGGATCGAGCCCACAACCTAGGCACGTGCCCTGACCAGGAACTGAACCGTGACCTCCAGGTTCATAGGTCGATGCTCAACCACTGAGTCACGCCGGCTGGGCATATATGTGATCTTATAGGTGAAATCTAAAAATAAATGCAAATAAATAAAAATAAAACACACACGCATAAAAAAAGAGATCTAAAGGTTAGATTTGTGGTTACCATAAGTAGGGGGTGAAGGGACAGGGAATTGGATGAAGGTGGTCAAAGGTACAAACTTCCACTTATAAGATAAACTAGAGGCCCGGTGCACAAAATTCATGCATGGATAGGGTCCCTAGGCCTGGCTGGCTGTGTCTTCCCTCGCCACCCATGCACCACCACAACGTGGTTTCCCCCCAACCCCCCAGTCTCCTCCTTCCTTCACTCCCTCAGCACCCTGCCACCACCACTGATTGCCCACCATGGTCCGCACCACCCCCTGGTGATCAGCGCACGTCATAGCGAGCAATTGAACTCCCATTCTCCTGGTCAAACTCCTGAGGGGGCACTTTGCTTATTAGCCTTTTATATATATAGATAGATAAGTACTAGGGATATAATGTACAACCTGATGCCTATAGTTAACACTGCTGTATGACATATCTGCAAGTTGCTAAGAGAGTAAATCCTATAAGTTCTCATCACAAGGAAAAACATTTTCTTCCTTTCTTCCTAAAGTCATTAAGCTTCACACCTTAAACTTACATAGTGCTATATATCAACTACATCTCAACAAAACTGGGACAATGACAATTTTAAAAAGGCTTATAGTATGTGAGAATACACTATGTTGTCAGTGGGTCACATTAATACTCCCTGCGCCAAGCTTCCAACCATTAGAAGAGTGGCAGGAATGTTTTATGTTGGGCCGGCCACAATTTCTAGTTTATATTTCAGTAAACATAAATCATTTGCTTAGACAATACTGAACTGTTACTTGAATCAGAGCTTTCCTTCTTCACAGAAACACTCTATCAGACCTTTGAATATGTTAAGATATAGTGTTAAATAATCATAATGTTCATATATATTAAAATGCATAAGGGGGCTTCCTGGTAGCACACAAAGAAAATGCCAAGTGTTCAAATATACAATAAAAAAAAGAGACCTACTTTAATTCTAAGGCCAATTCTAGCAAACCCACGCATCAGCTTGACAAACTTCATCGATTCCCGCCTCTGAGAGGCACTTCTGGGCAGAGCTGGTGGGAGCCATGAGCACTGGAGGCATCGCTGGAAGTGCAGCCAGCACAGTGTTCTTCCTGGAATGCATAAAACAACCTGGTGATCATCCCTCCTGGGAAGATGGGGTACCAACGGCTAGAGTTCTCAACAAATACTTCATCTGTCTCATTAGGACTCTAAGGTCCCTCAAAGAACTCAAATAATAACCTACACTCCATAACGTTACAGGGCTGCGATCAATTGGAATTGTTATTTGTCCTCTGAAAGATATGCAGTCCAGCCTGTTCCCACCCTACCTTCGCTCCCTAACTGTGCACAACAATGACGATGTTGAGTGAAAGAAGCACATACTGTGTTTCATTTCTACAAAAACAAAAACAGGCAAAACTAAGCTGTAGTCAGCATGGAAGTTTAAATGGTAAACTAAAAAGAAGAGTCAGGAAGTGATCAGCACAAAAGTCAAGGTAGCAGATGCCTCTGAGGCGACTGCGTGTGGGGCAAGAGCATGGGACTGCCTAGGGGCAAGAGGCTCGGGCTCCTGGCCAGGCGGTGCTGCATGTTCACGGTGTGCTTCTCCACCAGGCAGCGTAATTTTCTGTACTAGTGTTTGTGCTGCGCCAGCACAGCCAGGTTCCGTGAGCCTGAGGGGTGGTGAAGGATTAAGAAAAGACAGACAAGAGAAGAAAGCTGGGTCAGGGTGGGATGCTGCCCTTTCTGATGGAGAGACAGCGCCACAGCCTGCAAGCCGAGTCTTCATTTCATAGCCAGATTCCAGGAGGCAAAGTAAGGGTGTGGTCCAGATGTTTACAACATTCTCGTGGGTTTCGATCCTACTCAATTACATGCACCTGATCAAGCTTTGTTTACTTGCTGCACCTCCCACAGCCTCTATCACTCAGCCACTGGGGCTACAGGTTTGGACCATAAGGTCAAGCTTACAAGTATAGCCTTTGGCTATAATTGTGCTGGGACTTGCACGTGGCTTTGTCACGAGAGGATTGTGCCCTCTCATTAGTCCCAGGCTTGAACCTGTCCAAACGCTGTAGCCACTCTCCACAAGTGTTATCTTCCCCAGCAACAAGTTTGAAAAAAATCTGTGGCTAAATACTTTAGCTATTAAGTAGCCCAGGTTGCCAATGGATATTTGGACCAACTTAATATTTTTTCCTCTGTGATGTGTAAGCTTCTTAATTTTTTTCACAAAATTGAAATGTTAGTCATTTATATATCACCTAAATATTCAGACTTTATAGTAAATCAATGTGAAAATACATTAAATCCTTAAAGATAAGCAAGTGTGGAGCATCCCATGATAAAAACAACTGCTGAAAGTATGTCTCACAGGCACCGGGGAAAGAATCTGCCTACTGACACTGCCTCAGAATTAAAACATGTAATCATGAGTGTGTTATCTAATCTTATGGTGGTGATCATTTTGCAATATACACATGTATCAAATCATCATATTACCTTAAACTTACATAAGGTTATATATGTCAATTCCATCTCAATAAAGCTGGGAAAACATAAATACAAAAGCTTTGCTTTAACTAGAAAAATACATCAAATATATGAAGCTAGTATTCCTTATTATTCATTTTAATCCTGTCACAAATCATCTGGAGTAAGAATATACAAATAGATAACTACCGATCATAATTTTCATAAATCAATGTAAACTATTACACAAATGACGATTTTCACTGCCCTACATGTATAGTACTTCCTATTTGATTTGCAGAGAAACAGACAGTGGCAAAGGCAGACACTGAATGGGTTTCTGGATCTAATTGCATGTGAAGGCTCCCGTGGGCCAACAAATCTCCTTTTTTGCTCATGTTAGTTTGTGGTTGGATTTCTGCTACTTACAACACGGAGCCATGATACAATTACCATTTTGAGAATTTCAGATCAAGGTTCCTTAGTAGTGCTACAGAAATTATATATGATTGAATAAAACAACCCAGAGCCAACAGGAATTCTTTACTTTTAAAATTTCATTTGCATGTGTGTGCTGCACACATATACCCACAAACTTATACTAGTATATAGATATATAGAAAAGTCATCATACAGGTTGTGTTTATTAATCATCTCTCTGTGTGTATGTGTGTTTTTTTTTTTAATTTGGTTAATTTTGCCTCTTCACTTTCCTCCACCCTTATCAGTCTGAAAGCCACTTCCTGTTCCCCCCACCCTCCCCCCAGTAAACCATATTAACTACCTGGTATATTTTCTTCCATATATATTTCCATGTACACCTAATTGTAAAGACACATACAAGCACACTTTTTCCTATTGCTCTTTTCTAACTACTACTATAGTATATCATACCCAGTTTTCCCATTCAATAATGGCTCATGAAAAATTTTTTCATTCAATAATGACTCATGAAAAATTTTCAGTTCAACTGATAGGGCCCTAAATTCCTTTCTAAATCGTTGCATAATATTCCACCATTTGGATATACTGTGATACAGCCAACCATCCCTTTCCTGGTAAACATTTGTTTATCTCCATTTTTCCCCTACACATTATGGCAGAACACAACATTACAATACGTACCCTTACATACAGGTGATTTCTTTAAGAGAACAATGAGTGGAATTCCTGGGTGATACAGATATTATTTCTACGATATGTTGCTGGATTGTTTCCCAACAGACTATAACACATACTGTAACCTGTAATGTGTATACTATTTCCCCCTAACAGCAACAGATATATCATCATCTGAGTCTGAGTGTCTTATTTGTTGGCCTTCTGCATTTGCTCTTCTCTGAACTATGTGTTCATATTTTTTCTTATTTTTCTCTTGGGTTGTTGGCCCTTTCTAGTAAATTTTTAAATATTATTTGTCACTATAGATATCAAATTCTGTCCTCTGTATTGCAAACACTTCCCCCCAAATTGACTATTTATTGGCTTTGCACCTATGAAGTTATATCAAAAAGCCATTATATAAGAATCCTTCATATGTTTCTATTTCAAAAACATTCATATATACTTTGTAAAACAGACTGTTTTGCTCTCCTTCCCCAGCTTTCATGATTCAACTCTTCTATTTCCATTTTAAATTTATCAGTGGCCCATTTTACCTAGCTGTCCTCTGCACTTCCCATCACGTAGAGATTGTTTGCAAAATGGCTGCCATCATTCTCCACAGTCCTACATAGCCTTAGAAATGGGATTTTCCATTCATCCCATGCACAGGTGGAGGAACCTGCTTCCCCTACCCTTAAATCTCAGCTGGCCTTGTGATATGTTTAAACTAATAAAATAAAGTTGAAGTGACTTTGGGACAGTTCGGAACCCTCACCGCAGGGTACCCTACAGCTTCTGCTCCTGCCCTCTTGGAACCCGTGTGAAGAAGCCCAGGCTAGCCTCCCTAACGATGAAATGGTGCTGAAGACTTGCTTCTGTCTGGGATTTCTTTTTGTGCAAAATGGAACATCACTCTTCAAACATTTTCATTTCTTGATCATCAGTTTTTAAGATGTCTCAAATTCTTTGACTAATAACTCTATTTCTCAAAATATATGAGAGATCCTGGCACTTCCAGCATCATTCTTCTCTGTGAATAATCAAGGCAAAACACTGGTTTTTAAGCTCAGCTGTTGATAAATGACATGCACTCGCTGTCTCTCGTCCACAAAACCCTAAGCTCCAAATCGTAGTCTTCATGACACTTCAGTCTCAATAAGTTTAAACCGTACATGTGGCATAACCCTCAAGAAAAGCACCTTTCCATCTAGAGATTTGTAAGTTGGCTTCCAGTTAGAGTGTGAGAGATTCACATTACTGTTAATAATTACTAATCACCAAGAGTATTCTGGTCTCAGTCCCAATTACTATAGTTCTCCCTTAGGGAACATTAACAATATTTGAACTATTGTATAGTGTGATAGTCTCAGAATTAAGCTTTTGCTATGCCTTTTCAATGAAAACAATCCTCTTGGTGTAAAAGGCTCTAATTTACAAAACCCTACAATAATAGGCTCAACAGTTGCAAGCACTCATTCTTAAACTATCAACAGCTGATTCTAAATGAATTTAACCTTCAACACCAATAACCCTTAATGGTTGCTTGGCAGCACACTGAGCACCTTCCAGAAAACTCCCCTCAAAGATTAAAACTCTTGCTTTACCACTCCTCCAAGACCAAGTAATTTAATTTGATGGGGAATCACAGCTATTTATTAGAATACAGCCAAGTTATTGGTCTAGAATTCTAGGCCACTAATCTTGGATGAGAGGCCACTATTTACACGTGGAGGAGGGATTGTCATGCATCTTCTGCCAGCAGTTTTAAACCAATCAGTATCCAGCAAGGAAGGAGAAAAACCGCTTACTCTTCACCCTGTGTACAGTCATCCACATCTGCAACCTCAGGACACAGGATGTGCGGCCAGGAGCATGGCCATCGCTTGCAGGCAGTCTGAAATGGAAGTACATGGGATCTGGTATCAGGAGACCTAGATCTGGGGCCTGGCTCTGGTATCAATGGTTATGTAACCTTGAACAAAGAAATAACACCTGCCTCACAAGGTTGTTGTGAGGATTCAATGAAATAATATAGATATATATATTTTGTATAAATAAGAACTTTATGGATGCTATTAGAAATTTAATAATAATGTACCCATTGATATTTTTAAGTACTTCAGCATTGTAAACTGGTAGTAGATATAATAATATGCATTGAACACAGTAATCAAAAGTTATGCATGTTTTCTATCTACTGATAGAGCCCAGATCAAATTAAGCATAACCTATCAATTTTGCAAAATGTAATAATCTCCACTACTTGATGAACTGAAAGGGAAATATTTTTTTTCCTTGCTTATTCTACCTCTATGGAGTACTAACAGCTAATGTAGAAGTCTTATAAGTTTAGATTGTTTGCTTGTTACCTTACTGCCTGATCACCCCTCACCCCTCTGCCTGCCTGCCTGATCACCCCTAACTGCCTCTGTCTGCTGGCCTGATCGCCCCTAACCGCTCTCCCCTGCCTTCCTGATCGCCCCTAACTGCTCTCCCCTTCCTTCCTGATCGCCCCTAACCGCTCTCCCCTGCCAGCATGATCACCCCTAACCGCTCTCCCCTGCCAGCATGATCACTCCTAACTGCCTCTGCCACCATGGCTTTGTCCAGTCTGTCTGGTCTAATTAGCATATTACCCTTTTATTAATATAGATTACAGCACCCTTTTACTTTCTTCAACAAACTTCCAACTGCAGTTTAACTAATTAATTTGTCTGTTTTCAATTTCTACTACTTGAATATAAATTATAAGAAGAGCCACTGATATGTTGTTGACCACGTAGCACAAGCATCTATCATAAGCCAGCACAGAGTAAATACTCATTAATTACTTGCTATATAAATAAATACTCTGAACTGTCTCCAAGTTCCTACTATCTACACAAATCTGCGATGGTACACCCACCCTTAAGTGTGTTAAAGTCAGCACTTGGTCTTAATAAACATTCTCAAGTACTATACATTTTTAATCTAGATTTTTAAATTTTAAATCTAATACCTCATAATTTCCATAAAGAAATACAGATTCTGATCAGTTTAACTTGCCAAGAAATCTTTAATCATAAAATAAAATATGTAAAAAGATATATAAATCAAAGCATCTAGGAAGCTCTCAATATGTTAAACAAATGAATGAATTCCTTTCTTTATCTTCATCACTGAAAATTCCCAATTTTCATAAGTATTTGTCCACATCAGCTTCAGGTTTATGCTCATTAAACATGTCCATTAATAAAATTCATAGACTACAACTCCAAAGGATTATTTTGTTACCACTGTAATTAGCTGGTTATTAATAATAGTAAAGGAGCAAAAGGGAGGCCAGACATTGTAAGCATGACCATCTGGGCAGCTTCACCAGGAAGCTGCAACTTTACATTTCCCAGGGAACCACTGGTCCATTCCCTGCAAATCACTGGGGAAAGGGGCCCAATAATGGGGAGATGGTGTATGGGCAGTGAAGTCAGGGTGATGTAGGGAAAGTGCCTGTCAGTCTAACCTGCGAACAAAAATCATTGGCTGATGAGGCAGAGCCACTGCAAGCACGCAAAATCTTAGATTGAAATCCCCAGACAAGGGAGTTCATTCTCTTTGCTCTCTCATTCCTCTGGTTTTGCTCCTGCTTTCTTGCATTCGCCCATGTTCCTAGAAGCCACATGGCCCATTGCCATGTGGACCCCCCTATGGACTAATGGACTGCAGCTGGGAACACAAGTTAAACTAGCCTGATGCTGGACTGGACTGTGCTCCAACATGGAATGAAAACTTTGGGCAGTGGTTTTAATCCAAGCTCTGCTAAGGACTGGACTTCTTCCATGGCAGGATGGAGAGGGGAGACCTTAGAAACTCAGGGATTTAATTCCATGCAAATAAATGCCACTCGTTCTCCCATGTGAGTCTCAAAAAATCCCTTTTCTTGTGACATCACAAGAATCCCATTTCCCCTGGCAATAGGTGGGGACAGGGAGAGATTCTCTGTAAATGTCTCGATATCAACCCGAGAAGGTGTATTTTGTATATAAGGCTTTTAAATTTTCTCTGAATATAAAAGCAAAACGGTCACCACTACTATATCTCAATACTCACAGCTTTCTGAAAATTATAAATAAAGGGAGAACTAGAAGATGTTATTTTTATATTATTCTAAAATAAAAAGTCAAAAACAAAAATATTTTTCCTTTTCATCTCTTCCATAATTCCACTCATCTCCCATAATTCTAATGTTCTCCCACATTAATAAAAATAGCTATCATGCCTGCTGAAATGGAGTATATTTATACTTACCAAAGTCCAGCTGTACTCTGACTCGGCAAAATGTCACTAATCCAATTAATGAAATATTTCAATTAATGATGGGCAAAAAGGAAAAAAAATTGCTTTCTAAATTCTATCACTTATACAATATGCCCTAATCCAAGCTTAGCAAGGAGAAACAAAAATATAGATTAAATTTTATTGAATTTATTTGCCCTGAATGGCCTTTCTCAACAGGCCTTTCAGACTCATCTTAATGTGTCACTTTACACAACACAGCCACACAATGTGGCACTATTGATGATATACTCAACTGAAAATTAGGAGAAATAGCTACAATATATTTTAAATGAGATAAAAGTTATAGCTGTATAAGAAAAGAAGCACACTCTCAGGAAAGATGATTTTATATTTATTACATATTAAGGTTATTTTTTAAAAATATATTTTATTGATATTTTTACAGAGAGGAAGGGAGAGGGATAGAGAGTTAGAAACATTGATGAGAGAGAAACATTGACCAGCTGCCTCCTACACACCCCCTACTGGGGATGTGCCCTCAACCAAGGTACATGCCTTAGCCAGAATCGAACCTGGGATCTGTCAGTCTGCAGGCTGACGCTCTGTCCACTGAGCCAAACCGGTCAGGGCTGAGTGATTTTTAATGGGCATACCACACACTCCTATCCTCTAGAGGCAAACCCAGAAGAGTACTGCTTCTCTTCTTATCTGCCCAGAGAAAATATGGGTTTGGGAAGCTTTTAAGTTATGGAAAAAATTCTTCCTCACTTTATGGTTGAGAGAAAAAGCTAAAGTGCCAATATCCCTGAAGATAGTCAGAATTAGTCTGGAAAATATGCCTGTGAAGAAGGGGAACTTGTAGTGGGACAAGATCTATTACATAGACAAAGAAAGCCACAGAATAGTCTAAAGCAAAAGACAGCCAGCAGATACTGGGCCAAAGCAGAGACAGGGTGCAGCAGAAGGCAAACAACTTTTCAAAGGTTTTAAACCCATCTTCAAAATCTTTTCATTATTCATCTAGCAACCAGGGCTCAATGAGTAACATTAATACATTTAAAGGGTACCTCGAGAACATGATGTCCTCTCTTCTCTTAGATTTTATTTTCAGTTGTTAGAAAAAAAAAAAGTCAAAGTTTAAACAGCTTATACTTGATAATAAATATAGAAACATCATAGCTCAGAATTAGAAACAGAGTTCTAAAAGTCACCTGCATATGGAATCATGAAACTAAAATTGGCAACTATGAGCTTCCCAAGGAAGTTATGAAACTTAGAAAGTGAGAAGTGCTGAGGATATATAAAACAATACCCAGGAACATTGTTCATAGGTTGGGAAAATAGAAAAGGAATTAACAGGTCAAGAAAAAATAAAAAGTCATCCCTAAATCCAAGGAAAGGGTAACAAGGAGGTGTCAAAAGCACCAAGGAAATCAATAATAGAAACACTTAGAAGATAACAGACATTCCAACAGGTGAGAGGTGGTATCTTATTGTAGTTTTTATTTGCATTTCCTTAATAGCTAATGAAGTTGACCATCTTTTCATATATGTATCTGTTGGCCATTTGTATGTCTTCTTGGGAGAAGTGTCTGTTCGGGTCCTCTGCCCATTTTCTAATTGGATTGGTTGTTTGGTTGGTTTTAAGTTGTATGGGTTCTTTATATATTTTAGATATTAACCCCTTGTCAGAGCTGTTGCTTGAAAATATCTTCTCCCATTGGTTGGTTGTCTTTTGTTTTGTTGGCAGTCTCTTTTGCTGTGCAGAAGCTTTTTAGTTTAATATAGTTTCATTCACTTATTTTGCATTTACTTCCCTTGCCTTTGGGGTCAAATTCATAAAATCTTTCTAAGACCAAGGTCCATAAGTTTAGTACCCATGTGTTCTATTATCAACAAGACAAGTAATAACAAGAGTTGGAGAGGTTGGAGAGAAAAAGGACACTTCATTTACTACTGGTGGGAATGTAAACTGGTACAGCCACTATGGAAAACAGTATAGAGGTTCCTAAAAAAATTAAGAATAAAGTTACCATATTGTTACCATTGTAATTTGCTAGTTATTAAAAATAAGAAGAAGAAAGGAGCAGGAGGAAGGACAGATGTTTATGAGCATGGCCATCTGAGCAGCTTCACCAGGAAGCTGCAACTTCACACTCCCCAGGGAACCACCAGTCCATTCCCCGCAGATCACTGGGGGAAGGGATCCAACAAAGGGGAAGATGGACACATGCGCATTAACATCAGGATGATGTAGGGTGCCAGAAGCCAGTTCCAGCATGTCATAATTGCAAGAGTTTCATCAAAAGGTTGATAGAACTTGGGAACTCAACAAGGGCTGAGTCACATATGTAATCAGCTGTTGGAATGGCTAAAGGCATTTCCCCCAAACCTGAATAGGAAGATTGTTTGCTGCCAGACAGCTCAGGGCATCTTAATCTACATGTTATTGCCTCCTACTGGCCAAACACCTGAACAGTCGTAGGCTATTCCCCAATCTGACAATGCTTCTGTACAAAACCCTACTCTTTGAAATGTGTATCTCCACCTTGCCTTAGGACAAACTGTGTTAATAAAAAGCAAGGGGTCCTGAGACAAGGAGAACTTAGCTCCTTTAACTAAAGCTCCTCTGACCCCCAATGTCTTTCAAAATTATCTTTCATCTCTAGACTCCTACTTAATCTACGCACAGCCTTTCTCCAGATTGCTGAACCCTTCTTAATGCTGGAACAAGAACCCCAGCAGTAGGGAAAATACTTGTCTGGGAACAAAGATCATTGACAAGAGGGGGTGCAGCCACTGCAAGCATGAGAAATCTTAGAATAAAATCCCCAGACATAGGAATTCTCTCTCTCTTTTACATTTTGCAAAACATATCAATTTTGCAAAATGTACTCCACTATTTGATGAACTGAAAGGGAAATATGAACTCAACAAGGGCTGAGTCACATATGTAACTCACCCATGTTTCATGTGGCCCTAGAAGCCACATGGCCCATGGCCATGCAGACCCCACATACAATGGGTTACAGCTGGGAACACAAGCTAAGCTACCCTGATGGACTGGACTGTGTAAATATCGAGCGGAAACTCTGGGCAATGACTTTAATCCTAGCTCTACTGAAGATGAAATAGGAATTCTTCTTTGGCAGGACAGAGGGAAATGGGACCTTGGAAACTCAGGGGTTTAAGTCCATGCAAATAAATATCACTCATTCTCCCACGCAAATCTCAGAAATTTTATTTTCTCGTAACATTGCAATAAGCCCACTTCCACAGGCAACTGGTGGGGACATGAAAGACTCCCCACAGATAACAATATGACCCAGCAACCTCTCTTCTGGATATCTACCAGAAAAAATTTGAAAACGTTTATATGCACCTCTATGTTCATTGCAGCATTAGTCACAGTGGGCAAGGCATGCAAACAACCGAAGTGTCCTTCAATAGGTGACTGGGTAAAAATGTGGTACATATATACAATGGAATACTATTCAACCATAAGAAAAGATGAAATACTGCCATTTGCAACAACATGGTTGAACCCTGAGACTATCATGCTAAGAGAAATAAGTCAGTCAGAAAAAGCTAAGAACCAAATTATTTCACTCATATGTGGGATATAAAACAGAAACTCATAGATACAGACAATAGTATGGTGGTTACCAAAGGGAAGGCAGTGGGGGGGTTGTAGTAAAGGGTGAAGGGGGCCAAATATATAGTGACAAAAGATTATTTGACTTTGATGGGCACACAATGCACTATACAAATCATGTATCATAGAAATGTGGACTTGAAACCTATATACTCTTATTATCCAATGTCATCCCAATTTAATTTAAAATTTTTTTAAAAAGAAATACTTAGAGGAAACCACACGTAACCACAAACATCTAAGGGAGACTATAATGGGTTTAGGGTGAGAGTTTGGGTCATGTCAGAGAGAAAATGCAGACGATGTATTTGAGCAGTTAAAATAATAGAGAAAATAAGCAAGGAGGAACATTAGAATAGATAACTGATTTGATATGGATAATAAATTAGAAGGGAGCATTTTGATATGTACAATAATCTTAAGTTTGAGCTCTTTAAATAAGTCCATTTTTTCCCAACTTGACATTAATGAAAAATCAAAGGGTATTAAATCAACTTTCAGGTTGTAGGGTAACAAAATAAGATTGCACTGTGAACATTTTAACGTCAATTTTGCTTAACAACATGACCTAGTAATGATAAAAAGAAGTTAATATAGATGAAATATTATGTAAAATTATGAGAAAGAATCTAATTTCTGAATTTGAAGAACATTAACTATTTTTCTTACCTAATAAAATGAAAGAGGTAGCATCATGGATTTTAGAGCTGCAGACAGAGACCCCCGACTTATTTAATGCTAACTCCACCATGGAGTTAACATTTTGGCAGTGCCACGTGGCTGCAGCGTAACTGTTAACAGACACCGGCCACAGGTATCTACAGGGCCTAGGACCTAGGTCGAGGAAGAATAAAACATCAAATATGTGAAAAACCCATAATGTCATGATGATACTTTAAAAACAAACTTATCAACTTTGGAAGATGCTAAAAAACCAACTCGGTATCCTGAAAATGGATACTAACAAATAACGGGAAAGACTCAAGCATTTATCTTGTCTTTCCTTTATAAAAAGTTCCTTAGAGTAACCAAATAATTGATAAGGCAAAATTCTTCTTTATAATGTATTTCAATTAATAAAGAAAGGGTGATAGAATTATATTATTTTGCATCCCCTAATAAAATAATTGATGTAGACAGGAGTTGGCAGATAATGGCCAGCAGGTCAATTCTGATCTGGTAAATAAAGTTTTACAGTAACACAACCATGCCCATTCATTTACATATTGCCTAAGGCTGCTACCACACTACAATGACAGAGACCATATGGCCTACAAAGCGGAAATATGTTCACTCTCCGGACCTTTACCAAAAACGTAAGCCAACCCCTGATCTAGACAGTAATGATCAATGGTAGCTAAAACCATTAAGCAAAAAAGATGGGGAGGTTTATAATGGATGGACCAGGCAGACAATACCTGTGCTTACTGGCCAAACATAACCTCACAAAGAGGACAGGTATTATGTGTCTCCTCATGCCCTGCAATAGGAAATACATACGCCACCTCTGAAGTCTTCCTGTCAAAAATTGGAAAATCTGATCAAAGCTCTGGTTCTAATTACGTTTCCAGGAAATAGGACAGAAAAATAAATTAAACTACACCATGGGGACACAATTGGTAAAAATTCACAATGGGAAATTCTACAGACAAAGGATCTGATTTCTTCAATAAATAAATTGCAAAGGGAAAAATAGGTGAACCTATAGATTAAAAGCAGCCTAAGAAATTTATCAACTAAGTGCATGTGTAGTCCTTATTTGGATTCTGATTCAGGCACATCAACTAGACAAGAAATTTAATTTACAAGACAATCAGGGAAATTTGAATACTGAGCAGATATTTGATGACAGTAAGGAATTATTGTACTGTTTTCTGGTGTGCTAGTAGTATTGTGGTTATATTTTTTTAAGGCAAGTCTCTTTATTGTTGTACAGATACATACTGATGTATTCACAGACGAAATAATGCAACATCTGGGTTTTGTTTAAAATAATCCAACGGGGAGATAGGCAAAAAAACGAAGCAAGATTAGACATATGTTGATCAATTGTTAAGGCTGAGTGGTTAGTAAAAAGGGATTCATTCTACCATTTTCTCTACTTCTCAATGTTTAAAGTTTTTCCATAATAAAAACATAAAAATAAAAACTATTAGCAAAGCTTTCTGTTTCTACTTTCCAACAACTGTGTTGATGGATGTTTTGTTTCTCCCCCTGCCCATCAACCATGTATCTCTTCATTAACCAAATATTTACTGAACAATTGCTAGGTGCTGGCAATAAACTTACCTTCAAGGAATATATGTTCTAGAGGTAGGGCCCAAAAAGTAACTCAGCTATCACAGTACTTGATGACAAATGCTGCAGAGAAGGATGCTAAGAGAATGCAGAGAAGGTGGAGTTATCCCTTCCTGTGTTCCTCATTCCATTTCTTAATATTTTTTGTAGTATATTAATCTTTCCTGATTTTCTGCTTTTTCTCTCCTAAACAACAAATTTCCTTTCTCTAAGTGGCTCTGTCTTACCCCACGTTATAACCCAAGGTTTCCTACTGCCTACTCCATGACTCGATGCAAGTGAGACACTGCATTCTGCCTCCACTCTAACCCCCAACGGGTCCTTTACTTCTGTCACTTACTCTGACTGCCCCAACTTACTACAACTCAATAGCAGAAATTAATAATCCCATTAAAAATGGGCTAAGGACTTGAATAGACATTTCACCAAAAAAGATATACAAATGACCAACAGATATATGAAAAATGTTCAGCATCACTAATCATCAAGGAAATACAAATCAAAACCACAATGAGATATCACTTCACACCTGCCAGGATGGCTGCTATCAAAAAATAAAATCAGAAAATATCAACCTTTGGCAAGGATATGTTGGGAATGCAAAATGATACAGCACTATGGAAAATATTATGGAGGTTCCTCAGAGAAAAGAATAGAATTACCATATGATCCTGCAATTCTACTTGTGGGTATGTATCCAAAATAATTGAAATCAAGATCTCAAAGTGATATTAGCACTCCTGTGTTCACTGTAGCACTATTCACAATAGTCAAGATGTGGAAACTACCTAAATGTCCTTCAATGGATGAATGGATAAAGACAGTATGGTATGTATACACAGTGAAACATTATTGGGCCATATAAAGGAAATCCTGTCATTTTCTATAATAAGGATAAACCTTGGGGACATTATGCTAAGTGAAATAGTCAGACACAGAAAGATAAATAGTGCATGATTCAATTTACGTGAGGTATCTAAAGTAGTCAAATTCATAGAATCAGAGTGGAATGGTGGTTGCCAGTGAGAGGATGGAGCAGGGAAGAGGAGTTACTAATCAACAGGCATAAAGTTTCAGTTAAGCAAGATGAGTAAGTTCTAGAGATGTGCTTAATAACATTGAACCTACAGTCAACAACATGGTACTACACACGTACAACTGTTAAGAGGTAAGTCTCATATTGTGTTCTTACTACAATTTTAATGGATTATTTTATTACTAAAGAAAACTGTCAACATGATATTCAGGCACAGCAATAACAGAGAGAAAACAACAAGGGGAACAAAACCCAACTTAACTGTTTTCACACTCAAAACAGTGTAAGTTCATCTGTTTTGACATAAGGACAAGAAGAGGTATATTTTAATCTTTGAAATTTTTAAAACACTGTAGTGGACACATTTAATCAAAAACTTTAAAGTTTATTTATTTTTTTATATCTATACTAGAGGCCCAGTGCACAAATTCATGCACAGGTGGGATCCAGCTGGCCCGGCCCCAGTCGAGGCAGATCAGGGCTGAGCCTGTCGGGAGGAGGAGATGGCGGGAGGTTGACCAGCCAGCCCGCCCTGATCAGGGCTGATCAGGGCCAGGCTGACTGGGGGGAGGGGCCGTGGGCAATTGGCCAGCGGGCTCCGCCCCCGATTGGGGTTGGAGGACCAACTGGGGGCAGGGCCGGCCATAGGGAGGGGCTGTGGGCAGTGGGCCAGCCTTCCCCACCCCCAAATGGGGTGGGGGTGCCAACCAGGGGCCAGCGGCCTGGGGGAGGGGCCATGGGTGGTTGGCCAGCTGGCCCTGCTCCTGATCAGGGTAAAGGGGACCGATCTTGGGTGGGGCCAGGTGGGGGGGAGGGGCTGCAGGCCGATCAGGGTGGTGGGGGCCCATCAGGAGTGGGGCAGGCTGGGGGGAGGGGCTTCAGGAGGTTGGCCAGCCAGCCCCGCCCCCTTTTGGGGTGAGGGGGTGATCAGGGGCAAGGCTAGCCAGGGGGAGGGGCTGAGGGCCAATCAGTGTGGTGGGGGCCCATTGGGTGTGTAGCCAGCCAAGGGGAGGGACTGCAAGAGTTGGCTGGCCGGCCCTGCCCCCTATTGGAGTGGGGAAGGTGATCAGGGGTGGGACCAGCCAGGGGGAGGGGCTGCAGGCCATTCAGGGTGTTGGGGGCCCATCGGAGGTGGGGCCAACCAGGGGGAGGGGCTGCAGGAGGTTGGCCAGCTGGCCCTGCCCCCTATTGGGGAGGGTGATCAGGGGTGGGACTGGCCAGGGGGAGAGGCTGTGGGCCAATCAGGGTGGTGGGGGCACATAGGGGACAGGGCCATCTGGGGGGAGGGGCTGCAGGAGGTTGGCTGGCCAGCACTGTCCCCTATTGGGGTGAGGGGGTGATCAGGGGCGGGGCCAGCCAGGGGGAGGGGCTGAGGGCATATCATAGTGAGACCCACTAATCAGGGGTGGGCCAGCCAGGGGGAGAGCCACAGTGGGCATCATAGCGGCCAGTCATCAGTCGTTCCAGTCGTTATGGATGCTGGCTCTTTATATATATAGATTGGCTGTTGTGTTGTTGCTGTTACTTTATTTTTGCCTAAACTACAGTGTGGGAGTAATTCAAAGGAAAGTTGGCAGATTCAGACAGAGGTATCTGACAACAGAGAGTTCTGTTAAATCATCTGATGGGGCTACAGGGACACTGTTTGTCACTGTCATCACCACCTATGGGCAATTTCACCTTTTAAGGTTATTTTCTAAAAATATACAATGGCGATTTGACATTGATAAATATATACTGTGTTAACAACATCAGAGAGTAAGTCCCCAAATGGGCCAGTCATTTTCGGATAAACAAATCCCAGCTTTCTCTGATGAGCAGGCTCTAGGCTTGAGTAAATCACTTGGGGAAATCACTAACCATTTCTGGGTAATGGCTTTTTTATCTGAGAAATTAAGATTCTGGATTTGATGGCTAAAGACCTTCCTGTTCCAACATTACAGGACCTGTGAGTAGGAACAGGCTTTTCATACGCATTGGGGTGCTAGCAGTAATTCAAATATCAACTGAGAGCATTACATCCTGATGGAGCAAAGTACTAGTAACACTCTAACTTTCTCACTACTCAATGTTGATACAGCCCTGTTAAATTTTCTTCTTAAGGTCTCGCACAGAGTAAATAACTTATCTACATTAACTGTTATTAGTGTAAATTACTTCTAAGAAACGAAAATTGCTATATAACAATATTAACATGAATTGTTGATGATCAGAGATAGCATTTTGAAGTAAAAAAAATAAAAATCAAGTTTGAATCCCACCTCCACCTATCACTAACTATATGACCTTCATCATGTTATTTAAAATGTCTGAGCCTCTTCTCTCTCTCCCCCCACCCCTTCTCTCTTTCTAAAATCAATAAAAACATATCCTTGGGTGAGAATTAAAAATAGATGATAGATAGATAGATAGATAGATAGATAGATGATAGATAAAATGTCTCAGCCTCTGTCTCTTGTTTTAATACAAAGATAGTACTAAATTCAGGGGATTAATAGGATTAAATAAAAATAAGAGATATATTGCCCTAACTCAGTGGTCGGCAAACTCATTAGTCAACAGAGCCAAATATCAACAGTACAACGACTGAAATTTCTTTTGAGAGCCAAATTTTTTAAACTTAAACTTCTTCTAACGCCACTTCCTCAAAATAGACTGGCCCAGGCCATGGTATTTTGTGGAAGAGCCACACTCAAGGGGCCAAAGAGCCGCATGTGACTCGTGAGCCGCAGTTTGCCGACCACAGCCCTAACTGGTTTGGCTCAGTGGATAGAGCATCAGCCTGCAGACTGAAGGGTCCCAGGTTAGATTCTGGTCAAGGGCATGTACCTTGGTTGCCGGCACATCCCCAGTAGGGGGTGTGCAGAAGGCAGCTGATGGATGTTTCTAACTCTCTATACCTCTCCCTTCCTCTCTGTAAAAAATCAATAAAAATATTTTTTTTAAAAAAAAATAAGAGATATATTAACAAACAACAAGTGCTGGAGAGGATGTAGAGAAAAGGGAACCCTAGTTCACTGCTGGTGGAAATGCTGATTGGTGTGGAAAACAGTATGGAGTTTCCTCAAAAAAATTAAAAAATGGCACTCTTGTTTGACCCAGTGATCCCACTTCTAGGACTATATCCCAAGAATCTTGAAACACCAATCAGAAAGAATATATGCACTCCTATGTTCATTGCAGATCTATTTATGGTAGCTAAGATCTGGAAATAGCCCAAGTGTCCATCAGTAGATGAGTGGATAAAAAATGTGGTACATTTACACCAAGAAAAACTATGCAGCAGTAAAGAAAGAAAAGAAAGAAAGAAAGAAAGAAAGAAAGAAAGAAAGAAAGAAAGAAAGAAAGAAAGAAAGAAAGAAAGAAAGAAAAAGGTGGAGGGGAGGAACCCTTATACTATGCAACAGCATGGATGGACCTGGACATTATTATGCTACACAAAATAAGCCAGTCAGAGAAAGACAAATATCACATAATCTCACGTATATGTGGAATCTAATGAACAAAATAAACTGACAAACAAAACAGGACCTGAAGCATAGATACATGGAACAGACTGACAGATCTCAGAAGGGAGCTGGTGGAGGGGACAGGAAAAGATAAACCAAAGAACATATATGCATACATGCATAGCCCATGGACACAGATAATAATGTGGTGAAGGCCTGGTGAGGGGTCAGGGCTGGGTGGAGAGGGACAAAAGGAGGGAAATGTGGGACATCTGTAATACTGTCAACAATAAAAAAAATAAGACTGTTCTTTACAAAAGACAGGAACCTCACAACTCTAGATAGAATGGAGAAAGAATGGGAATATATTAAAGTAAAATTGTAAAGTTAATTTAAAAAAACAGATATAATGTGCCTGATTAAATAAATATTAATTCCTTCCCCCCGAGCCAGTTCCTGGACATTAAAGTCTTCTAGGCATCCCTGATATTCACCCCTTTTCTGGTTTCATCCTGGATTTCCATTCATAAAACACCCTGTGTTATTGACAAAGATTCTTTCCTTAACCAAACTTTAGTCAGGCTCCTCTGAGACCTCTACTCAACCAGGCCTCAACCTTGGCCTATAAGAACTGCAACTTTCAGCACATTTCATCCACCTCCCATACAAACACTAGCATAGTTCCCATTAGCTCAAGGCCACATTCCTAGAAAGATGGTCTAGATCCCTAAAATGCATGCCTTAGAAAGCTCAGTGCTGCCAAAAGAATTTTACTGTTTGTTCCAGCCAAAACCTGACTACAGGCCACTAACCTTTCTTTCTCTTAGAGAAAGCTTGCAAATATTAATGCTTTCTCTGCCCCTTTGAGATGTAACTCTTCCACCAACCAGAAATGACTCAAGGTCCTGGGAGTCACCTCTTTGAAATGCAAACCTACAGGGAGATAGCTCTTATCTCCCAGTTCTTAGGGGAGATTCAATGTTACTAAAATGGCCATTCTTCCCAAACAAAGCTATGGTATTGATTCAACACAATCATTATCAAAATCCCAGTAGGAGTTTTTTGTTTTTTTTCATTTTGATTTAGTTGGGGGTTACTTTGCACAAATTGGCAAAATTATCTTAAACTTTATATGGGGATGTATAGGACTTAGAATAACCAAAGCAATTTTGTAAAATAAGAACAAAGATGAAAGATTTACACTATTTGATTTCAAGATTTAATATAGGGCTGCAGCATGATATAAGGTAAGGATGGATGGATAGATAGATAGGTAGATAGATAGATAGACAGGTAAGCAGACAGACAGGTCAAACAGATTTGAAAGTCTAGAAGTAAAGCCTTATATTAATTAGTGATTGATTTTTTTATAAAAATCATAGTCTTTTCAGAAAATGGTACAGGTAATGTTAGAGAGTAGAAAATTTTAACTTCACTTCCCTATGACTTCCCTGACCGTGAAACCCAGCTGCACCTTGCAGAACAGGATGCCAGTAGCTTAGCTGAACAGGATATTGCTAGCCCGAGTGCCTAGGATATGGGTTTAAAACCTTTACAGTATGCAGATATAGCTGAGAAAACTGCTTTTTTTAAGGTTGCCATTGTTCCACTTAGCCTGCCAACAAGGATGTGGTTTTAGTGCTTAAAAACTACCTTGCACCTGAGGTCGGGGCTGCTCTCTGGACTCCCTGCATGGAGGAAGGCTGAGCAGTCGCCGGCCTGCTAATAAAGGCTCCCTAAATTTCAATTGGCTTGGCCTCCAGTGGTCATTTGGTCGCAATTGCTCCACAACATTTGGAGGCCCCAGCGAGATGACCAGCCTTTGACTGGTCCTGTGACCGGAGCCCACCGGGGTCCCCAGATTCTCCGACCCAGGGGGAGATCTCTGAGAGATGTTCCTCAGCCCCAGGACTGGTAAAGGTCGGAGACCCCGCCTGCTAAATTTCCTGATTAACTCTGATTGGAGCTGTTTGGATTTGGTTCTTACAGGTAAGAAACTTCTTTCTGGTTTTGTGGGCACCTATTTGGGGTCTCTGGAAGGCTGGATGCGGCACAACTTCCGAGACCAGATCCCGGTGCATGACGGTGCCCGGCGATCCTTGGTTTGGTTGTCATTGGTTTTTTTGTTTTGTGTTTTTGTGTCCAGTTTGTCTTCATTGTCAAAATGGGTCAGTCTGCTTCACGTACTGTCTGTACTCCCCTGCAATGTTTTTTGAAGAATTTTCAGGACTTCAAGTGGCAAGTGGATGATTACTGGGCCCCTGTTAATGCTTTTGATTTACAGAAATTCTGTGAGCGAGAGTGGCCAATGTTCCCACAAACAGAGTGGCCCCCAGAGGGGTCAACGGACCTAGGATTGGCCTATCAGGTCCAACATGTGACTTTTGGCAAGCCCAGACACCTGGATCAAATGCCTTAGATCCAAATTTGGATATTCTGACAGTCCTTAATGGTTCCGGGATTGCCAAAAGCCCCCAGAAAAGAAAAAGAAGTTGGGACAGAGACAGACTGTCCTCACTAAGCCTCCCAGAGAGACTGAGAAACAGCTTCCCGTTCTTCCACCACCCCGGGAGGACCCCCTTTTGGCAGAACCCCCTCCGTATCCGTCCGCCCCAATCGCGGGTCCCCCAGAAGACCCTCTGAGTCCACCCCACACCCGCAGTGGGGTTGAATATAGACCCCATCCTTTGGACCCCTCTCCTGACTCCTCGGGAGTCCCAATGTTGCCCTTGCACCAGATGGCCTCTCCAATTGGAGAGGATAGCAGGCCATTCATGGTTTATGTCCCTTTCTCGACCAGTGACTTGTATAACTGGAAGAATCAGAATCCCTCATTCTCTCAGAATCCCCAGAGATTCATCTCCCTTTTGGAGTCTGTCTTTTTTTACCCACCAGCCCACCTGGGATGACTGTCAGCAGCTCCTCCAGACTCTTTTCACTTCAGAAGAGAGAGAGTGTGAGAGGGCAGAGGGGAAAAAACTCGTCCTCGGACCCGATGGCCAGTCTGTCTCGGACCCTGTGCGGCTGGAGGCCATTTTTCCTCTTCCCGACTCCCGTGGGACCCCAACATGGACCGAGGTAAGGAGGCTCTCAATCGGTATTGCCAGACTTTGCTGAGGGGAATCCGAGCAGCCACGCCCAAGCCCAACAATCTGTCTAAAGTAACTGAAACTGTACAGGGACCAAATGAATCCCTGGCCACTTTCCTAGAGCACTTGTGTGAAGCCTACAGGCTCTACACCCCCATAGATCCAGAGGTGCCAGAAAACAGGCGGGCAGTTAACACTGCTTTCGTGTCCCAGTCGGCCCCAGACATAAGGAAAAAATTACAGAAGTTAGAAGGCTTTGGAGGAAAAGTGCTGTCAGAATTGGTAGAGGTAGCACAGAAGGCATTCAATAATAGAGAAGATCCCGGGGACTTAACCCGGAAGATGGCAAAGGTTCTGTTAACCATGAACGGGGAGAAAGGAGACAAGAAGGAAGGTAGAGAGGAAGAGGTGCCAGGCCAGGGGATAGGTGCCCTAGACGCTCTGGACTGGGAAGAAACCAGTGTGCCTACTGCAGGGAAGAAGGCCACTGGAAGAATGAATGCCCAAGAACCCCCATCGATGTCCGGCCCCAGTACTGGTAGAGGAAGTGGACTGATGGGGCCGGGGCTCCACCTCCACTTGCCCCCAGGAGCCCAGGGTCACTTTACAAGTCGGGGGCAAACCAGTAGACTTTCTCAACGACACTGGGGCCACTTACTCTGTTCTGCAGCAAGCAGAAGGACCCGTGTCAAAGGAACGAACCCCCATTCAAGGAGCTACTGGGAAGACAAAATCTTATCCGTGGACTCAGGCCCAAATAACCAATCTAGGGGCTGGGACGGTGACCCACTCGTTCCTAGTGATGCCAGAATGTCCTTAGCCCTTACTAGGACGGGACCTCCTCAGCAAATTACAAGCCACCATCTCATTCCAGGGGGAGAAAGCAAAAGTAGCCTTTAATGCCAGACCTGACACCGTGCTCCTGACGTGTCCATTAAGTGAGGAATACCTCCTCACCGAGGATCCCGGGGAGACTATGTCGGCCCAAAGCGCCTCACTGCTCCAAGAACTGCAGCAAAAGATACCAGGAGTATGGGCTGAAAGCAATCCCCCTGGGTTGGCAACTCACAGGCCCCCGATTGTAGTACAGCTCACTAGTACCACTGTTTCAATAAGAGTTAAGCAATACCCAATAAGCCAAAAGGCCAGGAAGGGCATTGCGGTACATATAAAAAGGCTGAGGGAAGTGGGGATCTTGATGCCTTGTCATTCCCCATGGAATACCCCTTTGCTCCCTGTGCAAAAACCTGGGACAGAGGATTTCAGGCCAGTACAGGATTTAAGAGAAGTCAACAAGAGGGTAGAGACTATACACACAACAGTACCCAACCCTTATACCCTCCTGAGCCTGTTACCGCCAAGTCATCAAATATATACAGTCCTAGATTTAAAGGATGCCTTTTTCTCCTTGCCGCTGGCCCTGTCCAGCCAGCCCATTTTTGCATTTGAATGGATGGACCCAGAGGAAGGGGAATCAGGACAGTTGACCTGGACACGGTTGCTCCAGGGATTCAAAAACTCTCCTACTGTTTGATGAGGCTCTCAGCCAGGACTTAGGCACGTTCCGGAAAGAACATCCAGAAGTCACCCTACTCCAGTATGTAGACGACCTCCTTCTTGCCGTGGCAACCCAGAGTGAGTGCCGGGAGGCCACTGAGACCCTGTTGAGGACTCTAGACAAATTGGGATACCGGGTATCCGCTAAGAAGGCCCAACTTTGCACCCCAAAAGCCACTTACTTGGGGTATGAACTTAGCGGAGAAAGGAGGACTTTGTCTGCTAGCCGAATACAGGCTATTCTGAAAATCCCAGTCCCCAAAACAAAGAAGCAGGTGCGGGAATTCCTAGGGGCAGTAGGGTATTGCCGCCTTTGGATGCTAGGTTTTGCAGAGATGGCAAAACCCCTATACACCTGTACCGGGGGAAAGACTGAAGAACTAAACTGGACTGAAAATGAAACTAAGGCTTTTCAGGACCTTAAACAAGCCTTAGTCAGTGCACCAGCATTGGCGCTGCCAGACCTCACTAAGCCATTCCAGTTGCATGTGGCAGAGGCTCGGGGAATTGCAAAGGGGGTGCTAACCCAGCTCTCAGGACCATGGAAAAGACCTGTGGCTTATTTATCCAAAAGACTGGACGCCATGGCTGCAGGGTGGCCGGGCTGCCTAAAAGCGGTAGCAGCCACAGCCATACTGGTCAAGGAAGCCTCAAAGCTCACCCTTGGGCAGGACTTGCAGGTGGTGGCCCCCCATACCGTGGAAACCCTTCTGCGAAGCCCACCTGAGCATTGGCTTTCAAATGCCTGTATCACCCAGTACCAAGTACTCCTGCTTGATTCACCGCGAGTTAGTTTTCTTAAGACAGCAGCTTTAAACCCTGCAACTTTATTACCTGATGATGATCCTGAACAGCCCCTCCATGACTGTGCTGAAACCCTGTCCTCGCTAAAGAATCTTCGAGAGGACCTGACTGACCAACCCCTCCGAGACCCCGATGAGACCCTGTATACGGATGGGAGCAGCTTTATGGTCGGAGGGATCAGGTACGTGGGAGCAGCGGTCGTGACAGCTGACAAGGTAATCTGGGCACAGGCATTGTGGCACCGGACATCGGCTCAGAAGGCAGAGTTAATAGCCCTCACCCAAGCATTGCGGTGGGCAAAGGGAAAAACAGTAAACATATATACTGACAGCCGGTATGCTTTTGCTACGGTTCATGTCCATGGGGCCCTATATCAGGAAAGGGGACTCCTGACATCTGGGGGAAAAGAAATCAGAAACGTCCCAGAGATCCTCGCCCTCCTTACAGCCCTCTAGCTGCCAAAAGCAGTAGCAGTCATACACTGCAAGGGACACCAATCAGCTGACACTCCGGAGGCACGAGGAAATGCATTTGCAGATAAAACAGCAAAGGAGACAGCCCAAAAACCAGTGGGGCCTTTACATATTCTGCCAGCTCTCCTGGCAAAGGTTTTCAAAGAGGCCCCAGTCTATTTGGAGGCTGATAACAAGCTGGGAAAGAGACTCCAGGCCAGGCGTCCTCAAACTATGGCCCGCGGGCCACATACGGCCCGCAGAGGACATTTATCCGGCCCACCGGGTGCCGCTGCCTGTCCTGCTTAGCAGCCGATTCGTCCCAGGCCTGCAGTGCACATAGGAATTTGTTCATAGTGTTTTTTTTTTTAACTATAGTCCGGCCCTCCAATGGTCTGAGGGACAGTGAACTGGCCCCCTGTTTAAAAAGTTTGAGGACCCCTGCTCCAGGCCAAGGAGGTATCTGGAGGATGGAGAGAATTACCTGACACAAGACTGTTTATTCCAGAGGCCCTGGGAAGGGAACTCATTTCTCAGGTCCATCAGAGCACCCATCTAAGGGGAACCAAGCTGGTAGAATTGCTTAAACGAGACTATTACATCCCTAAGCTTTTCCAGGTCTCGAAGGACACTGCAAGATGCCATGTCTGTGCATAGGTAAACCCTGGAAAACACTTCCCCTTGGCCCAAGGAACCAGACTCAGAGGAAGAAGACACTGGGAAGTAGACTACAGAATTGCCCCCAGGGAAGAAGTCCCCGAAAACACTGGGAAGTAGACTTTACAGAATTGCCCCCAGGGCAGGGAGGATATCGCTACCTGCTGGTTTTTATTGACACGTTCTCCGGCTGGCCAGAAGCTTACCCTACCAAGTCTGAAACAGCACAGATAGTAGTTAAGAAATTAGTCTCAGAAATTATCCCCAGGTTTGGCCTACCTGTTGCGATGGGGTCCCACAATGGCCCAGCATCTATTGCCCATATTACTCAACTATTGGCAAAAACGTTAGGCATAAATTGGAAATTACACTGTATCTATAGACCTCAGAGCTCTGGACAGGTAGAGAGGATGAATCGGACCTTAAAGGAAACCTTAACAAAACTAAAACTGGAGACTGGCGAAAACTGGGTAAGCCTCCTTCCTTTTGCCCTACTCTGGGCCCGTTGCACCCCGTACGTAAAGGGCCTTACCCCCTTTGAAATTCTGTTTGGCAGACCCCCACTACTACTTCCCCAGCTAGGGGAAGAAGTATTGGCATCCCTTTCTAATCACAACCTCCTGAAGTCCTTACAGGCTTTACAGTTAAGCTCCAGGCTTAACCACCAGTTGGTCCGAGAGGTTCACCGAGACCCATCCTCTGGGACTGCGCCTGTCAATACTGAGTTAACTCCTTTGACCGAGGTGATGGTGACCCTTATTCCTGATACTCATACTACCAAACCAGGCAGGAGACCTATCCTGGACACTCTGGATGCGGTCTTTAACTTTCTAAATCAGACCTCCCCAAATGCCACTGTTGGTTCAGATTCATCAGACATGAGAAATGTTTCAAATGCAGACCTCCCACAAGGGATATACAGGTGAGGACACACCCCCAAGCTAACCCTTGGAGATTTCCAAGGACAGGGACCTGTGTTATGTCCTCAGGATTTGATTTATCAGGGTCCCCCTATGCAGAGTCTTGTTCCTCTGTCACGAGCTTCAGCAAGGACAATGAGGAGGAGGCAGACCGGTACCTGGTGGCCCCTGAAGGTACCTGGTTTGCATGCACAACAGGAATTACTTCTTGCGTTTCTCCGCTGGCACTGATGAACCCCTGCGAGCCTTCCTTATGCATCCTAGCTCATATCCTGCCCCAGGTATATTACTATTCCTGGGAGGGAGGGCGTGAGCACCTAGGTCTAGCCTGGGCGAGCTCATAGAGCCCCGGTGATTGTTTCCCTGCTTGTCGGCCTGGGAATAGCCGGGTCAGCTGCGGTAGGCACCGCAGCACTAGTCACTGGGGACAAAAACTTTAAAGAGCTCAGCAGCCAAGTAAATTTAAATTTAAGCAGCCTAGAAGAAAATGTAAACCGCCTAGAAGACTCCCTCAGCTCACTAGCTGAGGTAGTCCTACAAAATAGAAGGGGTTTAGACTTACTATTGCTGAAGCAAGGAGGACTCTGTATAGCCTTAGGAGAGACTTGCTGTTTCTATACCAACCATTCTGGAGTCATCAGGGAAAGTCTAAGTCAACTCATAAAAAGGCTCCAAGATAGAGAGGAAAGGCAAAAAACAGAGGGAAACTGGTATAAAAATTTATTCTCATGGTCTCCGTGGCTAACAACACTTTTAACAGCTATAGCAGGAATATTATTACTGTTAGCCTTAACATTTGGACCCTGCCTCATAAATGGTCTCACTGACTATGTTCAAAGGCGAACACAGGCAGTAAAACTCATGGTCTTACGTACCCACTATCAACATATCTGTACCAGTGATGAAGAAACAATGATTTGATTCTCCCACAAAACCAGTGGGGAATGTTAGAGAGTGGAAAATTTTAACTGCATTTCCCTATGACTTCCCTGACCATGAAACCCAGCTGCGCCTTGCAGAACAGGATGCCAGTAGCTTAGCTGAACAGGATATTGCTAGCTCGAGTGCCTAGGATGTGGGTTTAATACCTTTACAGTATGCCGATATAGCTGAGAAAACTGCTTTGTTTGAGGTTGCCATTGTTCCACTTAGCCTGCCAACAAGGATGTGGTTTTAGTGCTTAAAAGCTACCTTGCACCTGAGGTCGGGGCTGCTCTCTGAACTCCCTGCGTGGAGGAAGGCTGAGCAGTCGCCGGCAGGCTAATAAAGGCTCCCTAAATTTCAACTGGCTTGGACTCCAGTGGTCATTTGGTCACGATCGCTCCACAATAGTAAGTGATTGGATACCGATATACAAATAAACAGACAGGTAAATAAACAAATAGACCTTTATATCAAACCATATGTAAAAATTAATTCAAAATCAATCATAAACCTAGATGTAATAGTGAAAATTATAAATTCTTTAGAACAAAATGTAGAAAAAATCACTATTTTCATAAAATATAGGACATCTCAGATTAGACAACAAGTTCTTAGGTAAAACAACAAAAGCCATGTATTTCATCAAAATTAAAATCTTCAAAAGAAGGCACTATTACAAAATGAAAACACTAATCACAGATTTGGGGGAAATATTTTTATATCATATATCTAATAAAGAGTCTGTATCCAGAATATATAAAATACTCTTACAAATCAATAAGAAGACAACCTAATTTAAAAATGGGAAGAAAAAAAAAAAGAATGGGCAAGAGACCCTGGCCAGTGTGGCTCAGTTGGTTGGGTGTCATCCCGGGCACCAAAAGGTTGCATGTTCAATTCCCAGGGCACATGCAAGAGGCAGCTGATTGATGTCCAGCTCTCCAATCAATGTTTCTTTCTCCCTCTCCCTTCCTCTCTCTCTAAAAATCAATTTTTTAAAAAAAAAAAATTTTTAAAGAAAGGGCAAGAGAACCAAATAGATATTACCCTAAGCAAAACATACAACTGGCTAATAAGCATATAAAAAGGTGCTCATTATTATTAAGCATTAGGAAAATACAAATTAAATAACAAATTAACCTCTATATATCCACTAGAATGGCTATTATCAGTAATTGTTGACCAGGATATCAAGAAACTGAAACCTTCATACATTGCTGGTGGGAATATAAAATGTTACAGCCACTTTAGAAAACAGTTTGGCAGGTTCTTAAGACATTAAGCATATATCCACCACATGACCCAGAAATTCTACTCCACTTCTCTTACCTAAAAAAAATGAAAATATGTATCTACTAGAGGGCCAGTGCATAAAATTCGTACACAGGGGCAGATCCCCTCAGCCCAGCCTGCACCCTCTCCAATCCTGGACCCCTCGGGGGATGTCCCTGGGGTCAGGCCTAAACCAGCAGTCGGACATCCCTCTCACACTTCTGGACAGTTGGCTCCCAATTGCTCACCTGCCTGCCTGCCTAGTCGCTCCTAACTGCCCCCCACCCCCCACCAGCCTGGTAACCCCTTACTGCCCCCCTGCCATCTTGGTAACCCCTTACTGTCCCCGCTGCAGGCCTGGTTGTGCCCAACTGCCCCCCTCTGCCGGCCTGGTCGCCCCTAATGGCTCCCCCTGCCGGCCTGGTCACCCCCAACTGCCCTCCCCACTGGCCTAGTCACCCTCACTGCCCCCCTGCCAGCCTCATCTCCCCGAACTGCCCCCCCCTGCCAAACTGGTCACCCCCAACTGCCCCCCTGCTGGCCTGGTCGCCCCACGCAGCCTGCTGTTCAGTTGTTTGATCGTCCCTCACTAACCGCCATGCTGGCCTGGTCATCCCCCCCTGCTGGTCTGGTCATCCCCAACTGCACCCCCCTGCTGGCCTGGTCACCTCTTACTGCCCCCCTTCTGGTCTGATCATCCCCAACTGTCCCTCCTGCCAGCCTGGTCGCCCCTCATGCCACCCCCCCAACCTAGTTGCCCCATGCAGCCTGCTGTTCAGTCATTTGGTCGTCCCTCATAACCCCTCTGCCAGCCTGGTCACCCCACACAGCCTGCTTATTCAGTCATTTGGTCGTCCCTCACTAACCCCCCTGCCGGCCTGGTTGCCCCATGCAACCTGCTTGTTCAGTCATTTGGTCGTCCCTCACTAACCCCCCTGCCGGCCTGGTCATAGGCAGCCATCTTGTGAGGACATTAGGGTTAATTTGCATATTACCTCTTTATTATGTAGGATACCAAGACTTACATAACTTGTCCTGGTAATATTATTCATAGTAGCCAATAACTGGAAACAATCCAAATTTCCATTAATTGATGAATAAACAGAGCACAGTATATCCATACAACATAATACTATTCAACAATAAAAATGGCTAAAATACCTATGCATGTTACAATATGGGCAAGCCTTGTTAACATTATGCTGGTCCTGGCCGGGTAGTTCAGTTGGTTGGAGCGTCGTCCTAATACACCTAGTCAGGGCTCATACAAGAAGCAACCAGTAAATGCATAAATGAGTGGAACAACAAGTCTCTCTCTCTCTCCTTCCTCCTCTTTCTCTCTCTCTCTCAAAAAAAAAAAATCAATAAATAAAATTTTTTAAAAAACAAACACTATGCTGGATAAAAGAAGCCAGATACATAAGACTACATATCAAACAATTCAATTTATATTAAATGAGTAGAAAAGGAAAATTTATAGAAAGAGTGGTTGCCTGGGGTTAGGAATGGGAGCAGAGATTGTAACTGGGTTCAAGAGAATTGTGGGGGTAGATAAATGTTCTAAAACTGGATCACAGTAATTGTTATGGAACTATAAATTTAGCTAACATCCTTGAACTATATACTTACAATGGGTGAATCTTATGGCATGTAAATTATGCCTCCATAAGGCTACAATAAAATAAAAAACTCAATAGATGCTTTTAAAAGCAGATTAAACACTAAGAAGAGAGTATTAGTGCAACAGAAGATGGATCATTAGAAAATTTCCAAACTAAAGCAAAGAAGAAAAAAAAGACAATGGAAAATACAGAAAAGAGTTTAAGAGTCAAATAGGATATAATGAAAAGTGTAACACAGTGGTTGGCAAACTCATTAGTCAACAGAGCCAAATATCAACAGTACAACGATTGAAATTTCTTTTGAGAGCCAAATGTTTTAAACTTAAACTTCTTCTAACGCCACTTCTTCAAAATAGACTTGCCCAGGCAGTGGTATTTTGTGGAAGAGCCACACTCAAGAGGCCAAAGAGCCGCATGCGGCTCGCGAGCTGCAGTTTGCTGACCACTAGTCTAACAAATGTATAAAATTGTACTTTCAGGAGAAGAGGAGAGATTGAACCAAGAGAAGTAATATCTGATGCAGTAATTGCCAAGAATATTTTTAAACTGATTCAGAAATCTCTGTGATCCTTAAGCAGGATAAATTATAAGAAAAATATACCTAGGCACATAATAATAGAACTCCTCAATATCAAAGACAAAGAAAAAAAATTTAAAGCACAGAAAAATAGCACATCATCTTCAAAGGACCAACAATGAGATCAACAGCTATTCTTTAAACAAAAATAAATTTCCCAAAGGATGATGAAATTACATCTTTAAAGCACTGGAAGACACTGACAACCTAGAATTCTACATGCAGCAAAAATACATTTCAATAATTAAGAAAAAATAAAAAAATTTTCCAACAAATAAAAATACAAAGAAATACTAAAGGGAGTTCTTCCAGAATAAGAAGAATAACCCCAGAGAGAAACACAGACTTACATGAAGGAATGAAGAGAAATGGTAAATATAAGTAAATACTAACTGCATAAAATAGCAATAATAATACATCATGTGGTTTATTCATATGTGAAATTAAAATAAATGAAAGCAAAAGTACAAAAGGAAGCAGGGTTTTTTACAGAGTTAAAGAATTCTCACAATCATGCATTGTGAGGGAAGTGGTTGAAGTACTCATTCAGAGTAAATTCACAAGTGAAGGATGGATGTTGTAGGGAAGTGGCTAGAGAATAATAGGATATATAATTAACAAGCCAACAGAGAAGAAAATTGAATTTTAAGTGCTTCATTCATCAAAGGAAAAAAGGCAAGAAAAGGAGAGAGGGAAACAAAAAACAGATGAGATAATTAAAAACTAATAGTAAAATATAAATTTATACCCAAGTATGATATCAATTACTTTAACTGTATATGGCTTATTAGGTGCTCCAAAGATTGTCAGGTGATAATAAAGAAGCAAAACCCAACTATATGCTGTTTATTAAAAAAAAAAACAGCTCAAAAATAAAAGTCTTAGAAGTTAAAGTATAGGAAAAGATACACAATGCAAACACTAACCTAAGGAAACCTTGTTGATACTAATATCAAATCAAGAACCACTACTAGCACTGAAGAGAGGCATTTAATTATAACGAACAGTCCAATACAAGAAGAGATACAACAATTGTAAATGTTATGTATCTAATAACATGTCCTCAAAATATGTTTGGGGAAAATGATAGAATTAAAAAGAGACATAAAAACTTGTTATCACAAATGAGAGATTTAGTTTGCATTTCTCAGTAACTGACAGAATAGAGAAAAAAATAATAG